>NC_090927.1:1087197767-1087835526 GCF_040938575.1 Ambystoma mexicanum | reverse complement strand
AGGTTCAAATTTAAGTGCAATGAACGAAAAACTCTTGATCTAGTGAAAATACTTATCAAATCAAATATCCACCACAAACTATAATCTGAGAGGCAAGGGACATGGAGGATATTGATCTTTTATTTCTATCGTGCTCGTACACAAGTGTTTCAGAGCGCGACAAGGCAAGTAAGGGGAACAGGGGAGAGGGGAACAGGGGAGAACAAAACAACGATCTTACTAGGCCCAGTGACATTGAGAACGCGCAAGTGCATGGGAGAGGGGGAGGGGAAAAGTGCATGGAAGGTGTGAGAAGTGGAAAGTGCGTAGCAGAGGAGAAACAGATAAATAAATAAATAATAAAGGCAACAAACCGTGGTAGTGCAGCCAGCAATTTGCAAGTGCTAGGTTTTAGGCAGAAGACAGGGTAGGTCAGTGCAGGAAGAAAAAGGGGGGTGCTGTATGGGTAGAGATACATACCCCAGTGCAAGGAGTGGGCCGGAGGCAGTGCGGGAGGGTGTCAGGGTGAGCAGGTACCTGGGCCCAGAGGACAAAGGGTGGCCAGGTGCACAGTGCCAAGAGAGAACAGATCAGCAGGGGAGAGGGGGAGCAAAGGCAGAAGAAAAGAGGAAGGTCTTGAGGTGCTTCCGGAACCGGAGATGGTTCTCCTCAAGTTTTAGAGTGGCAGGGAGGCTGTTCCAGAGGGAGACCCAGCCTAAGACAGAGATCTACCCCCAGCTTGTTTCTTTGACAAACAACTGACCCTAAGGGAGTTAGAGGTAGAGGAGTGAAGAGCTCAAGAGGGGAAGTATTTGCGGAGGGATAGCTGAAGGTATTTTGGACCCAGGCCCCAGAAAGCCTTGTGGACAATGCAGAGGGTTTTGAATTTAATCCTTGCATCCACTGGGAGTCAATGGAGAGATTTCAGAGTTGGAGAGATACGATCCCAGGGCTTGAGGCCAGGGACAAGTCTTGCAGTCCTGTTCTGGATTAGTTGCAGAGGGCGGAGAGTAGAGGCAGGTGGATTTAGAAAGAGGCTGTTACAATAGTCCAACCTAGAGAGAACCAGAGCCTGGCATACCATGAGCTTCTAGGGGAAGGAGAGGAAAGTCAGAGTACCTTGAGGTGGTGCAGTAGGAAGTTTGAATTTTTAGAGACCTCAGAGATGTGGGCGGAGAAGGAAAGGGTGGAGTCAAAGATGACCCAGAGGTTCTTAGCCGTGCAGGTGGGGGTAGGAGGAGGGCCAAGGGAAGCTGGCCAGAGAGTGAGGGGAAATGATGGTGAAGGTGTGCCGATTAGGAGGATCTCAGTCTTGCTGGCATTCAGACAAAGATCATTGGCGGCACACCAATCTTGAATGGCAGTAAGGCAATCAGAGATGAGAGAGGGAGAGGAGGTGGCCGAGGGCAGCCTGAAAATGAGTTGAGTGCCGTCAGCGTAGCACTGGAAATTTGAGCAGAAAATGGCAATGCAGTGGACGAGAGTTGCCAGGTATTGGTTGAAAAGCCAGGGCGAGAGGTTAGACCTCTGGGGAACACCACAGGTAGAGAGTAAGATAGATGATAGGAAGGATCCAAGTTGGACCGGGGAGGGTCGATCAGAGAGGAAAGAAGTCAGCCAGGCCAGAGCCTGATCAGTGATACCCAGATTTTCATGGAGACGGTTGAGCAGGATGGTATGGTTGACCGTTTTGGAGGCAGAAGAGAGATCGAGGAGGATGAGGACAGAGGGAATGTTAGAGTCAAGGTTGGAGAGCAGATCTTCACGGAAGTTCAGGAGAGCAGTTTCTGTGCTTCTGGCAGCTCTGAAGCCAGACTGGTGGTCATGGAAACAGCCAACAGAATTGGAAAGAAGGTTAAGCTGAGAGATGGCCAACTTTTTCAGTAGTTTTCCCAGAAAGGGGGTAATGGAAATTGGGCGATAGTTAGCTGGACAAGAAGGATCCACTGTGGGTTTCTTGAGAAGAGGATGCACAAGGGGGTGCTTCAGAGGGGAGGGTAAGTATCCTGAGGCAAAGGAGTGGTTGCAAAAATCAGCAAGGGCCAGAGCGAGGGAGTCAATGTGGTCCTTGATGGTTTTAGAGGAACAGGGATGAACTTGTTTTGACGAGGCTTTCATAGATCGGACTTGTCTAGCGACCTTGTCAGGGGACAAAAGAGGAAAGGACGGGAAGGATGGTGTGGAGGTGGCTAAAGGAGGGTCAGCAAGCACAGATGGAGAGGGGAGAGGAGGGCCGGGGGGTGGAGAGGCTGGACAGGATGTCCTGGGCTTTTGAAATGAAGTGAGAGGCAAGGGCATTGCAAAGAGCCTGGGAGGCAACAGGAGGGGTAGAGACTGCAGAAGGGTTGGCCAGCTCCTTGCAGATTTTAAAGAGTTCGGCCGAGTAGTTAGATGCCGCAGAGACACAAGCTTGAATGTGGACTCTCTTTTTGGTGAGGACAGAGAGTCTGTATTGCCTTTGTAGCAGGCAACAGGCTAGTTTGTCAGAGGATCAACAGGAAGCCCTCCATTTCCTCTCAGCCGCCCTACACTTACATTTAAGTGTAGCTAGGTCAGAGTCATACCAGGAATTGCACTTGGCTTTGGACTTCAAACGGATCCTCATGACAGGGGCAAGAGCATCAAGAGTATCAAAAATTGAAGAGTATAGCAGAGACAAGGCTGTGTCAGGATGTGAGACAGCCAGAGGTGGAGGGAGGGGAGAGAAAGTGGCAGTAAAAGCTTCAACTGACACATGCTACATGGGCCGGATGTCGAGAAGGTAGGTGGCAGTGTTGGGGTAGGCTTGGCTTGGGGGGAAGAGAAGGAGAGATGAGAGGACAGGAGGGAGTGATCGCTCCAGAAGAGAGGAGTGGTCAGAGGGATGGAGAGGAGGAGGTCAGAGGAGATCAAGACATCAAGTGTGTGCCCTGCAGAGTGAGTCAGGCCAGAGGGGAGGATGGACAGGGAGAGGGAGTCGCAGAGGTCACAAAGAGTACAGAGGAGGAACAAGGAGAGTCTAAATGTATATTGGGGTCACCAAGGAGGAGGAGTTGAGTGGTAGAGGCCAGGAGGGAGGAGAAGTCCACCCACTCAGAGAGAAATGAGGTGATTTGACCAGGAGGCTGGTAGATGGTAGCCACAGTAAGAGAATGGATAGGTGAGAGAGAAAGCCTACTGACAAGGCATTCAAAAGAGGAGTAGGTCTGAGTGGGAATGATAGAGGCAGGAATTCACTAAGGAAAGATCAGGGCTACCCTCCCCCCCACCGGACCGGGAGGATCTGGGTGCGGAGAGGATCTTGTAGCCATCAGGGAGGAGAGTGCCAAAGCTCGTGACAGAGCTGGCCGTGAACCATGTCTCAGTAAGACCAAGGACATCAAGGTCTAGTTCTTCAAGGAGGTGGCAGATGTCAGAGGAGTGTTTGATGGCAGAGCGAGAGTTGAGAGTGGCAATATGAAGAAGGGTGCCAGCCTTAAAGACCTTCCGGGGAGGGGTACAGATCTAATAGACAATAAGATAAGTACAAAATCCACATAATTGCCATAAACACGTATGCAAAAAACAAACAAATTATATATTAGCATTAAGCACTGCTGATAGCCATTAGAAAACAAGCATCAATCAATTAATTCTAGGAGTCCCGGAAACAACCCCAAATGCTATGAAATAAGAACTCTGTGCCTCATGGCCTAGGAGTGAAATGTATTAGTGACTGGAAAGAAAGATGTTTTTCAGAAAGTGAATATGTGCATGAGCGGAAATTATGAATCCATTAGAAAGTTGCATCTGATCACTGGTGTCAACTGGGTTCACCAGGGGTATCAGCTGCTAACCCCGGCACCCTCTTGGCTACCCCTGGACAAAGAGGGACTGCAAACACAAAGAAATGTGTGGCTCGCAAAAATCATCATGCTCACACATTTCTTTTTTTTTTTAATAACTGCATTCATTGAGTGAAATGCTATGACATGGTGATTTTTTAAAAATATGTGGGATTTTCAAAGAAGGTCTTATTCGCAAAGGTCTTTTATGACGATAAGAATTTCTCCTAGACCATTGTTTTAGTTTTTTACATGCTGGCGGGCAACCCTAGCTTTTTTTTAATCAAAGGACTGCACTATTCATTATTCTCTGGGAGGTAGGAAAATGCTTTCAGCAGTACTGACAAAGGAAACCTCTGTGGTCTCGGACCTGTTTCGTTATTACATTCTAGCATTTGTTAGTGTGCCTTTATAATATATAAAGTAAAATGTCATGTACCAGAACACAGAATAAAACAAGGGCACAATAAACGATTCACACCTGACCTGGTACAACTTGAGATGCCTGGCAGTGATCTATATTTTAAGAGGATAAAATAGCAAATATTTAATACAAATTCCTAAGATTAATTAGACAATGCTTTGAGGAAATTCATGTCAGCTTCCCACACCAGCAGGTGATATACGTTGGTGAAGTCAACACTCATCTCAGAGATATATGTCAACACTCATCTCAGAGATATATGCAAAGCCTGCAGTCACGTGATGGTACCTCAGCGCTTCATCCTTCAAAAGTGGATACATTGAATATCACTAAATCGGATATTAATGATACTTAGCCTTTAGCCAAGAGCTCGACATATCCATGACACTTAGTGAGCTTATTATTTATTTCCATTTGTGACAGGTTCAGCGACCTGACCCTTTCAACAGGGGACAGAGACCCCGCTCAACCTGTGGCGGGAGGTCTACCAGATTTTTTACCAGGCCCAGTTCTACCCAGAGGCAGGGTATGAGAGTTGGGCGGCCCCAGTCTTTGTTCCCTCTACCTGGGCCTGCGTCACTGAAAATGTAACAACTTTCTTGCCCCATACCTTTATTGCACCATGCTGGCAAGTTTTTTTCTATTTGTTCCTTAGGTCTAGGTCTGGTGGTTGAGGAGAGAGCAAACAAACCAACCGGGTGAAAGGCAGTGAGGAACTGCAGGAGAGCAATCCACACAAAGTAAACTGGCAAATCGGGCGCTCTACGCAACACGACCTGTCATCGTTATCTTACCTGCAGCAGAACCATGAATTGGTTTATACATCAAGCCAGTGACGCAGATGCTCAGCGCGACACGATCTATAGCAGCATTCTTTCCATCAGCAGGGACGCCGAGATATCCCCATATCGAACCAGCATTTCAGATTGTCCAATCGACTCCGATACATACTGTGGCATTGATTGTCGTTTGAACGGGCCACCATTGCCAAATGCCAGCAGACCATCTATTTGTATTTGTATTTGTATTTATGGATTTATAAAGCGCCTTCCACCAAGGCGCTGTACAGTGGAACAACTTAATACATAAAAACATAAACAATATAATGGTGGAAGCAAAAAAACAATATGAATCATTCAACAAAACAGTGAAAAGAGCAATTAACTGAAGGGGAAAGGGGGAATAGGGGAGTGGGACTGGGTAGGGGATGGAGGGGTGGTGATGAGTTGGAGGAGGGAAAGGGAAGGGAGAGAGAGGGGAGGTGGAGAGGGGAGAGAGATAGTCAAGGGGAAGAATAAGGAGGGAGGGGATGCAGAGGGGGGGGTGGGGATTTCAAGGAGGAGAATGGAGGAGGAGAGATTTAAGGGAAGTGCGGAGTGAGGAGAATGTCGGGTGGAGCGGATTGCGAGAGGAAGGGAGTTCCAGTGCAGAGGCGCTCGGAGTTGGAAGGAGCGGAAACGGGAGGAGGCACAGGGAGATGGATGTACAGTGAGAAGGAAATGGTCAGAGGATCGAAGGGAGGGGGAGTAGAAAGAGAGAAGGGAGGAGAGATAAGGGGGAGCAAGACCATGGAGGGATTTGAAGACAAGGCAGAGAAAGTGAAATTTAAGTTGGGAGTGAAATGGTAGTCAGCCAAAGTAAGAAAGCGAAGTAGAGATGGAGTCACGGGAGGTAAGGAGACATAGGGTACGAGCAGCAGAGTGGTAGATAGATTTAAGGGGGGCAAGATGAGATGTAGGTAGTCCAAAGAGTAGGGAAGAGCAATAGAAGAGGCGGGAAAAGATGAGGGAGGAGATTAAGAGTTTGGTAGCGTGGAAAGTGAGGGAGGGACGGATTTTGCGAATATTGAAGAGGTGGTAGCGACAGGTGCTAGAATTGAGGGAAATATGTTGGGAGAAGGAGAGAGAGGAGTCAAAGAGAACACCTAAATTACGAGCTTGGAGAGAGATAGGGAGATTAGAGGGAGGAAAGTGAATGAATGGGGATCGGTAGGGAGGGGGAAGAGAGTTGGAGGGAAAGAATAGGACTTCAGTCTTGTCAGTGTTAAGAGAGAGAAAGCGGGAGGACATCCAGTTCTTAATGGCAGTAAGGCAGCAAGAGAGTTTTTGGTGAAGGTCAGTTGAGAAGGAGGAGAAAGAGAGTAAGAGTTGAGTGTCGTCGGCATAGAAATGGTGGGAGATGCCAAACGAGGAGATAACAGGGGCAATGAGGGAGGTGTAAAGAGAGAGGAGGAAAGGACCAAGCACTGAGCCTTGGGGTACTCCGTAATCAAGAGGATAGGCAGGAAGAGAGGTAAGAGGATAACCAGTTGGGAACAGAGCCTTTGAACCCAAAGGAGGAAAGAGTGTGGAGAAGGAGGGGGATGATCGACAGTGTCAAAGGCTGCAGAGAGATTGAGGAGAATAAGGATAGAGGATTGCTTGGCATGGCGAGCAGAGAGGAGGGAGTTAAGGATAGACGCGAGAGCAGTTTCCTGTGGAATGTTTGTGACGGAAACAAAATTGGGAGGGTGGTAGGAGAGAGAAAGTAGTGACAAAGGATGACAGCTGAGAGTAGGCAAGGAGCTAGAGAATCTTAGAGAGGAATGGGAGAAGAGAGATAGGTCTGAAGTTAGAGGTGAGAAGTGGATCAGCAGAAGGTTTCTTCAAAATAGGAATAATCGTAGCATGCTTCAAAGCAGAGGGAAAGGTTGCTGAGGAGAGGCAGATGTTGAAGAAGGAGGTAAGGTAGGGGATAAGAAGAGGGTAAATCTTAGGGATAAGAAGGGAAGGGAGAGGGTCAGTTGGGGCGGACGTGGGGTGGGCTTTGGATAGAAGGGCGGAGACTTTGGAAGGGGAGACGGGTGAGAAGATGGACATGAAGGATGAGGGAGGGGAGGGGGGAGGAGGAGAGGGGAAATCAGAGGGGGTGTTCATTTTTTGCCAAAGGGTGAGAATTTTGGAGGAGAAGAAGTTAGTGAAGTCAGAAGGAGAGAGTGTGGAATTGGAGTAGGGATCAGGAGTGGGAGGAGAGAGAAGTCGAGAGAGAGTTTGGAAGATACTGCGAGGGTGGGTGGCTTGAGATTGGAGTAGGTTAGAGTAGTAGGAGGATTTAGCCGAGGCAAGACAAGTGTTGTAGAGAAGTAAGAGGTTTGGTCAGAAAGCGAGGGAGTTTTGAGCCAGAGTCTCTCCAGACGTCGGAGAAGGCGCCGCATAGAGAGGAGATGAGGAGTAAGCCAAGGTTGAGAGGGTTTCCGGGTTGGACGGAAGAGAGAAAGGGGGTAAAGTTGATCAAGGGCGGAGGAGATAGAGGAGGAAAGGGAGGATAGAGCATCATTCGCAGATAATAAAGAGAAGTCTTGGAGAGTTGGAAGAGAAGAAGAGCAAGTGTCAATAAAGAGGGTATGGTCGAAGTTACGAAAGTCTTGCCGTGAGTAGATTGGAGGGGAGGGATTAGCAGCAGAGCAGTGTGGGAGAGGAGAAAAGGAGAAAGAGAGTAAGGCGTGATCGGAGAGATAGACAGGAAGAGAAGAGACTGGGGAAGAGGGGTAGGAAGAATTGAAGAAGAGGTCAAGGGTGGAGCCAGAGGAGTGAGTGGGGGAGGAAGGAAAGGGGAAAGGAGGTAGGAGTCAAGGATGGAGAAGAGGGGAGAGGATTGAGGGGGAGAAGGAAGATGAAGATTAAAGTCGCCAAGCACTGATAGAGGAGAGGGAGAGGGAGAGATAAGCGAGAGGAGGTGATCAAGGTCTTCATAGAAGGAAGAGAGTGGGTCAGGGGGACGATAGATGATCAGGAAGGAAATAGGGTGGGTAGAGGAGAAAGATTTGTAAAGGAATTCAAAGGAAGGGAAAGAAGGGAGAGATGGTGAGGAGGAGGAGGAGATGTACTTAGGGTGGTAGAGGAGGCCTACACCTGCGCCACGACCAGTAGCGCGAGGGGTGTGAAAGAAGGAGGAAGAGGAGGTGGTTAAGGAAGCGGGGACAGAGGTGTTATGGGAGGGAATCCAGGTTTCAGTTATGCAGAGGAAATGAATGTTGAGGCGAAAGAATAAGTCAAGAACTGCTGTGGTTTTGTTGCAGATGGATCTGGCGTTCCAGAGTGCCATGTTCATGAGGGCGGAGTGGCTGGCGGTAGGGGGGTAAAGAATATTAGGGCGGTAAGAGCAGGTAGAAGTGTGACAGGAGGAGTGTGGGCGAGGATAGTGGAAAGGACTGGGCATTAGGAGGAAAAAGGAGAGTAAGAGGGAGAGGAGAAGGTAGTAGGAGGGAGAGAGGGGGCAGAGGGAAGAGAGGGTGGTGGAAAGGAGTTTTGGAAGATCGCATAACAGAGGGCTCAGAGATAGGACAAGTAGAGAAGGGCCATAGCTGTAGAGACTAGAGATGGCGAGGACAGAGACCTGTGTGGCAGTTACAAGAAGGGACAGTACACAATGGAAGGACTTAGGTGAGGGATGGGGAGAGGATAGCAGCAGGTTAGGAGTAAAGTGGAGTTGCGCCTGTCACTGTCAGATGGGGGTCAGTAGGGGGGGCGCAGAGTCGGAGCGGAAGCGCTAGGCAGCAGGTACAGGTTGGCACCAGAGGAAGTCCCAGGCCCAGCGATGAGAGATGGAAGACAGGAGCCAGTGCGGTCGTAGACAGCAGGCACCCGATACTGCAGGCAGAAGGGGCCCAGGCGGTTGAGGCAGGCAGATTGAGGTCACGATGCTGGGCTGCTGCACCTGATCTTGAGTAGGGAGAGCTGCAGGTACTAGTTCTTAGAAGGTCACTGGTGGAAGGGGCCCAGGTGGTTGAGGCAGGCAAACTGATGTCAGGATGATGGGCTGCTGCCCTTGTTCTTGGGCGGAGAGGGCCGGAGGCACCAGGACCAGAGAGAGGGTGAGGGTCAGTGACGGGTAGGACTGCTGGGATGGGCCGACTGATTCCTCAATGTTAGGCAGTTAGAATCTGACTAGAGTGTGAAGGCCACAGGAGGAGGTGCTAGGAGCAGTATGGACGCTCCAACAGGAGAACAGGGAAGTTAAGGAGGATGGGCAGATATGGCAACCCTGTGCGGTTGTACCCGCTCCTGAGTGGAAAGGGCTGCAGGCGGTGGTGCCAGAAGTGGAATGGAGGTACCAGAGGAAGAAGTCAGGCAGCCAGATGGATGGGTAAATGCAGCGATCCTCATCAACTGCGCCCACACGTGAGCAGGGAGAGGTACAGGTGGATGGGCAAAGGTAGTAAGGAGGCACTGGTGGAAGGACTCAGGCAGCCACGGTGGTAGGGTTGATGCAGCGAATCTCCGTAGTTAATCCTGCACTTGTGAGGGGGGGTCTTAGGTGGCAGTACCAGGTGCGGTATGGAGGCACCAGCGGAGGAAATCAAGCAGCCAAGGTGTATGGTACAATGCAGGGATCCTAGGCAGCTGCACCCACACTTGAACGGGGAGGGCAGCAGGCAGCGGTTCCGGGAGCAGTGTGGGGGCACCAGAAGAAGAATTAAGACAGTCAAGTTGGAAGGGCTGATGCAGCGATGCTCCATGACTGCGCCCACCCTTGAGCGGGGAGGATTGCTGGCGGCTGTTCAAAGATAGTATGGAGGCACCAGCGGGAGGACTTCAAGCAGCTGAGGCAGACGGACTGGGGTCGGGATCCTGAGCAGCAAAACTGGTCGTAAGGCAGGGAGGGCTGCAAGCAGGGTGCCAGGTGAACAGAGGAGGAGGAGACGAAAACACTGCTGTCTCGGCCGGCCGCTGAGTGGAAAGGATCGTAGGAGGAGCCAGGCTGGTGAAGGCGATCCTAGATGGCTGTGCTCAAACTCAAGCGGGGAGGACCGCTGTTGGCGGCTCTGAGACAGTAAGGAGGTACACCGAGCAGCCAGAACACTGCCGGGACCGCGAGAACCAGTGTGGGGACAGGATGGCACAGAGACAATGTGGAGATGCCTCGCGCAGCTACAACCCTGTTGGGATCCTGAGCAGCCACGTCTGTCTTTAGGTGGATGAAGAGCGCAGGCGACGCACCAGGATTGGTATTTGGTGCCGGGTGTCTCAAGGAGACAGGAAGAACAAACCACTGTCTCGATCGGTCGCCAAGCTGGAGGAGCACTGGAGGAGCTGGGCTGGTGTCGGCGAACGTGTGTGGGTGGGCCCGCTCTTGAGCGGGGAGGACCACTGGAGGCGGGTTGAAGACAATATGGCGGCACTCTGGACAGCTACGATCCTGCCAGGACACAGAGAGCCGGTGTGGAGACGGTGTGTCTAGGAGGCAGTGTGGAGGCACCCAGGGCAGCCACGTCCTTGCCGGGAATCAGGGCGGTCGAGAACTGTTAGCGAAGCACCAGGAATTGCTGCAGACGCAGGGTGACTCATGGAGGGAGAAAAGGACACACCGCTGTCCTGGCCGTCCGCCGAGCGGGTAGGATACTGCAGGAGCCGGTCTGATGGTGGAGCAGGAGGAGGCCTCACCAATGTCCGATCGAGAAACAGTACAAGGCGGATCCGATTTCAGTTGAGGTCACTGTCGGAGGGACCTCAGGAAATGAGTAACAGGAACGGAGAAAGGTAAGGAGCAGAATTGCTGTTAAAATTGTTTTATTTAAGAATGATTCAGCCTGTTGAAGGGGAAAGGGGCTGGGAGTAAAGCCCACTTTATGTGCAACCCATTCCCTGGGGAGAAGAAAGGCAGCAAGTGTCCCGGGGAACCAGCTGAGGGATAGAACCAAAAGAAGGGGAAGATGAGAGGATAAAAGGTGGCACAGGAAACAGGAAAGTGTGGGATGTTCAGCTGAGGTCAATAGAGGGGGGACCAAGCAGAGGTTGGATGGTGTAGAGGAGTGTGGAGAAGGATTGCTGAAGGACTGCGCAAGGCGGGGTATTGGTTGGTGGGAGGAAGTGGTGCCAGGGTATAGGTGTGTGTTTGCCAGGTGTGTCAGTAAGGCTACTAGAGAGAGAGTAAGGGGCGAATGAGAGTTACTGAAAATATGAGTGCGAGAGAGAAGGGTAACTGAAGGAGAAGGAGTGGGTGAAGTGTAGTATAAAGTGGCAGTAGTGTAGAGGGGA
Source organism: Ambystoma mexicanum (assembly GCF_040938575.1). Lineage (NCBI taxonomy): Eukaryota > Metazoa > Chordata > Amphibia > Caudata > Ambystomatidae > Ambystoma > Ambystoma mexicanum. Next base: position 1,087,824,304 of record NC_090927.1, on the reverse strand, counting down.
GAATAGTAGAGTGGAGAGGTAATAGTAATAGTAGTGAAAAGGAGAGAGTAGTAGAGTAATAAGGGTAGAGTAGTAGTAGTGGACAGTGGTGAGTAGCAGAGTGGAGGGGAGAGTGGTAGTGTGTGAAGAGGAGAGTTGCAGTAGAGAGTGGAAGAGAGTAAGAGTAAGAAAGAGAACATCTGAGTGACAGATAAAGAGAGGAAGGAGAGTGAGATTAAGGTAGGGAGGCGAGTAGAAGGAAAGGAGAGGAGAGGAAGAATGGAACATCAGCACGAGGAGTACGAACCCATGCAAAGAACACTGAGTGAGACTTGAGTGTTGGAAGGCATCTCTTATTATACTAATAATATTGCAGGACCTAGGTAAGGATTCGGCAAGATTTTTCCAAGAAGGAAAGATAATGGTAGAGTGTTTAACCTTAGGCCATTACGACCAGCCAGTCAGTGTTTACACAGTAGGGTTACTGACCACTAGTGGCAATCCTAGGTTGAAGGCCTGGGAGAGGGAGGAAACCACACGGGACAGACAGGAGAGAGAGAAGCAGCCCTTAGAGAGCCCCTTTACAATAATTTCAATAAAAACGCTTGAACTGTCTTCGAGAGTTGGTGTGTTTTTGAGGATATCTGTGACATGATGTTGCATCGTGGGATTCATCAAGCCCCGATACAGTGGCTGCCCACTCAAGACAAAAAACATGGGAAATCAGAGATAGAGGTACCTGGGTGACTGCAATGCCAAGTCCTGGCACTGAGAGATCTTGGGAATAGGAGTCAAATTGGAATTGCTTAGTTTGGATCCCCTACCGGAAGGATCAGAAGACTCCTGGGAATCAGCTGGGGAAGGCAGCTCCCCAACCCAAAGCAAACTTCCAAATAAATCCAACACCCTGACCTAAGAGCCAATGAAGAGCCTATTAGAACAGATATGAGAAGCCCGGGAAAGAACCTGCCAACTGAATTAGGCTCAAGCAAGTGGCAGCAGATTGCAAAGCCTTCCCAGCAGCTCCACCTTCCAACAGTGGAAAAAACCCTTGGATTTTGAAAAGGAAAAGGAGGAGACAGAATTCACAGCTAAACCACCCAACGCTGACTACAGTCCCAGGGCAGAAGACCAAGCTCTAAGGAGAATTTATTGTGGATGCTGCTGGACAGCCAGCTGTCTATTAGCCATCAACATCAAGAGACTCTTGCAGCCTTACAGGGGGCTATAACAGAGAGATGGGATCAGTCAGCAGTACCACCAGCAATCCTACAGAAATTGGGCAATGGGGAGGATCCAGCCACTTTCTTTGTGAACTTCAAAAGGGTGGCTGAGACCACAGGCTGGCAGCCCGATCCCTCAGCAAGGTAGATCATCCCGCTGCTAACAGGATTGGCACAGCAGGCCTTTCAAGCCAACAACCCTGTTCGGAGGATACCCTATGAACAGACAAAACAATGTATCCTAGAGAAAGTGGGACAAGATCAGGAATACTGCCGGATACGTCAGAAACATCTACTTTTGGGACAAAGCAAAATTCCTGCTAGTTGTCATACAGAGGGACCAGCTGAACAAATGGTTAACCAACAGGTCCTCCGACAAAGTTAAAGAGATGTTGGTCTTGGAACAGTTCATCAATTCCGTGCCCTGGTATCAACAAAAAGCCATCTGGCAGTTTCTCAAGCCTGGTTGGAAGAAGCGATTAAAACAGCCAATGCACATAGGAGGGCCCCATATTCAAGGGAGTCAATTGGTGGACCAAAGAAACCCAGTGACAAAATGCCTGGTGTGCAGGGAAGAAAATAAACCCAACCCTGATGCGACCAGGCCCCACCCTATCAACATCTGAAACCAATACAAAGCATTCCATACTGACAGACTGACGAAAACCTGTGTACGCCCCATGTCCTGAGCTACACCTGTGGGAAACTAGGCCATATTGCCAGGCTCTGTCCAGAATGACCCAAAAAAGAGCCTATGATTGGGCCCATGATCCAAGGAGCCTAAACAGTCCTGGAGGAGCTCCCGTCAGATTAGGAAGAAGACTGTCCCAAACCAAACCCTTGGAGCATCTGCACCTGCCGGTAACGTTTCAGGGAATCCCTCCCAGAGTCCTACTGGATTTGGGCAAAAAGCAAATTGCTGTCCGGGCTGACTTAATCAGTCTTGAACAGCTTCACCCAGGATCCTTGCTGCAGGTAATCTATGTCCACTGAGATTCTGATCGTTACCACAAGCCAACGTGAAATTACACGTCCTTGGGAAATAGCTCCTAGTGCCAACGATAGTCAGGCCTGTTCTCCCAGAAGAAGTTCACCGGCCGACCAACTTTAATCTTTTTGACCAATGTCTCCAAGAGGGAAGGAATACATCTGAGACTCGTTCCCAGTACCCTCAGGTAGTATGCTGTCCTGGGGAAGGGTGAAGGTTTGTGAGTCAACCTGGGGTAGGAGGCTTACCAGGCTTTTTACCAGGGTGGCATAGGAGTTGGGAAGACTCAGTCTCTGTACTTGTGCCTGCATGACTGAAACATTACTACTTTTACTTGCACCATAACTGTATTGCACCATGCTGGCCAGGTTCTTTCTATTTGTACTGTAGGACTATATTACCCAGAAGGCCTAAAAGGCAGCCAGGAACTGCAGGAATGCAGAGCAATCCACACAGCAAATCGGCAAATGCATCACTCTATGCAACACAATCTGTGATCGTTATCTTACCTACAGCAGAGCACTGAAACGGTCTACACATCAACAAGCCGCAACCCAGATTGCTCAGCATGAACTGTAGAAGTATATCTTAACTTCAGCAGGGCTGCAGAGTGGTCCCCATATCAAACCAGCATTTCAAACGCACTGTTTGGCTCGGAGACTAACTGTGACGTTGATTGTAGTTTCAGCGGGACCCCCTTGCCAAATCCCGGCCGACCAACCTACTCGAAGGGGCCGGGTCTTGAAGCCCACTTTATGTGTTTGCTTACCTGGAACCCAAGGACTAAGGGAGAACCGAGTGTGGGGACGGTACTTGTTTTTGTACTGATATTAATGTGTGACATAGGTTAGGATTCACCTAAATAGTTCCTGTAGAGTGAGAGAGACAGATTGGATGTTTGCTCCTAGGCCATCACGACCAGCATGTCAGTGTTTAGAACCGAAGTGTTTCCGATCTGTGGTATCCTGGGCTATGGAGGGAAACTCTGAGGGTACATGAGAGACAGAGGGACGTACCTGCATCACAGCCTTCTCTATAAAAACTCTGCATCTGTCTGCGATAGTTGGTTTATTCTTGAGGCCATCTGCAACACTTAATTATCGCTCCTTCCCTACGTTAATTATGGCTGGGCTGCAATATATTTCGGGCCTGTTTTTGTTGTTGTGCTCAGCTACAGGTCACTGAGATCTGGCATGGTTTAGTACCAGAAAATCATATATTGGTCTCCACTTCATGATTCCATTTGTGATTTGTGATCTGTTGCACCATCATCTTGGGGCAACCAGATGAGAGGGAAATTTTAGGTGATTTGCTGCTATTTGGTGGCACTCCTGATTGAAATTCATCAAGGCGTGCAAGGGAATAATTTCTTTACTTCCTGCCTTTTTCAGCCTTTGAGTGAAAGGATTGGCCTTTAGTTTTGTCCCACAAATAAATATATGATAATTGCATGTCTTTTGCAGACATTATTTAATTTAGTGCACGAACAAGATGCAGACTAGAATGAAGATTACCCCTGCTATCTGCGCAGGGAGTATTAATTCTATTAAAGACTAGGAGGCGAGCATTATGCTTCAACTTCTTTAATTCACTTCTCTTCAGCAGTTTCAACAAAACTCAAAAAACCATAACAAAACACTGAAAACAGTCTGAACAGTCTTTTCTTCCTTTTGAACTACAATCCCCATAGTCTCTGTAGTCCATCACACTCCATGCTCAGTAATAACCACTTCCGGTGCCCAAGCTCCTCCTCTCTTTTACTCGCTCTGAAAGTCACACTGAGAATTCCACACTAAGCCCTGCAACTGGCAACGACTCGAACCACTCCAACCAAATATCGAACTTCCTCGATTCCAGGCGACTACCTCCGCTAGTCTCCTACATCAATTGTTCTTCTGCTCCTCTCCTAGGAATATTAGAAAGCAGATCAATCCGGGTGGCGTCCATGTATTGTCAATACCATCATATCATTACTTTATGCAATCTCATAATATCCTGTACAATACATAACTTGGGTGGGAATTTAATGCTCGCCTCCTAGTCTTTAATATAATTAATACTCCCTGTGCAGATAGCAGAGGTAATCTTCATTCTATGACAAGACTGGAGGCGAGCATTATGCTTGTTCAAAGCTTTCCAAAACTGTGACTGCTAAACTCTCGGTCGGCTTGAAATAAAATTCTTTAAAAGTTCGATAATTCGACCAGTCTGCTGTTAACATAATATCTCTAAGGGATACTCCTGTCTTAAAGGCTTTAGACGCCATAGGTCCGCGCACTGAATGCGCTCCATACTTCTCCACATCTATCCCTGCTGCAAGCATGACCTCTTTAACCTATCGGGCTATCGTAGCTGTGGATACACCTTTGAAGGGCTTTCTGCGCGCTATCAGCAATTGCTTAGTATTCGCTGCTCTGAATTCTGCCGTTCTGCTCTCGTATTCTTTCACGCAGCTTGCTACGCACCTTTTAGCTCTGCTCGGGAAATATGGATAGTGAACTGACAAAGTCCCTGTCTTAGTTCTTCCCAATATAGAAAACGTCACGCCCTCTGGTCCAAATTACCTTCTGTCTACCTTCAGCGCTCTCAAGTCTGACACGCGTTTACAACAAACTAAGCACAACAACATTGCTAACTTTCCTGATAACTGTTTCAGAGATAAGAATCTGTTGCTGGGCCAACTCTCCAACAGCTTAAGAACTGATAGAACATCCCAGACAGTCTTCTAACGAGGTTCCGGAGGCACTCTAAATTTTGCCCCTCGAATAAGCCGAACCACTGCTGGATGCTTGCCCGCTGGTACTCCCTTGATAGGGAGGTGTCCTGCGGATATGGCGGACCTGTATACTCCTATGGTGCGGAACGCTTTCCCGTCTTGCAACAAATGAGCTAAAAAGTTCAAAATCATCACTACAGGTGCAGAAATGGGCTGAACACTTCTCCCTCTGCACCAGCTTGTCCAATAGGCACAAGCCGCGTCATAGCTCCTCCTAGTGGACGGAGCCCAGGATTCTGCGATGAGCTGTGCAGCTTGAGATGAAATGCCTGGCAATGCCCAGCGTCTCTTCATATCCTGCACGCGACGAGTGGGCGGGAGAGTCCCCCTCACTCTCAGAGGGTGATACGACCCAGCTGGGTCCATGAGCAAGTGCTCCCCTTCTGGGAGCATCCTCGGGTAATCCACTACTAACTCCATAAGAGTCGGGAACCACACTTGCGACTTCCAGTACGGTGCTACTAACAGCAACTCCGTCGTCTCCCTCCGACACTTTGCTAGAACTCTGCTCAGCATCATAAATGGCGGAAACGCGTAGTGTGGACCTCCGATCCACTCTTGCAGGAACGCATCCGTCCCTCGATCTCCCGGGTCCAGCCTCCAGCTGAAGTATTCCGCTGTTTGGGCGTTCAACCGCGATGCGAAGAGGTCTATGTGTACTTGTCCCCATCTCTCGGTCATCCTCTGAAACTCTGCTGGATCCAGCTTCCAATCGCTGGAATCTGTGAGGTAGCAAGAGTTCCAGTCTGCTATGACGTTCAGCGTCCCGGGAAGGTATTCCTGAAGTCTCTGACTGCAGGCAGAAGTGCCAAAAATCCTTCGCTAGTTCGGCTAGCATCCTGGATTTGGTGACGGCCAGGTAATTTATGTACTGCACTGCCGATATGTTGTCCATCTTCAGTAGGACACAAGATTTTATCCTCCCCTTCATGAAGGCTTTGATCGCAAAGGATCCCGCTAGTAACTCTAGGCAATTTATATGTAAACGGAGTTCCTCCTCGCTCCATTTCCCCCCTGTCTGCAGGTCTCTGCACATTGCGCCCCAGACCAGCCGGCTGGCGTCGGATTCAATGACTAGATCCGGTCTGTCTCCGAAAATGGCACGTCCATTCCTGGCGTCCATATTCTGTAACCACCATTCTAGCTCTGTCTTGGATTCCTTATCTAGCGGCACCGATTGGTGGTATCTCAGGCCTTGCTGCAGATGCCTTATCTTTAACCTCTGCAGTGCTCGATAATGTAGCGGTCCTGGGAAAATGGTCTGAATAGAAGCTGCTAACAGCCCTACAATCCGTGCTAGGGTCCGGAGGGATAGGATACTATCTGTCTCTGCAGACATCCTCTGAGTTCCCTCTTGATGTCGCAAATTTTTTGAGCTGGTAGTTCGAGCGCCGCTTTCCTGGTATCCAGGATGAAGCCCAGAAAGTCTAGCCTTTGCGCCGGTTCGGTGTCTGATTTCTCCTTGTTCACAAGAAACCCTAGGGATGATAACAGGTCCAGGACCCACCTTGTCTGGTACCTGAGGGTCTCTCAATCTTCGGCTAGTAGCAGGAGATCGTCTAGATAAATGATCATCCTTATTCCTTTCTCCCTTATAGCCGCAGCTACCGGCTTCATCACCTTGGTGAAGGCCCATGGCGCTGAAGCAAGCCCGAAGGGCATACTCTTGAATCGCCAAAGCTGCCCTTTCCAGCAAAAAGCTAGGAAAGTTCTGAACTCCTCTGCTATCAGGATAGTCAGGTATGCATCCTTCATGTCTAGCCTCGTCAACCAATCCCTCTCTCTGAGCGAGTCTCAGAGCTCATGGATGCCCTCCATCTTGAAATGGCGGTACACTATCCAACCGTTCTGCTCCTTTAAGTTTATAACTGGTCGCACTTTCTCTTTCCTGTGCACCTGAAACATATTGCTTACAAATGCGGGGTCTCCCGGGCACCTTTCTATAGCGTTCTTCGCTGCTAGCAGACGTAGCTCCTGGTCCAGAGGACTCTGCTCAGCACGCTCTAAACGCTGCTGGTGGGGCCTGCGCTCTTGCACGGGTGGCTGAACAAACTCTAGGTGCATACCCACAATTGCTTGTAACACCCAGGCATCGCTGGAAAGCTTGCGCCAGTTTCTCAAGAACATGCCTGTTCTCCCCCCCACCGGAGGATAATACGCTGCTCTCACCTTGAGTGAACCCTTGTCCACAACCAGAACCTCTTCCCCTGCAACCTCTCAGGAAGCGTCCTCTGGACGGGAAGAAGGAGTCCTGTTATCTATTCTCCCAGTATTGGGCTCTGGGATTCTGAGGTATTCTTCCACCCTGGTTGCGACCAGTCGAGCAACCCCTGTGGCGACTGGTCCCTACAAAAATTCTGGTGGGGAAACTGTTCCAGATGGAAGCCTGCGCCTTCTTCAGAGACGCGGAGGTGCCCACGACGCAACCCATTTCTTTGCCAAAGGTCTCTCCGAAGAGGAGTCCTTGAGCCGCTTCACCGGCTTCATATGAAGCTAAATCACTTAACTTTGAATCTATCTTCAAAAAGAGCCCTCTCCGGCGCTCTGATGCAATGGCGCAGTTCGCGTTCCCTAGGAGGCATACTGCCCTCTGCGCCCAGCCCGCTAGGGCGTCGGGGTCCACTTCCTCTCTGGTATCTCTGGCACTTTCTGCCAGGTCCATTATTTTCGCGAGAGGTCCGGCCAGGTCTAACACTTTCTCCTGACAACTCCTCCAAGACCTATTGATACCCTTCCGAGGGTCTTTGCTAGTTTTTGAAACGAAAGTCAGCATTTTGGGATCTAATTCTGGCGTCTCGGCCGCCTTCCCTGGGAGATCTGGTCTCGGGCATTCCGTTCGGGGTCTCCGGCGCACTTCTTTGTCCAGCGCTTTTCGCAACCTCTTGGTCATATACTGAGCCACTCTTGGCGAGGGCTGCCAGTCCGAGGATCTCGGGTTCCGGATGCTGTTCGGATCGAACATGTCCTCCTCTACCTCTTCGAGGTGCTTTTCTTTGCAGATTCTCTTCCCTCTGCTAGGTTTGATTTCTACCTCCTCCTCTTGAGAGGGAGTTTCACCTTCCTCCAGCTCTTCTTCCGAGCCTGGGTCCTCTTCTCCATATTCTTCGTCCCCTGGAGAGGGGGTCATGAGGTCCGGCACAGTCTGACGCCGCAAATATGCTTCATGGAGCTTTGCGAAGGCATCGACGACCTCCGGGGCCTTTTCTTTTGCCCCATCCGAATGGCCCTGGGGGTCAAGAGGGCCTTTCCTCTTTCAGGCCTTAGTACTCCCCATTGACCCTGATTCCGAGGGTTCTGCGGGCGTGCTCTCTTTCCGTCCGACATTGTCCAAGGGCTGGTGTAATATTGCCTCTAGGGACTTCAGCCTATCTTGCAGGGGCCTCACCCCTTGAGCCACCGCATCTATAAGTGAACTTCCCAGCACCTGTTTGAAGCTGGCAGCCAGATCTGATATCTGCTCCTCTTCGCTCCACTCAAACTCCCACATCTTGCGTGGGTGCTGTGTGCCTGCTGTACCCGTGAGGGTGTCACTGCATGCCCTTTCACTATAGATGCTTCAGGGTCTTATTTATCCGACCCTTCTCTATATCCTTTTATTTGTTAAAAGTGACTCTTTGCACCGTCACTGTGTGCCTCGTGAGGCTTTCTCACAGCTGATTGCTGCCTAAGGATCTTTTCCTCTTTCCGTTGTGTGCACGTTAGCTCGCGCTTCTATGACCAGAATGTGGTCTTGTAAAGAGGCTGCTGCCTCGTAGCTTAATAATAATAATATGATATCACCGCCGGGCCCGGCTCCTTTCGCATGCTCTGCTCCGTGTCGCATGAACGAATGTGAACCCGGAAGCAGGCACTTGCTGGCCTCGCCCTAGCAAAGGTGGGGGCCGTGAGGATTCGCTTCCTCACGCACTGTCGACTCCGCCTCCCTTGGGGGAGGGGGCCGCTACACGGCGCACGTTTTGCTCGCTGTCTCTGACTTCGCGAGGGAGGGGACCGGGGCACGACCTTCGTGCGGTCTTGTGGACCGCTTATGCCAACCACGATCGCGGCTGACCCCCTAATGTGCCAGACATATCGCACGGGGGCGCGCGAGTCGAGGGAAGGCCGCCTGAACGAACGGGCTCGCAGTACACTCGAGCTGCAAATCGCTCGGTTACTCCGAACGGAGCGCCGCTGCCCTGCATACGTTTGCACTTCAAAATAAATGATCTGAAGATCAAAGCATCATGTTCCTCCCTGAACTAACATCTCTGTGCCTGTCGTATTCTAACAAGATCTGTCAAACACTGTATCTAACCCTACACCTGCTGGAACTATAACATTTCCACATACAATAGGGAGATAACCAGAAATAGTACTTATCTGCTTGAAGAGCAATAAAAGAAGAGGAGTAGCTCAGGAACAGGAAGAGGTTATTACTGAGCATGGAGTGTGATGGACTACAGAGACTATGGGGATTTTAGTTCAAAGTGATTTTGTGACTAGTTGCTACAAACGTGCATAATAAATGCTGATTAATTTGCAATTATTCACTCATTTTATATATTTCTTGTTTCATTTTACTTTGTCATGATGGCTTTGGCCATAATGTGAAAATATTGCAGTATTTACTACTTGTCCCCAATAATGTTTTAATTAATAGCAAATGCTTGGGGAAGGAATTTTAACGTTTCGTTTTTGCCTCATATTCAAATACTGCTCCCACGAGAACATCTCCTTCAGGTTTAATAGAATACATTTAATTGGTTGTACTGATTTTAACAACTGCAGTATGACATTACTTGAGGGTTGCCCTACATTTTGCAACATGAAGAAGTAGGCATTAACCCAAAAATGTCCAACATTTTAATGAGAACCGTAGGGAATTTATGTGATTGTGGTAATAGAAAACTGTGTATATGTGTTTTAGATGTAGTCCCATTACACAAAAGAGTAGGCTCAGGGAAGAGACTAAGAACATATGATATGATATGATAGGTTATTTATAATGCGCTTAATACCCAGAAGTTTCTAAGCGCAGACCCGGGCATCGAACCTGTGGTGCTCCATGTCGTCTTGCTTCCAAGGCGAGCACGTTGCCCCTGAGCTATCCTCCCGAGACATGATCTCAAAGGTAAAGGAGCATCGGCAAAGACACTAGTTTTGGTGTTTACTGCTGTCTTTTGCATTTTGCACTTATAGGCACTATGGTGCAAGGAGGAGAATGCAAAGCTTCAAAGGAGGATGCCATAAGGGGTGCAGGTGTGCAAAAGAATGAGAAGGAAAAAAGAGCAATGGAGGAAGGTTGAGACTGAGAGGCTAAGCAATAAAGCAAGAGTATGAGAGGAAGCAAGAGTATGAGAGGAAGGATGAGTGGGGTAGAGAAAGTGGGACAGGGTGGGCGGGTGGGGGTAGAGAAAGTGGGACAGGGTGGGCGGGTGGGGGTAGAGAAAGTGGGACAGGGTGGGCGGGTGTAAAGAGAGTGGAGGTAGGGTTTTAGGGTGGGGTAGAGAGAGTGGGGGTGAGGGTGTAGGCAGAGTGGGGATATGGTGGGTTGGGGAGGGAGGGTGGGGGTAGGGTGAGTGGGAGTAGAGACAGTGGGGGTAGGGTAGTTGTGGTAGTGAGAGTGTGGGTTGGGTGGATGGATGAGGGTAGAATGGGAGGGGATTGGGTCGGTGGGGGTAGGGTTAGAGGGCGGGGGAGTGGGTGGGGTGGAGAGAGTGGGGGCAGGGTAGTTATGTGGGTGAGTGTTGTAAGGAAAGGCATGGCATCAACAGTAAGACATACACAAGTGACCACAGTTCAAGGTGAGATAAACGCCTATCTAATCCTAAATCTACAGATGGGAGCAAGCTACGACCATCAAATAATAATAATGCAGTCCTAGTGATGTCTTGTCAAAATAAAAAAGGCCTATGCTAAAGAAATTACAATTGCCAATACTTACCGCTAAATACAAATAGTGTGGGAAATACTGTTATGAAAAAGAAAGAAGTGTTAAAAAATTATATATCAGGTTTTCAAGCCGTTTGCCTCCCTTCCCCAGGTTTTTTGCATGGGATAAGGCGGTTCACTTGAGCATAGCACCGTTTCTGTCTTCGTTAGCACAAGGTTACAGTTCAATCTTCAGCATCAGGGCCTCCGGAGCGTATGTCTCCCTGCTTCCCAAAGTCGCTTCACTCAAAGGGCCTGCTGCAATCAAATATACAACAGGTTCTTTTACCCTTTTAGATTTTCCACAAGTATTCACATCGGGTGATTCAATATCCACCCCGGATACCCCTCAACCGGGCTCAGATTCTTTTAGCATAAAGTTCTGCACAGGCTTCCCTCTGTCGGGCTCGAGCCTACCCCACAATGTTTGTAGGTTCTTTCTTTTCGGGTGACTCACGGTTTACCCTCAGCCAGGCTCAGATCCTTTCTACACCATTAGTCTCCCACAGCCGGGCTCTGACCAATGTCAATTTTACATCAAGACTTTCGAATGTGCTCTGGGTTTGGCTTGGCCTGTTGCAGGACCACTTTGATTTCACAATTTTCTTTCTTTAACATTCGCACCCTTCCGGATGGATACCTGACAGAGACCTTCGAATGAGCACCCACTTGATGCCGGACCACTTTGTCTACGGTATCGTATTTTAGCTTCAAAGTTCATTCAATCATCTTCTGTCTTAATCTTCTTCATACAATGTTGCCCCTTACAACCTTGATTCCCACACAGACCGTTCTGGTATCAGTCTCACCAACTAACTGGCTGTGCTGCTTTGTTGTTGGAGCCAAGGACAGTACCACCGCGGCAACTGCTTTTCCTCATCTGGTCTATCAGCACGGGAGGGCCCTGTGTACCTCTGACACACAATGCAGGATTCTTTAGCTTCAATTCCGGGTCTTACACTTTCTACTTTTGAAGGTTCATGAAAGATGCGATTTGCAAATGAAAAGGTCAAAGGTATTTCCCTCCTTCTAATCCTCTTCGGTCTTGCCATCTTCCACCTTGTATTAAACTGCCATCTCGGAACTGCTGCTTCCTCGTGTGCTTTGTCTTGCTCAGAGTGTGCTTTCCTGTTGTGCCTTTTATCTATTTGGGAAGTGTGATGGAAGTCAGGTATGTGTAATTATCAGTAATTGCCTGACTCTGCCTGACCCTTGTGCTGGGACATGTCATGCATACGGCTCGGGTGTTAGTCTATTTTCTCCCACAGTGGGCTGTCCGTGAGAAAGTGTTTGTGTCAGGAAAGGGGCAGTGGGTTGAGTTGCTAAGTATCCTACCTGGCAGGATGGGGAAAAGGTGTTAAAGGGAAGGGGATACTGCCATCAGGTGTCCCATTTCCCCTCCCCAAAGCCCCCAGGTGATCCTCCCACACTGGTCCGCCCCCAGGAACTGGATCCAAAAGCGATGGCCATGTTCTGGCAACCTGGACAACAGGTCCCCGGGGACTAGTGGGTGAGACACCTTCAGGTTTCTCACAGGGTAGAGACAGAGGAGGCAGGGTGGGTTGGTGGGGGTACAGATAAAGGGGGCGGGTGGGTGAGTTCGGGTTGAAATGGTAGAGTATGTGAGTAGAGAGGTTGACCGTAGAGAAGGTGGTGATTGGGTGTGTGAGGGTAGAGAGGGTGGGGGTAGGTCTGAGAGGGTATGGTAAAGAGTGTTGATGGTAGTTGGTTATGGGCAAAAAACATGAAGAGCAAAGTCGCCTTTGAGAGGACTCATCAAAAGTTGCCCGAAATAGCCCATGCAAAACCCAACCAGCACACGTAATGCGGGTGGGGTGGGTTGGTGGGGGTAGAGCGAGTGGGAGTGTGGTGTGTGGGGGTAAAGAGAGTGGTGGTGGGGTATACGGATTTGGGTGGGGTATGTCAGTGGTTGTAGAAAGGCAGCCTCAGGAGGACAAAAAACAGATCTGCAGTCAAAATTAGCCCAAAATAGCCCAATTGTCTCGGCGGAAATAGATCAAACTAGCCCAGTATGAAATCACTGCACAGCTGGAAAATGGAAAGCCTGGCAACGACTTTCTTCTTACAAAACTACTGATTGGAGAAAATATTGTTAGGGCACTTCTTATCGGATAGTACGGTGGAGGAGTTTGGAAAAAAAGATTTCAGTGATTTGGTAGTTTCATGTAATGGCATTGCCGGCTGCTATGCCAACCAGATATTCTCAGTTCAGAACTCCCTTTCCCTCTCTCTCTTCTGCAACAATGGTTTCGGCAATTTTCCCCAAAAGTAAAAAGTAATTGGAATCATATCTTAAAGAAAATATTGCACACGTGAATCACTGAGTAAAACAAGCTGGGTTTCACCAGCAGAAACATTATTTAGCTGGGTGGCAAGTAATTTGAATCAATAGAGGGTAATGATTGTGGACTAATTGGATATCAGTGAAGTCGTTAATACTGTTCCAGGCACAGTAGATTCTGAGGCACACTTAGCAGACTTGAGAGAAAGCTTGGGTGCTAAACTGGCTGTGCGGCAGGCAACAAAAATCACTTTTGAGTTTGCATTGAGGAAATGGAGGTAACAAGCAGGACAGGCAGTGTAAGTGGCAAGGACATGACAGTGTAATTGAACTATATAACTTGTGCCATGGTGTAAAGGTCGGGGTGTGAAGAACAGCATGAGTAAATATTTATTCAAAGTTAGGTTTGCAAATGTTTCACTGTGATGTGCTCTTTTTTCAGATATGTCATGACTAGGGGTGGGTGGGATGGCTCAATTTCATTCCTTGGGAAAATTGGTAGATTGCAAGAAAAATTCACCTGCTCGGCCAATTTTGCCTGCATAGTGCAATTGCCAGTCTGTGGCCTTTTCGCGACCATCATTTCATTTTTCAATATTTCAATTTTTTTAATGGAACATCCTGACCTGGCTCACTGCAATGGCCCTCAAGGGGTTCACACCCCAGCTGGCCACCTGTGCCAAGTCCCTTGGGTTTGACATCGACAGAAGCCTCTCCTTCAAACAGCACTCACAAGCAATGAAGACACAAACAGATTGGTACCAACTTTCTCTCCTGTGGAAAATCGAGCCCTTCATCCCAGATCTGCTGTCCAAGTCTTGTTCCTCTCCCACCTGGATGGTGGTAATAACGTTGGCACCCCCAAGATGTGTCCTGCATGCTGTAGCATAACTCATCAAAGGATACTGCAAATTCGACCACATCACCCCGCACCCTTATCGAACTGCACTGGCTCCCGCTGTTACACACTTCCAACGCTGGTCGTTGTGGCAGCGTAAGCGATTATGTGCTACGTTTAGGAACATTACTCCAAAGACGGCCGCGTTCTATTGTCTCATACTGGGAGCAGCGGTCTAGTTGTTTCACGTTCGCAAGGAACGTCCGCAACAGATCACGTGACTTCTTATAAGGAAGGAAGTGCTCAAGCAAATGCGTCGCTACTGCGGTTATCGACGCTCCGTAAATTCGCTTCTAGGGATCTAGGTTTGCTGATTCTTTGCCTACGATTATCCTTTTTCTTTACCTTTCTTGGGTCTCCCATTATTCCTGTTACAGGTTCCCTCCTTGGCATTTTCTCCGTGCAGAGACTCTCGCTCCTTCATTACTTGCTTTTGACAAAGCTCCGGTTCATTTCAATCCTTTTGAGCTTTCTATTAAGAAAGCGAATTTGCTCTGCCCGTTTCAGACAGTGAGTTTTGCCTTTCACTCCCTCCGATACTTCTCCCACTATTACACTAGTAAGCAGTTACTACTTTGCTATCCTTTTTGTTATCTTTACAACCGCTCTCGATCGAGCATTTCAGGAAGCAATTCTCTGACTCTCCCGAGTACCAGAGGTTACACACGCAGTTTAGCTGGCACCCTTCAGAATTTAGAGTAAGTTGTTCACCCCCTATTCTGTCCAACTCTGTACTTCTTTACATCCTATCAGTTGTACTTACCTGTTCTGTCTCCCCTTCTTAGATAAGTTTTCATTGCCATTGCGTGTCAACCCATCTACAAACAGCATCCACCTTCAGACCAGTCTGGAGCCCAGCTGTGATCCAGGTTTTTTTTCCCCAGGAGGGTTCCCTGAGGACCGTGCCTTCCTCCTCTCTGGTGGTAATGTCCCGGGGGGGAGGGGCAGGGTTCTCACAGGAGATCTTTCACTTTCTTGCCGGCTGTCTTTGTTGGGAACCGCTGCTTGCCCAGGTTAGTGAGAGTTTGATATCTAAGTCAACTGATGCATATAGTTGTAGCCTGATCTGCTACTCTCTGCTGTCAAAAGTAACACCTGCTGCAAGCTCATATCTTCTTCAAATCCTGCTGCATCATCTGCAAGGTTGTGACCCTGAAATCCCCAAGCTACCTCACTGAGAAACTCAGTATCTCTGGAGGCCTACGATCCACAAGAAGTAAGGACTTGAACTCCTTCAGTGCAGGAAGGAAAGAACTAGAAGACAGCCTTCTCTGTCTATGCCACAAGATTCTGACACGTTCTCCCCGTCAACATTAGACTTGCCCCTTCGCTTCTACAGTTCAGGAAGGAGCTCAAGATCCTCCTCTTCAAGGAATAGATCCCCCTAACACATAGGTCCACACTCCCTCTAATCTCCACCTGAGACTAGGTGAACGGATCCCACTGTTTCCTCCCCTGGTTGCTTGTACATCCCTTGCTGACAAATTGCACACCACCCCCTAACCTGTTAGCACCCCACACCCTTGTTTCTCTGCTACCCTCACTCTTTCCCCAATGATTGTAAAGTGCACCATTGCTTCTCAGAGCTATGTCTGCTCTCAACAAATACAATAATAATAATAAATAATAATAATAGAGTATTTTGCCCCCTTAAATTTCGTTTTTTTAATGTTTCGGGCAAAAACAACATTTCCGTGAAAAATGAAATGTCTGAACCCCACATTTTTTAAATAAGTAGAAAACTGTCAAGTCGGCGGAACGGAATTGCTGGCGCATTTCACCAATTACCTTTCTCTGGCTGTTTTTTCAGCCACCTGTACTTCTAAATGCCAATTTGTTTTTGCTGCACTGGTGTCCAAGCCTTTGTTTTTTTTTGGGAGCACTTATTTCAGCAGAAGTTGTCACCTTTCAGTGGTGAAGTCCTGTCTTGTGAGATGGGAACAGTGCAATCGATGTAGTCTTGCAGTGTTAATCGCCTTTCACTAATGCAGAAATGGTTTTCTGTGTAAGGTGCACTTGCATCAGTTCTGCATGGAGGGCCATCTTCAAGTATTGCAGTGATGGTTTCCTGTGTGTTGCGCACTTATTTTGGTATTCTAATGAATCTGACCTTTAGTGTTGCAGTTGTGGTATTCTTTAGTATTTCAGTTGTGGCATCCTGTTCTGTGTATCCTGAAATTGTTTCAGTCCAGTAATCAGGGTCATATTTCAGTTCTGGTGTCCGGCCTGCCTCCACACTAGGTACACATATTTCAATCCTAGATGAAGTGTCCTCTTCAAGTATCATGATTCCTTTACTTGAGCTGCGTTAGTTGGGTAAGTGTTAAACAGACAAAGATATAAAAACTCACTCCGAACTGGATCCAGCCAGCAAAGAATATTTTCAAAATAATGGATTGAAACTGTGAATCTTAAGGTTTCTTGTTGGAAGATTCCGTATAAAAACCATTTACTTAATCGGTAGTGATGTAGGTGAACACATGAAATATTGCACCATTTCAGATGCCATCCCTGCCACAGTACACAGGAAATAATGTATTTGATTTCACAAAGTCAAGCAGAATTACTGAGAGGTAGATAAAGAAGGTGACCAAAATAACAAAAACTCATTTACTGTGGGTCAGTGCAAAACCTGGTCCAACAAAAGAAAAAAGGGCAGCATAATTGTGTTGGGATGTAAATCCAACGCCACAAACGTGAGAGAAAGTACACAATAAGGAGATTCCTCTAGTAGGACATATGATCCACACCGAATGCCAGACACTATCACACTATTATGCATGACATACAGGCCTTATGTGAATCTGACAAAGGGATAGACACACTTCTGAGAGCAGTCAATGAAGAAATACAGATTCAAAACCTGAAGCATTGAACATATTGAGAGCGCAAAGCTTGTAGAGCAATGCATGAGGTTATTAGTATTCAGTAGTGCATTAGGAATAGGATAGACTTTTACATAAAGGAAGGATACACATGGCACTTCCTATAGTTGAAAAGTTGTTCATAGAAGTATAGCAGACAACAGTCATTGAAAATAGTAGGGAACATACAGAAATTCATATTAGCAAGCCAGCATGCAGCAGCTGGAGTTTGTGCCATTCTGAAATCAAATTAATTTCGAAAAGCAGCCTTTCACAGTAGTTTGAAAACTGAGCCGCAGAGGAACATTCACATTTCTAGTGTTAAGATACACTTCATTCCCCCTTGTCTCAGACACTGCAAGAGACAAGGTCAGAACACTGGAGGAAAGATGCAAAAAGCTGCACAGGGATTGGCTGGAAACAGAGGTTGCATCAGGTTCCCAAGCCCTAAACACATGCAAAACATAGCAAACAATGTTCTTACACATCACTTAAAACTAGCTCGATGAAGGCCACAGTTTGGTGAGAACGAGGTAGTGTGCAGTGATGTGCACCAGTCAAAGTTAATCAGGCAGAAGAAACACACTGCCCATGTCGGAAAATGGCCACGTATACTGAAGCTGCAAGTACCAAGCAACAAGAGTACTTTGTCAAATAGAAACAAGAGGATACCAGTTCAAATTCAGGGAATAAAGTATAGTATCATAGAAGGATGGGGGAAATGAGTGACCCCAATGGCCTACAATCAACTATACACACTAAAGATAAATATGTCACACACACATACCCACATAGCCATGGTTCCATGTCATTTCATCGCCAGATGTTTTTTCGCTGGCTTTTGTGCCACAGATTTTTTTAATTAGAAAACTCAGCAAATTCTTTTTTTTGAGTGGGTTCCCCCCAATTCCCCCATCCCCTTTATTTTTTATATATATCTCCGAACACCCACACCCAATATATATATTTTTCCAACCGACCCCCCCCCCCAAAAAAATTCAATGAGTTTTTTCGGCAAAGAAATCGCGGTAAAAAAACCAGCGAAAAAACATCCTGCGATGAAAGGACGTTGTACCATTTCCACGTGTAGATGTACATTCTAGATTTGCACATGGTCTTGGAATAAAGGGCCAAGAACTAAGCCTCATGAAGTTATGCAGTCCCATCTTGGGAAAGGAAGATAATGTACTAAAAGGTTAGACATGTTTCTGAAGAGACGTTGCATTATTAGCTGTCATTTGTGCAGCCACAAGGCTGAGAACGGTCAGATAGTGCTGACATTTTGGGTTACCTGAGAACGTGATGAAGTATACATTTTTTGTTGTCACACTGTCAACACCTGACAAAGTGATTGGTCAAATCAATGGGGAAGAAACCCACCATTGAACAATCGAGGTGGGATAGCCACTGGGAAACTAATTTGTATGTTGCAAAATGTTAGAATTTACATCAACCAATTACGAATGGAGAAGCTGGATAACCTGAGGGTTAGGTCATTGTCAAGAGGAGGTAATTAGATTGGTCACAGGGAGTAGAATAGGTCAATAGGGGTAGGTATTTTATAGATTTCAATAAGGGACAGCAATCACTGCCCAATCACTGAGAAATCATTTACATGTATATTGAATCATTGTCACAGCAATGATGTCACTCACTCCTATGAAAACCACCATTTAATGATATGTTGAATGATTTTTTAATTGTTCCCAGCAGAGGCTGCATGTAATAAACTTTTATTTGTCTTGCTACTCATGCACTTTTATTGGTTAATTGGATTGATTTTTGACTTGCTGGGTTTTGGGCCTACCTTTACATTTGATGGCTCTTGGACATGATTCCAGGCCCATCCGAGGGGCTAGGAGCTCCTCTACCGCACTTTCCTGGGTATGCAGCACCTGCGTGCAGCGAGCAAAGATTGCACACACCACGAGAAGGCCCACAATGACGGGGTTGTCAAGAAGCTTGCCTGATCACTGGAGGGTTGGTCCTGCCACCAGGTGTGCAGGCTCTTGGAGGGAGAGAGATGGTATCAGGTAATATTATCCCCATCAAAAATATCGCCGTATATATGGTCGTCGGGAAAGGTGATAGGCAATATTTTTAGTGGGAATAATATTAGGGTTTTCTGGGAGCAGAGGTTGCGGGGATGTCCCCCTCTCCTTTTAAAAAAATACAGGGGTAGCAGGGGTGTGTACTGCAGGTTCCATGCCTTAATATCGCAAAAAAAATATGGCGATATTTTGGCGGGGATATTAACACATGGAACCAGAGAGACAGCATTGGTGGTCCTTGGATGAACATACAGAGCACAAGTGTACCTGTCGCAGACACAACAAATGGAAGTGTGAGTATTTGGAGTGAGTGAGGAGTGTGAGAGGGAGTGAACCACGTGGTGTATATTCTTTTTTTCTTTTAATTTTGAGTAGAAACAGAAAAGAGGGCTCCCGCAGAGGAATGCAATGACGTAGCAGTAGTAAGAATAAAGAGATGGTGAAGTGAGAGTTCCCTCGAAAGAGGAGTGAGGGCAGTGCTGCTTAGAAAAGGAAGTGGGAAATCCTGTCATAGAGAGGACTGCATCCCTCCATCCCGAAGTAAGGGGGCGAAAGGAGGAAAAATAAAACATTGTGTACATAAATGGTGATTTTGGTTTTTGTGTATGCATTGTAGATAGAAGTAGGTTTTTGATTTAAGGTGAGAGTAGTTTGGTGTATGTGTGGAGAGAGAAGAGAATTTGGGGTGGAAAACATACTGTGGTTTGGGGGATTTATTGGTGGGTTTTTTGCAGGGATGCACAGGGATTTGTCTGGTTTCCTTTTGTGGTGGATCGGGGTATGCTGTAGTGGGCTGCCTCTGGAAGTTTTGTTGGAAACAGTTTATGTTTTGTTGTGATGATCTGTTGTTGGCCATTACGTCACTGTGAATTTTTGTTTTTAATATGTGTACGCCGGTTGAACATATGTGTAAAGAGCTCCCGACCTATAGAGAGACGATTCTCAAGAATCACAATGAATGGGTGACGGGGATAGAAGGGAAAATGTTTACTGCATGGACTGCAGAAGGTACGCATAATAGGTGAATCATTGAGCACATGTATATGCACTTGTTGTCAACATATCAAGGCAAAAAACTAAAGAAAAGATATAGTATATTAGAAGTATGGAATTTGTATGATGAAACAGAGGTATAATCAAGGAGTAGAAATTTAAAAGGGGATAAAACAACTGTTTTGGCCACAGCCCCACCCCTTCCAACATAAAGCACCAGGGCAGTTCAGGCTCCAACACCTGCACAGACGGTAGTCCAGCCTCCTTCAGAAGAGTGCACCAATTTGGCACAGGCTCAAT
Source organism: Ambystoma mexicanum (assembly GCF_040938575.1). Classification (NCBI taxonomy): domain Eukaryota; kingdom Metazoa; phylum Chordata; class Amphibia; order Caudata; family Ambystomatidae; genus Ambystoma; species Ambystoma mexicanum. The sequence continues at coordinate 1,087,804,020 of NC_090927.1, read as the reverse complement.
CGCCTGTGCAGCCAACAGCCCCACCCCACTCGGGACATATCCCATATAGCCTGCCATGGCATATACAAATCCCTGCTATACGCCCCAAGCAGATTCAGAACCTAAGGCATCATGGGGTACACAGCAGGGAATAGTAAAGATTGAAACCCAATTATAACGAAGATAGAGAATAAAGCACGTAGGGATCTACACGCAGCGATCCAGGAGACGGAGGAGTGGCTTGAGAGGGCGACAAGGCAAAGGGAGAGGGGAGGTCATTGCCCAATAATAAATGCAGATACATGGACAGCAGTGGAGATTCTGTTAAAAATGGATAGCACAGCGATTAAGGATGTTAAAATAGACACAGAAGCAGGGAATTGAGTGGGTAGGGGAAATGAAGATAGGTATATTTCACAGAGAGCAGAGAGGAAGAACAGAGGGAGAGAACGCCATGGGGGGAAAGGCTTAGACCTCACCCAAGATGAACGACGGTAGCAAGGTGGAAGAACAGAGTGCAAGCATCTAAAAAAGGAAAGAACGGACACAATTTCCCTTGATACAGAAAGGAATAGGAAGGTCACATCATGGCCATGGCCGCACCTGAACAAAAACAATCTGAGGAAGACTTTGCCTAAACTCACAGCAGGAGCATGAAAGTGGATTCATGCCCTAGAAAAGCAGACAGCAGGAGACACGTTAGCAGTAGGAGACATGAAGAGCTTGCTTGCTGCTATATTAGGATATGGAAGAAACCTAGGGGTATTCTCCCATGTATACCCCGAGAATCCTCTATTCAGGTGGCCAGGGGAGGGCCGTTGCTTTTGGATCCCAACCCTGGGGGTGGACAAGCGAAGGAGAATCACCTGGGTAGGGGAGTCCGGGGTTGCACTCAGCAGAGTATCCTAGGCAAGGCGCAGTATTCCAACGGGATAGTAGGTGAAGAAATCCCAGATGCCTTTATGGGTTATGCAGGTACCAATGTCCCAAACCCAAGAGAGGGACAAACATGTCACCACAGAGCAAACCCGGGGAAAGGGGAAAGTAAAATAAGACAAAGACATAACTTACATCCCAACATGCCTTTGTCTTCCCCTAGTTCTGATCAGGGGAGGCGTTATGCAGACCAGTGCTCTCATTTCCGTGTCTTTAAAATAGTAATCTGACACCAAGAAAATCACCTTTGGGATATAAAACCAGGGCCAGGGGATTTCCCTCTAACCTTTGCCAATCGACTTATAATATATCCTATAAATATCAACCCCCATCTTGTTTGGTCTCCTCCTCCCCATTTCCAACAAATACTGGCACAAGGAAGAGTCAATCGAGAGTAGTGAGGAGAACCTATGAGAAACATCTTAAGAAACAGAGGAAAGACTGCCACCAACTACCATTAGGTTGTCCCATAAATAGAGTCTGGCAGGATCAGGCATTTAACACTGACCACTCACACATGACTCCACTTGGCTCTCTTTTCAGGACTAAAGGACAGGCATGTCCTTTTAATTGGAATATAGAAGGTCAGGCAAGTCCAACTCTGACCACACACCTGCAGCCCATTGATACACCCCAGGTGCTTAAACGGAGGCTGCTGAGAGAGCAGAAGGAGAGGCATTTCGGAGAGCGGGTGGGAGAATGCATGGCTGAGTCCAGCAGGGGATCCCTTCTCAGCCAGATTTTAAAGCCAAAGCAAAGCGAGCTGGGGAGGCATGAGTGGACCACGAGAGCCAGGAAGAAGAAGCAGCAGGGATTTTAGTGGACTAGAGGTGTGAAAAAAGAAAAGGAAGTTGTTTAAAGAAAGCAGGTTGACTGGCCACCAGGGGGCGCACGGATGATCGCCTACCCCGTGTGAGCTCCGTCGCCGACGGTCCACGAAGTGACTTGAGCCCCCACGTCACGACCCCCCCCCACGGCGACAAACCCGTGAATAAGGCATCAGAACACTTCCCCACGGAGCAGGAAAAAACCCGACTGAAATCGGGGCTGGGAAGCCCAGGAAAACCCCATCTGAAGTTTTCACCTCGTCGGAAGCTGGAAAATGAAACTAAGTCGACCCGACGCGGCCGCGCTGGAAGGCGGGCTTGCCTAGAGGAGAACACTCGACTTCTGGAGTGCCCGTCGGCGTGTCTTCCCCAGACTGCAGCCCTCAGTGTTGGAGTGCCCCCGCTGAATCCCCAGCGCGGACCCCCACTCCTGACCTGTGGAACAACAGAAGGACCTGCCAGCGAGGTAGGCCGCACCCCGAGCCGTGCGCGGCCTACACAGCCAGCTGAGATCAAGGTGCCTCGTAGTCCCGAAGCCCGTCACTCAGTGAAGCGCCCGACCCCCTAGATAGCAAATAGCCGCCATTGTCCTCCGCCCTATAGACTGGTCAGCGCGAGAGGGTGTTGGCTTGCCTCCCCCTCTCCACGAGAGAAAAACTCTGATGCGGAGACTCACGAACTGAGGGCACAACGAACGGTGGGACTGTGGGAATCACCCTCAAGCCCTCCACTCTCTAAAAAGCTGAAGCTCCACAGAAACAGTGCCCCCGCGAGAGGTACCTTCAATCTTACGCACGGACCCTGGGAGCAAGACACTGGGGGAGAGGTCCGAAGCACAGGACTTCAGACTCGATAATCATTGCCCCCCCCCCGCAGAACTCAACTCTGTAAGTACCACTTAGAGCACTTGCAGCACCCTCCCACGGAATGTGCACCTAAACTTTCGATGGCTTCACGTCAACCCACACGAGATACCAAAATTAGAAGACAGCCTTGAACCTGCAGTCCTGCATGTCTTCATAGAGGGTAGGGCGTGTGCCTCCTCTTACCCGGGTCACACTGTATGGACCCACTTCACAAACTAGCCAGATTTGCCTACGACCCCCACCCCCGCCACGCAGGCCTGCAGTAAATATGTCCACGGACTCATCGGAGGAGAGTGCTGCCGCCACCAAAGGAGACATTACCACATTACTGAATGAGATAAAAAACATGGGAGCCAACCTAGGCTGTAAAATCGATAAAATTACCCACAGGATGGACAGATTTGTGGAACGGTTGGAATGTGTGGAGAATAATCAAGCGTCGATTGACACCCTTGAAACTCAGATGGATGTACGGATCCGTAACATTGAAAAAAGAGAGGTTGAAGCGCGGCTCAAGATGGACGATTTAGAAAATAGGGAGAGGAGGAACAATCTCCGCTTTTTCGGTATCCCAGAGCGCGAAGGAGAAACTGAAAAAGACCTCAGGGATATCATATATGATATCATAAAAATACTCACCGCTGATGAGGAAATTGATGAGCCAGACCGAACGCATACATAGAGCTGGTGGACCGCCCGGCGGCCCGCGTTCCGTCCTAGCCAAATTCCACCGCTATCAAGACAAAACCAGGATTCTGGAGAAGGCCAGATCCGGAGGCCCACTCACAATGGGGGGCGCCCAAATCACGATCTTTCAAGATTTATCGTCACTAACATTGGCACTCAGACGCCTTTGCAGCCCCCTGACGAAATGGCTCAAGGACCAAGGTACACTGTCCAGGTGGGGTTACCCTTTCTCGCTCACTTTTGAGCATGGGAGCAGAAAAATAGTGCTACGCTCTGAGGACGAAATCAAAGACTGCATCGCTGACTTTCTTGGCACGGGCTCGAAGGGCAACGAAGGAGGTGACAATGAGCAGCCGGGACCACAGTGGGAGCTCCAGGGCCCCAGGCGCAAGAGGGTGAAGGGATCGAGGAAATATAGACGCGCCAACAACACGCCTGACAAGGAGTAAGGGAGTAAAAATGTGTACGACCCGGCCAAAATGCACTGGCCGGCCCCCGCAGAGCTCCGAAAAGGTAATATCTGTCGTTGGGGTGCCACCGCTGGCGGGGCACCCCTCTGGACTAAGCGACGATGTGAACTCTCGCAGGAGGCCCCGGGAACGCACGTAACATTAAACTTTTATATGCTTGTTGCCATTACTGTTGAAATGTTGAAATTTTACAATGTTTTGGGGGGATTGAGAAGGGGGCTCACCCTTAAGTTGTGATGGTATATTCGATCGGGACCGTGAAGCAACGGTCCCCACTGATGATCCGCCAACGGGCCGCACAATGTCATCCGGCCCGTACCGGACGCCGTCAACAGCTGCCCAGGCAGCACCCCCAGTTCCCAAGCTCAATGGAGCTCCACCAGATATGGCAGAACAGGGGGGGAGAGGTGAGGGGTCAGAGACACTTGGGAAATGTATACACATCATTGGGCGCACTCTGGAATGTCACCATTCAGATGTCACTGAAAATCGGCAAACCTATCTGGCCGCAACAGATGAGCGATCCTCGAACCCAAATCATCGATGGCATCACTTGAGAAGTCTAAGGGCAAGGGTCTCCTGAGAGTTGGGACTGTCAATGCGAAGGGACTGAACTCTCCTACTAAGAGATCACTGGTCCACAGAGAATTCCGCAGATCTAATATAGACATTCTTCTCATCCAAGAGACGAAATTTGCAAGGGGAGAGGAGCAAAGAATCCTGGGAAGACGCGGGGGTATGGAATACTGGGGCTCCGGCCCACTCAGGAAGGCAGGTGTCGGAATCTTCATCAAGAAGGGAGTTGGGTTTGAATTGGAAAAGACTTGGTCGGATGTGAGTGGTCGAGTCCTTCTAATAGTGGGGAGAATTGCACGAGTCCAGGTCACAATTGCTACAATATACTCACCCAACAGCGGACAGACCGCATTCCGTAGAAAGACGATCCCCAAAATTGTACTAGAAACCGCGGGTCACCTCATCCTAGGTGGTGACTTCAACCAATGGGTAGACCCCGCCGTGGACTGGAGACCAGGCACGCCGGGCCTGAGGACCCAACACAAAGGGAACTGTACTGAATTCGCCACCATGATGGATCTATACGACCTACGTGACGTGTGGAGGACTCTACACCCGGACGAAAGTGGCTTCACCTTTTATTCGCATCCCCATGGCACACTCACACGGATAGATTACATATTCCTTTCTCCTGACCTTTCAGAATCCACAAGCTACTCTGGAATCGTCCCAATAACATGGTCTGGTCATGATATGATCTTAGCGGATGTCAATTGGACCAACCTACCAGTAGCTGGGGGATCTTGGCGCTGCAATGAGTCCCTTTGGACTGATGCAGTGTTCAAAAACGAAATGGAGACCGAGATTGAAGAATATTTTAAGGTAAACAACAATGGGGAGGTCTCCAAACAAGTGATTTGGGAAGCTGGGAAGGCCACCTGGAGGGGAGTACTGATGCGCGAGGGCTCCTCTAAAAAGAGGGAACGTAAGATCATAGAAAACAAACTGCGTAATGAAATACACCAGCTGGAAGCGGAAGTAAGAGATAATGCAGGGGTAGATCCCACCAAACTAGACACAGCCCACCGTAAAAGAGAAGAACTACGACTGTTAGAACATGGCCAGGTGGTGAGAAAACTACAATTCCTCAAGCAAACATATTACGAGAAAGGGGACAAGGCCGGTGCACTACTAGCTGCCAGGCTAAGAGAACGGAGGGAAGAACGTAAGGTGAGAGAGATAACAGAGCCCACTACTACTCAATACCCGAGGGCTTCGCCAACTTCTACCAAAACTTATATACCTCTGAGCTGATCTCTGCCCAATCTGACATATCCTCCTATCTGTCCTCAATCAACATGCCTACAGTAACACTTGCGGAAGCTGAGCGTCTCGATACTCCAATGCTCGAACATGAGGTACGAGATGCAATCAAACGATTAACACTAGGGAAATCCCCGGGGGAGGACGGTTTCACGGCAGGCTTTTACTAAATCTTTAGCGCCAACTCTCTCCCTTCCTCACGGAACTCTTTAATGAGATAGTGGACACTGGGGCTGCCCCAGAATCTTTCAAGAAAGCCCACATAACAGTCATCCCTAAGGAAGGCAGGGACCCCAAATTATGCGGATCATACCGCCCCATCTCCCTCCTCAATCTCGACGCCAAGATCTATGCTCGAGTATTGGCTGCAAGACTGGAAACCTTAATGCCTAAATTGATCCACCCTGACCAGGTTGGGTTTATTCTTGGGAGGCAAGGTGCCGACACCATGCGTAAAACTCTGCACCTCATTCACGCAGCACACAATCTACCAGAGGACCCGGTCCTCTTATCCATTGATGCAGAAAAGGCCTTCGATAGGGTGGAATGAGATTTCCTGGGAGCAGTCCTCCAGAAAGTAGGAATAGGCCCCAAATTCTGCAATGGGATACGTGCAATATATACCTCCCCCAAAGCATCAATATTCGTGAACGGGGAGTATTCCAGGTGGTTTGCGCTACAGCGAGGGAATAGACAGGGATGCCCCCTATCCGCGATCTTGTTTGCACTATCCCTTGAACCCCTGGCCCAAAAACTTAGAGAAGATCCCCTAATAGAGGGTATACGGTTGGGAGAAATGGAATATAAGGCAGCGTTGTACGCAGATGTTATCCTTCTACACGTGACCAAACCCAATAACTCTATTCCCCACGCCCTAAAACTAATAGAAGAATATGGCCAATACTCCGGCTTTAAAGTAAACAAATCAAAGTCCACTCTCTTCCCCCTCCAAGGCACCTCTAATGAGAACAATGCCAAGTTCCTATCACTCGGGCTTAATCTGGAGCATACGAAACTGCAATACCTGGGTATTCATATGACTAGATCCTTAAGCGACTTATATGAGGCCAACTTCCCCCTCCTCCTCCGAGATTCGAGACAGATCTTGAGAAGTGGAGTAGACTGACGATTTCCTGGCTGGGGCGTATCAACGCCGTCAAGATGGTGTGCCTCCCCCGCTTCCTTTACCCTTTCCAGATGCTCCCAATTGAGATGCCCAAAAAATTCTTCACAGATACCCGTAAGATAATGATGTGATTCATTTGGCAGGGGAAAAGACCAAGGATCGCATATGACACACTCATACTCCCCAAAGACAAAGGAGGAGTAGGCCTTCCCGATCTAACTACTTACTACAAAGCCGTCCAGTTACGTGTCTTGATTCCACACCTTAGAGACCACAAACACCTGCAATGGGTACAGATGGACAATCATTACATGTCCCCCGCCACAGTTGCGGAATGGCTATGGTCACCTTACCAGAGGGTCCAGAGGAGAATCAAACACCATCCCATACTGACTACCATATGGAGCATATGGCGCACTGGGAAAGAGATGCGAGAAGTCACAACCTGGCCATCCCCGCTCAGTCACTTGTGGTCTCCTGGCATTAACGACCACATTCCTAATCTAGAACGGTTTCAGTCATGGTATGAGGCGGGCCTGGAGAGGGTAGGGCAACTCCAAAGAAAGGACTCGTTCATAACTCTACCGGACCTAACCACAGCATTGGGGATAGGTAACTTATCGACATTCCACTTTCTCCAATTGAAGGGGGTGCTAACGAAACCTGAGTGGAGAGAGAAACTGAAAAGAGACCTTACCGCCTTCGAGAAACTACTGGACTCCAGAACGGAAATGAAAGGTCTTATATCTGTGATGTATCAGACACTAATAGCAGCGGGGGTGGATCTACAGACCCCCTCAGAGCTAGGTGGGGAAAAGACTTTGGTGAAGAGATACTCCCCGACCAATGGGACCTAATGTGCAGAGCTGCACCCAAAGCCTCCTTGTCCAATCAATACAAGCTCCATGCCATAAAGCTCCTACATAGGTGGCACTATGATCCACTCAAACTCTCTAAAATGTTCCAGTCATTGAGACCGAGATGCTGGAGGAACTGTGGATCAACTGCTGATTACTGGCACATGTGGTGGAGCTGCCCGCATATCACAGTGTATTGGACCGAGGTCCTGGGATGGATTAAGGAGATCGATGGAATCCAAAGGGAGCTCGACCCACTCCTTGTGTTGTTCGGCCTTGAGAGAGACAATGAAGACTGGCTCCGGGTGAGAGGTCTGGCCCCCCAGCTGCTGTTGGCGGCGAGAGCCCTGATAGCGATCAAATGGAAGTCTCCTCTAACCCCAGGAAAAAACGAATGGATTAAACTGGCCACGAGCATTTACGTGATGGAAACGATCACAGCCTCCCTGCACAATAAATCAGCTAAATGTGAAACCCTATGGACGGACTTTAAGAATAAACACATCACACCTATCACAGACTCCCAGTCAGAAGAACCCTCAGAAGCCTAACTTAACGATGTCAAATTCCAAAGAACACTGCAAAGGATCGGAGACTCATTCCCAGTGGCCACGGTGATGACAGATGTTGCACTATGCCAAATATGTGCTCCCAATGTTTATGTTAAATGACTATACTCACGATGTACATTATTCCAAGTGGGGGAGGGGGGTGGGAGCGGGTTGGGGTGAACAGTGTAAGAGACATACCCAGGCAAATGGAACTGTCACGAAACTAAGCCATTCTAATAGTGTCTGTTACTTTGCATTGTCTCTCTGACATGTACCTCTGGATGATGTACAATTTTCTTTGAATACTGTTTGCCCTTCTTTTGTCTTCTGTTTTTGTAAAACCAATAAGGGAAAATTAAAAAAAAAAAAAAAAGAAAGCAGGTTGTTTAATGTGAGTAGCAGAAGGGGCGCTACATGTAGAAAACTAAGTGGGAGCAAAACCCCTAACACATTCAGATAAAGAAAGAAATAGGAAAGAAGGTACAAGAGCACACTGGCAAGGCGCAAAGAGTGTGCCAAGGGCACAGGAGAGAAAAAGGAATGTGCAAAAGGCAGAGGCAAGATCATGCCAAGGAGAAAGAGAAAGAAGGAGAGGGGTCAGAGGTCAAAGTGGTAGCGCTTTGGAAAAGTAAAGAAACCAGCATTCTCGAAAGTCTCTGATGCCACCCCAGTGAAGTACTTATTTTTTTTTTTTTTATTTTATATGGTTTATTTTTAAACCTTTAAAAAAAAAAGAGGAAAAAAGCAAAAACACATTTAGGATTTTTACAACCAGCATGAGGCCACATCTCATTATTTCATTTGCGTAGCCTCGGGTCTGTGTACAAGATTGTCAAGTTGTGTGTCGAATGACTCCTCCAGCTAAGATACCGCGAGACTGTCCAATCGATTTTTCACAGTTCGAAGAAAGATGACTAATGCGTATAGCAGTGGTCTTTTAGTTTCTACAAACATGGCTTTCCACCAGTCGTCCCTGGACAGGCACTGATAGTTCTTTGTCACAGGCCCGAAAAGGATGTTCCTTTCTTTCACTAGACCAGGACAATTGATCGTCAGGTGCTTGAGTGTTTCATGTTCAGTTTTACACAGACGACACATGGGGTCCGGAGCCAATGCCAGGTTCCAAAAACAAAGATACTCTTTGGTCGGAAGAACATTCAACCTAAACTGTAGGTATAGCTTTCTCGACCATGCGTCCGGGAAACAAGACAAGTAGGTCGGAATGGTGCCATACGCTCTTGCCTCAGGAGGAACTTCCCGGGTTGTGCGCGAAGTCGATCTTTGTTTACAAGTGTGTATCCAATCATTTCTCCATAATTTCACTTTCGCAGCATCAGGGTTTTCTATTAGCATTTGGATTGAGATGTCATAGTTAATCAAGACATCATAGCACAGCTCATTCCATTGAGACAAAATAGTGGATGTTTTCTTGAGGTCTGAATTATGAAGAATTTCAGTTTGTGGCTTTGGATTGGACAATTTAGTTTTTCTGAACAGACTTAGGAGGTTCCAAGCAACCCTGGCTTGCATCGAAATATATCCAAGCTCGTACCTTACACATGATGTTGAGGTCCCTTTAGGTAGGTGTAGAACTTTGGACCAAAAGATGTTTTCCAATGAGTTCCATATTTCGTTCCCACATCCAAACGCGTTTTCACCACCATAGATCAGGGACGGAACTACTTTCTGCTGAAAGAAGTTTATCGTGGGCTTTAAAGAGAATTTGCCAAATCTTTTGTTAATTAATGACGCTTGGCAAGCCAGCGTCCGACATTTGCTTTTTACAGATTCCAGCCAGGGCGCATCATTTCTGCTTGCGCTTAGTCTCATGCCTAGATATGTTGTATTTGGCACGAGCGTGATTGGATCTTTACTCAAGTACCAAGTGAATTTTTTCTTGTTATTTTTTACTCCACGCAGGTTCTCGAATATCATGATTTCACATTTGCCTTTGTTGATATTTAGGCAGTTTTCTGTCAGGTATTTTTCCACAGCGATGAGTTTACGTTGGAGACCTATCGGTGTGGAATCCAGGAGAATGATGTCATCCGCGTAGACTAAGTAGTCAATATGCGAGCCGTGGATTTTGGGTGGGAACGTAGCTAAGCCAATCATGGAGTCTTTGAGATCAGAGATGAACAAGTTAAAGATTGTTGCCGCCAGAGGACAACCTTGTTTGACACCTCTTGATGTCTCAATAGGAGCTGTTAACGTTCCCTTAGGGTCTAATCTAATTTTAATAGAGGTGTCTGTATGGAGTTCCACAATGGCAGCTAACAGGCTTGGTGGACAATTCCACTTGCTCATCTTTTCCCAAAGTAATTCTCTGTTGATGCTGTCGAATGCCTGCGATAGGTCAACTAATGCAAGGTAGACCTTTGAGTTTACTCGAAGGGCTTCCATTTTCAATAGATTTAATAGGAGTAAGTTGACACCGCACCCCACGCCCTTGACGAAGCCAGTCTGTCTTGGGTCAAACCGATTAGACTTGGTGCACCATTCGAGAAGTTGTTGCTGGAGGAGAGAGGCATACACTTTCCCTAGGACGTCAAGTAGGGCAATAGGTCTATAATTTTTGGGGTTTCTGCGGTCACCTTTTTTGAAGATGGGTATAATCACAGCCGATTTCCATGAGGCCGGGGTCTTACGACTCTTGAGGATCCTGTTAAATAACGTCTCACAGAACGCTGCCCATTCTTCTGGATGCTGTTTGAGCGTAAAGTTCGTGAGCCCATCCGGGCCAGGGGCCCTAGAGGCATGCAAGTTCTTTATGACTCTCACGATGTCGTCGAAATCAAAGACGATGTCCCATTGTGTTAAGTTTGGCGAAACCCAGACGATGGAGTGTTTCGTCTTCTGAAAGAGGTCGGAGTAGAAATCTACCCATTCGGCCTCTAAGACTAGGTTTGCCTGGAGGGCATGTTGTGGAGACAGGTTATCATTAATGAGTCGCCAGTAATCGGCTGAGTTTACACTCTTCATCCTGGACAACATGAGCTCAGCGTCATTCTGGAGCATGATCGATTTATGTGACTTCAACCAGTTCTTGTATCCCTGTTTGATCTTACGTATTTGGGTGGTGGAGTCACTGGACTTTGAGTTCCCTATATGTCTCAGTTCACGACGAAAGAGCCTTTTACGTTGGAGAACCGCAAGATCAAATTTGTGTTTTCCTGTAAATTGAGTATGTCTTGTTTTGTTCTTCACTTCGTGGTATTGAGTCAGGGTATGTGCATACTCTACCATTCCCGATGCTTTAAGGGACGACACAATCTGATTCATGTCATTAGAGTCCAGGTTTAGCCGAATGCGGCCAGATCCAATCCTGACAGCGTGAGGCCAAAGGGCTTGGCATGTATAGGCTTCCGCAGAGAACGTCAGGGTTACCATATCGTGGTCACTGTGGGTCATATACTCTACCACGAGGCTGCTGATTTTCTTATGAAGGTTACTAGATACTAAAATGTAATCCAATGTTGATTTTGACTCTCCTCTTCTCCATGTAGGGGCCGCTGGTATGTCTCCGGTCGTTTGCCCGTTAAGAGACGTCATCTCTCGAAGATCCATTTCCATCAGCCATTGCGTTGTTACTTCTTGTTCACGCTTATTTACGATCTTTTTATGACCGGAAGTGTTTAAATGGCTAATGCAGTCAATATTGAGGTCGCCACAGATGATTATGTCTTGTGTGGGCTCTTTCACTATAAGGTCGTCAATGACTGATGTTATCTCATCAATGAAGTGTTTAGCCTCAATGGCCTTGTGGTTCCAATAGGTATTAATAATACAAAGGTTAGAAGCCATTACATGTTCGGCATCCGCCAAGCTGACCATGACCACCTGAATGAAGGGAGAGATGTTTACACAACTCGTGATTCTGTAGCCTGAGGCGATCCTGACGGCAACCACAAGCCCAGCCATAGGTCTTCCTTTTTTCTGCTTAATGGCAGGATTACATGCAATTTCGAAGTCTTCCATAATAGGACTTTCACATATCCATGTCTCCTGTAGACAGATAATATCCAGCCCGTCTGACCACGAGACGTTGAACAAGTGGCTAAAGCCCCTAGTGTTCCAGGAGCCTAGAGTGTGTGTCAAACAGTCCTTAGGGTCCTGGCGTTAACGTGATTTCTTTGAGCTTATCGAGGCAGCGACCCACGACCAATCATTATCGTCCAACGCCTCGGTCGAGCATTGGGTAGTTAGTACCCCGTTGGTCTTCACTTGAGCCGCTCCTTGTATTGTAATCTTGAGGCAATCTCTGCTTCTTGCTGCAAGTGAATTTTCTGGATCGGTGGTGAGCGGTGCAGAAGGTGTTAATGTTGCAGCAGTCCTTGTCAGAGATTTAGGCACTTGGTTTTTTGTGTCCATATTGTGTAGAGTGAAGTCATCTTGCATCGGGTTTTCTTTGACGTGCGTTGGTGCTAGGGATATGTCGAAGCCCAAAGACATGAGAACCGGACCTGCTTGAAGAAAGGTGTCAGCTATCAGCTTCGATTGTAAGTGTAGTACCACGGCATCATTTTTGTTGTCATTTATAAATTCCACAATTTTGAGATCCTCAGATTCAATGTTTCTGAGGGTCGGTACCAGGTGGCATAGCCACAGAACGTTGTGCCGATTTAGAATTAAATCGTCAGTTGAGTCTATGCGTTCTAGGAGCACTTGATGAAGCGACGCGGCATTTCCTGATAGGCAGCCTTGTTTGCGATGGTTAGACGAGTTTTTATTGGCTGCGGAGGCTATTTGCAATCTTCTATTGTTTTTTGGCTGCAGTGGCAAGTGAGCTTTGGTGCTTTGAGAGGGCTCAGGTGTATGCGCCCGTCCTACAGGCCTGGTTGTAAAGATTTTGTTGACACAGGCCGGTTCTTCCGAAGCACCATACACAGTGTGTTGGCAAACACAGTCTTTTGCTGAAGCCATAGTGTTGCAGCGTTTTTCTTCCAAGGTCAGGAACACCTTTGGTTGATTGACTAATCCGTGGGACGGAGGAGGCACCGCCTGCGTTACTTCAAGTAGTGTGACCACCCTGTCAGATCGGGGGCTTAACACATTTTGACATACGGTGGCGTACTGGGTAGAGGACTTGATAGGTGCGACACTGTCATCCGAAATAGGCCTGTCTGTACCAGATGACATCTGCGACAGATCTTTGGAATTGTTTTGGACCGTTGGGGGTCCAGTGCTGACGGGCTTAAACACTGTGGGGATGGCACCAACCGTAGAAGTCGCTTCAACATGCGCACCCTGGGGTTCCACGTCAGCGTCTCCGTATACTGACATGTTGAGCAGAGTCTCATCAATGTCGCACAAATTTGCGATGCTGCTACTGGGTTGATCAAGCTCGATTACTACAGTGTTGTTCTCGGAGCCAACGGCTTCGTTGTATTCTTTCGTGATTGTTCGATTTACAGTAACATTCACAGTTTTGATGTTTCTCAGAAATTTTCTAGAATCATTGCCACGTCTTGATTTTTTTGATGGCAGATTCTTCGATTTCTTTTGAGGCCCCTTTCCCTTACGGGTCTTTGCTGTTGTGTCGATTGGGGCGGAGGCCTTATTGGCTTTGAATATGTCGAAAACTTGGGGGGACTCATCAGTTGTCTCTTTGTGTGAGACTGCAATCGGTTCGTCTATAAAGTTTGGACCTTGATTTTGATTTGGACCTTGAATTTGATCAGACGAAGTGGCCGTTTGCGGGTCCAGAAGGGCCAAGTTCTCCACAGATTGGCTTACCAACAAAATGTCTTTGAAGTTTGGCGGGTTATTTGTGTTGGTTAAGTCCATAAGGGGAGTTTTCACTGATAATTGAACTCCAAGAGTGTTGCTATTGTTGTCAGGCACTAAAGTGGGAGACACACGGGTACAACTCGCATGAGCGGTTTCAATGTCATTGTTGTCATGAGAAGGGGAGCACAGCTGGTATATTGGATCAGGGAGGGCTTTAGGTTCCACAGCCACGCCTCTGTTCACGGCCAACCTGTTGTTTATGTGGCCAAGTTCTGTAGAATTACAGCACAAAGGAGCTACAATTCCTGTCACATCTACGGACTCAGTTCTGGATCTATTCTCGCGTTTTTGTTGGAAGATGTTTAGAGCTTGTTTTGCGACTTCAGCCAATAATTTTTTATCCAAGTTTGCGTTTTTATTAACGTCCATCAAAGATCCCATCGCCATCTCTGCCTTATTGTTGGTGTTTAACACCGCGGCCATATGCAGCGTATGCGTGTTTTCAAAGGTTTCAAATTTGGACTGCAAGCCTGCTACCATCACTGACAGGTCTTTTATGTTCTCGTTTAGGTGTTCGTACATTTTAAGGAATGGTGCGAGGGATAAAGTCATGGATGATAGAATAGTGGATTGAATGCCAGGCATGTATGGCGTTTGACTCGTAGTGTTGTTACATTCTTGCTCGTGTTCCACCTTGCGCTTTCTGCTCAAAGGGAGTCGCCTAATTTTCGGGTATGGGCGATCCATGATAGATGAGTCCGAGGATGATGAGTCACTTGAGGATACATAGCAGTCATGGGCTTTCGGTAAGCCTACGACTTCGTGACCTATTTTGGTATTCAGCCTGGCCGAGGGTTGGGCCAGAGCGGCAGTCCCTTGTTTCGGAATCTTCCTCTGTGAGCATTGGAAGCTCGGGGAAATACTCGAGTCGGCTCTTCTTCTTTTTGACGGCCCAATTTGGTGGACGTGTTGGCGATTAGCGAGGTTACTCAGCGCCCTACCATGTGCGCTAGCTGACGAGTCATATGCCTCTGTCCTATGCACCTGTCCTCCATTAGCTATTTCTTTTGAGGTCGAAGTATTATTTCTCGCTTGGTTAATTTGTTTAAGGTCTGTTAGCAATTTGTTGACCATATCCAGTGAGTTTCTGCGTTGTGAGTCAGTTTTGGTGTCCAAGCACTTTGATTTGGACCACACCCCTTCACCATTTAAAGGCGTATTGCAGGCTTCTGGGCACGCACCATACTCAGATTCCGCCCAGCCCATGGTCATAGGTGGGGGGCCGTGAACTTCGCCTTCAGAGAGCCCGTTATACAGATTTATTGGAGAGGGTACCAATTTATCAAGGGCGCTGTAGAACCTCGGCCGGGGCGAAACACAGCTCGTGGCTTCAATTTTGCTCGGACTTGCGCTGTCAAGGACTACATTGCCTGGCTGGACTGCTAGTTCGTTTGAGGGCAGGTGAAGGGGCACTGGCCACGCAGCGCTGCAAAGGCTCCGGCCATTGGGGTTACTTCCAGCGTGTCAAGGTGGGAGCTCCTTGAGACCAGGGGTAGCCTCTGTCAACGACGGGGTCGTAATCGTGGGCAAAGCAGTTTGCGTTGCACTTTCACTCTCGGCATTAGCACCCATATCTAACCCTGCCGTCATCGCTGAGGTCGTGGCCTTGCAGGATTCGATCGAAGCCTCAGGAACAGGACAAGGAGCGGCTGTCATGTCGACTCTATGTACGCTTTCTGTGTGACAGCCAGACGTCGTTGTCTGAGTAGAACAGACAGACGTTGCAGATGTGATTGTATGAGAGGGGGGAGGGAGGATCACTACTCTTTCCTGACTTAGGACCGCCATTCTCATGGTATGATTAAAGTCGTACGAATAGGACACGGACCCGTCTTCACTTACTTGGTGGCTTGATCTTTGCGTAGCTGTGTCCGTGATTTCACTTGGGAGGCACCTTAGTGACTGTTGCAGCTCAGCTGGAGTCTGTAAGCAATTTTCAGGCGACTCCAGCCTCTGCTTTCTTTGGGCACGAGTTTTCATGCAGATACTGCCATTTTTCCCTTTATCGGCAGTGGAAGACATGGGTACCGGTAGTAGCGGGCCACACACACTTGGTCCGGTTAGTAGGGCACGAGGAGCTCGGATTTCCTCAGGCTCCGGCCGTACGCCAATACTCAGTGGCCGCGACCGCAGCAAGCAGCCAAACAGCAAAACAGCAGTTGCTTTCCAGTCACACGCCCTTCGCTCACATGGGCTTAGCGCCGCAAGGGTGCCTGGGTTGCTCTAATGTAGGCACACTTCCTGCATGGGCGGGCCACAGAGGAGGGGGCGGGGCGGGGCTTCTCAGCGCGACGGCGCTTCGTTCTCCTTCGTTCTCCTGCGGTCCTTGGATCCTCGAGGTAAGACAAAGGACAAAGGAATGGACACAGTGCAGCCACAGCAAAACAGCAGTTGCTTTCCAGTCACACGCCCTTCGCTCATGTACTTATTGTGACTTGAGTAAAAGGAAGAGAAGTGTTCATCCTGTATGAAGAGCCGAGAAGGGGCCTAGCCAAGGTGAATACATATTTTGACAAGTTGAACTTGTTTGAAACTGAAGGGGCCTGAGCTTGGGGAAGGGAACCTGAGAGGTTGACTAAAGTGAAACATTTGGTGAAAGCATTTGAAGAGTTGAAGCCTGGGAAAGGGCACCCCTGAGAAACCTAAACGGTATTGCGATATATTTTGTTTCGTGCTTGAAAGCTGATAGAGGCCCGAAGCTTGGGGAAGGGAACCTTTAGAGGCCTACCAAAAAAAAAACAAAGTGCATCCTGAAAATATTGACATTGTGTTTGAAAGCTGTAAGGGGCCTGAGCTTGGGGAAGTGAACCCTAAAAGACCCAGCCAAGTTGGAGACATATTGATTTGCTTTATGGTGTTGAAAAGATTGAAGTGTGGAGAAAGGAACCCCAAGGGGCTTCAAGACGAACTGTGTTACATTTCTTTTGTGGTGTTTGAAACTAGAATAAGTTGAAGCTTGGGGAAGGGAACCCCAAGGAATTCAAAGACGCTGAAGGTATTTGAATTCACTGTAAGCGCTTGTGGGGAAGGTCTTACAAACCAGTCTTTTTGATTGAACTAATTTTTGTGATATTGACCAAGCTGCACATGGTGAGACGACCACGGAAACCGAGTTTGGTTCCCCATGTTTTGTTGAACCACTTTTTTCCTTTACAATAGACTTCCTATCACATTTCTTTGTAAAGAATGAGGGCAAGCATAGGTTTAGACACAGACAGACTTTTATTTTGGACTATTAGACAACGACAGCCATTAGAAACATCAGTTAAGAGAACTATCCCTTTAGTGTTAGGGCCAGTCAGGCATTAGACCAACCCCGGGACTTAAGTAAATAAAGGATTTAAAACAAATACTTTTGAGTCTGTGGGGGTCATTACGAGTATAGAGGTAGCCATGGTGCTATTAGCGCCATGGCTACCCCCATACCTCATACCGGGTCCGGGTTCCCTGAATGGGGAAATACCGGGCCATTCCAACCTTGGAGGACCCAGTATTTCCCCATTCAGGGAACCCATCCCCATTCGAGCCCCCTTAGGGCTCAATGGGAATGGGGAGGGAGCTAACAACGGGCCCGCTAATAACGGGCCCGTTGTTAGCTCCCTGGTCCTTTAGCGGCTCCCACTAAGGGCGCCTGGCAGGGTGTTGCTAGGGGGGGGCTAAGGGGGCTATAGCCCCTGATCTTTTGGTTGTAGCCCCGGATAGAATCTCAGGAGCTACAGCCAAAAGACTAGCTAGCCCCGAGTCCCAACAGTTCCGACATCAGCGTAGCCCCGGGTCTTTTCCAGACCTAGCAACTCCCCTAGCGCCTGGTAAAACCAGCCACCCTTAGCGGGACCCGCTAAAGGACCTCGTAATGCAGCGGTAAGGGGTTAACGGCACCGGCATCCTTACCACCACCGTTAACCCCTTACCGCCAGCCTCGGAATGAGGCCATGTGTCTCTCTTGATACCATGCCTGTCCCACAGATAGCAAACACGCAATCTGGGAGAAGGCAGGTTACCCTGGGGTCTGATTAGAGGGTGACGTACACGATGGGGCTCCCTTTAATAATTGCCAAGCCTGTGTCTGATATGGCCTGAGAAGAGCATACCCGGAAAAACCTAACATAGGATCAGTTATGGCCCGCCCAATGAGACAGGATGAAGACCCAGCATTGTACATTCATTCAATTCAGGAGATGTGGTGAGGAAAGTCAGGAGAATCTTGGGATATGAGTATACCCATATTTTATCATATATTACACAGAGGTCTTCCAGCAGAGAGACAGGCAGACTTGGTCAGAATAATGGGCATTGAAGCAAAAGGATCGGGAGTGAATGAAACATAGCACAGGGCAACGCGCTGGTCTTGGAAGCAAGTCCAGGCAGTGCAACAGAGGTTCAAATCTGGAACCCCACTTAGAAACAGAACTCGGGTATGGTATTAGGCACATTATAAAAAAACAAATAAATAAATACAAGCGCATATAGTGCACTATTTTAAGCAGACGTACGAGAAAGAAAGGGAGAAAGAAGAACATGCACAGTGAGCAGAGGCAAAGCTGGTACAGAAATAGCTAGAAAAAATAAGCATGGAAGGTGCAGTAGTTACCAATGCCAAGATAGGCAAAATGAACAAGAACCACAGCAAGGATGGGCAGGAGGATCAGGGGATGCTAGAAGGGACATGGGAGAGGTGCAGGGGCAAGAGGTAACTCCCTGAGAGGACGGGGAGAGGGGTTTGATGGACTAAGACCACGATTTGGAGGGTCTTGTTGGTCAAGTGGGATACAGAGAACGAGATTGCTGAAGCAGGCCCCCCATGCAGTATCACCCAGGTGCACTCCCAACCAATATTCCTCTAATGTCCCACCATACAAGAGGCCAGCATATGCTCCTGGGGTTCAATACACCCAAGGTTTCACAGTAGCACCCAAACCCATGTACGTTCCAGGATGCGCACAACCAAAGGATATAGGCCCAATGCAGGTAACGGCCCCCACATAGGTACAGCCTAGCACCCGCCATGGAACAGAATGCATTGCCATGAGGGACAGTGACACATTACACTAGAGCAAGTGTCCTGGGATGCAATTCATGCCTGCTCTCAGGGACAAACATGTACCAACAATAGGATGGCCCACAGCAGGTCCTGACATGTCCAGTCCTATCAGCCACCCCAGATGCAGAAAAGGAACCTAAGGTGGGGGTAAAGGCATGTGGCACGATGTTCACCTTCATGGTGGATACAGGGGCCACCTTGTCCTGTATAAAGCAGGGAGGTTTCCCTTAACCAACCGAAGTATAGACACACAGGGATTCCTGGGGCTATTACTATGGTTCTATTCATAGACGATTTACCTATCTCTGTAGGAACACAGGAAGTGTTAGCTGCATTTCTATACAGCACAGAGACACCCGTACATTTATTGTGAATAGACATCTTAAACAAATTGAATATGACCTTCTCATTTACAGATAAAGGGATAGTGTGCTCCATACTAAGCATGCATTACACCAGAGTAGCTGCAGTAGTCCAAACGCTATGTAGAACCAGCGCAGTTTGAGCACTACCTTTGCATAAACACATTTTTATGTACGTAGTGACCATCCTGATAGGATGGCTCCCTGGGTTGAAAAACATGGTATTCTGTCTGCCCGCAGAATTTTAAGCAGTCCCACAAGAAAGAACACCAGGGACAAAGTTCACCCTACACATAGAAGCAGTGATCACCAGAAAAGACACGTTAATTCTAACAAGCACAGGTGAGGAGGGAATAGAATGGTGCATAGTTCTGACATTAAGAGAAATAACTGATGAGCGATTATTCGCAGACACAGAAGAGGAAGGGGAGTTAGTGTTTGAAATATGCATTCGGTGTCACATGGTAATACAGCACAGAGAAATCCCAACCACCATATTGACTGCCACAGCACCACCATCACGGTTATATGAAGATACAGCAAAGATGCCCAGTTGTCTTTGGAATGACAGCCCTCATGATATAGGGTTACTTAACAGCATAGGAGCAGTAAGAATCAAACTCAAAACAGGTGCAATACTCCCCAGAGTGAAACAATACCCATGATCCAGGGAAGCAGAAGGAATATATGATACCATTACAGCACTGATTGAGCAAGGCAGCATAGGACAATCCACATCACCATGCAACACAGTCATTTACCCTGTGAAGAAAGCAAAATGATCACTGTGGAGGTTCATACAAGATCTCCACCCTATGAACAATATAGTGGAGGCAGAATATCCATTAGGCCCAATGCAGCCTCAATACTATTTTCATTGCCAATGCATCCAGATTCCTAGTATCTCACTGCGTTCACCTGCCGCGGGCAATGATAACAACACACCTTTTTACCCCGGGGTACTGTGAGTCCCCCGAGTCTTCAATAGGGTGTTCCAGATGGATTTAGGAAACATACTAATACCAAACACAATATTACAATACGTAGATGATTTGCTAGTATGCAGCACAACAGAAGAACAGTTTAGGGAAGATAGCTCCTAAGACTTCTTGCAGATAAGGGGTACAAAGCAGACAAAGAGAGGTTGCAATGCTGCCAAAAGGAGATTGTGTATTTAGGACAGATACTATCCTCAGCAGGTAGACAAGTCACCCCAGAAAGAGCAACAACAGTGCACAATCCACCTCAGCCCACAACAGTTAAGGAAATGCAGCATTTCCTATGGTTCAAATCCAAAGAATGATGACAGGATGTTTTCAGGATCTCAAAATAGCAATCAGTAATGCTCCAGTATTAACAACACCAGATTACAACACGCCATTCTATTTGTTATCCCATTCAAATGGACAGGTAATGACAGCAGTTCTTATACAACGATCATCTCTGAAACATAAGCTTTAGCATACTAAAGCGGGCTCTTAGACCCAGTAATGCAAGGACATTTCCCATGCAAGCAGGGTCTTGCCGTCGCTGCATTTGAAATTCAGAAGTCTACCACAATCGCAATGTGATTTCCAGTAACATTATGTGTAGAACACGCAGCTTTCTTAATTCTGGAAACAATAAGTCAATCCTCACCACACAGAGGGCCTCTGGCTATGAGGGTATATTGTCCAACCCAGCCATTAACATAATTAGGTGTCACAATGTGAATCCACCAACATTTGTGGCAAGGCCTGCTGAACTACAAGATCAGGTACACAATTGTGAAGGGTATGAAGGACCTCCCGAAGAAAGCAGCAGAGTGAGTGAGGATGCACTCGTTACAGGACAAGTGCTGTACATTGATGGGTCATGAACGATCGATCAGGAGAATGGCCAGAGGCACACAGGGGCAGTTGTGGTAAAATATGTGATGGGTCAGGCAGAGGACTATTAGATAGTAATGCAAAAAATATCAACCTCACATTATTCAGCATAATCAGCAGAACTCATAGAATTCATAGAAGCGCTTTGAGGCATCATTGGACGATGATGTTACCATTTTCATTGACTGAGCACATGTAACATCAACAGTACACTCAGGTCTGTCAAGACATAGGTGAGGGTACGGAAAATCGGATGGGCCCCCAGTTCAGCATGCAGCATTATTAACCAGGCTAACAGATGCTTTGAAATGTCCCCTTCATGTTGCAATTGTGAGAGGCGCAGTGCACATCAGAGGAACTGATCCAATTTCATGTGGTGCACAGCTGTGAATACAGCTGCCAAACAGGCAGCTTATATACGCTTTCCAATGGAAAGCAAAATGCCTGTCATAGCAGATCAACAAGAGCAATTACCAGAATCATACAACTCGATGTCCATGGCACACATTGTAGAGTTGCAGTGAAAAGTGCAACCTCAAGAGAAATCATTATGGGTGAAGCGAGGGTGCACATTATCACCCACCAACATGATATGGAGATATAACATTACAGGTAAAGTAGTGATGCCTTTGGAATTGATGATCATTGCCCTGGAACAGCTTCACTAACCGACACACACACACACACACCCAAGCAGCACATAGCAGCTGATATTAGGGAAGATCGGTAGGTTCCAAACCTATCTGAGCACGTGGACACATTCATGGCAAGTTGCACAAGCTACTACATGTTCAATCCTGGCTACATGTTGAAACCCCTGAAAGGAATGTTGCCCTACCCCTCAGGGCCCTTCAAGGAACTTTATGTCTGTTTCATTGACATGGCTAAGAGGGGCAGTAACTTTCATTACATGATTGTGATTGTATGCCAATTTTCCTGATGGAATGAGGCTGGTCCATGTGTACACGCTGATGCAATATCGGCAGCAAAATGTTTTCCAAGAGGTATCTCCAAGGTAAGGAATATGTGATGCCGGGAGGTCTGACAATGGCCCTCATTTTGCAAAAGAGCTTTTCAGAGAAATCACCAAATTATTGGCAATCATACGTAAGCTTTGTATAGTTTACCACCTACAAACCAACGGGATTGTGGAAAGATTAAACTGTTTGCTGAAGAACAAGCTTGCCAAAATGTGTAACAGTTTAACAAGAGCTGGCTATATTGACTGCTGTCAGTCAAGCAAGAACCACCACCTGTCACTGCATGAGGTGGTAACGGGCCGGAGGATGCATACGCCGGTTGTCCCAACACAAACAGCGACAGATGCTCACAGGAACCTAGAGATCCTGGGGGAGGAATTTGATGTATACCTTAGGGACATATCAACATATACAAAGCTTAAATCTCATTAGGAAACTGCCAAAGTGCACCAACGGACCACATCAAACTTAAGCAATACAGAGACATCACAACCGGTACAGCTCCACCCCGGGGAAAGAGAGAGTGAGAGCACACAACATAACGTGTAAACAACCGAACTTCACAGGTCCTAATGAATTGATATACGGAACACCCACTACAGTAAAACTGAAAGACAAGCGTGCCTAGGTTCACCTGACAGACCTTCGATGGCACACCAGCACAATATCAGACCATCAGCAAGAAGCAAATACAGAAAAAAGCACCATTAAACAAAGTTGAGTAGAGTTTAGATTATGAAAACCTGTATGGAATCAGTGCCTGTTTCGGCATACAGGAACAGGATGGTCAGCAAAAATTACTGTGACACAAACAGAAAACAGAAAAAGAATGATGACATTTTACATAGAAATATGTTTGTTCTTTTCTTACTCTATGATGAACATAATGAATGTAGGGGTTGAAAGTAGGGTAAGCAATAGAACTAACGCAGTGAATTTAACAGCAATTAGAGATAACCTTGTGACTAGACATAGAAGGGAAGGTTGAATAGAAGAAAATATACAGGCCAATGCCGTAGATGATCATTCAGAAGGGACAAATATTTGGTATGACACAATGAAAGAGAAAGGCAGGACCCAGTATAATGACTCATGCTATTTTCTTATTTTTGTATTTTTTTATTTGCGATATGGTATTAAAATATAAACCTTTCACAGGTCAAAACATAATTAAAAAAGAACAGTATTGTTACGTCATTTAGAGTCACCAATAAATGAGTCTAAATTATTCCTGGTAGAAATCTACACGGATTCAAAGTTAGTGAAACGTTTTCACCCCACATTAGACGTGCCCAAAATAGATCAGCTGAGCGAGTAAGACCCTCGCATATAGCGTTTTAAAGTAGATAGTTCTGTCTTTTGTGAGGAAAGGACAGTCCAATGCTAGGTGTTGTAAGGATTCTCTAACCATCACTTTACAGAATCTGCAGTGTAGTGTCTGGTTAATGTACTCTGGGTTTCCAAACAATCATTTAAGAGTTGGCAGCTGGTTTAGGTGGAAGCGCATGTAGATGATACAAGGTTTGTTGCACAGGAACAGGTGAATGTGTTGTGGCAATCTATCTCTTCTCTCAACAAACTTTGCAAATTCCCTATACATTTGTATAAGAATTGAGGCTTTTGACAGTCTCTACTCAGTCCATGTTTAACAGTTTGTGTTTTGTCTTTCCTGGGTTTTTGATCAGTACCTCTTACATTGATTGGATGAGGAATAAAATATCCCTAATTTTGGCACCCAGGGTGGTAGGAAACTGTAGAGAATTACACTTGATGACCTTACTCAAGTCAATACACAAAGAGTTTGGAGCATGGGTTAAGCATTTTTGCATAACTGCATTGCTGTCTCCATAGTAATCTGGATTGAAGTGAGATCAACCTTAGCTTGTGTCTGATGATCGGGTTGGGTGCTGAGGTTGATTAGACCAAGAGTCTCTTCTCATATGATGCATTGGAAACTGTTTAAGTACTGGCCCAAATCCAAACGTGTGATGTGCAGACCATATAATAGTGATGGTTATTGAAGGAAGCAATGAATAGTCACACAGTTTGCTGTGGAGTCATTTCGGTTGATGAATTAGAGCACGGGATTTCTCTCTCAAAGTTGTCCTGCATTTAGTTTTAGAGCTGCAGTTTGTCAAAGTGTAGCCCAGGTATCTGATGGTAGATAGCCCTTCTAGTCTGCACTCACCAACCCACCAGTACATTGTTTTGGGTTTCCTTTTGGTAGAGAAAATAATGATTTGGGATTTCTCTCCATTCATCTAAAGGTTATTGCAAACATTATATTCAAAAAAAGTCCTCCAACTTTCTCTGTAAACACAAGGGGGTTTGATTTAGAAAAAATGAGGTTGTCTGCAAAAGCCATCCAATTGAGTCTTCAATGGCCTAATTTGACGGGATAGGAGCTGTTGAAAGAGCAAGGCTTATCTAGGTCGGATATATAGAAGTTGAAGAGGGCAGGAGCCAGTCCACAGCCTTGTTTAAGTCCTACGTGGGTTCAAATTGGTCTTGACACTGCAAAGTCAAGTCCCTCTTTGGTCAGTCTTACTCTAATGGTGGTCTCACTGTGAAGAGATGCTAGCAGCTGCATTAACTTTAGAGGCTCTCCCAGTCCAGCATTTGTTTCCAGAGCAGTTCCCTACAGACTCTGCTCATATCATAGATGACATGTAGACAGTGCCTATTGTGCCTCTCTTTACGGCTAACAGCAAGTGTGACACGACAGTTGCGTTCAGAGCTGTGCCCACGCAAAACCTGAATCCAACTTAGAAACGAGAAATAGTGCCAGAATGTAATAACCAGGTGTTCAGTTCTCTCGTGTTCTGTATGTGGGCTAACACTGAACGCAGTTGGCAGCCCCCAACTGTTCATACTAAAGGAAGTGTCGTCTTTAGAGGCACAGTGCTTAGCACATTTAGTACACACAATAGAGGCAAGACTGGAAAAAGTTAATAAAGGTGAATGTGCAGGAAAAGGACAAGATTATATATGCTGCGCAATCAGACTGCAAATGTACATTGAAGGAGCAACCTATTAGAATAAAAAGTGAGCAAAGTGCCAAGCATTGTACAAAGCAGAGGGACTGGTCGGGTACACAGAAGATGTCATAAAAATTGCAGAAGTATATGGTCTTCACATGTTAGTAGATTGACAAGCTTCCAGTAACATGATCAACCTGTTAAGGCACAGAAAGTTACTCGATCTTCATTCTGTTTCAGGGGCAAAGGAAGCGTTCCTGTGGGTCAGAATGTAAACTGTAACAGAACTTTTGCCATGCCAGTGTTACATGATCGAACCGCCATATTAATGGACCTATTCTGGCAATCTGGAAGCAAGGCATATTTTCACCTATCCTCATCATGGAATGGAGTCTGCTCCCTCATAATTCTGCATGCGCCAGTACTCCTTATCCCAGAGAAACATCTTTCAATCCCAAATGGACACCCTGTGATCCCTTCAATGCCCCCAGCAATGCAAGACATTACCCTGTAGGAGGAGGTTGAAGTAATTCAGCAAAGAAGCAGAAGATGCCTTAGAGAACATACCCACTCAATAAAAACTATTCTTGAAAACTGATCTATTATTAGATCTTGCTTAGATGCTAGAGTACAAACAGCCACAAATGCTAAGTAGCTTCAAGTCATCATATGGAACATTGTCCAGCTGGTGAATGCCAATGAGCATGGCCTCAGCGCCACACAGGAATAGTTGAGTACCCTGAGAATAAGGAAACAACAAAATGGCCCAGTATTAGATCTCAGAGCCATGGAGAGAGGGGTTTGCAAAAAGATAGGGGTCAAATGTTGAACCTATGTGCCCCCAAACGGCAAAGCCAATAGCTCATTAAATATAGCCATCAAGGCCTGCCATCATTTGCGGACAGGTATGGAGGTAAACAGAGGAATCACCATGGAATCAGATTGGTTGGCTGACATATTTTCATGGATGCAACTGGCTAACAAACATATGTAAAGTACTGTTCCCCATTCTTGCCCTCTGAATTTTGATTTGGTGCCTGTACCAAGTAATACTAGTTAGTTGTGTTTCCCGAAGAACTAATGCAACAGTACTTACAGTAAGAACAGGGGATGCCACTTCTCTTCACAAAGATGAAAACACCCAGACAGATGAGGTAGAGATAATGGAAAAGCCAAAGATGGTACTAATTGAACGCCCAATTTGTCCACCAGAAACACTTTGGTCACCAGCTCCAGAAAATTACCTTGAATGCTACATTGATACAAAAGCAGATGGAGATTGTAGTTTCCTAGGATGTAGCCCAACGGATTATGCAAAGTGGGGGAGGAAATTTGAGAAATGTCAGCAAAATATGGGTGCTAAGAACCATACATGATTGGGGAAGGGAGCAAGAATTAAGGAATAAAGAATTTATGGTAGAGCTTGTTCTGGAAGGAACAAAAGGGGGGAATGTTGGGATGCAAATCCAATGCCCTAAAAGTGAGAGAACATATAAATTGAAGAAATCACTCTAGCATGAGCCATGATCAACAAAGAAGGTCAACCACCTTGTTTTTATGCATGACATACAGGCCTTATGTGAATCTGACAAAGGGATAGACACATTTCTGACAGTAGTCAATGAAGAAATACAGATTAGAAACCTGAAGCAATTAACATATTGAGATTGCAAATCTTGTACAGCAATGTATGAGGTTATTAGTATGCACTAGTTAGTGCATCAGGAATAGGATAGTCTTATAAGGAAGGAGACACATGGCACTTCCTATAGTTGAAAAATCATTCATAGAAGTATTGTAGACAACAGTCATAGAAAATAGTACGGAACATATAGAAATTCATGTTAGCAAGCCAGCATGTAGCAGCTGGAGTTCGTGCCATTCTGAAATAAAATGCATTTCGAAAAGCAGCCTTTCACAATAGTTAGAAAACTGAGCCACATAGAAACATTCACATTTCTAGTGGTAAAATACACTTCATTCCTGTTTGTCTCAGATGCTGCGAGACAAGGTCAGAACACTGGAAGGAAGAGGTGAAAAGCTGCACAGGGATTTGCTAGAAACAGAGTGTGCAGCAGAACATCTCTCAATCCGTGGTTCTGCCATGGAAATGTCTCAGTCACACAAGGTCTGAGGATGTTCACCTCTTTCTTAGTTCTTGTTTTGATAGCCGTTTGCTTGATCTCACCATAGTTTCTATGCTTCTCAGTGACCTTTCGTCTTGGGTCTCGGGGCAAGCGTTCACCCACAGGTTAGGCCTTAGCAGCAGTATGAGAAAGGCATAGGTGCCACCAGGTAAAGCCCAAAAGGTTCTACTGGTCTGCAAGCAGGGCTCATGTTCTTAAAGCTTTCCCCTCTCTGGTGATCTGTCTCTGTTCCCCAGCTACATACCCTCCTCTTCCTCAAGCCGGGGCAATCTCATTCTTAAGTGAGATTCTACCACCTGTCCGCCACGACCTTGTCTATTTTTCTAGCTCTTCCTGGGCACTGCTTTTCTTCCACTGTTATTGTGCGTTCTTTCTCCACCTTCTCACTCCTTTCCACCTCCTTGCCACCTCTTGGTTTTTTACCAACTACTGCTCTTTCTCTTCCTCATACTTGCTTTTCTCCACCTGCTGAGTGTCGCATACTGCTAGTCTAACCACCTCAAATGTATCTGTGTTTGCGCCATCCCTCCTCCTCTGCCCATCCATTTATTACCTTCCCAGCTTCACCTCTTCCTCTATGTCCTCCTTTCTACAGCCTCTTGCACTGCACCTCCACTGTCTTCAAACACCCTCCATCCTCTGAGAAAATATGGGGTTGGCCCTGCTGCCGGTGATCTTCCTTTATTAGATCTGCCAAGACCATTTCGACCTTGCTGGCTAGCAGAGGTCTTTACTGAATCTGGGCTACTAACCTGATAATGATGACTCACAAGACCCTAAGAAGCAGTCAGGTAAATGATGCACGCGACTACCTAACCAATTTTGGAGATATGTGTGTGGACAAATCGATGGAGGTCAGCGGCCTCTTTGTTCACTGGACTAAGATACACCATCTAGGAAGTCTATAAGGATTGGAACCTAAAGACTAACTGAAGCCAGACTCTTGGTGTTACAGACAGAGGTGGAGAGGATGTTGAAGCTGGGAATCACTGGACCGTCACAGAGCCCTTAATCCTCACTGATAGTCCTTGTTGCCAAACCAGATGGGTGCTGGAGGTACTGTATAGAATTTCATTAATGTAATATCATCTCAATGTTCAATGCCAATCTGATGCTTGGCACGGATGAGATTATTAAAAGTATAGGGCCACCTAACTACATGTCCAAGCTAGATTTAACTAAAGGCTATTTTCATTTTTTTAAAAACTTTATTTAACCTTGGCAGTTACAGCGCACACCATGAACACAAACTCAGGATCATAGTACATCATCAAAAAATGGGTAGCAGTAGGTAAGGGTAGAGATGGTAGTAGATCAACAGTTGGTCTGCAGTTTATGTGGGTTATAACAACAGTTATCAAGTGGATTCTGGCTACAGTCTGTTCAACTTGTATAGTTCTACTCCTGGGCTCTGGTAGCTAGGTAAGAGTGGAATTCCGCCAAAGTGTCTTTAGGTTTGGATGTAGCCGGCAAGTGCCTCTGTATCAGCCTCTTCAAAGTTTTGTACCCACCTTAAGTCCACTAGCCAATTTGCAGCAGAGGGTGGGCATCTGTCCTTCCATCTCAACAATATACAATGTTTACCAAACATACAACCCATACTGATAAATGAGCTGAGACGTTTATTGGGAAAAGCCATCCCCCAAATAGTGCCCCCAACAGCGCTGGAACCAATGAAACCTTGACAATGTCTAACAGAGACCTCAAAACCGAAACCCAGATGTCCCAGACAGAAGGGCATTCCCAGAACATGAGTAGATGGTCACATTTGGGTGATGACATTGTGGGCATAGCTGTTCCCCCATGCCAGGCATTTTACCCAGTTTCTTGGGGGTGTAGTAAAGCCTGTTCAGTAGTTTGTATTCCATGAGTCTACACCTGGTGTTTAAGGAAACATTACGAGGATGTAGACACATATTTTTCCACTGTGCAACAGAGAGCACTAATCCCAGATCCTCCGCCCACTTGTTCCTGATTGTGAGAACCTTACGGGTATTTTGAGAAGAATCATTTTATAAAGAGTGGAGAGGATACCCTGACAGGCATTGGAATTAGCAATGTACCTTAACTTCTCGTTTTCCAGTGTTTCCGAGGGGTAGTCGGGCCACCAAGAGGTGACCGCTGCTCTAAATCTGTAGTACTGAATCCGTTCAGTGTCCATGTCTTTGTGTTTTTGTCGTCAGGTTTGTGGGGGAGATGAAGGACCCATCTGGATATAGATCTGCCAGCACTTCATAACCCAGTTTCTCCCAGTGTCTGCTCACAGTCTTGTCCCATGTGGGGCCCAGTCGCGGGAACTTCCATAGGGGAAGCCATCTGTAGGATGGGTAAATTAACAAGGGGGGTCCTGGGAGTCCCTCTGCCAGACATTAGTCCTGGTTACGAGAGACTTACCCAGAGTCTTTAGCTCACTATCTTTCACAGAGAAGAAATATCCCAAACATATCAGTCTTTGTCCTGCCCTGGGGCAGTCCAGCACCGAAATGCTAGGCAATTCTCCTCTGAACAAGAGTACCAACAGAAACCCCAGACACGTGTTTCGGTCTGGTTGGACCTCATCAGTAGGGTGGATCTGTGCCTCTCTAAGAATAGTGAGCAAGGGGTCCACGTCTGGATTCCCCTAGTAACTTAGGGTGAGACCCAAAGTTACTTAAATATGCAAATTAACAAGGGGGGTCCTGGGAGTCCCTCTGCCAGACATTAGTCCTGGTTACGAGAGACTTACCCAGAGTCTTTAGCTCACTATCTTTCACAGAGAAGAAATATCCCAAACATATCAGTCTTTGTCCTGCCCTGGGGCAGTCCAGCACCGAAATGCTAGGCAATTCTCCTCTGAACAAGAGTACCAACAGAAACCCCAGACACGTGTTTCGGTCTGGTTGGACCTCATCAGTAGGGTGGATCTGTGCCTCTCTAAGAATAGTGAGCAAGGGGTCCACGTCTGGATTCCCCTAGTAACTTAGGGTGAGACCCAAAGTTACTTAAATATGCAAATTAACAAGGGGGGTCCTGGGAGTCCCTCTGCCAGACATTAGTCCTGGTTACGAGAGACTTACCCAGAGTCTTTAGCTCACTATCTTTCACAGAGAAGAAATATCCCAAACATATCAGTCTTTGTCCTGCCCTGGGGCAGTCCAGCACCGAAATGCTAGGCAATTCTCCTCTGAACAAGAGTACCAACAGAAACCCCAGACACGTGTTTCGGTCTGGTTGGACCTCATCAGTAGGGTGGATCTGTGCCTCTCTAAGAATAGTGAGCAAGGGGTCCACGTCTGGATTCCCCTAGTAACTTAGGGTGAGACCCAAAGTTACTTAAATATGCAAATTAACAAGGGGGGTCCTGGGAGTCCCTCTGCCAGACATTAGTCCTGGTTACGAGAGACTTACCCAGAGTCTTTAGCTCACTATCTTTCACAGAGAAGAAATATCCCAAACATATCAGTCTTTGTCCTGCCCTGGGGCAGTCCAGCACCGAAATGCTAGGCAATTCTCCTCTGAACAAGAGTACCAATAGAAACCCCAGACACGTGTTTCGGTCTGGTTGGACCTCATCAGTAGGGTGGATCTGTGCCTCTCTAAGAATAGTGAGCAAGGGGTCCACGTCTGGATTCCCCTAGTAACTTAGGGTGAGACCCAAAGTTACTTAAATATGCAAATTAACAAGGGGGGTCCTGGGAGTCCCTCTGCCAGACATTAGTCCTGGTTACGAGAGACTTACCCAGAGTCTTTAGCTCACTATCTTTCACAGAGAAGAAATATCCCAAACATATCAGTCTTTGTCCTGCCCTGGGGCAGTCCAGCACCGAAATGCTAGGCAATTCTCCTCTGAACAAGAGTACCAACAGAAACCCCAGACACGTGTTTCGGTCTGGTTGGACCTCATCAGTAGGGTGGATCTGTGCCTCTCTAAGAATAGTGAGCAAGGGGTCCACGTCTGGATTCCCCTAGTAACTTAGGGTGAGACCCAAAGTTACTTAAATATGCAAATTAACAAGGGGGGTCCTGGGAGTCCCTCTGCCAGACATTAGTCCTGGTTACGAGAGACTTACCCAGAGTCTTTAGCTCACTATCTTTCACAGAGAAGAAATATCCCAAACATATCAGTCTTTGTCCTGCCCTGGGGCAGTCCAGCACCGAAATGCTAGGCAATTCTCCTCTGAACAAGAGTACCAACAGAAACCCCAGACACGTGTTTCGGTCTGGTTGGACCTCATCAGTAGGGTGGATCTGTGCCTCTCTAAGAATAGTGAGCAAGGGGTCCACGTCTGGATTCCCCTAGTAACTTAGGGTGAGACCCAAAGTTACTTAAATATGCAAATTAACAAGGGGGGTCCTGGGAGTCCCTCTGCCAGACATTAGTCCTGGTTACGAGAGACTTACCCAGAGTCTTTAGCTCACTATCTTTCACAGAGAAGAAATATCCCAAACATATCAGTCTTTGTCCTGCCCTGGGGCAGTCCAGCACCGAAATGCTAGGCAATTCTCCTCTGAACAAGAGTACCAACAGAAACCCCAGACACGTGTTTCGGTCTGGTTGGACCTCATCAGTAGGGTGGATCTGTGCCTCTCTAAGAATAGTGAGCAAGGGGTCCACGTCTGGATTCCCCTAGTAACTTAGGGTGAGACCCAAAGTTACTTAAATATGCAAATTAACAAGGGGGGTCCTGGGAGTCCCTCTGCCAGACATTAGTCCTGGTTACGAGAGACTTACCCAGAGTCTTTAGCTCACTATCTTTCACAGAGAAGAAATATCCCAAACATATCAGTCTTTGTCCTGCCCTGGGGCAGTCCAGCACCGAAATGCTAGGCAATTCTCCTCTGAACAAGAGTACCAACAGAAACCCCAGACACGTGTTTCGGTCTGGTTGGACCTCATCAGTAGGGTGGATCTGTGCCTCTCTAAGAATAGTGAGCAAGGGGTCCACGTCTGTAGGATGGGTGACGTGCACCTGTCTGGAGGAAGATTGAGCGCCACGCCAGTATTGTTGTATGTACAGAGTCAAATGGGCAGTCATCAGCTTATCTCCCGTCTAGTATGAGTGTTCTGAGATCTGGTTCCCCTGCAGCCAGCCCCTCCAACTTAACATGGGGGGGTTGTGGGGCTGCTCTGTACCAGTGAGAATAGACTTCAAGATGAGAGGCTGAAAATCCCCCTTCTGCATAGGCCGGAGTCATGTCAACCCATTTCTTGCGCACAGCCCCTGCATGCCATAAAAACTGTTCTAGCATACCATGTATCTTGGTGAAGAATACCTTGCCTAGTAAGAGTGGAACATTGGTGAAAGTGTACAGAAGCTTGCGCAAGAGGATCATTTTAACTAGGCAGAGTCTACACGCCAGTGATATAGGAAGTGGGGACCACCTGGTAACCTTATCCCTTACATATTCCTCAATGGGCATATAATTATCTAGCATGAGGGTGGCTTTCTCCCAGAAAACCTGTACACCCAAATATTTGATGCCCTTTGGAGACCAGCATAGGGGAAAATCCCACTGTGGTTCACGCGTGCATACTGTCAGGGGGAAGATCACAGATGTAGTATAATTTATTATGAACCCCTAATATTTCACCAAAAAGCTTAATATCACGAATAATTGGATCGAAATTGATGATTGGGTTTCGCACATAAAGCAAAACATTGTCTGCATAGAGTGAGATTATTTCTGGGGAGCCAAAGAGGCGAATACCCCGGTGGCTGTGTTGGTCATGCACAAAGTCCGCCATAAGTTTGATGGCTAGCGTGGACAGTATAGGAGGGAGTTAACCAGTACCCTTGCGAGGGGGTCTGAGTAAAGGAGTTTAATAAATCAGAGCATCTCGGACCCGAAGCTCATTTTCTCCAGGACCATGTATAGGTAGTCACAGGAGACCATATCAAATGCTTTCTGGAAATCAAGTGTGACCGCCACCTCCTCAGAGGTCGGATCTATTCTTGCCAGCACATTAACCAATCACCTGATGTTGCAGGAAGTGTTCCTCCTCATGAACCTTAAGACGTTCCTCACTTTTTTGCAAGTCCCTGCTAATTGTTTTGAGGACAGCCTCCTCCCTGGAGATCGACATACCACGTATGAACACTTTAAATGCCTGCCAACGGGTGCCCTGGGATGTATCCCCCTCTCTATTGTTGGAAAAGAAGGACTCAATGCCAGATTTGATGTCAGCTTTAAAGACGATGTCTTTCAATGCGTCTGACTTGAATCTCCAACTATTAGCTTGGTTAATGGGCCTGTCGGTTCGCATTTGTAAGAGTACTGGGGAATGCTCAGACAGACTACGTGGTTGGATGTCTGCCTCAGTTATCCTGCCGATTAGCACACAAGGAAAACACGATCAGTATCAATGCTTGATGCCATGTCATTTGCCAGCGAGTAGTAGGTGAAGTCTCGGGCATCGGGTGTCCAATCCCCCAGGCATCCCTTAGTTGGAGGTCTTCCATATGTATTAGTAGCCGACATGCAATTCTGGAGAGTGGTCTGGGGCCCTGCCAGTTATATCAAGGCTCAAATCCAGGATCAGGTTCATGTCTCTCGCCCAAATTATCGGTACTTCGGGATATGTAGAGATAATACTGCAAATTTCACCAAAGAATTACGGGGCTTTGTGGAAAAAAGCTGTGATCGTCCCCATTTACAAAAAAAGGCCTTTGATCGGATCCTGACAATTACCGCCCGATCGCGTTGTTGGACGTGGCCGGGAAGGTATTTGCTTCATTGACACTGAAAACCTTGGTAAAATGGAGTATGGAAACGAATCGAGGGGATGAATGGCAAGTCTGTTTTGTTAAAGGTGTGGGAAACTCGCTGAACATATTTGTTATAAATATTTTAAAATCTCAAGCTGAAAGAAGTAAAGAAAAACACATCTTCTTGGCCTTTATAGATCTTTCGCAAGCATTTGATACCATCAGCCACCCTAAACTATGGGGAAAGCTAAAAAGCTGGGGATGCCCTGAGAACACATTAGAGGTAATTGAAGATCTCTACTCTGAAACATCTTTGCAAGTAAGATTGGACAGAACCGGCTTGCTGACAAAAGAAATCTTGACCAACATAGGCCTGAAACAGGGGTGCCCTTTGGCACCCAACCTATTTAATCTGGTTATTTCAGACATCGAAACTTCTTTTCTTGACATCAGATGTTTCTCACCGAAAATTGGCACAGTCCAGACAGGGCGAATCTTGTATGCAGATGATCTAGTCCTGCTGGATCAGACTCCAGTAGGACTACAGAGACAACTTGAAGCACTGCAGAAGTATATGGAGACTAACGACCTAAAGATTAATCCAGCAAAGTCACAGATTTTTATGTTTCGACCAGGCAACAAGCGGCAGCCTAGGAGAGCCAATGCATGGTTTCTACAGGGGCAGAACATTCCAGAGGTGAAATCTTTAACATATCTTGGAATGTGTTTGAACATGAACAAAAATGATCTGCTGAGAGTGGAACTTCTTAGAGCTAAAGCATTCAACCTGGCAAGCCAGTGAAGAGTACTGCTGAAGAAATTCTGCAGATTCTCTATGTGCCCATTAATATCCTTCCAGTGGATGAAGGCACTTCCAATACTAACGTATGGGGCGGAAGCATCTTTTATATTTAGCAAAGAAAACTGGTCTATTTTGGAAGAGAGTGCTCTGTTTGCCTAAGAGCACTCCGATCCAAGCAATCTGGATGGAGCTGGGCCTTACAGCTATGAAGACAATAGCTGTGTGGAAATCTTTATGCTTCTATAGGAAGTGAATGGACGATTCCAAATTAGTAGGCTTTGCGGTCTTGAGAAAAGCGCTTGTGGCCGAGGATGAAAGAACGTTGTTCGAAATGGCGAGTCTTGTGCCAGGGAATTATGCGACAGCTAGGCGAATCGGAATTGATCCTGTGGGAGAACCCACACAGGGTTTAAAAAAACAGTATACTCAAGACTGGATCATAACTCAACAAGAACGCCAGCAATTTAAACTGTACGGGAGGTCTATCCAAGAAGCAAGGAAGCTGAACAGCCTTCCAAAATATATTGTGCTGTTTCTGAACTGGTACTTTAGGGACCAGTTTTTGAGATTTTGAATGAACTTATTACCAATGAGAGAAATACTTAGCTGAAGAAAGAGTTAACGGAGGTGTAACGATATGCAGACTGTCTAAGAAAGAATATTCGTACAAAACCATGAAGCATCTTGTACTATTTTGTCCAGCTATGAGCAGCACAAGATTGACTCAACTTAACAAATTTACTATGAAATATGGTTCCTGCACGATGGAAGACTGGTGGATAGAGCTGCTGGGAGAGAACCATATACCATTGACTGTGGCATTGGTAAAATTACTTTTAAAACTCTTTGCGGATATCAAAGAAGCAAAGTAAAAAGTGAAACAGTGAATTTGAAAACAACAAAAAAAAAAGCCTTGGTTTTAAGTTTGATACCGGCAAAAGGTTATCTGTATTGTGTAACCATATAAAGCCAAATTAAAAAATGTATAAAATTACGGGGAGTACACATTTGGACAATAGGCATTTACAAGCAAAAGGGCTGTCCCAGCCAATGAGCAGTATATAATAACATACCGTCCCTTCGTGTCTATGTGGGTCTTCCAAGTGGTGAGGTGTAACGATTTATGTCTAAGTGTCTGGACGCTGCAAGACTGTGTTAAATAAGAGGTGTAATCTCTATTCCAACCCCAGGCAGGTGCAATGTTCTGACAGATAGCTGTCTTAGTGTGGGTTTCTTGTAGCAGTAGGACATTGACCCTATGCATGTTCACATAAGCCACAATCTTCCTTGTTTTTGAGTAGTTCCCTAATCCCCTGATGTTGCAGCTCATTAATTTAATCAACATATTGCTGACCGGACAACTTCTCCTTGGGCCACTGTCATCTTGTCCCACCCTACTCCCCTCGGTTGTTTAGTGTATCAGGTGTATGCACCCCCCTGCCAAGGGTTTTTCAAACTTTTCCACCAACTTAACTTTGAATATACCTCCCTCCCATCCCCCCCCTCTCTGTGAACCATGTAAACCAGAACAAAGCCATTGCTTGCGGGGCAGCTGCCACCTTGGCGGCACACAAAACTTGTAACAATAACTATATAATACCTTACGTCGGGTAGGTTAGGACACTTCAAGCAAACCATGTTACAGCAGTGGTATATGATCAAGTTTGTGGAAGAGTTCAGTACTGTGGGCGATTCTCAGGCAGGTGCTCGCCTGGAACGTCCAACGGGATTTGGGATTCGATGAATTTTAGCGCTTCCTCCGCGACTGTAAAAAATAGAGTTTCCCCCAGAACTGGAATCGGAGTTGTGGCAGGAAAAGCATGGCATATTGGATATTTCGTTCCCGTTGAATTGGTGTCCCTCCTGTTCAACAGCTACCGAGAAATCGAGGAAAATTGGAATGATGTGGGATCCCATTTGCAGTTCTTTTTTCCCCTGGCCTGTCTTAATATGTGGTCTCTGTCTCGGTAATTTAAGAGCTGAGCCATAATAGGCCTGGGATAGTGTCCCGGTTTCGGGCATGGCGCCAAGGCCTGGTGGGCTCACGCGATTGCAAAGAAGGGCGAGAGTTGAGGGTCGTCCAGTAGCTACCGGAGCAGTTGCTCAGCCGCGGTTTCCATTTCACCCGCTAGTACGTTCTTGGGTACTCCGAAAATGCAGATGTTATTTCTCTGCGACCTAGATTCCAGGTCCTCACATTTATTCTTAATCTGCTTGACATCTTTGGTTAGTGAGGCAACTGCAGTTTTCAGGTTATGCACATTATCCTCTGAAGTCCCGATTCGCTCTTCCACTTCATTTATACGCAAGACCTCTTTCGCCAACTGTGAGCGGATTGATGAAACATTAGCTGTTATGTCATCAAGTTTTTCCTGAAGAGAGGCAAATCCTCTGGTCATAGCCTTCATCATTTGCTTGAGGTTTGGGGCTGCATGTTCAGGGGACTTTTTATAAGCGGCCTGGTAGAGGCCCGCCGGTTCCAGTTCACCCGGGGTGGGGAGGGGCACCTTGGCAAATTTGTCCATAGCTCCCGTTTTCTTCCATCCTCCTGCCCTTTTAGTCATGACTACGTGAGGAAATGCAGTCCCAGAGCAGCAGTGCTGGTGTGCGGATAATCCTGGGACCAGGTTGTCCGGATGCTCCGCGTCCCAGTCTCCTCAGACTACAGGGCCTTCCAGAGTATGATTTGGGGGAGGAGGTGCTAGGGGTTTCCAGAAGTGGAGAAGCGTACTTCCAGTAATTTCAAGGGTGTATAGGACAAGAAGAGTCAGCTCCAGTGAGTCAGTGGTGTTCCAGGGAAGTGTGAATGCCCCTTGTTCAGTGTCCAGCACCACTCTTGTGCCTCAAGGTGCCTGAGGATGTGGGTTAAGGAATCCCTTGGGTGGCTCGCACTGTCTTGGAGGAAAGGAGAACATTGATGCGGACCTGCCTCCAAATGGGCCCTAATAGCTCTGCATTCGGGCGCGGGAAGCAATGTACCATGCTGGGTTGCGTCCAGACCCCGTCAGCATGTTAATCTGGGCTGGGGCCAAGAGATGGTGTCACGTTAGCTGAACGGGTCGAAGGGGTTGTGGGTTTGCACTCCAATTATGGGTGTTTTGTGCCACCACATGCAGTGACCAAAGTCGCAGGCTGCCAACCCAGGGCAATTGAGGGTTGGCAGCAGTGTTGCGTAGCCAGGGCCCCCTCCCAGAGTATAAGAGACCGCAGTGCAGGACCAGGTCGTTGCATGCCGGCTGCCCAGATTGCCAGCACCTCAGGACAATAGACAATAGATTGGCCTATCAGAGGAAGGGCTGCATGGGATCCTCACCTTTGGGTGCTCGAGGTCCAGTGTCCCAGTGCAGTCCTGCGGGGATAGGTTGAAATCTGGAGGACCAGGGGGGCGTTGTCCAGTCGGTTTGCTCCAAACAAGCCAGCAAGGGTGTCTCTGTGGGTTATGGGTTCTTAGTGGCGCAATCCAGGCTGCCACCACAGGCCATCTGGGTGATGTCGGGTCCACAGAGCCAGGGGCTCCACCCCCGCAGCAAGCAGCGCTGCAGCGGCCCCATTCAGAAGACAGCTGGATGCAGGCAGGCTGTCCTCGCCCCGGGAAGACGCCCCGAACCAGGTACCAGTAGTCAAGGCAGTTGTGGGGCTTAAATCTGCCGGTTCTTAGTGCAAAATAGGGTCTTGGGCCAACGTAGGGTCAGGATTTTCGTGCCGCCAACTGGGGCTCTGCAGTTAAGCAGCCATCTTTGTCGGCTGCTCGACAGTGCCCCCAACTAAAAGCTATATTCAAATCCCCTTGGCCATGGAAGATTAGAACAAATCTGTCTATTCCATTGCAGCGGGCTGTTTCATTTTTACTGTAGTGCCATTTGGATTCCAGGGGACCCCAACCACATTCTGCAGCATCATCAAGAATATGCTGCAGCCTATCTAGACCACTTTGTGATCTACATTAGGAGCTGGTCAACACATGCTGCAGACGTATGTTGTCACTCATAATTTAAGGAAAACCAGTCTCAAATCTGACCCCAATAAATTCCATCTAGAGCTGCCTTCAGTAACAGGTTCGGGCTTCAAAGTGGGGAAAGATTCCTTACAACAGCAGGAAGGTATGGTGCAGGTCATACAAAGTGTCCCACCACCTATTTGAAAAGAGAGCGTTGAGCTTTTTCAGGTTTCGTTGGAAATGTCCAGTAGTTTACCCTGCATTTGTTTATCTGTAAGAGGACCTCGCACTGACTTACTCAAAGGAATGAAAACGAACACGATCATCTAAGCGAACTTCAGGTGATTGAAAGCACATTATGCCATTTGCCACTCCTAATAATGGCTGAATTTTTCCACACCTTAGTTCTACAGACCCATGCCTCTAGTGAGGACTTTGGTGCCGTTCTAGCACAAGAACAAAATGGCTGTCGACACCATATTCTCTGCATACATCGAAAACTCTTTCTTACAGGGAGAAATCAAGCCATCTTGGAATTGTCTGGCTCTAAATGGGTAACAGAAGCCCTGAAATATTGTCTTACAGGGGGGAAATGTACCCTGACTACCAATCATACACCTCTCACTATAACAAAGATACACATGCTGGGTCTTTCATGTAACCTTTAGAGATGCATGGTAGATGTAACATTCCTCTTAATCTCGGTACAGGCAATGTCACTGATGCTACACGCACAAACAACGAGGTCGGATGGTAATCTCCCATGGAGTCCAGAGTTCCTGCAATCGTTTGTCGGTTAACTGATTGTTTTGCAGTATAGCAGACCCGACAGAGCTTCCACGTGTGCCTCTGAATGTAGGCAAGTTCTTTTTCAAGTGGAGTGACTTTGTCGTAAAGGCAAACTGACATGCCTTCGCCACAACGTGTTATTTTTACTGATATGTTACAACTGCAAAAGCGACTTCCTCTCACAGTTCTTGCCTCACCAGTATGCTCCTTCCACAACCTTTGTGTCCAATTGCATTATTAGTCCTTTTTTCTTCTCACTCAGTAGCTTTAATACAGGTTGCTTTAAGGCGACGTTTGCATTATGTGGCTTTCCAGATGTGGACTACGACTCCCATATTGGTGATGCTGGCTAGGGCTGATGGAAGTTGTAGTCCAAAACATCTGGAGAGCAAAAGGTTGCAGGCCACTGCTTTAAGGCATTTCAGCTTTTTTGTGTGGAACTCAGTCCTTATCTACGTGAATTGTTTTGTTGAACGCATTTTCATATTCAAGGAAGCCAAACTGTCATTACATTTCAAAAGTAGCAAATGCCCTGGACTATAAAGAGTTTGTGTCTATTCTGGGAAATTGCAGTTGGCAATATTATTAACGGCAAATGGAAAAAGTATTAACATTCTTTCCCTGCCCTAATGCATGTCCTTTGACTGTTTGGCTGCTGCCTGAGATTATTTTACAAAAGAACAATTTACAATAAATTAGCAAGTGGCCTCTCCATCCACTAGCTGTTAAAGGTTCCTGCTAATGGTAAAATTGTAGTTGACAATCCATCCACAGTAGGTCTCTGCTTGTGTGTTGGAACATGTTTTTGTGTGGAAAGGCTTTCTATGAATTCCATTAAGCTAACAAAATTGTGGTTTGATTTGTAGTCTTTACAAAGAAAGAAATTCCTCAAGATGAGTTTTTCACTGCAGGTCAAAATACAAGGAATTAAGTAAAATAAATCGGAGGCGAGAAAAGGACGGTAGCCCAGAGGTCTATATTAGGATAGAAAACATACAGTAGAAAACAAAACAAAACAAGAAAACAAAACTTCAATCGTAAGGCCTGGCCTGAGGGTGGCTGAGCAATGGATGCTTTGCTCCCAGTGCAGGCACAATCAGGCATTACAGATCACTAGTACCCAGCGAGGAGCTTGTAACAACCAAGCTCATTGGCCCTCGGGGCATTACCCGGCCGACAAGACTCCCCATGTAGTCCCTTTCTCGCCTTTCCATGGCTGCCGTTTTCTTTGTTTTGATTTTTTTTTCTTTTTTCAATGGCCGCCATGGAAAGGGAGATGGGACTGCATGCAGAGTTTTGTAAATGAGTCATAAGGAACCCACCTGTTTACCAGGTGTAAATGCGAGGCATATTCATAACAACCTTCTCGTTTTATGCCTGCATGCAGGCATAACACCCGGTGCTCTTCCAAGAAGGAGTAAAACAAAGCGGAGATGCAAACTCCGCTTTGTGCCCCTCTTCTGGCTTGGAAGGACACAAAAATGCCCTGGAGTGTAAAAGTAAGATGTAAATGTCTAACACCTTGCTTTTATGCCTTAGTTTTGTTTGCACTCCAGAGCGTTAACAATTACCCCCCCCCTTGTGTTTTACAGGGATTTTGGTATATTTAGGAAGCATTTAGCAGTCTTTCAACTAGTGTCTGGGATGCATAGCTCTCAACTCACACGCTTTTGGCGGGTGTCACCCGCCTTGTAAAGGGCTGACTCACCCGCCAAGCCTCCTGCACGCCCATTCATTTCAATGGGCGTCTCACCCGCCAAAAACAAAATCGGGTGATTTCACCCGCCTTTGCAACAGAAATGGTTGAGAGCTATGGGGATGTAGCGGTTTTTTCATCCACATTTTCTCCCTTTTGTCTTTGTATTTTTTTTAGACCCAATTTGTCATCTTTCTTGGTTAACATTTGCTTCGCCTCATGAAAAGTTTTGAAACGCCCAAAATATTCTTTGCCTGTTCTTTTCCCTTTCGCTCACCCATATGCTTCCTGTGCCGTTTGTATTACCTAAACTGAGAGAGAGTGAGAGAGAGAGAGTGAGTGAGAGAGAGAGAGAGAGAGAGAGAGAGAGAACCAGAGCCTCCTTCCTGTGTCTTAGTCGCCTTGCTTTGTATTCAAGTACATGGTGTGAATCCATTTGTTAACTCTAGTCAATCACTTGTCATTTTTCGAAATGTTTGTGACACAAAAATGACGACACCATTGTTACAAAAGAGCGAGAGGGGAGGGGGTTTCTGAACGGAGAATATCTGGTTGGCATAGTAACCAGCAATTCCATGGCATGAAAATGCCATATCGCCGAAGTTTCTTTTTCCAAACCTCACCACCAATGAGGAGTTCGCTAACAATATATGCTCCAATCAGCAACTTTATAAGAACCAAGTCAGGTGCCAGGCTTGCCATTTCCCAGCCACGCACTGATTTGTTAGGTTGCGATATTAGGCTATTTTGGGCAAATTTCCTGCGCAATTGAGCATTTGTGTGCACTATTTGGGCTACTAAAACCCAGTTCTGCAGATTGCATGTGTACATGCCAGTTGTTTGGGCTTTTTTGAGCTATTTTCAACAGCAGGTCTGTTTTTTAGTCCACCTGAGGCTGTCTCTCTTCCGCATCCACCCACCCCACACCCACTCTCTATACGCTCACACTGTCTACCCCTACCCACCCCACTCTCTCTAGTCCCACCCGCCTACCCTAATTATCTTCCCCCACCCACTCCTCTCTACCCCCAATCACCCTACCTCCACTCACTCTATCCCCACCCACCCTTCCCTCACTCGCTCTACTCCCCCCACCATATTTTCAATCACCACCCACCCACCCAACCCCAGCTGTCTCTATCCCCACTGGCTGATCCAACACCCAAAGTCCCTACCCCAACCCCGATCTTGCTTTATTTCTTACCCTCTCACTCTTACCCTTTCTCGTCATATTTTCTCTGGCAAATCATCAATGAAAACCCCGTTCAATGGCTTAACCCCTTGCTCTTTTCCTCTTCTCATTCTGTTGAGCACCTGCACCCCTTATCGCATGCTCCTTTGAAAATGTGCACTCTCCTCATTGCATCTCATCTCTATAAATGCAAAATGCAAAGAACACCACTAAAAGCCAAAACGATTGGCTTTGCCAATGGTTGTTTTTTGTATATTGTTAGTCGATTTTTATGATGGAATTTAGAAGATGACGCAAGGCAGGGCATTTTGTTTGGAGGGAAAGGAGGATGAGGAAGAAGAGGATCTCTTCTCAGAGGATGAAGATG
Organism: Ambystoma mexicanum; assembly: GCF_040938575.1. NCBI lineage: Eukaryota > Metazoa > Chordata > Amphibia > Caudata > Ambystomatidae > Ambystoma > Ambystoma mexicanum. Next base: position 1,087,761,247 of record NC_090927.1, on the reverse strand, counting down.
TTATTTGCCAAGCCCAGGTGGAGAATGGTGTTCTTGCTGTGCTGGTAGGGGTATGAGCCAGTCAGCCACAGCAGCTGTTAACTGAGCTCGAAGACTCCTTTTGAGAAGGCTCAGTAGGAAGAAAAGAGATAGCAGGAATGGCAATGGAGGGTTGCGACTGCCACATGGGGAGGAGGTGGAGTAGGCAGGGTTGGCAATGGAGGGTTTGACACAGCTATAGCAGAGGGAGATGTGAGGGACAGCTGTTAATGGTGTGTTTGTGAATGCCACAGGCAGAGAATGTGATTGAGGAGAAGGTGATGGTCAGGGCATCTGGGCCTTTGGAAGGGACCATGCCAGCAGTCTTTATGCTCGAGGCAGTGGGGGGAACTGACAAGGTGTCTGTGAAGGACAGGATGGCCCTAGATGACTTAGTGGAAGAGGCAATTATAGCTGTGGATATACTAGAGTGTTTGCTGGCCAATTTCTTAATCTGCTTTGCAGATGGAGGGTGTTCAGCGGATGAGTTAGTCTGGCTGGAGATGGATGAAGAGAGGGTGCAGGTGGTGGTTCTGCAGAAGATGGATGGCCAACAGGTGGAGAAGACGTAGGTTGTGGCGATATGTTTCAGATGGGAGAGAAGACAGTTTACCCCTAGGGTAGGACAGGGCATGGGACCACGTTATCTTGCGACGGGGGAAGACTGAGGAGGGAAAATGTCATTTTGATATGCAGCCCCTGCACGACACCACTTAGGCAAGGTACACCAAAGAAGTGTTGCTCCTTGGGAACCAGCGCAATGCACAAGCACCTGAAATTGAGGCATGGTTTTATTGTCCTATTGCATGCATGTCAGCTTCCACAAGACCCTCATCCAGAGCATCATCCAGCAGTCAGGATGACAATGAGTGAGGATGTGCAGGTTCTTCACAGTAAGGCACACCTGGATATTGAAGGTAGCAGACATAGTGGCACAAACAGCCCTCAGTCCCCCCACCCTCTCAGACTTCACAACCACTGCTGCCTTCCATGAATACTGCACAAGTGCGCCACCACCAGAAGGGACTTGTGTGCCACCCCCTCTACCACCAACACTTTAACTTGTTGGTGAGGGTGATGGTAGCCCTGTGGGCATGCTGCTATTTTTAACCAAGTAATGCATCATGCGGGTACATTCTTCCTCTACTGGCAGATGGGCATGAGTGGGGGAGCACAACTTTACTAAATTAAAAGTTGCTGTGGAAAGGCACACACTACACCCTTGCCCTATCATCTTATATGTGAATGCCTGGGCATTGGTCAGGAGGGTAGGAAAGTGGCAGGTGGAGTGACTTCCCTCTCAGCCAGTGGCATAGCACCCTAAATATTACAGGTGTTGCTCTGCAATTGTGCACGAGGTTCCCAACGAGCTGTAGAAGCTTAGTTGCACTACTGTCTGTGGATTTAAAAAGGGAGTGAAAACATTCAGAAAGCAGTTCATCAGAGTTACAGGAGTTAATGTGGAAAGGAATAAATCAAATTAATGGGCCAACTATTGCGCATATTTATGATTTGTTCGGTGTCAGTTCGCCTCATTGGAATGTATTATGTAGTGATTTAACGTGCTGCTCTGCTTTAACTTTGATATTAGAGGAAACTCACTTATGAATTAAAGAACACAAGTTAAATTTGTCTTAAGTGTTACAAGTTTCTGTTGCATGTATAATTACAACAAATACACATTCAAGATGGCGGCCATAGAGGGCGGGACTAACATAACAACCTTATAACTATATGGAAGTGGCATGATTGCTTAGCACCGTGCCGATGCAAGGAAGGCGCGCAACATGCACTGCTGGCTGGAGGCAGACGCTAACCTAACTAATTTGTGTAGGTAGGTATCGGAATCGAGTGAGATATTTTACTCTATTTACAACTAGAAAGCTACTCCGGCATCCGCTACATCTTTAGCAATGATCCAAACGCAGATAGCTGGCCATCCGCGCACACCGATCGGAATTCCGATACACCGCTAAAGAAGTTGCTGCGACGCCCTGAAATTAAGAACACATCAGTTACAACCATTTAGGAATACGAGCATCAGCGAAATTCCACTGCCAGAGGTAAGAGAGAGAGAGCACTCGTATAAACCAGTGTATTGATATAATGGAAATGCGATTGGGCATAAGATATTTCCTGCTCCACGTAGATTACTAATTTAAGATAAAAAAATGTACACACACAGGAATGTAATCTGGCACATGGCAATGTCCATCAATATGGCCACCAACGATTATGCTGCAAAAACCCTCGGCAATTGATATCAAGAACTCACGAGTTACTTCCTACAAAGAGGTATGATCTATTAGATATTCAGTCTACAATCAGTAGTATATCTAACAGTCACATTCAGTATTTAATTAAGAATATACCTTTTCAGTCATTTGAACTGAACGAATCTGCATGTGTATGATATACCCAACCGACAGGGGAACAGAAAACTGAGCGCGTACCAGGTACTAGGTGAAACCTAGGTGTGTCCATACGAATTGAAGTATGAAGTCTGTTAGTTTTTACCTGAATGCAGTTGGTCTCCTAGTGGGACACAGCACTCTCACCAGCGACTTGTCCCACTGGAGACCACTTTGTTGTTCATAACTATAGCAGAGTAATAGAGTGTTTTTACCCACAGAACCGGCATATGAGTACAGTCGCAAGAGTGAAGGGCAACTATATCTGATTGGCCATTTACCACAGGTTAGTGCACAAGCACCCACTGATACTTGTAGAAATAAGGTAATATAAAAGGGAACCTTAGTCAATATACTCAAACAGTATTCCTTTTATTTATATTCACAGAATAGTACCATTCCAGATATCTATACCTGAAGTAGGGAAAGTGAGCCCGAAACACGTTGTAGCAGATAGGGGACATCCGTCCGTACAATCAAAACAACTCCTATCAAGATATTTGGATTAACTATATCCAAGTCACTTATATCTTTGAACTCTGTATGCAATAGGAAGAAAGTTGCTTTACCACATATGCAACATTTCTTAATGTACACTGTTGAACAACAGAGAAAATGTACTTCGAATTTGTATACACAGTAATGTCAATAATTGCTTTGTATGATCAATGTATGGATTAGAAAAGAGATTGAACCTTTTTTTGCATTTGAATTTTCAATATAAAAGTTTTTATGAAAAAGATTACCTTGCTTGGTGAAAGAATTTAAAGAATTACAACAATTGTATTAAGTGTGTGCCCTTGTTCGTCCCTCGTTTCACTTCGGGATACCAGCTCTATTCTCATTTATCCAATCCGGTAGCACGGATTTAACAAGGAGTACCTGCAAGTTATCGTAATTAGTTAGTTAACATTGTATAAATGATTAAGGCCAAGAGGAAACCTGAGTGCACCTCTACACTTTACTATCACTACATATACTTTGATGCCACACAGTCATACTCAATACGCGATATTCCTACAAACTGACTGATAGAGCGAGAGAGAGAGAGACAAAGACACACACTAGGATTCCACCCTGCACACTCAATTCAAGTTTTGTTAGGTTACATCAATACCATAGTTGAAGTGTGAGGTTGGATTTGTAATGGTGTGGAGTGAGTGTTGACTCTTCGAGTTTCATGGTTGAATTTGTAATGGTGCACAGGAAGCATTTGTAAGTGTGTTATTCACACTCTTTGGAGATTTTACTTTTTGTTAGATTAACCTTAACTCCTATTGAAGAAGGTTTCTTTAATATCTAATATGTGCGTGCGTGCGTCTTTCACTTTGTCACTCTATGGGGTCATTTTTATAAAGGGTGGAGTGAAAATGTAGAAGCAAAGGGTATGCTGTTTATGCCTTACTTTTACACTCCAGGGGATTTTCAGTGCATTTGAAGGGGTACGGGCACGTGACAGATTTAGTATTTCAGGAGGCCAAGAACCCCCAGAACCAAGACAGACAGGTGTTTCTGAGGCTCCCCTGATCACTTCCTCCTATTGTACTCCCCCCCCCCCTTGGAGTTTTGTCTGTCCAGTGGAAGACTGGAAGCTTTCCACCAGGCTAGGTAATGGTTTGGTGCTTGCAGGGTTCTGTGGTGGGGATCAGCAGATAAGTGTGCACTGCTCTCATCCACCCACATCTCCTCTCTGTCTCCTCTTCACAATCTCTGTCCATCCTGATTATACGTGTGATAAAGTTCATGCTCTCAGTATAGTGGACCTTCTCATACCTCACCCGTCTCTTCTTTATTTCTCTCTCTCTCATTCATATCTCTTTTTCTCCTGTCCTAAACCAGGCACACTCTGTTTATAGTATCCATACGCCTTAACGCTACTCTCTCTTCCAAGTCCTTTAGTCAATCCTCTTTACCACGGTTCTTCTGTGGCTTGGTTTCCGTCCTCTCTTTCTCTTCCTCCCCAAGTTCTCACTTTGTCTCAATGTTTCTCTTTGTCCTGGAGGGAGGGGGTGCCGAACAAAAATGACTGCTCCTTCCACGTTACCACCTTGGAAATGGAGGTAAATCCTCCATATTCAGAGGTGGTGGCATACCTCCTTTTGGAGTCCCATAGGACTCCATTGGGGTTTGGTGGAGCTACATGGGTGGAAATGCTGCCATTTGTGGGAGGTAAACTGGCGGAAATACCTTCAGCCAAGTGCTGTTTTTTTTTCTCTACTTTGAATCCAAAGTCGGAATTTGGCAGTGTGGTAAAAGTGGCAGTAATAAAGTTACTTTTACCACACCACCAAACTTGCAATGACCCCAGTATCTCTTAAATTGCTCTCTCAGCCTCACTATTCCTTAGTCTCAAAATCATTCTTCAACTTAACCTCTCTCCATCGCAATAACTCTCAATTTCTCTCACACGCGCCACCGTCAGGATTTCCCTTCTTGCTTTCTAACAAATTCTCTCTCTCCCTGGTTCAACATATGTCCCTCATGCGCTGCACTACAACAGATCCTTACTTTATCTAGAGAATAAACTCCCTTCTTCCTTCCCAAGGTGATATCCCTTTCTTTATGCTTTAACATACTGTCTCCCTGCCCCTCCAAAAACACAGGGCCTAGCCCCTGAGTTACAAATACATCTCCACCAGCACAATATCTCCAACTATACTACCACTCCCAGTATTCTCCCTCCTTCTCTAAAACAATATCACTTTCCTTCTATATCCCATGCGCCTTCCATCTTATCAAACACTAGTTTCTCTGCCCAGGTCTTCCCCAGCAGAGACATGCAGGTGCCTCAAGGACTGGGTCTTCCAAGGTCTGCTGCTCTTATCCAACCACCTCTCCCAGGGAATGGCACTCACTGACTGGGATGACTGAGTTTAAAAGAGTGTTTCTCATCCCGTTGGATGGGCTCGAGGATAGGCTGCACTTGTGGGTCTTGATAGGGGTTGGGTTGTGATTGGAAGGGTCCCTGTAGGTCACCTGGCACTGGCTTGGGGGTGGGGGTGGGCTAAAGGTCTTCCAAAGACTGTCCAACATCTTGAAACCATTAGACCCTTCCCCCTAATCTCCTGCACTGTGCTCCTGATGTTTGTGGAGATATAGGGCACAGTTTTCCATGAAAAAAGGCCCTCTGGTAACTCCAAGCAAAGATAAGCCATTGATAAAAATGCTTACCCTTCAATTGCAGTAACGCTGTTTTGCAGCATTGTTGTGAGAATGCACAGGGGAAACAATGTATCAGCATGTATATCGTGTACCTCGCAATTGTGTTCAAAGTGATGCTTGTGTGAGTATTTGGGCACCCAATGTAAATCTGCGGCATCACATGAATGTTTTAAAAAATGAAAGTGTGTTTGATCTCCTGGTATGAAAGGAGCATTTGGTTACAAACCCTTCGACAATCTACTGCTTATCCCTTAAAAGGGCAAACAACATTTCCTGGTTTAGAGATTAGTTCAGCTTCCCCCATGTTAGAAGGTCTTACGCCCACTACTTTGTCTGGTCCTGGTAGATTTGGGTTTGCGGGAGGGGGTGCATAGCTGTCTGGGAAGCCTGTCCCCGACTGCCCCGTGCAGGATGCTCCATCACATTTCTCACGTAACTCAGCAGTACTTATAAAGTGATCCTCTTTTGTGAATTCTGTAAAAACCAATTTCACTAAATCCTGATCTTCATAGAGTTTTGAGCATTGGTGAACCTACCATAAAAAGTTGATTTATCCCACATTCATACTCCATTATGAGATAAACCAACGTTTTATAGTAGGTTCTCCAATGCTCAAAACTCTATGAAGATCACAATCGAGTATGAAAATTAATTTTTATATCTCCATTGCATATCTAAATGTTCTTCTAAATATTGCAATACGAATGAAGAACTTTTATTTTTCTAAATTTGGCATCCTGTAATTTGTATAGCTATTCTCTACGCTCATCCCCCTGAATCAAAGCTCAAATTGAGGGCATTAGTGATGTAACCTGTAATTAATGATTTCATAATTTTCCATTTAGAAGGATAATACAAGTTAAAGTCAGGCATGTGCTATTCATCTTTTTGGTTTCGTTTATATCATTATGAGGAAATGTAAGGTATATTATGAGAACAGGTCTTTCGAAAAAAAAAAAACACTTTTAGAATGTCCAGAACTATTGACAGAAAGAGAAACACAAATTTAAAGCATATTGACATTTGAACATTTTGAATTTGTCCATTTAGTGATAATGTAACTTGTTAATTAAACAATCATTTCTTTCAACTTGTTTTCAAAATTCAAATAAAGCACTATGTGCTGGTTGGAGGTAACCCAAAGGTCAAGATGTTTAATGATTTTGCTCACTAAATTCATTTAGAAGTATTACTGACTTGTACAATTTAAGGTTTGGTCATATTCACTGAGATCCAGAGGAAGAACCGAATTCCTAAGTTATATCTAGTATTTTTTATAATGTTCCTTGGCTGTCGCTATATAAATCAGGGATCCCCTGAACAGAACGCAATGTTTGGGATCTACTCTCTCAAATTTGGGAATCTAACTAACCTTGATTCCCTTCCATTTTCTAGCAAGGGGGTCCATGTAAGCATAAAGAGATGGACTCAATGGACAGTCTTGCCTAGTAACACATGAAAGCTCAGAGGATCCTGGAACCTGTTTATTGATCCCTACCCTTGCTTTTGGGAAACTGGCCTAGTGCTTAAACAGCTCTCATAAAATTCAGAATCAGTCCCATTTTTTCATAGTTGAGCACAAGAAGCTGTATTTAACCTAGTTGATCTCTAGTTCAACATTGGTTATTATAGCGGCCACAGTTAAATACTTGGTGATCACCATGTCCAGAGCGCGGGATAATTCCAGATGTTTAGGGCGGTTGTATGGGATCAATGTGAAAAGATCCTTTTTGACTGTGTATAGAGTTTCATGCAACAGGAGTTCCAAAAAGGATCTCTCCCGGTCCCCATCATCTCACCCACCGGCCACCCCCCCCTTCTCCCTTGTCACTCTCCAGGGGACACTCATGGAATCCCCCGTCCTTCTCCCACCCCACCAACTTCCCCATCAACCTGACTCCTTTCACGCATTATCACAGAGACACATCTGGAACCCTTATCACTTACCACTCACCCTCAACCCCTCCAGTCCCCAATTAGTTTCTTCCATTCACTGACCCACCTCCCTCTACTCCCCACTTACCATTTATCTTCCACCAGCTTTTGCTTCCTGTATTGCATAAGGGACATTTCACACAAGTTACATGCAAAACATCCCTTTAGGAATCCAAGAAGTACACTGTTCATGACACCCCAATTTGGAGAAAAAAACAAGTTGTTCGTCACATACTAGATTTGTGAATATTCTAGGTATCCTTTTAGAAATATTGGAAGAATAAATATTTGTAGACACGTTTATTAAAGAAATATGTCGCTATGACTGACATTTTTTGCTTCAAGAAATAACAAAAAAAATCATATGGATTGTGACAAATCTGGGGAATTCGTCCCTTCTCCTCACAGGCGATCCACCTCCTTTGAGGTTTGGGAGGAGAATCAGCTAAGCAAAACCCTCCCTGTGGGATTGGGAAAGCGGGACCTCACTGGTAGTGACTCTACTTCAAGGGGACAAGGACTCCCATTCCTATCAGGAATTCCCTTTAAGAAATAACTTGTATGCCTACATGGGAGTAGAAGAGACTGATGTTATATCTGTTGATAGAAATAGCATTGAGCAGTGCAATATCATGGAAAAACCCTGTGGTACCTGGTGGCACGCCCATACTGCAGCCAGGGTGGGCCTGGGGCATGCAAACAAGTGCCAAGACAACAGCGTGATGGAGGAACGAATAGTCCATTCCCAGTGTGAGAATTGAAGAAAGCGCTGAAGCGGGCAGAATAAAGAAGCAGAAAGCTTACCTGATGGAGATGCTGAGGAGACCAAGAATCAGCAACATCCTCTTAGCGACACCATGCCTCTGGACCACACCCAAAGGCAGCGAAGGTACCAGGGCTGAACAGGGAGGAGGGGGATAAGCAGAACAAAACCCAAAAGGGGATAGAAAAGCCAGTGGAGCAAAACCACATGTGGGTCAGTTTAGATCCCCAGAGACAGAACATCCTAGAGGGATATGGGAGCTATATAACCCATAGTAATGGACATTGGCAGAGGCTCAATAGACAGCCACAAGAGCTAAGAAAGTCAGAGGGCCAGAGGGGTCTAGAGAGCCCTATCGAGATAAGTGGAACGTTGCAAGCTGCATGTGAAAGGGAACCTGGAGGGTTTATTCAACCAAGTGATGAGGAGAAACAAGAGGATCTGGGATACTCCCTTTGTGTAAAATTAGAAAAGGAAAACAAGAGACCCAACTGGTTGTGGCGGATCAAGAGAATCATCCCTCCATTTAAAGAACGTGAGACTTTTACTTTCTTTAAACCCTTGAATTTTGCCTTGAAGAACCCAGAAAAAGACTGAGGAACTTTTCTTTGATGAACTGTGAAAACGAGCACTGGAATTGTGACACAGACTCTAGCAGAAGCCCTGAAACATCATAGTACAACTAGCATAAAGAAGCCTGAGCAGAGGGCATGGTACTCTGGCTTACATTTCCTTAAAGTTGTAGAGCCAAATAGGGTTTGGACTGAGGACTATTTTTTGTTTCTTTTTACTAACGACAAGCACCATTAGTTTATTTCATAGGAAGGGAGATCTCTCTTAGCAATAGGGAAAGACAGGCGTTTTTCTTTTAAGTTAAATAAACACCCTTGAAGTGATGTCCTTGAGTCTGACTCCCTACTGGTTCCAATTGTTTCAAATCTACTTGTTCTAAATAATATTTTTACTGTAAAGGGTTCACATCTTGATGTGGATCAGGATACAAGTTCAGAAAGTAATTATAGAAAATGTTCTGGTTCTCTATACTCTGTTCAATAAAATGTGTTCTGAGGGATCGGAAGATGCAAGAGAAATTCCTGTGCCGGAGTCAGGAGGCTGCGAGGGGTTGGGGTGGAGGAGGTCCATGTAGTACTACGCTCGAATGAGCGAAAAAGGGATCAGAAGATTGGAAGTTGTGAGAACGATGGAGGATTAGAAACTTTAGGTGTAGTTTGGGTGCTGTATTCTCCAGCCATCTGCCAAATTACGTTCTGCTAGCGTTTCATCATGGCTGTGTTGTCTTTTTCTGTGCGATTTTGGGAGTTTGTGTTGAGCCATGTGTCAATGATTTGGTTAAAGTCACAGCTCAGCTCTCAATGGGTTGTTTGCAATGAGATCAACATAATACATTTATTAATTGTTATTGCGGAGTTCGTGTTTGGGAATCAAAGGTCAACTAGTAAGATCTACCCATTATTCAGAAGCATATTGGCTAATAGGAAACTGTAGTCTGCATCGACGTCTGTGCTTAGAATTGTGCAGTTCTAATTGTTCCCTTGCCCTAAAAGAATCCTTACTGTCATTACTTTTGACATGAAGTTGTTTGTCACATCCAATTCTACCCTGACTCTGCGCCGCTTCATTTGTTTGGCCGCCTCTTCTGCTAAGAATGATTGTTTCTTGGATAAATCCCACATCCACCTTGAGACATTTCAAGTAATGTATTATTTTTTGTTACATTGGATTATTAATTCCATGGTTGTTCCAAGAAGTGATGACAGATCACGCCAGCCATAGACACTAGATTATCAAGCTCTACATGCCAAAAGATAAGATAGGAAAGAGTATGTTAATGCTAACTGAATGGAGGATGTCCAAGTAGTATGGCAGGCCATGAAGTCGTACGCTCTTTGTAAGTGTCAAATCTAAGAAAAGCAAGGAAAATCAAAATGAGCAAGACAAATTGCAAATGGACACGAAGGAGCTACAAAGCGTGTATGTGATCAATAAAGGGGATGAGCAATTAAAGCAGAAAATTGTACATCGGCAATATGAGATTAATAAATATCACATGGCCCCTGCAGAGAAATACTACTTCTTTCTCAAGAAGAAATATTGGGAAAATGAGAACAACCGTGATCGCTTGTTAAACCACCAACACAAGAAGTGGAAGAGAAACTATATCCTAGAGATATGAAATGTGACTGGCAGACAGCTTGTGCAGAGCAGGAAAATGGCTAAACTCACTGAATGTTACCAGAAGCCACACAGCACTAGTGCAGCAAAATAAGAGAAGCAATTCAATCCTTTCTGGCGGTTGCTAAAATTCCCAAATTTAACTGCGTGAAAGTGAAACCATTAACTCGCCAACAGATGTGCTAGAAGCGCCATGGGTGACATCGATCATGCAACAAAACAATAGCCTGGGTTCTGATGGCCTACCATAATAATTGTAGCACTAATTTGTGCGCCATTTACAATGATTTACATTTATGCAGAAACGACATGCCTATTTTCTTGATTAAAACTGAAAAAAAATCTCAACTAATATCTTAATGAAGAGGATCTAAAACCTGGTCATGTGGCTAGTACACCCTGATCAGATGGGCTTGGTCGGCTCAACATCATACCCGATTCCTTGTGTCATGCACGACTAACAAAATAAAATTAATGGGAACCCTTCTTAGGGGCCGATTCATGGAACAAACGGGCGCCGAAAAATGTGGCGCAAGCAGGCGCAAGCGTGAAAAAGGAAGCGCACGTGCACGCGTGCGATTCATGTACCTGCGCGTGTTTTTCTCGGGATGTGCGCCAAACCCGTGCGTGGCACACACGGGCGCCCACGTCATTGCAACATCCCGAACGCTGTGCGCGACGCGCACAGGTAAAGCGCACAACGTCCGCGCACACACCAAAAAGGGGACGCGGAATGGGAAACAACGCATGAAAAAGAAGGCGTAACTGGGAAAGTACTGCAGGGAAATACACGGAATGCCCACACGCACGCGAACAACCCGTATTCATGGATTCGAATACAGGAAACCCATGCACGGCAAAAGACGCGCATAGGCGTCAACGCGTCCGCCACACGAAGGCAGGCGGAAGCATCCCCGCGCACAGTATAAAAGTGGGCGCAAACAACAAACACGTATATACAGCTATGATGAATGCCCCATTTGTCACAGCACTGATCGTGGGACACCGCAGGAGGAGGAGGAGAATAGCCAGGGCCCGCTTTTTTTTCCCCGGACCAGCCTTTTTGGGATGCCTGACAACCACGTTTATGGGAGGTATAGGTTTCTACCTCGTATCATCCTAGACCTCGTCAGGGAGTGGGAAGATGACCTTACATCCCCCACCCTGTGCTCCCAAGCATTGAGCCCCTTGGAGAAGGTGCTCAATGTCCTGCATTTTTTGGCCACTGGGTAATTTCAGCGGACTACTGCCATAGTGGGTGGGGTCTCACAGGCCACGCAGTTACGCTGCCTGCACCAGGTGTTGGCAAACATAACTGCACGCCTATCAGTCCGCAGGCACATATACATGCCCAGAACACCCGCAGAAAGGCAGGCCCTGGTCCAGGACTTTTACAGGGTAACACACACTTCCCCAAAGTGCTTGGTGCCATAGATTGCACCCATGTGGCCCTACGTCCACCTAGGGCCACTGAGCACATCTATCGAAACCGCAAGCACTGGCATTCCATCAACGTGCAGGTTGTATGCGATGATAAAGGAATCATCACCTCTGTCTATGCAAACTACCCTGGCTCTACCCAGAATTTCCGCCCTGAGCCGGGCCCTGGAAGCTGGGCAGCATGGCGACACATGGCTCCTAGGTGAGTACAAATGCCTGTGCACATGCATGCAAGTCACACACAGACAACTACCCAAACCCTAATAATCTCAACTATTATCACCTCCACAGGGGACATTGCCTACCTTCTGAGCAACCACATGATGACGCCAATCCGGAACCCCACCACAACACCCCAGGTAAGATAGAATGATGCCCATATTGCAACCAGGGGCATAGTGGAGCGCACATTCGGAGTGCTCAAGTCACGCTTCCGCTCCCTTGACCGCTCTGGTGGGCAGCTACTATATGCACCCCCAGTAGTGTGCAGGATCATTGTGTCAGCATGTGTCCTGCACAATGTTGCAACACGGCGGGAGGTACCGGTGGACATGGTGGTGCCCCCACATCCCCAACCACAGGCACAGGCGCTGCCCATGGGAGGGGACAGGGCACGTGGCGAGGCAGCCTGGACCCAGCTTGTGGCCACATTTTTCACCTAAACTCCCACCCCTGCGGAGTGCACACAGGCCTGGCACATACCAGGTGACAATCGATGATAACAAAGAGATAGTCAACTGTCACAACCTTACCACCCTGAGAATGTTGCCACGGAAGTGCTACATTGTGTGCATCCCTAGCTACTTAGACATAACCAATCCTGTGTGACCAAAAGGAACACATGCAAGGTTTGTATCACACAGCCCTGCAAAACAGTCCATCACAATCCCTGGTATGTCACCCAAACCCTCCCAAACCACATCACCCTTGTCTGCTACACCATGGCATGGCATGCAATAGCAAAAGGTCAACACATGACCAATAATTTACAAAGTGACATGCCATAAATGAAAATTGGCATGAGACAATGATGCCTGACATGGAATCAGATGAAATGACTGACCAACACCTCCCACACATACAAAGTCAGACACAAATGCTTTCAAACATTCGTAGCATGAACACAACACTGAATGCCCGTTCACATGCACATTGGGCATGGCAAAATCCCGACTCCCGAACCCGTGTGCTGGGTCTGTCTCCTGCAACACACTGCTCAGCACACCACACTTTGAGCAGCCATTGTGTTACAGATACACCTTGAGCATCACATGAAAAAGACTAATGAAATCTACAACCAAATGACGCATGTACAGGGTACCCAAATGGTAATAGATCAGGTGCTGCATGGACACCGCGGGCCTGAGAATGCAATCTGTGTGGACCTGTGGCCATGGAAGGGTGGATGTACGTGTGTTGGATCATTGTGCAACTGTGTGTGTCATTAGGGACATGCACTCAATATATGCATGTGAAATCAAGTGATCCTCAGTGTCCTGTACACATCACATGTGAACATTGGCCATGTGAACACCCCAGCATGTCAAACCACACCAATCCCCTGACACCTGAAAAGTAAAGACAACACAGGAACAGCCATTGGGCAGCACAACACATCATGTACATATGTGGAAGTATGACGCGGGAGTCGAGGTGTTTTTGCTGAAAGTATATTTATTTTAATTCAAGTGCCAAAGTCATTAACTGAAAAGTTCAACCGGTTTCCTTCACCGTAGGCTCTTCTTCCCTTGTGGGCTCCTGAGAAAGGGGTCTGTCTCCTAATGCGTGAGGTCCGGATAGGCCCACCACTCTGGGTCGGCTCCACTCTCCGTCTCGGCGTCCTGTGGAAATGACAGACAGAGCTGGTTAGAATTTGCGGGCTTTTATCCTTCCCTGAGGTTTCAAAGCCCCACCAATTAGCAGGGTTTAGGACCTTCCCAGTTGTGATTGGCTGGGAAGCCGTTGGCCCGCCTCCCTTAAAGTCAGAACCCACCCCCGTCACTTCCACCTGCCCTTGTAGCATAGTGGGAGGTCCTGAGGTGCCCCTGCCCGCGCCGACGAAGTGCTGCCGGGACCCGAGCACATATGGGCGGGTTCGGGCGTTTGTGGCTCCTCCCGACCTCTCCCGCAGACTGTGGTGGCTATGCGCGCTCTCCCGCTCCTGCACCCCGGCTCCGCTCGACCTCCGCCACTGGTCATGTTGGTCGCGGGGACCTCCCTGGTACTGCCTCCGCCCTTCTCCTGGCTCGGGCTGGCGAATCCGGAACGTCGCCTGCACCGCGCTGGAACACCCATACGGTAAGCAACCATCCATGCTGCAGCTCACCACTGCTGTTCCTTCGCTGGTCTTGCCTCCGTGTTGTTCCCTGTGTCCACCCGTTTCCCGGGAGTTGTTGGTTCCACCCGCCCCTGTCCGTTGTAGGCACCACCTCACACATACCCACCCCGGGTACAGGCCGATCGGGCCAGTGAGAACATCTGGACAGGTAGTCTGCTACCAACTGGAACCTGGCCGGTTTGTGCAAAGTCAGAAAGTCAAAGGGTTGTAGGGATAGAAACCAGAGGAGGACCCTCTGGTTAGTATCTTTGTGACGGGCCAGCCATTGGAGGGGCGCATGGTTGGAGAACAACGTGAATCCGCGTCCCATCAGATAGTCAGACCCTCCAGTTTATAGCGATTTTGCGATCCCGCAAAATGCTGTGAAAACGGCCGTTTTGTGCAAAATGCCGTGAAAACGGCCGTTTTGTGCAAAAATTGCATCTTTAAAATAAAAGAAAAAATTTTAGATTTTTTTTAATTTAAGGAATCTGCAAAAATTACTGTTTTAAAAAAAATAATACTCAGGGTGACAGGTTCTCAACTTTTTTTTACACAAGTAATGAAATGCGCTAACACATCTCATCACTTGCGCACCAAAAAAGTGCAGCCCAATCCACAAGGGACACATGAATGGGCACATTTTATATGCGCGCCTATTCAGATGGCCTTTTTCACCTCGTTGATCGAATAAAGTGGCGTTTCTGTCAATTTAAAAGCGCCTCCCTCATTTCCAAGCAAGATGCACTTTTAAATGCGCAGAAATTGTAGGCAACCCTATGCGCACGCGATGTGGGGCTGCCACTGCATGACAGGGTCTTTCCTGACACTGTCATGCATTTCTTTTAAGGTATGAACCGCTGCTGTGCCGCTTGCATTTCTGTTCCTCAAACAGGATAAAAATGCATTTTTTGGGGTCGCATTTTACAGCGGCAAGCACCTGGAGGGCCTGTCCCTGTGAAAGGCGCTAGGAGCTTGCAGAACACTGTCGGGAGAGCGATTCTATTCAAAGTACTGCCCATTTTGATGACAAAAATCTATCGAATGTTACAATTTGACCTATTTCGTCCAGTACTATTCGATCAATTTTTCTAAATACTGAACATGTGTTGCGGGGCTGTCACCCGCTCCCCATGTTCAGTATTTTTGGTCTAGGGTGGTTGCAGAAGTGTTTTCCCCTTTTTCCTCAAAATTGGAGCCAGGGACAAAAAAAAAAGAAAATAACGAAAAAGGGACCCTGCGGAGTCTGATCCGACCCGCGTTAGAGTGGCAGCGACCAAGCAGTTACGTAGGGGGGGGGTGGGGTGGTGGTAAAAGGTACATTTCGGGTTGTTTGGCTGAAGTGCAAATCAATTCGCAGCGAAATTGACTACGGTCAATTCTGCCGCAAATAATTACACTTCGGTCAAACAACCCAGAACACCATTCAAGGCAGCTGGCCAGCGCACAATTTGCGCTACAGCTCAAGCCTGTGGAAATGCGCCGGTCCCCTTTGAGAATAAGGTGACCTGCTCATTTCCAAAAATGGGTTGTCTAAAAATAGCATATCCTCCGTTCTTTTTTTAAATGCCCCATTATTTGAGGAACTGGGTCAAAATCTACATTTAAAAAATGGTTACACTATGAAAGAGGGAGAGTGATGGGTGAGATGTGAAGTGATAGGCAAGAAAGCAAAGGGAGAGCAGTGGGTCAGAGGAGGAAGCGCTGCGCAAGAGAGCAGAGGAAGCAGTGATGCGGTGGGCCAGAAATCTGAGAGCGAGCAGAGGTACAGAAAGTAGATGGATCGTGTGGTCAGTGAGCCAGAAAGCAGAGAGGAAGCGGTTGGCCAGAAAGAGGTAGTGAGCTGCAGATTGGGAAAAAGGATGAGGGAAGAGTGTGATAGAATGGGAGAAAGGATGCAAGATGCAGAAGCAGCACAAAAGAATGAAAGACTGTATATTGCGGGAGGAATTGTAGAGTGTAAGGTGTGAGTTGGGAGTATGATTTGGAGTGTGGCAGGGGCTGGGCAGTGCAAATTGTGACTTGACAGTGTGACATAGCACGTGAGTATTTGTATGACAGAGTGAGAGGTTAAGGAATGTAAGTTGTGATGGAGAGTTGGTGAGATGTGTGTTGGTGAGAGAGGTGTGTGGGTTTTTGGGGGATTGGAGAACATAGGGGAATATTTTCAGCATTACAATTGATAATGATCAATTTAGTTAATAGTATTAAATAGTTCAAAGAAGGTAGCAGGTGCTCCTCTCCAGAAAGAACATGGCATGATAACAGGTGTATGGGGTTGCTTTTGGTACTCTTGTTCAGAGAGGAATTGCCATAGCATTTCGGTGCTGGACTGCCCATGTGGGCGGGACAAAGACTGATATGCAAATGGACATTTCCCATCTGTGAAAGGTACAGTGAGCAAAAAGCATGTGCTGCAAACTCATCTCAGAACAGGTTATCATGCCATGTTCTTTCTGGAGAGGAGCGCTGTCATGCATGCTGGACGCTACGCTCGTAGAACAGCTAGACCGTTCTACTCTAAATGGAGGCTATTCGATACGTTACCGGGAAAACGACGTTTACACTTTACACGTCGCTAACTTCACGTGACTTGCTTCGTCACGTGAACTACGGTATCACGTATTTAAGCAGCGTAGAAACTTCACTCGCTGCTTCTGATCGTCTCTATTGGCGTCGTGTAGCTGAACCTCTGATCTACAACCTGGTATTTTCCTACAGCTACTTTTGGGCCTTCGATAGCGTGTGTTCCGCCACACGCTGATTCCTGGAGCTATCCCTTCGCGTGCTATTCCACACGCGCTCTTCGTCTGCAAGTGCGGCCGGCCCAGGCTGCGTGAATCCTGCCCGCGTGTTAAATCCACACGCGCTCTTTGTCTTCATACGCGGCTGGCCAAGGCTGCGTAAATCCTGCCCGCGTGTAACATCCACACGCGCTCTTCGTCTTCAAGTGCGGCCGGCCCAGGCTGCGTGAATCCTGCCCGCGTGTTAAATCCACACGCGCTCTTTGTCTTCATACGCGGCTGGCCAAGGCTGCGTAAATCCTGCCCGCGTGTAACATCCACACACGCTCTTCGTCTTCAAGTGCGGCCGGCCCAGGCTGCGTGAATCCTGCCCGCGTGTAAAGTCCACACGCGCTCTTTGTCTTCAT
This sequence comes from Ambystoma mexicanum, assembly GCF_040938575.1. Classification (NCBI taxonomy): domain Eukaryota; kingdom Metazoa; phylum Chordata; class Amphibia; order Caudata; family Ambystomatidae; genus Ambystoma; species Ambystoma mexicanum. The sequence goes on along the minus strand of NC_090927.1, from coordinate 1,087,743,857 downwards.
ACGCGGCTGGCCAAGGCTGCGTAAATCCTGCCCGCGTGTAACTTCCACACGCGCTCTTCGTCTTCAAGTGCGGCCGGCCCAGGCTGCGTGAATCCTGCCCGCGTGTAAAGTCCACACGCGCTCTTTGTCTTCATACGCGGCTGGCCAAGGCTGCGTAAATCCTGCCCGCGTGTAACATCCACACGCGCTCTTCGTCTTCAAGCGCGGCCGGCCCAGGCTGCGTGAAACCTGCCCGCGTGTAAAGTCCACACGCGCTCTTTGTCTTCATACGCGGCTGGCCAAGGCTGCGCGAACCCTGCCCGCGTGTAAATCCACACGCGCACGTTGTCTTCACACGCGGCTGGCCCAGGCTGCGCGATTCCTGCCCGCGTGTAAATCCACACGCTCACGTTGTCTTCAAACACTGTTTTCTTCTACCTCCTGCATCTGTGGAATTAACAGAAGGATTGATCCCTAAGTGGGAAGGAAGCCTTTCAAGGATTATTGGAAGTGACTTTGAACTGAACTTTGAACGCTATCCTGTGGTGAATTCAACCCGTATCTAGCGTGAGCCTCGTTCCGTCCGGGATAAGTCTCCCTTACTAATTTTCCCTTCCCTGTCGTTTTGTTCTTCATTTCGAATTCATCAAGAGACTTCTGGATTGTTCTACCCAGAGATACAGGTCAGTGTGATCATTCCTGTCATTATCTAACTCATCATACTCAGGTTGGAGCAGTTATTCATGATACTTTAATTTGTCCTAGGCTGGATTACTATACCCTACCCACGCCCTTTCCAGTGATCCATCGCTCTGCCTGTTTTATCAGCCAGAGGGTTGTATCATTTGGAAGGTCTTTGTTGACTTCACGACTATCAAGTCGGGTGAACAAGGATCTGGAAGACCCTACCTCCTGTATCCTTTTGAATATTGTATCCTTTTCGGTTGATACTTTGGTGCATTCTGACAAGCGCATGCTACCTTTTTTGAAATACTATTAAATAGGCATGAACATTAAACCAGAAATGAAGCCAAATCAAACACTTTTCTGCCAAGCCAGAGACATCTGGGACTCTTCCTATTAAATTAATACAAAAAATACATAATAATGATACCCTGGCTCTCTTGTAGCCTTGCACTCTGCCCAATTCCTGCAATGTGGCAATCTTACACCCTCCAGTTAATACAAAATGTCCTGCAAAAATGCCGCAATAAATAAAGGTTTGTGCTTCAAAATTTGCCATTTCATGCTGCAAAATTTGCCATTTCATGCCGCAAAATCCTGGAAGGTCTGGATTGTACTTGAGCGATTCAACGGCCCATTTGATGGCCAGGCACTCCTTCTCCACCGTGGAGTAGGCGGACTCGTGTGGCAGTAGTTTTCGACTGATGAAACATATGGGTCGTAGCTCTGCCTCTTGTTCTTGTGAGAGAACGGCGCCCAGGCCCTGGTCTGATGCGTCAGTTTGAAGGAAGAAATGTTTCTGGAAGTCCGGGCAACACAGTTCGGGATCTGACGTGATCCTATGTTTTAGCAGGGCAATGGCCCCTATGGCAGAATCATTGTTGGTCAAGTCTGGGTTACTCTTGAGCCTCAGCGCGTCGGTGAGCGGGCGGCTATAGAGGAAAAATCGGGAATAAACCTTCTATAATAGCCGATGAGACCCAGGAAGGCTCGTATCTGCTTCCTGCTCGCTGGCGTTGGGATCCTGTGTATGGCGTCCGTTTTGGACATCTGTGGTTTTAGAACCCCACCCCCCACTAGATGTCCGAGGTACTTAGTTTCGTGAGCTCCCATTGTGGTTTTTCGGGGATTTATGTGTAATCCCGCCCTATGTAGGTCGGCTATGACCGCCTTTAGGTGGGTTAGGTGGTCTTCCCAGGACTTACTATAGACAATTATATCATCCAGGTAGGCCGCTGCATACCCCTCATGAGGTCGTAGTATGATGTCCATAAGCTTCTGGAAGGTGGCTGGTGCACCATGTAGGCCGAAGGGAAGGACCTTGAAATGGTACAGTCCTCGTGGAGTAGAGAAGGCGGTCTTTTCCTTGTCCTGGGGTCGTAAAGGGATCTGCCAGTATCCCTTAGTTAGGTCTAGGGTGCTCAGGAATAGTGCGGCGCCAAGTCCCTCCAGTAACTCGTCCATCCGTGGCATCGGGTAAGCCTCGTACCGGGAGACGGCATTCAGTTGTCTGTAGTCCATACAGAAGCGTATGGAGCCGTCTGGTTTAGGGACAAGTACTATAGGTGAGGACCAGGTGCTGTTTGATGGTTCGATGATGTCTAGTTGCAGCATTTCATCCACTTCGGTATTTATGACGCGCCTCCGGGCTTCAGGTATACGATAGGGTCTGAGACGTATTATCTTCCCGGGCTCTGTCCTTATCTCGTGTTCGATTAATTCGGTATGCCCTGGTAAGGTGGAAAAGGCTTCTCGGTGGGGCAGCAGTTTGTCCAATAGTTCTACTTTCATAGCAGGGGTTAATGCATTCCCCCACTGGACGTGATCCAAAGAACCAGTGTCCATTGTTTCGACGGTTTCTATGTCACCGGTGGTTCCCAGGGCCACCATTAGAGGTTTGTTCCACTTTTTCAGTAGATTGATGTGATATATCTGATCCGGGTTACTTCGGTCGGGTTGGTGGACTCTATATGTCACAGGACTGAGAACGTCGGTGATCTTGTAGGGTCCTCTCCATCTGGCCAGTAACTTGATGGCGCTGGTAGGCAAAAGACCGAGTACCTGGTCACCTGGTTTGAAACTCCTCACCCTGCTTCCCTTGTTGTAGTTCCTTTCTTGAGTTGTCTGTGCCCGAGAGAGGTTGGCTTCCGCTAGAGTTCTCAGTGCAGTTAAATGTTCTTTCAACTCTTCGGTATATTCGGTCAAGGACATTTCATCAGTGGCTTCCCATTCCTCTTTAACCAAGTCTAGGATCGTACGGGGTTGTCTTCCAAACAACAGCTCAAAGGGGGAAAACCCGGGAGAGGACTGGGGGGTGTCTCTTAGGACCATCAGTACAAGGGGTATCACCCTATCCTAGTTCTTGGTGTCTGGTCCTGTCACTCTCCTCATCATTTTCTTTATTGTTTTATTATAACGTTCGACCAAGCCGTCGGTCTGGGGATGGTACACAGATGTTCTGAGTTGTTTAATCTGTAGGCGTTCACACACCTGACGGAGTAGAGCTGACATGAAGTTCGTTCCTTGGTCAGTGATGATTTCCGAGGGTAGACCGACTCGGGCAAAGAAAGGTATGAGCTGATCACACAGATGTCTGGCCGACGTACCTTTGAGGGGAAAGGCCTCTGGATAGCGGGTGGCGTAGTCTACGATGACAAGCATATACTTATACCCTCTACTGGCTGGTTCGAATGGTCCGACGATATCCATACCGATCCTTTGGAATGGTACTGCGATAAGGGGCATCTTTTGTAGAGGAGCCTTAGCTGGCTTTACCCCGCTGGTTAGCTGACAGGTGGGGCATCTCTTACAGAACTGGGCTACCTTGCCATAGAGTCCTGGCCAGTAAAACCGTTTGAGTATGTTTTTTTGCGTCTTTAGGGAAGCCATGTGGCCACCGCAGGGGTGGTTGTGGGCCAACTGCATGACCACGCTACGTTGGGTTTTCGATAGCACTAACTGTTCTTTAACCGATCCATCGTCCCCCTTGTATCTGCGGTATAGCAAGACCTGCCGTAGAACAAAGCCTGGGCCCTTGGAAACATCTGGATCCCCTTCTTGGGCTGCCCTTTCCCGGGCTATCTTGAGGGTGTTATCTGCTAGGGTCTCTCCCCTAATGCTTTCCTCATTGTCTTCTATTTTCCAGTCAATGGGTCTAGTCATATAACTAGCCTGACACCATTCTAAACGAGTTTGTCTCTTTTTGTTAATCAGGGTTCCTGGGGTAGTCGTAGCCTCTCCTATGTCTGGCTTGGATCCTGCTTCCCTCCTTCCCTCCCGACCAGTCAGGGCCTGGTCAAAGTTAGGTAAATCCGTACCTATGACTACTGGGGCAGGCAGAAAAGGCAAAACAGCAGCCCTTAGGGGTGACATTTCCCCGTTTACTTCAATAGCTACTTTCTTCATTGGAAATAGTTTTATATCACCATGGATACACTTAATAGGTATAGACACATTAAGCAAGTTAGGTTTATTACTTACAGTGGGTGATATGGCGGTTTGCCTGCTGCCGCTGTCGAGTAGAGCGCGTGTGGATCAGCCGTCAACTCGTATATCGACCACATAGGGACCGGCCCGGCCTTCTTTAGATATCCGATGTCCATGGGCTCAGCTGCTCTTCTCCTGGGACAGAGTCGGGCTATGTGCCCCCATTCGCTACACTCGAAGCATTGAGGTTGCCGATATCCTGGACTGGTCCCTGCGGGCTTTTCTTCAATCCTGTATTTCTTATCATCTGGTCTTCGGATACTCTCGTCTGGTGGTCGCCACCTCAGCTGTTGGGGTCTGGCTCCCTGGGTCAAGTGGGGGTCAGTTATTGGAACTGCTATGCGAGCTGTTATGCCAGGGGTTTGTGCTGTGTGATATCCGGCCTTTTGGTATGCCGAGGCGATATCCACGGCTTCCGTCAGAGATGGTCGGTGATGTTGCCTCACCCATCTCTGCATCTGTCCAGGTAGAGCATCCACAAACTGTTCGAGGATGATTTTGTCAAGGATCGGCTGGGTAGCGGGAGTCGGGGTCAACAGCCATTTTTCCGCCAAGTCCTTTATGCTGTAATACAATTGCCGTGGGCTCTCGCCGGCCCTCAACTTGGTGTCCCTTAATTGGATGCGATAGGCCTCCTCATCGAGGCCAAGGCGATCCAACACCGCTGCCTTAATGTCCCCATAGGGAGTGTTGCCGGTGGGGTTCACCGCCTGGTAAGCTCCCTGCATGAGGCCGGATAGAAGGGGGGCGACATATTGTCCCCAACGCTCTGGTGGCCACTGTGCGTTTCTTGCTATTCTTTCGAAAGTGGTAAAGAAAAAGACCGGGTCCTCGCAGTCCTTGTATTTCTGTAGTAAGGCGGACGGGACGATTGGTTGAGTTCTGGAACTAGCTACCACCTCTGTGAGCCTAGCGATGGTTTCATGATGCTTATCCTGGGCAGTTGTTTGTACAGTGCTTTGTAACTGCATGGCCTGTTGAAAGGCTTGCCGGTCGGCAGCTGCTTGTTGGGTTTGTATCTGCACCAACTGTTGCAGCTGTTGCTGTCCTTCCGACAGGGTTTTTATCAATGCCTCCATCGCGCCGCCGAAAATCCCACCTTCGTCGCCACTTGTGGAAGTATGACGCGGGAGTCAAGGTGTTTTTGCTGAAAGTATATTTATTTTAATTCAAGTGCCAAAGTCATTAACTGAAAAGTTCAAACGGTTTCCTTCACCGTAGGCTTTTCTTCCCTTGTGGGCTCCTGAGAAAGGGGACTGTCGCCTAATGCGTGAGGCACCACCACTCTAGGTCGGCTCCACTCTCCGTCTCGGCGTCCTGTGGAAATGAAAGACAGAGCTGGTTAGAATTCGCGGGCTTTTATCCTTCCCTGAGGTTTCAAAGCCCCACCAATCAGCAGGGTTTAGGACCTTCCCGGTTGTGATTGGCTGGGAAGCCGTTGGCCCGCCTCCCTTAAAGTCAGAACCCACCCCCGTCACTTCCGCCGGCCCTTGTAGCATAGTGGGAGGTCCTGTGGTGCCCCTGCCCGCGAAGTGCTGCCGGGACCCAAGCACATATGGGCGGGTTCGGGCGTTCGTGGCTCCTCCCGACCTCTCCCGCAGACTGTGGTGGCTATGCGCGCTCTCCCGCTCCTGCACCCCGGCTCTGCTCGACCTCCGCCACTGGTCATGTTGGTTGCGGGGACCTCCCTGGTACTGCCTCCGCCCTTCTCCTGGCCCGGGCTGGCGAATCCGGAACGTCGCCTGCACCGCGCTGGAACACCCATACGGTAAGCAACCATCCATGCTGCAGCTCACCACTGCTGTTCCTTCGCTGGTCTTGCCTCCGTGTTGTTCCCCGTGTCCACCCGTTTCCCAGGAGTTGTTGGTTCCACCCCCCCTGTCCGTTGTAGGCACCTCCTCACAACATAGTACCCCACAATTACAATGTCATAGTGCCCAAACCACTGTAGGCCAAGCCAACTGTCCAACAACAAAAGGCCCTCCCTTACACATCACCATGACCTTCTGAACAACTGTCTCTGGGGTATGTAGCCTTCTCCCTTCAAGTCTACCTGGCTACAGGATCACCCTACCCCTTGGTCTCCATGTTCCAGCTTGCGTGTAAATAGGGTCCAGCCCCCTCAGAGGCCACCTTGACAGGTAAAAATGCAAAATCGTAGAGAACCCCAAGTAGGCAAACCCACAAACCTGGGAAAAAGGCTGTAGGCTCCAAAAAACCCTGGAAGAGTCTCCAGTAGATGACTTGAAGGAGCAGGAAATGTAAAAACACATGTACAAGCACAATGATAGAACAACCAAGGTAGCACAGTTGAACAATGGTCCATGGACAGGCATTGGTATTCAGGATAACCGGAAAGAGGGGCAGGAGAGTGGATGTGGATTTGCAAGGGAAAGTAGGCAAAATACAACTATTCACAAAAACACATACTCAATTCGAGAAAACAGGTTCATCATGCACATTGTACCAAATTAGTCAAATGCAAGCCAAAGAGACACTTATCTCTGGGGTGAGTGCTGGCCTCCTGCCTGCGCACTCTCAGGTCCGGTAACAGGAGCACTTCAATGCTGCAAAGAGAGCGTGAGTTACTAATCTGAATGTGTGTTTACAACACACACACACAACCCCATCCATGTCCCAAAGCAAGTGACTTCTCCACAAACAAACACCCCTGTCTGCTGCTATGTACCCATACGTTAGCTTGGACCACCGATGGTACATACACTGTCAATGCAGTAAGGCCGGCGCATGTGACCGCGCGGGAAATGGAAGACCAATGGGTCAAGAATCAGACATGATACAATCATCCCTGGGTGAGCTGCTAGACGCGTATAGCAAGGTGCAACTTCAGTACAAGTTTTGTTCTGGCCGCCGCAGATTTAAATAGGTAGTGCAGGTGGCAATTTGCACATGCAAATGACATGCACTCACCACGAGTCAGAGCCTCGCTGGTTGTCCCTGTGCGCTGTATCTGTTTCTGGCCAGGAATGCTACTACCCTAATTACTCTGCTTCAGTGGAGCAGGGGGTACTCCAGGATATGTTTGATGGCCCCTGCGTGTGCCTCTGAAAACTTGTAAAGGCACTTGGCATTTGGCCCTCAACGCATGTCAGCTGTACTGTGTGCTTCTCCAACAATGCCTGCCAAAGCTCCCCAGCACTAGTGCTACTTAGCATCCATGTGCAAGTGGCCTGGAGAAAGGTAGTCTGCGGTGTGGGCCCTTGTGTTGCTCACCTCGCCAGGAGCTTCTGGAAACACGTCTGCTTCTGTTGTACGTCTGAGCACAAGCCCTGTGGCATCTGCTTGCACACACATCCACACGCCTGCCCCACCGAAAGTGGCCAGTTTCTGGATTAGTCATCCCTGTGTCTGCTGGAAAAGGTAGTCTGGAGGCTCATCTTCCTGCAGAAAGGGCAATAAATAAATTAATAAGGCTGGAAAGTTCCCTGTGTGTATGTACATGCTGGTTGTCACTGGGCCAGGTTACAGAGCTACATCCAAACTCCTCCCACCATCAGTGTCACTTTGACAGGCCAAGGGTGCAGGCTACTGTCTACAGCATGAAGTGCAACAAGCACATATACAGGCAAGAAAATAACATACATCACAATCCACATCAATTAATGGAGACATCAATCACATACTCACCCAAATTCATTACAGACATGGGGTGGATGAAACACAACCAATCCCCACTAGGGGTGTTAACACAAGTAGTACAGCAGCAGACAGACCACAGTTATTAAGAAAGTCCAAAGCCCTTGTGTACAATTTTGTAACACTGAACCATCCTAGCGAGCCCATGAATAAGGGAAGCAGGAGTGGCCTATGTGAGTCAGGACCCCAAGCTGCAAACACATACACAAGACAAGCTTGAAGGGCCCAGCTGGAACAGACAGTGGATGCTTTCAAAAGCCACAAAGCACCACACTGTCACATGAATGCTCAATAGATAAACAATATTAAACTATATTAACTAATTAAACTAACAATGAACATCCTACATAACCTAATTAAAAAAACTATCAAATAGTTAATATTAACTAACTAAACTAAAAGCAAAAATCAAAAATGGCCACATACGACAAGGGCGGGGAGGCACCCAGGAGGGGGGAGGTACAGGGTGCACCTCAACACCCACATGCGATGATGTTGAGACAAAAAAGAACCTCCATGGGCTCAATGCCGGCACAACGTGACCTGTGTGGGAGATATGTCGTCGTCCAAGTCTGCCTCATCCTGAATAGGAGGACGTGGGCCAGGAGCCTGACCACGCCTTGGCGCAGCTTTCCCCTCATCGGCAGCAAGTCTGCCGGACGGGTGAGCCTGGTTCTGTGCGGCAATGACACGCAGGTCTGCATGCAGAACCTCCCGTGATACACGTGCTTCCTCTTGCAAGGTAACACGTGTAACACAGAGTTCTTCCTGCGTGGTCTGGCTGGACACCTGATGCACCTCCCGGCAAGCATGTAGCTCAGCCGAGATGATAAGCTCAAGCTGCTCAAACCTCTCCTCTGACCGCACCCTTTGCGACGTCAAGAGGGTACCCAGAGTGGATCTGAGGGACTGATACTCAGCCCTCAGGGCCTCCATGTGTGCCTCTGCGTGAGCAGTAATTGCTTGGCCCAGAGACAACATTTCAGCCTGGCGTGCCCTGTCAGAGGCCATACCCAGCCTGAGCGAGTGGGCCGTGGACTCCGCCGCCTGCCACTGGAGAAGCACCTGCCTAACAGGGGGGAGCACAGATTGGGCCACACGTTCCATGCTCACAGCGATGTTATCAAGTGCTGCCCCCTGATGTTCTGAATTGGCAGTCATGTCTTGCTCCCACTCAGTATACCTCGGTGGCGCGCGGCCACCGCTTTGCTGCGCTTGACACCTGTGGGACCCAAGGACCAGGCATCCTCGTTGGGTTGGCACTGCTCACAGCTGCACGACTACATGCCCCCGTCTACGTGATGCCCCAGGCACATCAGCGACTGGTGTGGAGGGGGACCCTGCGTCCCGATCCACCACAGGCAGAGGTCCCACCACTGTCTGGCCCCTCAGTGCAGGTGTCGCGGACAGAGGAGTGTCTACATCAGAATCACTCACCCCTGACGTATGGACCTGATGCACATCCAGCCCGACATGGTCGTTAGAGTGGTCATTTGGGCTGGACTCATTGCCAGCCAAAGACAAGATGGACTGTAGCACACGTGGGTTCTTGTGGTCTACCACCCCACAACCTCCACTTGTGCCGGGTTGCAGTTGTGATAACAACCCTGTGCCTGGCATGACAACACCATCTTCTGGCTCCATTGCGTCATCATCTGAAAAGTGGAGAGTAAAAAAACATTAGTAGACATGTTAGAAGCACATGACACAGTCACACATGGACATCACACAGACAGCCAACACATGAAGCAGACATGTCACACACATAAGAGAACCTGCCATGCATGCCTGGTCAATTTGACATAGCATCAGTGAGTACGCATGTAGAACGGTGTTACATGGCTCATAAGTGGGTTGATGCAGTGCAGAACATGTGTATGTTACTCACTATCTACATGAACAAGTACTTCATGATGTGCATCAAAACATGTGAAGGCAGTGATGGGCAATTTCAGGCATCACGTGCAATGTGCATGCAATGGGTTGCATGGCTACAAGCAAACCCCCCCCCCCTGAGTGAAAATGCAGGGAAGCCTTGCATGGTAGCAAAGGGGTGACCAGAGACCTGTGTATTGGCAGCCAGTGTTGACTAGCATCAATGGCATCATCTGAGTCAACTGACAACACAGCAGATGATGATGGGACAGTAAGCAGGACACATGACGAACCCTCGGTAGTACATCCATGTGTGCAAAACCCACTACACCAGTTGGACAGAGTCAGTGGGCGTGAAACTGGGGGAGGACTGTGTCCCAAACAGACTGTGACACCCTAAATATGTGTGTGATGCAGGACTGGGCCAGAGTGGCCATGGGATGGATGGTGGAATGCCCTGAAATGTAGGTCACCCTGGACATGTACTACAATGATCATCCAGTCAAGGACACATAGGGGACGCATGGAATGCACATGGAGCATGGATGGGCAATCAGGTCCCTGCGGAGCATCTGCCATGTGCACAGTCCAAGTGAGACAACCTGCATGAAGGACAGAGGATGTACCCCAATGCATGTGTCTGGCAGGTTGGCTGGTGGAAGTTAGCATGTACACAGGAGGCTTGAACAGGCCATTGCAGTACCGCAAAATGATGCACAACAGTGCAATGGTGAAATTGGGGTGTAGGGGGGGGTGGAGGGGCATGGGAGCATGCCTACGTGGCGTACCCACATGCAGGCAGGGGACACATGCACGTCAGTCATGCAATGACATAGTCCCAGTGCTGAGAGGAAGGACACCCCAGGCTACATGCAGAAGGGCCAGTGAGCTGGAACATGGACCGGAGGGGCATCCGGGTGACTAGCATGTGAGTATGGTGCAAGTGTGGTGATGAGGACAGTCCCTGTCTGCTCCACCATCCTGCACAGCAGGCATGCATCAGTGATGCATTGCATGACTTGCACATGAAAACGGTTCTAGGTCAAATGTTCGAATGCAAACGATCAAATGACCAAAGGGTCGAAACAAAAGGACCAAAAAAACCAAAGGGTCGAATTTTTTTGCCCAATAGTTTGGGGGTTCCCCCCAACCCCAGTTACTGTAGCAAAAACCACTTATTTTTAACTACACGAAAACCATTGACCATATATATTCTGAATGAGAAATTCTACCCTTTTATCTTATGTCCAATTACCTCGACCCTTTCATCATTCAATCCTTTTCGTGTTGAATCTTTGTCAGGACACCCATGAGAACCATGTACACATGACATGTAGTGGCAGTCATGCCCAACACATGACATGAGTAAAACAACCATGGCCACGACAAACACGCAGCAACACTCACTGGACTGGGCATCAAAGTCCTGCATCTCTCCCACTCCTTCGACCAATTCTGGTGGTATGAACTCTGCAACGATTGATTCGTGCGGAGTGAGGTCTACCTCCTCAGGTGCTGGCCCACTGCCAGTCACCAGAGTCATGTTGTAATTTGAGGCACGCTTCGCCTTAGGGCTGCGTTTGAGGTCATTCCAATGATTTTTGCACTCTTGGGCTGTGCACACCTCATGGCCGAATGCACTCACATCTTCCGCAACTTGCTTCCAGTGGGTATCACAATGGGCAGCCGTAGTTCGACAATTCGGCCCCACTAGCATGTCACGGTTGTGGTCCCGCATGAAGTCCACGAGGTAGTCCAGTTCCTGCTTGCAGAAAGGCTTCTTCCTCAACGTGCAGGAGGCCGTAGCTGTGTCTGGGGTCCCAGCCTGTACTGCAGGTGCAACCTTCCTCCTCTTGGACGCTGGTCCGGACCCTGGCTGGCAAATGCCACCCTGATCAGTATGGGCATTGGCACTGGTGGAATGAGCCGAGGGAGTGGCAGGTGGAACATGGGGTGAGGCCCTGACTTGCGTCAGTGGCTGCTGGGTGCCCTGGAATAGACCATGCACAGCAACATCCGCTAGGCCAGTGTCATTGACCGGGACTGTCCTGGTTGGCAGACTCACAACCGGGGTCGTGTCGGCTGCATCTGCCCCTGCAGTTGCCGACACCCGGCTGGTCGGGGCAGCAGATGGAATTACTGCCCCAGGGACACGTGCCTCGGTCTGGGCCTCGGTCTCGGTCTGGGCAGCCCTGCGTGCACCTACAGTGTGCCTCCTGACCACCTGAAATCTTCCATGGACTTTTCAAGTGCCAACACAGCCTGCGCTGGCAGACCCTGAGCCTGGGTGGTGGTGTCCACAGCTGCACCTGCAGCTACCACTACCCTTGGGCCCGTGGCAGTCGATGAAATGGACTGCCGGGTCCCACGGGCACCAGTGCCAGATGAAAGAACTGCATCTCCTGGAGCCGCAGGGGGTGGTGGTATGACTGCACCAACATGTGGCACAACATCGTCCCGAGCTGCCGCACCCCTGCCTCTTCCCCGTCTGCAGCCAGCCTGGACACCCTGGAGTCCCCCTACTCCCTGGTCACCCTGGCCACGTCCCTGACCACACCCGCCACCAAGAGTACACCCAGCTGAGGCGCCTTTGGTGGCCTCCCAACAATGGCACAGATGGAGTAGTGCCGGCACAGATGGAGAAGTGCCAATGGGAGGTGTACACGACAATTGTCCTGGGCAATTGGGGTGAAGGGGGTGGGATACAAGATGTTATAAGCACCCCTGCACCTGCAAGGCTGTATGTGACCCCGGTGATAAAGTGACGGGTCACGCAATGCTCAAGCACCCTAAAACTGCAGTAAAACTGTGCACGCACCCCGGTAGCCCACGTGTGTGGAATTAACCTCCCGCAGTATGCGGTGGCACCCAGGGACACGAAAAACACGTACGCGTGGGACACGCAGGCTACTATGACCATGAAAAACGGGTACGCAATACACAGGGGCACCCGCAGTGGGAAAAATAGCGTGCGTGACTCACCGTCAGACTAGCGTGATGATGAAAAACACGCATAGCCAATACCCCTGCCAAAAGAAGAGATACGTCATTGATCCGCTGTGAAGTAGTGATAGTGCGCGAAACAACACGAAGTAGCAACACACACGTCGGTCTCCATGAAAGGCACATACAGCGAACTGCCGGGAGCCGCTTACCTTTAACCCGTGCTGAGGGAAACACCCGCGCGCGTCACGTCACTTACGCGCGCAGGCCCTTTCCTCGGATTACACGCATTAACGCACGGACATGCAGTTTTTTCACGTGCTGAATCACTATGCACCCGTCACGAGGGAAACACACGCGCGCGTAACGTCACAGACGCGCTAAGGTTCTTTCCTCGATTTACACGCTGACATGCACTTTTTTGGTGTCCAGTCATAATATCGAATGCAATATTTTCGAAAGTCAAAATGTCGAAAATAAAAATGTCGAAAATAAAAATGTCGAATTACAAAAATGTCGAATTTTTTTCGATATTTTTTCGAATTAATGTTTAAATAAATAATTAATTAATTATAGTTTATAAAACTATTTTTTTAAATGGTTAAAGGTATATCCATGGTGGGTGGGGGGTATGGGGAGGAGGGGGGGTTGGGGTAGGGGTTTGGGATGGGGGGACCCCCCCCAATAAAAAACGTTAGTATGTGAGACATTTTACATAGTTATTTTAACATTGGTTTTTCGATTTTTTTTTCGACATTTTATTTTCGAATTAATGACTTTTTCTATTATATGTATGTGTTTTCGACATTTTTGAATTCGACATTTTTGTAATTCGACATTATTTTTTCGATATTATGACTATAAACCCACTTTTTTCACGTGCCAAATCACTCTGTATCAAGCTGGCCACGCGACAACACACGGAAGACCACGCTTCTGCCCAAAAGACCATTTTCCTGCCCGCCAGAGCCCTGAGCATGCTCCCACCTGCCATCTGCTGCTGCCTGCCTGCCTGCTGCCTGCTGCTCACGTGCCCAGCTATTTGGTGCCTGCACGTCAGCCCTATGCAGGGGTCCAGTTGCTGTGTCCACCCCTGCTGGAACAGAAGACTCCTGACTGGGATACCATCGCTCCACAGCCCAGCCCAGGACCCAGTTGCCTACCCACACCTGCCTCGGGGGTCGCCATGTCGAGGCAAACACCATCCGAGACCACTGGCGACCCCCAGCCAGAGAGGCAGAGGGCCACCAGCTTCAGTGAGACGGAAGTAGGTGTCCTGGTGGAGCAAGTTCTGGGGCATTATGATGCCCTCTCAACATCATTGCGCGCCGACAAGGAAGGACGGGAGAGGATCTGGGAGGACGTAGTGGTTGCCATCAACGCAGAGGGGGTGGCAACCCGCGACATCAAGCACGTCCGGAAGCGCTGGGAGGACTTCAGGTCCAGGACCCTCAACAAGGCCCGGCGCCTCGTGAAGGCAGATGATGCAGAAGGGGTCCCGGGTCAGCCTGAGCAACATCCAGATGAGGGTCCTGGAACGCATAAGCCCAGCGCTCCACGCCCAGATCCTTCGGAGGAACATCCGTCTGGAGTCGAGCGGTAAGTGGCCATGCATTGCTGTGTGAGACAGGGCATGTTGCAGTGTGCTGGTAGTCTGCTACTTGCCTGTATGTGTAACATATGCCATGTATGGATGTGTGTGTGCAGGGACATCATGGTAATGCATGTGAGACCAGTAATGCGTGAACCACATGGATGGTGCATGTGTTCCAATGCAACATGGGGAGCTGCATGCGGAATGCACACATGAATGCATGCCTGTCTCTGTTCTTGGACATGGATGGGGGTGGGAGATGGGGCCTGCTCTCATGTACATGTATGGTGCACATGTGTGTGTGTCTGAGAAGCGTGTGTGTGTGTGACTTTTAAATGCCATGGATGCATGACATGTCCATGCCGATGTGTTCATTCACTTATGCAGTCTAGTCACCCTTGTATCCACTGTGTCTGAGGTGTACGAGCCCTGATGCATGACCCTCCGGTGATGTGTGTGCATGGGATCAGTATGAGCCATGATGCATGTGAGTTTGAAAACAAACCTTTATGTTAATAGTGGCCCTTGTACATGGATGCTGATGTTGATTGCATGCACCGTGCCTGTTTCTGCATGTGTGTTGCCTGCATTGACCCATGTGTTGTGGAGGGACAGGATGGAAGTGACGTTTCACAGTGCCACTCATGTGTTATTGCTTCCTGTCTAGGGGACTATTGTACAGTACCCTCATGCTTGTGTTCTATGTCTCCCTCTATGCAGCGTCGAGTGAAGAAGAGGGCAGGGACAGCGCTGTGGAGCTAAGCGGTGGGGATGCCACCACCGGGCGGCGACGCAATGCCCAGCCACCCTCCCAGGAATTGCCATCATCCGGGAGCAAGGGGACTGGTGCCGCGCCTGCCACTACGGCTGTAGCGGAAGGGCTCGGTGAGCCCCCACAGGGGCTTGCAATGGCAGAAGTCAGTGCGGAGACATCCAGGTTGGTGGTCTCCACAGAGTAGGAGGAGCCCGCTACTGAGCCACACACGGGGCCTGGTGGGGGTAGTACCACTGGTGCAAGTGGTGCAGTCCAGGGCCAGGGGCAGGAGGCAGCACAGGTCGCCGCAGAGGGGCCTGTGCATGTCGCTGTCCCTGACCCTGTGACTGCACCACCATGCACCAGCAGGGAAGCCCCGTCCCAGGCCCGTCCTCAGTTAGGGGGGAGGCCCACATCATCTGGCTCTCCACTACCTGCAGACGATTAGTCCCATGACCGTATGGGCTCCGTCCTGATTGGTGTCGCATTGCGCACGCGTGGCATTCGTGATGACGTGCGTGCTTCCTGGGGGGAGCACGTGGAGAGCTGCGTGGAAACGTGGCACAGTTGGGAGGGGCCATGGTCGGTGGGTTCCTACATGTGTCGCGCACTCTGGCGGACCTCTCCTCCTCTGTGGAGGCTATGCGCCAGTCGTTCTCCCTGCCGTCTTCCATCCCAGATTCCAGCAGGGCCCCGTGTGGACCTGGCCTGACCAATAAAGCCAGCTTGGTGGAGATCCCATCCCTGCCACAGTCGGGAGTCGGCGGTCCAGCAGGGGTGGACACCCCAACAACTGGAGACCAGCAAATGGAGAATGTGCAGGCATCATTGGACAGGGTACATGGACAGCAGCAGCAGCAGGCTCTAGGTGGGAGCAATGACGGCTCGGGGCCATCAACATCAGAGGGGCAGGCATCGGCCAGAGGGCAGTAGGACCCTGGAATGGGAGTGTCTTCCGTGTGGCTGCGGTTGGGCCAGCGGATAGATGCGGAGAGGCGGCGGGCGGAAGAGGCGTAGCTCACCATGGTCAGGGTGGAGTTCTCCATGTGCCGGGCGTTGAGGCGGGCTGAGTGCCTCGAGGCAACTCGCAGGGAGTTAGAACAGGCCGTGACTACATCCCTGCGAGACCTCGGGGCCAGGGCAGAGGCCCGCCTCCAGGAGATTGACATGGAGTTCGATGATGCCCTGGCCCACGACATCACAGAGTAAGCCGTAGGACTTGCCCGCCGCCATTGTATATAGTTAGTTAGTGTTAGGTTTCCTTTCTCTTTTTTTTTCTTTTGGGACGCTTGGACATTGCCCCACGTTTTGGTATATAGTTCTTAATTAGGTAGGTTTTTTTTATAGGTTTCATTTCATTTGTTGGGCTCATGGACACTGGTTTCAATCTTTGTACATAGTTGAACTGTGGATTTCTGAAGAAATATTATTTTACATCACCATGGATCAATGGATTTTTGAATTTAGGTTTCCTTTGGATTTGCTTTGGTGGACAGAGTTTGGACTAACTTTATTTTGGATAACTTTGGATTGTGACTTCATTGTTTTTTTTACATTTTTGGACATGCATTTTTTTTTCATTTTTGAAATTGTTTTCATGCTTTGATTCCATTTGCTTCATTTTGTGCACAATACATTTTGATTTATTACTTCCATGTGTGGTATTCGCTCATTGGTTTACTGCATGTCACAATGTGGGTTTACACAATCACTGGCACCCAGTTTGTGTGTGTGACGGGCATGTGTTGATGTGCATAGTTGACTTTGGGTTTGTGTCATGAAATAGGCCTTTCAGTGTGGGGTGGATGGGAAACTTGATTGTGTCTCAAGACTGGGGTGGCGTGCAGTGGGATTTTGGTGGACATGAGGCCCATGAATGTACATCTTTATGACATGTTGGGTGGGGACATGAGTCGGGGCCTGCTGGCAGGTGCCCGTCAATGCTGGGGGTGTGCGGACGCAGGGGGACATGAGTTGGGGCCTGCTGGCATGTGCCAGTCAATGCTGGGGGGTGGGGGTGCAGGGGGACATGAGTCGGGGCTTGCTGGCAGGTGTCCGTAAATGCTGGGGGTGCAGGGGGACATGAGTCGGGGCTCACTGGTGCATGGTTACATGTGGGCTGGCTGAGGGGCATGGCCAGGGTGGATGGGTTGCCTACGGAACATGACATGGGGTGCAGGGTAGTCCCCTGTGGTGTGGGCTTGCTGCAGGTGCTGGGGAGGGGGTATAGGGCACACCTGGGAGGACCCACACTGCCAATTCACGTGTGATTCTCCCTGCGCACCCCTGAAATACACATTCCCTACTCGCACAGGGCCTATCGCGTGTGATTCTCCACGTGCACCCCTCAGAATACACGTACCCCACTCGCACAGGCCCTATCGCATGTGATTCTCCATGCGCACCCCCTAAATACACGTAACCCGCTCACACAAGGCCTATCGCGTGTGATTCTCCACACGCACCCCCGAAATACATGTACTCCGCTCGCACAGGGCCTATCGCGTGTGATTCTCCACGCGCACCCCCGAAATACACGTACCCCGCTCTCACAGGGCCTATCGCGTGTGATTCTCCGTGTGCACCCCCGAAATACACGTACCCCGCTCGCATAGGGCCTAACGCGTGTGATGCTCCACGCGCATCCCTGAAATACACATACCCCACTCGCACAGGGCCTATCGCGGGTGATTCTCCATACGCACCCCCAAAATACACGTACCCCGCTCGCGCAAGCCCTTTTGTGTGTGATTCTCCCCGCGCAGCGGGGTACCTGTATTCGGAGGGGTGCGCGGGGAGTTTTACAGACGTTTTTGTGGTTGGGGGCTGTATGCTGGTCCACTGACCTGTGCGCCATTTACGGGATTTGTGCGCTGTTCATGGCGTACGGGGCAGGGTTGAGGGCGTAACTGGAGCTGCTGCAGGGTCGCTGCGCCACTCTGCACCACGGCTGGTTATGGATGTTAAAATCCATGAATACGCTGTGCGGGGAAATGGATTTTGGCGCAGACTGCCACACGCGCACACTGTGCGCCAGCCGCGTGTGCCACTTGTGCGCTGAATTCTATGAATTACCCCCTTAGTGTTGATGCAGTGGAGGCATTTGATGATGTGAATTGTGGTTTCCGCTTCAAAACACTTGTCTGGATACTTTGGATAGTCCTTTGTTACACTGTTGAGGGCTGTGAGGGGTCAGAAAGGTGAGTCGGACAACTTTGTGAAGGCTTTTCCAAATATGCCATTTTATTAACTCAAAAGGTTGGATAACTGCCTCACTATCCCTACACTGACAAGGATTCCCCACCTAAAATAAACTAAAAGAAACACTAACAAAAGGATTCTGTCCATCACACTTAAACACACACCAATTTAACAAGGTAATATATGGCAGTTCAATAGCACCACATATGACAGTTAAATTCGCAACATTACTACTGTTTCTCCTTCTAATCTGGGTGAATTCCCCTCTCCCCGATTCAAGTAGGATTTTGTTCTACAGCTCCAAAAAAAGGTTAAGGAAATCCTGTATCATAGCAAAGTCCCACTTCAGTTCTCTTTAGTTCCAAATTTTCTCTTTGGTTTCAACAAAAAGGTCTTTGTCAGGATATTCCTGCACCAGTTCATAAAACCGCTTGTTTGACAATATAACATTTTTCTGCAGAGGTTCATACAACACTTGCTTCAATAATATTAATTTGTCAGGAGGAATCTGTATTAATTCACAATAGTTCAGTGGTTCTTCAATCTTCTTCTTCAATATATTTACGACACTACAGTAATTCAATGACTTAGACCTGGTTCACTCTCTTGTCATGCCTATTAAAACAAGTTTTTCTGCTCTGGTGTACTCTCCTGCCGAACAGATCAAACTACTACAACATTCTCTGCTCTGGTGTACTCTCCTGTGAGAGCAGATCAAACTACTACAACAACATTCTCTGACCTGGTGTACTCTCATGCCAGGCCAGAACAAACGTCTACTTGTAAACACTTCTCTGGTAAAGGTCAAACTGCAACAGGTTAGCAATGTCTTTTGCGCCACAACCTCAAAATTTAGAAACTATTCAAGGGAAACGAACCACACTGATGCTATTTATTACACCTGTGTAGTGTCTACATGTTATACTCTACTCCCTTTGAACTTCTTCCTTCAGAAGGGTAGGCTTCTTGCCACTCTTGTTTTTCCCCTTTCATATTAACAAACTGCTGACAGGAATTCTGTTTCACTTCCACACTTCTTTGGCTTTGGCAATGTGGGTTTAAAGCCCTTTTCTCTTAAGACTCTTTTCCATAAGGGCAATAGTTCTTAACAAAATTGAGATTCTCAACTGCCTTGTTCTGGCTTGGGTAATTCAGGTTCTTTCGTAATTGGCTAGTTGCATTTTTCTTTTGGATTTGGCAATTATGGTTTGTCTCTTTCCCTAGGAATGCTGCCCGTTCTTGGTGTTGGCTCTTTTTATGCCCCACAGTGACACAGTCACACTTTTCTGGTAAGAGTATGAAGTTCTTATTCTGCCATCTGCGTGTCTTTATATCAGCTTGGTTTATTACAAATGAATTAACCTGCTTCGCATTCGTTGGGTATTCAAAAGGTTTCCTTCTCTTAATGTTACAGTTCAGTTTCCTGGTCTTGGCCAGTGGGCGGTTATGGAGCACTCTGGGGTCACAATGTACCAGTAAACTTAATGAGTCTGGGGTGCGTGTCCGTTCACCTCACTGCTTACAAGTCTTCTGCTTCGGTTTCCCTCTGCGGCCTGGCCACCTCTTACTTGCGGTTTCCTGCAGCCCATGTCTACTAATACTAGAGCTCTCCCAGTTCCCTGAGCGATCTGGAGCTCATCTGCTCCCGGTGCTGGGCTGACAGTGGGAAATACTACAAATAGGTGCACTATCTGCTGCGTGACTTCTCAGCTGAAATCGCGTGTCCAGGAGACCCTCTCAGGACCGGCATATACTCTGTACGGCTTTGTGGTCCCAGCTTCTCAGCTCATAGCTGGGTTCTGCTTCTGATGCCACGTGGAGGTTGAAAAATGACCCCAACTTCTACTGTTGCTCTGCTTCTCCTTCTTATTCTCCATGGCCTGCACCTGAGGTGGATTTTTATGCCTCCCAGTCTCCCTCAGGTGTGGGTCATTAGTCCTAATTGACTGCGACTTGCTGTCCTCTGCCTCTGCAAACCTCTTCCTCGTCACAGTATTTTGGGAATTCTTGGACTTGAAGTCCACAAAGTCAAATTCAGCTTTTTCTATGAATTTATCATCACCAACTTAGTTATTATCCCACTACATAATCCCCAAAGGAGTACCATAAGAATTCCATGAATTGTTTGGTTTTACAGGAGAAGGGGATTTCTTAAGGGTTAAATTGGTAACACTTAAAGAATCCTCTTCCTTATTTCTCTGGGACTCATAGGAGCTTTCATTTCTATTAATGTCTGAAACTTTTAAAGGGCTTTTCTTACTCCTAATACATGACAGGTTATAATTGTCTTCACCCCCATTCTGACAATTTGAGATAATAAAAGCTTTTGCTGACAGCAACCCAATACATTTTCTGGCATCATGGATATTCCCTTCTTTGAGGAAGGTAAATACTGTGTCTCATCCCACGAAGTCCTCCTGTTCCCTTAGGGCCCTTCTCCTCCCAGGTGATTCTCCCGACTAACGCTGCCCCCAGGGTTAGGATCAAGAAGCGTATACCTTTCCCTGGCCACTTGGAAGGAGACTTTAGGTAGGGTTATTGTGAGGACTCCACAGGGTTCATCACAGGGCCCTAGTATATGTGTTTGACAGTGAAGGTGAATGTTTATAAAACTATGTCAGTGGAACTCTAAAGGCATGAAAACGGGGCGAGCTCTGTACCGGTGCATATTTTATCTGGTCCTGGAAACGCTGGCCATTAAACTGCAGATTAATTCAAGATTCATAGGTCTTGAGATAAATTAATGAAGGGCCAAAGTCCTCTTTTTTGCAGTCAATATGCTTCTCTTCCCAGTAGACCCAGTGAAGAACCCCCCTCAGATGTTAGAGACCCTGAATGTTTTCAGCACATTGTCCAGATACACGGTTAACTAGAATAAATAAGTGGCTATGTCTATAGGTGTTAGTCCAGAAAACGAGGATTGGTCCGGATCAGCAATCCAAAGCAACGAGGTGTCATATACTTCAGAATCATTTTCCCCATGTGAAATGAGCAAAATGGAGTCACTGAAAGCAAATCATCTCCTCATTGAGGTAGTGCAGGACATAGAGAGGAGGACTTTGAAGCTGGGTGTACTACGGAAGATCAATGTGGTCAAAATGATAGTTGACACACCTGCTACATGTCACTGACATTCATTTATGACACTGATAAAGAGTTGCTAGACTTTGATAAAAAAACAAAACATAAATTCAGGTCTGTTATTACAGAGACTGAAGACAACGGTTATGAGAGATGGCTTTGGTATCCCAAGCAGAGCAGTGCTATCAATGTGCAATACAGGATCAGTGTACTGGGGTTGTCGCTGGGTCACTGAGGGCCCAGCCTGTATGGGTGAGTCTAGAAGCAGAAATTATGTCTGGTAAGAATGCAAAAATGTTACAACTACAACCAAACTTCACTAATCTGCTCAATTTATGCATTTCTAGAAAGACTCTTTTAAAGATGTAAAAGAGGAGAATCTGTGAACTGAAGAAGGCAGATGGGACTGAGCTGTGGAAACATCCTAACATCTGCATTTGAGATAAGCAGCTGCATTGGCCACCCTGATAATGTCACAAAGGTGAGTGAGACCAGAGCATACAGACACCAGGTTAGGGTCTTTACTAATCTTTATTGGTCTCTTTACTCAGTATGGAGCTTTAGTGTTGCATAGAGTATAGAAAAAGAACGTCCATCCATTTCCTGGCCTCGACCCACCTTCCCCATTAGCTTCTCCTATCACAAGGCTATGGAACATCCAGGGGTACGGCGGGTGGTCTAAGGCTCAGGTTGGTGGGTTTAATCTTTTCAAGTCTTTTTCAGTCTTTCCACTCAAACACAAAACAAAGAAATGTTGTGGTTTGGCAACATGGTTTTCCCAGAAATGTCTGTATACAAGGTTGTCCAGCCAAATGTAGTTCATGCACAACTAAATAAGGAAGTAAGACGTACATGTAACACCACCCTACAACCCTAGGCCTTCTCCAAAGAGTCCACAATGGAAAGGTTGCTCTATTCTCTGGGTCATGCCATGAGGCATCTCAGTTACTTATATTGTGTGTTTGTTTAAAGAGACGCTTGCACTTCTTTCCTCGACTCCTGGTATTGATATTCTGTTTTTCCCTGTCTCATCTGGGTTCGCCTCCTCTGCTGCTTCCCCTGAGTTACCCTGATTCCTGAGAGACCTCTGGCAAAAGGTGCACCTGCGGCTTCAGGCTAGGCAGGAGGATGAAGGGATGCCCAACGCCAGGCAAGGCCCAGAGCTTCTTCCCCTCCTCTGCGTGTAAGATGCCTGAGGTCCTCTCTCTCTCTCCTGGGATTCCTTTCCTGTTTCCGATCTCTTCCAGCATTTTCTTGCTATACCTCTGCCCTCCTCTGTTTGTCTCTTCATCTCTCACCTCTTGAGGTCTCCATGCACATCTCATCTTCCCCTCTTTCCCTGATTTCTCCTTCCTCATTACCAACTCATCCTCCATTATTGGTCTGTCTTTTCTGCTTATTCTTAACCTCTTCCTTGTCCTAGATTAACTGTTGCACATCACCCAGTGTAATTGTTGCCTCCCAAGATGTAGTTTTTCCTGCCCAGAGTGGTTATTGACTCATTACATTTACTGTACCACTCCCAGATTAATTGTTACAGGTCGCATGGAGCAATTGTTGCCCGCTGATTTATTGAAGGACTGTTTGAATAATTGTTGCATACCACATGGGGTAAATGTGGCTTTGATACATTTCTCATATCGCCTGCAGCAATTGCTGCCTCACTAGATTTATTGTACCATTATTGGAGTGATTCCTGCATAACATCTAGAGTATTTGTTGCCTCATCAGACCCACTGGGCGACTGTCAGATTAATTGTTGCCTTACTATGTTTACTGGACCACCAGTAGCATAACTGTTGCCTCTTGCCCAGAGTAATGGTTGCATCTCTAGACTCATTCACATATCACCTGGAACAGAAGTTGCTTTCTAAGACATTCTAAGAAGCAATAAGAAAGCTAAGCACTTATTTCTAGAGCCGCCAGTATTTGCCTACCAAAGAAGTGAGAATTTAAGGGATATGCCAGTTAACACTAGGGAACAGCAACTCCCCCCCACTGCCAGAGCAGGGAGACAGGGGACCTACACGTTTGAACAAGCGTAATTGTAACAATGTGACAAAAGGCCCGGTAGTCTTTCACCATGGACAGGCAAAAAGATCAAATTCTGTGACTTTGCTACTTGTTCTTCAGAGAATGTGATTTATTGCATTAGATGTCCATGCAGAATCTATTATGTCGGGGAAAACAAAAGACGAGTGAGGGTAAAATGGAATAAACATAAGTCACATATACACGCACGAAAAATGTAAATTCATCTATAGCATGACATTTCCATGAACAAAGACACACCATAGCACAGATGAGATTCCAGGTCCGAGAAGTACTATGCACCAAAAGATATTGAGGGGACATCACAAGAAAAAGAGCACACAGAGAACCATTCTGGGTGCACAGGCTTGAATCCCTGTGGAATTAATGAAGAACTTAACTTACATTGTTCTGTAAAGTACATAGTGTGACAATGTTCATTTGTACATGTTCTGCAAGACACATGCAAGGATCTGATCGCCTTGATCAATACAGATTGCTCCATTCTATTCTACACACACGTGTCATTGATTTTGATTGACTTGCTGCACTCGAGATGCGCATTTTGCAGTATGGAATAGCTGAGCGGCACTGTACATGTTGTTTTCCTAGGTCTGGTCTAGAACACTTATAGTTCGGTCTTTATTGTTTCAGAGAACGGTGAACACTGGTGGCTCCAATACGCTTGTGACGTTTTGCAGCACTTTCTGATTTGAAGGACGTGCATGCCCTGACAGTGCGATGTGTTGGAGTTAGACGTTACAGCCTGGACTTGGAGGCATATTATCACCACTTGCACATACCTGGCCAGGTGAAATCAATGGTCCATCATGGAGTCAATAGATTGAAGGACATGATTTGAAAATTAAAATGATGATGAAAGAATCTGGCTAAACTCGTTTTTGTTCTTTTTTTTGCTCCTTGCACACATCCAATGAATGGACTACCAAATTGGGTATAAATATGTTGTCACACGCACTAAACATTTACTTGTAACAATGTGGCAAACTGTATGAATTTGTTATTCTTGGTGGGGGGAATTCAGCTGTCTGCTCACCATGTATCTGTCAGTAACAATCACAATTGTTCAATTGTTTCTATTTTAAATCCGGTGGTTTGATACGAGTGATTTTGCCTCAATGTCTGGTGTTTTCTGATGCTACGACAGAACTCAATTAAAGTTGCAACTACTCTTTGAAGGAATGTTTTTCTAGCCAACTGAACTAGGTAAAGGGTGTGCAGCCCTCACCACTGGATATTTAAGCCAAGGTCCACAGTTTCACCGCTATTTTTAATGCCCCAGGTGGAGGAATCTTTTTAGAGTATGCACGCCGAATTTTAATACATGTCACTCATAACGACAATTAATTGTTAAGACTAAAATAGCGGTGCGCACTCTCAATTTGTAATGTGTGCATTGTTCCTTTCCGCATATCTTCCAGAGTGGAGGCACGCAGACAATGTTGTTAGAAGACATCCAACACCTGACCAACAAGAGAATCATCACGCGCATTTTTTCAGCTGTCGAGGCAAGTGCCATTTTAGATTTGATTATAGGGACACATGACTCACTAATAAAGGTAGCGACCCACAGCAGAAAATCAAATAGCTAGAGTATGTCATCACAATGGAGATAAATCTTAAGCTACATGCTGTCGCACTAGGCAGGTACTATCGAGCCCAACACATTCCTAGAGGACTGCAGATTCCACTAAGAGCTACTCCCTGCAAGGAAAACAAGGATTTTGTGCAGGAATGGGAACAGATCCTCAATAAATGCTCCCTTCATTTAATTTTACTCACTATCCAAGAGGTACTTAGCAAAATCAGCCACTTGGAAAAGGAAACAGAGGAATTTAGGACTGAAATTACTGGGTTTACTAGCGCTGAGTCATTTGCGGAGACCCTCAATGATATCAACAACAAGCCTGAATCATACAGGACGGAGCTAGAGACATAAAAGTTGAGGAAATTCAAGAGGGACACTTATGATTACCTCCACAACACGGGATATACACCTGAGCTGAAAAGTATCAGCAGCAACTGATGAGGACGTGAGGGTACTCATCTAATCTGAGCAGTTCTGAAGCAGACCAAACGGACGCACCTACCATAACCACATATGCCCTACAGGCCAGCACCTCTGGTATTGCCACTTGCACCGCAGGAGAGAGATTGAACACAACACAGTGTCATGTTTTAGAACAGGGCACAAGGGCCTCTCCATTCCTCCAAAGACCCACTTGGAGTCAGACTTGGCGCTTGTGGCACCAGACTCACACACTCCCATAGGATGGCAGTGAGCATTGGACTTGTAGTGCATAGGTGGGGACAAGATGGATTCCCCCACAGATTTCGGTTCCTAGAACTGCATATGCAGTCTAGCCTTTTGGGTGTGGTTCAGCCCAGAGACACCTGGG
Organism: Ambystoma mexicanum; assembly: GCF_040938575.1. Classification (NCBI taxonomy): domain Eukaryota; kingdom Metazoa; phylum Chordata; class Amphibia; order Caudata; family Ambystomatidae; genus Ambystoma; species Ambystoma mexicanum. The sequence goes on along the minus strand of NC_090927.1, from coordinate 1,087,718,152 downwards.
ATACCCAAAGACTATTTAAGCCATGCCCAGGCCGAGAAACACGCTTTGCATTTCTCTACACCTGCAGCGTGACACTCACCGAGTTCGGATCGGTCTCCAGAAGGCCTGCGCCTTTCTTCTGCGCTCAGCACCTGCAAGAACAAGAACACCATTAGGAGTAGCCTTACCTTGCGGAGCATCCGCCCATCATCCATCGTTCCTTCAGTTCTGCGGGCAACTACAGTGGGTCATTTTCATCTCGGCACGCCGCTTCCTAAGGAAAAGGGAAAAGAACAGAAAAGAAGACATTAGTGAGCATTCTGCAAATCTTTGTTTACCTTAAAGACTGTACGAGATTCAGACGCTTACCTGAATTCAAGCCGCTCTGGGGGTAACTTCGTCTCCGGAGCTCTCATCAATCTGCAAGAGGGAAAAGACACACCAGATTAGCGTGGAAAAGCATTCAGAGGCGCGGCACATCACGCTTACTCACCGCGTTCTTCTCCTTAACTGGCATCTACGCTGAAAACATTGCGGCACCTAAAAGACACAGAAAAACGAACTCGGCTCAATACAAGCACAAAGAGGTTGCACCGCGCATCGCGCTTTCACTCACCCTGAGGGTTACTCATCTCAGCAGCACGCTGCCATCCCCGGATGCCGGCCAGCATCTAAGGAAGGAAAGGAACAAGAGTTCGAGAACTGTTCAAAGGACTCATTATACTTACCCGTCGGACTCCCGCCAGTGAAGTAACTAGGCGGCAACGAGCCTGCATCAATCAACGCACCCCTGCGCTGAAAGCAGGACGGAGAGCACTCTGCACAAGAAAACAAGGTGAGGTGTGGACCAAGGGGAAGGGGTGGGCCCCGGGAAAGAAGGGGTTCAAGCACGTAGCGACAATAGAGAGTTAAACTCTACCAATTCTGTGTAGGAGGTCAGAACAGGCTGAGTGACGCCCCCGTGGATACCAGGTGAGCGTTACAGAACGCAAAGCCTCACACTAAAATCCACCTGGGCATCATGGAAACATCAGAAACCGACCAGTTAGCCCACATGTTGGGGCAGCTACGTTCAGAAGTACATGCAGCCAGGCAGGAGACCAACACCCTGAGGAAAGGGTTGATAGTAGCCAAAGAACGCACAGATGATTTAAGCCGGCAACTGCTCCAGTCACAAGCAGGGCATGCCCCATTGCCGGGAAGCGTGCCCTCAATGCCAGCTCCATCAGCCAACCCCGTTCAGATTACCCTTCCTGGGGCTGTTCCCACGATTTACGGGGGATCCTAAGAGGTTTGCAACGTTGATGAATCAGTGCCGCCTGCACTTCCTTTGTAGGCCATGGGCCTTTCCGAATGACCAATCACGGGTCGCTTTTGTGCTATCCTACTTGAGCGGAAGCGCTGCGCACTGGTCTGTACCCTTTGTGGCCTAAGACGATCCTTTGCTGCATGACTTCAGGGGCTTTCAGCGGGAGATGGAAAAGCTGTTCGCCCGTCGTACTCATGGGCAGGCATTAGACAACAAACCTTTGTCCCTACGTCAAGGGAATCAAGACCTATTAACATATATAGCCACGTTCAATAGACTCGTAGTTGAAGCAGAATGGCCTGAGGAGAAGAGAACCACGTTATTTCATGAGGGGTTGCGGGGGGAGGTCAAGGATGTTCTCACACAAGTAGTGAACCCCCCGAAAGACTGCTCAGAATTCATTCCCTTGTTGTACAACTGGATCATATGTTACAAGATCGAAGAGCAGATCGAACCAGACCGGACCCACGCCCTATGTATGTGCGTTCAAAAGACAATGTTCCCCGAAAAACGTAAGGCTCAGGAGAACCAATGCAAATCGGGGGGGTCAGATCCCCCTTGACTAAAGCGGAAAGGGATAAAAGGAGACAGCAGCAGTTATGTCTATACTGTGGAAGGTCTGGTCATTTCCTTAAAGAGTGCGCTGTGAAGCCACCGAGGAGGACGGTAGGGGCCACGGATAAGGAAGATACCATCAAGGAATCGGAAAACTCCCAAGCCCGGCAAGTGTAGGGGTGCACTTGTCGAGCGAAGAAAGTGAACTACAGACCTCCCATTTTGCACTATCTGTGGTCTTGATCAACCACCAACAACCATCTCAGATGCACGCAGTAAGAGCGTACATAGACAGTGGAGCCGTTGGGAATTACATCGACCAGGATCTTGTGGCAAACATGGGGCTTCCTTTATGCCCTAAGTCAACCACCGACACTGTTCCCACTGTTGATGGCACGGAAATAGCTTCTGTTCCAGTATCCCAATGCACTGCAGCTTTAACCCTTCTGTGCCAGGATGGATACCAAGAATCTATTGTTTTCGACCTCATTAAGGCACCACAGTTCCGGTTGATTTTAGGAATGCCATAGTTGGTAGCTCACAATCCTTGAATCGATTGGTGAGCAAAAGAATTGGCCTTTTCTGAGAATTGCGCCCACACATATTATCACCAAGGGAAACAACCAATAGACACCAGAACCTCCACGCTTGCGACAGTGGCAATCGGCACCCTGACAAGCGAATACCAGGACTTTCAAGATGTCTTTCAGAAAGAGCAGGCTAATACTCTACCACCGCACAGACCATACGATTGCCAAATCGACCTGATACCCGGCGCACAAATCCCGTGTGGACGAATCTACGCACTCACGGAACTAGAAAACCCGCACCTGAAGCCTATCTTGACCAATACCTGGCCAACGGGTTCATCCGTCCCTCGAAGTCTCCAGCAGCCAGTCCTCTATTCTTCGTACCGAAGGAGGAGGGGGACTTTGAGAACGTGCATCGACTTTCGCGCACTGAACCAGATCACCGTGAAAAATCGTTACCCTCTGCCGCTAATCCCTGAATTGCTTGATCAAGTCAAAGATGCCCAAATCTACACAAAACTGGACCTGAGAGGTGCATATCACCTTGTTAGTGTGAAAAAGGGGGACAAATGGAAAACCGCTTTTCGCACCAAATATGGCTTGTACGAATATCAAGTAATGCCCTTTGGCCTTTGCAATGCGCCTGCTGCATTTCAATACTTCATGAACGATGTCCTACGGGAATTGACTGATGTCTGTGCTCTAGTGTACATTGACGATATCGTAGTATATTCCGCTTCAAAGCAGGACCACGTTAAACACGTCCGATCCGTATTGGAGAAACTCTGTCAACACCAGCTTTACGCCAAGCTCGAAAAGTGCTAATTTCACATCTCCGAGGTGGGATTCCTGGGCTTCATCCTCAGTCCGAATGGCATCCGAATGGATGTACACAAGGGAGATGCTATCCCCAAATTCGTTCAAAGGGGTCCAAAGCATGTTAGGTTTCGCAAACTTCTACCGCCGGTTCATCCTGGGATTTTCGCAAATTGTGCATCGCATCACATCATTGCTAAGGACATGCAATAAAAAGTTCCAGTGGACAACAGAAGCCGAAGAGGCTTTCCAGGAACTCAAGGCAAGATTCACTTCTGCTCCAATCCTACGTCACCCTCGCCCTGATCTCCCGTACCTGGTGGAAACGGACGCTTTGAGCATGGCTATGGGAGCCGTGCACTCACAAAAGGACCCTAAAACGGGCCAGTTACACCCTGTTGCCTTCTGGTCGAGTAAATTCACACCTCCCCGAACTCAATTACACTATCACGGACAAAGAATTCCTGGCCATTAAGTCAGCCGTTAAGGCCTGGCGGCACTACCTCTTGGGCGCCAGACACACAATCACCGTAATAACGGAGCACCGGAATCTCCAGTACCTAAAAACGGCAAAGGCTCAATCCTCACGACAACTACATTGGGCTCTTTTTTTTGCTGAATATGACTACGTGATCACATTTCGACCAGGGGTAAAAAAAGGAAAGGCCGATACCCTTGCTCTTCCACACCCATAAGGGAAAGGGCATCAGACCCCTGACCCAATAGCAATCATCCTGAGTGACAAACTCCTAGGAATCACAGCAACCTTAACTCAGAAGGAATTACATGAAGAAATCCAAAACTTGATGAGTCCGGAGCAATTACAAGCGTGGAGCACAGAAGGAGAACATTACATGATAAAAGACCAATTGCCCTACTTCAGGAACCGTTTATTCTTGCCAAACCAAGAACTGCGAGAACAAGTCATGTCCGGTTATCATGATTCCTTGATCGAAGGCCACCCCGGAATCGCTAAAACCCTAGCCAAGGTAAAACGAAATTATTGGTGGCCCACGTGGCGTAAAGACATTATCCAGTTCATCCGATCTTGTGGAGTGTGTGCTCAAAACAAGTAATCCAATCAGAAACCAGCTGGGCTCTTACAAACATTGGAAATCCCACCAGCACCCTGGCACACGTTGTCCCTCGATTATATTACTGACTTACCACCCAGTCATGGGTTTAACACTATTTTAGTGGTCGTGGACCTGTTTTCAAAAATCGCACATTTCATTCCTCTCAAGGGACTCCCAAACGCTTCCACTCTGGCAAAGGTATTTCTTGAAGGCATCATACGGCTCCATGGGTTTCCTTCAATATTCGTCTCAGACCGAGGTACTCAATTCGTATCTAACTTCTGGAGAAAGTGCTGCTCTATGGCCCAGATTGACATCCGGCTATCCACCAGTTACCATCCCCAAACGGATGGTCAAACCGAAAGGACAAATCAAACGCTCGAGAAGTATCTGCACTGCATGTTACACCAAGCTGAAGGAAGCTGGTCAGACCGGTTATGGATAGCTGAATATGCTTATAATAATTCCCTACACACCAGCACTGGGCAGACACCCTTTTGTACCATGTATGGCAGGCATCCAAGTACTTCTGAGTTAGACGTTCCTACAACCTTGGAGATGCCAGCAATCCAAACCTTACATACAACCATTTCTCAAATCTTTAAAAGAGCAGCTGAACACCTACTTAGCTTAGGATCACCAAAAGAAGTGTGCTGATCAACACCGAGTAAAGGCCCCCAATTACCAAGTTGGAGACAAAGTCTGGCTGGCATCTAAACACGTGCCCATCAAAGGAACCTGAACCTTCCCTCCAAGATACCTAGGTCCATTCACCGTCACCTCTGTGATAAATCCTGTGGCGGTCAGACTAGCCTTGCCATCAAACATGCAGATTCATCCTGTGATCCACGTGTCTCTCCTTAAACCTGTTCCACCTGGGACCCGAGTAGCAACGTCACCACAGCTAGTAGTAGTCGCCGGGGAGCCAGAATTTGAAGTCAAGGACATCCTGGATTCAAAGAACGTCAGATCGAATCTATACTACTTAGTAGACTGGAAGGGGTATGGTCCACAAGACAGGACATGGGAACCATATGAGTACATCCATGCACCTTGCTTGCTTAGATTTCATCAAAACCATCCAACCAAACCAGTACCAGACAGAAGAGCCACCTTGAGAGGGGCCTTGGGGGTAGTGCTGTCATGATGCCTGCGCCCCTCATGTCCCCAGCCCTCCAAGATGTCAGGCTGGAGCCAGGCCACGATCACCTACATGGCCCTTAAGGGCCTCTCCATTCCTCCCAAGACCTACTTGGAGTCAGACTTGGCGCTTGTGGCACCAGACTCACACACTCCCATAGGATGGCAGTGAGCATTGGACTTGTAGTGCATAGGTGGGGACAAGATGGATGCCCCCACAGATTCCGGTTCCTAGAACTGCATATGCAGTCTAGCCTTTTGGTGTGTTTCAGCCCAGAGACACCTGGGATACCCAGAGACTATTTAAGCCATGCCCAGGCCGAGAAACACGCTTTGCGTTTCTCTGCACCTTCAGCGTGACACTCACCGTGTTCGGATCGGTCTCCAGAAGGCCTGCGCCTTTCTTCTGCGCTCAGCACCTGCAAGAACAAGAACACCATTTGGAGTAGCCTTACCTTGCAGAGCATCCGCCCATCATCCATCGCTCCTTCAGTTCTGCGGGCAACTACGGCGGGTCATTATCATCTCGGCACGCCGCTTCCTAAGGAAAAGGGAAAAGAACAGAAAAGAAGACATTAGTGAGCATTCTGCAAATCTTCGTTCACCTTAAAGACTGTACGAGATTCAGATGCTTACCTGAATTCAAGCCGCTCAGGGGGGAACTTCGTCTCCGAAGCTCTCATCAATCTACAAGAGGGAAAAGACACACCAGGTTAGCGTTGAAAAACATTCAAAGGCAGTGCATATCGCGCTTACTCACCGCGTTCTTCTCCTTAACTGGCCTCCATGCTGAAAACATTGCGGCACGTAAAAGACACAGAAAAATGAACTCCGCTCAATACAAGCACAAAGAGGTTGCACCGCACAACGCGCTTTCACTCACCCTCAGGGTTACTCATCTCAGCAGCACGCCGCCATCTCCGGACGCCAGCCAGCATCTAAGGAAGGAAAGGAACGAGAGTTCGAGAACTGTTCAAAAGACTCATTATACTTACCTGTCGGACTCCCGCCAGTGAAGTAACTAGGCGGCAACGAGCCTGCATCAATCAAGGCACCCCTGCGCTGAAAGCAGGACGGAGAGCACACTGCACAAGAAAAAAAGGTGAGGTATGGACCAAGGGGAAGGGTTGGGCCACGGGAAAGAAGGGGTTCAAGCATGGAGAGACAATAGAGTTAAACTCTACCAATCCTGTGTTTCAGGCCCGGTCTCCAGTCGAGTAGACTTCAGGGAAGGGTTTGAGGCTGTAGGAGGTCAGAACAGGCTGAGTGACGCCCCCGTGGATACCAGGTGAGCGTTACATCAACTCAGATGGTACAGGATGATCCTCATCGCCCCAGCGTGGCCGAGGCAGATCTGGTACCCGGACCTTCTCAGCATGTCAGCGTCCCCTCCAGTCAAGCTGCCAGTGGTCGCAGATCTCCTCACCAGGGAGGGAGGCGCAATTCTGCACCATGACCCAGGGTCGCAGAACCTGAAGGCCTGGCTCCTGCAGCGCTAGAGTTCGGTGGTTATGAGCTGCCGGCGGACTGCAGGGAGGTCCTCGCCAGGGACAGGATGTCATCGACTTTAAAGTGCTATGGACAAAAATGGAACTGTTTTGCAACTTGCGGCCGGTCGCAGAAGATTAACCCTCTAAGGGTCACAGCCCCCCCAAATCCTTACATACTTGTCATTGGCTAAATCGGGGCTGGCCCACGCCACCATCAAGGTGCACCTGGCAGCTATCTCCCGCTACACCCGTTCTCCAGGATGATCTTCCCGTTGGTCGTACCGTCTCGACCACGAGTTCATCAAGGGACTGTTCCGTTCGTTCCCGCCAGTGAACGCTCTGGCACCAGTGTGGGAACACAATGTGGTACTGACTAGGCTCATAGGGGCTCAATTCGAGCCTTTGCATCAAGCTATGCTCAAGTTTCTGTTTTGGAAGCCGCTTTCCCCGAGGCCATCACCTCTGCCAGAAGAGTAGGTGAGATCCAGGCCCTGTCCTGCAAGCAGCCTTATTTCACTTTCCACGAGACAAGGGTGATGCTGCGGATGGTGCATCAGGATTTCATCTCAACAAAGCCTTGGTGTTACCTGTGTTTTTTCTGACGCCTTCGTTGCTAGCTGAGAGGACTTTGCACTCGCTGGATGTGGCTCAAGGGCTGAAGTTTTATGTGGCCCGCACAGAGTTTCCGAAAAACTTCTCCGCTTTTTGTGAACTTTGGCCCTATGAACCATGGGAAGGCTCTGTCTAAGGCTTCCATTTCCAGGTGGCTCTCCGGCTGTATCACTCATTGTCACTGGTTGGCAAACCGACCATTGCCTGGCCGTACGAGAGCCCATTCCACCAGAGCAATCGCTGCGACTGCGTTCCTGTTTGGTGTGCCCCTGCTGGACATTTGCAGGGCTGCTACATGGAGGTCGAGGCACACCTTCACGAAATTGTACTGCATGGGTCAGCCAAGCAGTGCTGCGCAACTTGTTCGCTTGAAGGTGAGCCTGGTGAGGAGGTAAGAGTAATTGCTTCTGTTGAGCCTTGCCACCTCACGCGGTTGTGTAATTATGCTATGCTGTGTATTCTTTATTCATGAGTATGTGAATCCATGACAGAACCCATGCTGGAGAAGGAACAAGTTACTTACCTCTAACTGTTGTTCTCCAGCATATGTCTGGCATGGATTCACATGCGAACCCTCCTGCCTGCCCCTCTGCAGCTCTTCTCTTGGTCCTACTGCCACTTTACATGCTACCAAAATCTGAAGATGGCTTCCAGAGGAGGGGCTTAGGGAGAGGGCAGTCATTGGCTGGCCAGTATGACCCAGAGCTCAGTGATTGGTTTATAGGAGAAAGACAGTAGATAAACGAAAGTGAAACAGTTTTTTCTTTTACTGAGGATTCACAGCCTTGACGACATGGAATATTCATGAGTATGTGAATCCATGCCAAACCCATGCTGGAGAACAACAGTTACAATTAAGTAACTTGTTCCTTATGTAACCTCACATTTACAGATACGATCTGACAATGACGGCTACATTTAGAAAACTAACCGTAGAACTACGTGTATCCACCGACTGTTCCATTTTACAACTACGTTCTGAGTACGTTGGAAGTTACTGCAACTCATTTTTTAAATGAGGAATCGAATAATGTTCGATGTGGTCAGGTACCTTTATAAACATTTTTTAAAACCTAGTACATGAATTGTACAGCTGTACTTTTAAATTGACATTTTGTACGCAACAACTCTATGGGCCTCATTACGACCCGTGTGGTGTCGGAATGAAGGGGGCCGGAACGGGACCGCCCCCCTTCATTCCGACAGGACTGATTACAAGCTTCCCATTGCGGGACCCGGATCGCACGCCTGGTAAAACCAGGCATGCTTTCCGGGTCCCGCGAGTGGAAGAAAGAGCTAACGGGCCAGTTTTAATCTGCCCATTGTTACCTCCATCCCCATTCCCATTGAGCCCTATGGGGGCTCAAATGGAAATGGGGAATGGTTCCTGCAAGGAGGAATGACCGGGTCCTCCAATGTTGGAATAACCCGGTTATTCCTCATTGTAGGAACCCGGTAAACGAGCCGGTTTGGTGGCAGACATGGAGCTAATAGCTCCATGGCTACCACCAAACTCGTAATGAGGGCTTATGAATTGAAACCGCTATAATCCCAAACAATCTTTTAAGAAGAATATGCAGTGCTCTAATTGAGATCTATAATTATGTTTTGTTTGGACAAGTTCTGCTGAGTGAGTGGGTTTACTGATAACACTTTGGGTATTGTTTGTTTGTATCAATAGGGTGATGTCTATAGTTAAGACGCTTCATGCACCGATACTGAATTAGAGTTATTTTGGTGGTAAGTGCTCCTTGTTTGAATCAATTTCAAGAGTAGGACCAATATTATTGATATCAGCGTTAATTACAGCTGTTTCTGCAATATGTCTATAGGTATTTCTTCTCTACAAGCATTTAAGTATTTGCTTCTACTACTCGTTGAACGCATTTGATCCAAAGAAGAACATTATCTACCGAGAACTCTGCCTTCACTGAGTTATTGTACCCCTGAAGAAGTTCTACCATCTTATCCAATGTTTTTTAGTAGAATGAAACATGTTGGTTTATTTTTTGACTGCATTGAGTAGCAGTTAGATCAATTTAACATTTTGTATATGAGAGCTACACATTAGTGACCGTGGTATTTGTAATCCCTTCATGGTTGAGCACGATTGCTAATTGATGTATTCTCCCAAAGGTAATTTGGCAACTGATGGAGAGGCATTATATTTTTTTTTTGCCTGAAAACTTCTCTGCTGTTTGGGTTTTAGGTTTTAGTAGCATACACTTTGTGAAGTCTTTGTGTATTTATCACTTTGATAATTGCACCTGTCACTTTATTGAAATATCTTTTATTGATTTGATATATAAATTGTTAATAAAACGTGTCATTATATGTAATGCTTTTCTTTGGATCTCGAATATTAGTATTACTACTATTTAATATACTCAGGAATGCTATTAATTTCATACCTGCCTAACCCTATTTAATCTCACTTAGGGATAATTATCTAGACAGTACAGAAGTGGTGGGATCTTTATTGTAAATTATAACCTTTTGTTCTGGGTGTGATCCACCCGCTTGTCTGTGACCCAGTGTCTCTTTACGTGTTTTATTGACAATAAATAGACAATATTATTTTTTTATTATGGAGAGGCTGTGAATCACAAATCAAACCATTCCACGAAAATGGCTAAATGAGAGGAACCTTCACATCAGACTCACACTAAAATATGATCCAGATCGGGTAACCTTCTTAGATTTACTAATTAATTTATTGATTTCCGAACTGTTTCGCAAACCTATATTACAGAAATGATCACCCTAGCAGTCTAAAGGAAAACCTGTCATATGGCCAATTTCTTCAAGTGCATCAAAACTGCAATGAAAAAACAGACTTTCAAAAACATGGTAACGATTTACGAGTAAAATCATTAAACGGGCACAGAAAAGGGCATCTAACATGGATAGACAGATTTGTCTATCTAAACAAGAAAAGAAAACAAATGATAAATTGGTCTGCAACCTATAACCCTGTCAGTTCACCAAACAACCAGGCTTGCTTAATAAGAAACATTTGCTTTCAAACATAGTGAAAACTTGCATCAAAGACGGGTACTTACTTCTAGATCACCGACTAGTCCGACCACAATGAATCTACGTGATCACTGTGCATCGGGAAATTGCGCAAATACTTAAAGATCAAATCGCAAAATCCTGTTGCGCAGTGATCACATAGATCACTTTCCACCATCTTGCATCCCCCTACGACCTCCCCAATTTACCTTTTTTGGCAGCACACGCAGCAGTGTGCCACCGACACTCGTGTACCCCTGCAGCGTCCGTTACCTCCCACTAACGTGCTTCAGAGATGACGCTGCAGGGTCCCTTTTTCTTTTTTGTCCCCCACTTCCAATGGCATGGAAGCGGGGGACAGCCCCGCAACCCCCAAAGGCCATAATGCCGAACAAGGTGAGTGGGGGACACACCCTCAACCCTTGCTCCCCATGTTCGGCATTATGGGCATCGATTTATTTTTCACAAGCCAAATGCATAGTAATTGCGCATTCAGCTTTTATTTTATGGTATTTTGGTGGAATAACGACCACAAATACTCTGTGGGGTATGTCACCTGTTCAGTGGCAATAAAGGTGCAGAAACTGAGCAGCATGTCAATTTATTGTTTGCAAGAGAAAACTACGAGAAATGAGAAACGAAATGGAACGACACCAGGCCACCACGATAACAAATAACACAGAAATGGAGCACACACTCATAAGTGTGACAGAAAATAGAACAAACTCTACAAGAAGACAAAAATAATGATACCGTAATACCATACCTCCCGAAGGACCACCCATCAGAGCAATTTACACCACCAGAAATGCTAGCACACCTGCAGGATACTAGGACCGCACAGGAAAAGGGCAGAAACATGCAGAAGGAGAAAGATGGGAAAACAACACCTTCACTCCATACATCACCAAAACTCAAGGGGACCTACAGCAACAGCAACGAGATGCAGAAGAAGGATACGAAACCTAGCCGATCTACTAAATGACAAAACAGACCCAACAGAACTCACCCTAGATCCTGAGAATAATGACGAAACTCTCCAACAAGACCAAACAAAGACGAAAGCAAGAACAATACAAGACACTATGAAGAAAAAAATACACTGCAATCTTATCAACGCAAGATCAAAGTCCAAACATGCTACAGAGATCTACGATGTATTCTACAACAGTGGAATTGACATCCTATTTGTCACAGAAACCTGGCTAGACGACAACTACAAAGTCACACTACACAGCTATCTACCTGACAACTTCAAATGCACACAGGTAAACAGAAAAGGAAGAGGAGGCGGAGGACATGTAGTAGCCTACAAAGAAAACCTGAAAATAAAATCAGCTGAACCGCTGAACATCTGGAACTGCAAATTCCTCGTCCTTCACCTGACATCGGATCCACAAACAAACCTCACATGAATACTTCTCTATAGACCACCGACCTACAACGCTACCTTCGTAGACACCTTCATAGAAACCGCCATGAACCTGGCCATCAAACAAGATCACCTGAAAATCCTCAGGTACTTCAACATGTGGTTTGAAGAAGAGAAGGCAAACTCGCAGAAATCACAAATTAGGCAACTCGAGACAATGAGACTACGTCAGATGGTGAAAGAAGTGACACACACAGGTCAGGAAACACTCTTGACGCAATCTTCACCAACAAAAAACTGATCTCAATTGCACCACCAATACAAATATTATGGAGCAACCACCTCATTATACCATTCGTGATCCAACTACCACCTAAAAGCATCCAAACAGGCCCAAAAGTTCCCACTGATCTGGAAAAGAAACTGGAATACCGTTAAAAGCAGTGACTTAGAAGAACAACTAGAATCCTCAAAACCATCAATCGCAACCTTGGGCGCAAATGATTTAGATGAAAAGGAAGGCCTAATCCAGAAATGGATCGCCAAAACAACTGACAGCATTTCACCGGAAAAATCACTCATCTCATCACGAAAGAAAGCAGTGGCAAGATGGTTTACCCCCAACCACAATACAATGAAAAATAAAAAACAGAAACTAGAGCAAGAATGGAGGAAAATCTACGACCTAGACCAAGACATAGGGATCACTAACACGGTTCTGCTCTGGATTAAATCTGTGTCTGAAAGAAAAGAAACAGTATGGATAAAACCATTCAAATCTACACCGCAGGACACCACCTGTGGAGTACCACAAGGATTATCACTATCCCCACTCACACATGATTCCCCTAATCAACCTCATCAAAAGACACAGCTTCATTTGCTACAACTACGCAGATGACACCCAAATCATCTACAAAATCGGTGATGAACAAGAGGAGAACACAACGCTAATAGACTGTCTCAAAGAACTCTACCAATGGATGAGCACGAACAACCTCAAAATCAACCCGGACATCCAACAACAAAGGAATCAGCAACTAATACATTGCTTGGCTCACAGAACTGGGAACAGCACCCAAGCCATCCAAAGTTGTCAAAAACCTTGCAATCCTAATGCTCAGCGAGCTAACCCTAAAACCACAAGTAAACACGATAATCAAGAAATGCTTCTTCCATCTACACACAATAAAAAAGATTCTACCATTCCTCTCCTTCATGGACAAAACACTGCCCATCATCTCCCTCATGTCCAGGATAGACTACGCCAACAGCCAATACCTCAGGTTGCTGGATTATTTACTGAAGAACTGCAACGTACACAGAATGTAGCTGTCCGACTTCTCCTCAAACTCTCATGAAGCAATCACATCAATCCAGCGCCAAAGATGCTACATTGACTGCCAGTCAAAAAATGAATCACCTTCAAAACAATGTGCATAACACACAGAGCAATCCACCGCCTAGGAGTGGAATTCATTAAAAAAAAACACCATCTACCAGCTGACTGGAACACTCAGATCTAGCGACGATATCCGTCTAGAGCCTAAACCATACAAGAGGAAAAAACTTGATGGATCAGCATTCTCTTTCCTAGCCGTTAAACTTCGGAACTCCCTCCCCAGAGACCATCTAAAATTTGGAAAAACCTCTAGAAACCTGGCTCTTCAACTCAGAATGGGACAAAAATGAATAGACAACACCCACGCCCCATGAAACCAACAGACAACTGAAAAAGACTGGTAAGTAGGCCGGAATACAGGGAAGTGCAGGTAAGTAGAGAGACATCTGAATGGGAGGGAGACCCATATGTACATGTACCGATAGAGGATCAAACCAGAAAAAGGCGAGAGAGATGGGACGACAATTGGACCACAGTTAGAGGGCCTTTGATAAAAAGGGGAGAGAGGGAGGCATCCCAAACTCAGAGCTGATGAACCACAGGGCACGGGGGGCACAAGGGCACAGGGAGCAGGTCCCCCCTGGGGTGGGGGCTGTGGGTGGTGGTGGTTGCTGCACACCGGGGTGTGCTAGGAGGAAAGGGTTATGGGCGGCAATTGGTCTGAACACTCGGGTGGAGGGAGTGCTGCCACTGAATAAGGAACAAGTTACTTACCTGTAACTGTTGTTCTCCAGCATGGGTCTGGCCTGGATTCACATGCTCATGAATATTCCCCGTCGTCAGGCTGTGAATCCTCGGTAAAGAAAAAACCAGTATCAGTTTCGTTTCTGATCTGACTTTCGTAGTAATAACCAATCACCGGTCTCTGCGTCATACTGACCACAGCCAATGACTGCCCTCTACCTAAGCCCCACCTCTGGCAGCCATCTTCAGATTTGGAAGCACGTGAAGTGGCAGTATGACCAAGTGAAGAGCCGCAGAGGGGTAGGCGGGAGGGTTCGCATGTGAATCCATGCCAGACCCATGCTGGAGAACAACAGTTACAGGTAAGTAACTTGTTCCTTCTCCAGCATGGGGTCTGGCATGGATTCACATGCTCATGAATAAAGAATACATAGCAGTACACACATGCACAACCACGGGAGGTGGCAAAGGCTCAATATTAAGCATCACATCAAACTCAACATTAAGCATTTTACCTCCTCACCAGGCTCACCTCAGGCGAACAGGTTGCGCAGCACTGCTTGGCCGACCCTGGACTCCTCCCTGGAATCCCGGTCGACGCAGTAGAATTTCGTGAAGGTGTGCGTCGACCTCCACGTAGCAGCCCTGCATATGTCCAGCAGGGGCACACCAGATAGGAACGCCGTGGTAGCTGCGATCGCTCTGGTGGAATGGGCTCTCGGACGGCCAGGCAGCGGTCGGTTTGCCAACCGATGACAGTACATGATACAGCCGGAGAGCCATCTGGAAATGGAAGCCTTCGAGAGAGCCTTCCCCTGATTGACAGGTCCAAAGTTCACAAAGAGTTGTGACGTCTTCCGAAAACACTTTGTGCGGTCCACGTAGAACTTCAGCGCTCTAGCCACATCCAGCGAGTGCAAAGTCCTCTCAGCCGGCGACGAAGGCGACGGGAAGAACACAGGCAACACCAAGGGTTCGTTAAGATGGAAGTCCGACGGTACCTTGGGCATGAAGGAGGGGTGCGTCCTGAGCACTACCCTCGTGTCGTGAAAAGTCAAGTACGGGGCCTTGCAGGAAAGGGCCTGGATCTCTCCCACTCGTCGTGCGGAGGTGATGGCCACAAGAAACGCTGTTTTCCACGACAGAAATTTCAACGGAGCCGAGTGCAGAGGCTCGAACGGAGGTCCCATGAGCTTGGTCCGCACCACGTTGAGCTCCCACGCCGGGGCCGGAGCCTTCACCGGCGGGAACGATCTGAACAGTCCCTTCATGAACTCTTTCACCAGACGATGAGACCACAAGGACATCCGCCCCGTGGTTCTGGTGTATCGGGAGATCGCAGCAAGATGAATCTTGATGGACGCGTGTGCCAGTCCAGCTTTGGCCAGCGTCAGCAGGTACGGCAGTACTTGGGGGGCCGTAATCCGTAGAGGGTTAATCTTCTGTGCGTGGCACCAGACAGAGAACCTCTTCCATTTGTGTCCGTAGCATTTAAGAGTCGAGGACGCCATGGCCTTTGCAAGAACCTCTCTGCAGTCGGCCGGTATGTCGTATCCTCCAAACTCTAGCGCTGCAGGAGCCAGGCCTGCAGGTTCAGCGATTTCGGGTCGTGGTGGAGGATGGCGCCTCCTTCTCTGGAGAGTAGATCCGCGTCCACCGGCAGCTTGATTGGCGGGGACGCCGACAAGTCCAGAAGGTCCGGGAACCATATCTGCCTCGGCCACGCAGGTGCGACGAGGATCATCCTGCACCGTGACCTCTTGAGCTGGTTGACGAGCCGGATTAGCAGTGGCAAAGGAGGGAACGCGTAGAGGAACAGGCCCTCCCAGGGGAAAGAGAAAGCATCGCCCATGCTCCTCGCCTGGGGAAACCTGCTGGCGAACCTCCGGCACTTGGAGTTCGTCGCCGTCGCGAACAGGTCGATCTGGGGTGTGCCCCACCGTCGGAAGAGGCGATCCACTAGGTCCTGCCGTAGCTCCCACTCGTGGCACGAGCGCAGCTCCCTGCTGAGTGAGTCGGCGATGGTGTTTTTTTATCCCTGCCAGATGAAACGGCACCAGAAATATCCTTTGGGCGATGGCCCAGTGCCACAGGTCCTGCGCCTCCTTGGAAAGTGCTGGGGACCTGGTTCCGCCCTGTTTCCTGATGTAAAACATGGTGGTGGTGTTGTCGGTGAAGATCCTCACCACCTTGCCCTTGAGGGACGGAAGGAAGGACCTGAGGGCCCAAAACACTGCACGGAGCTCCAGGACGTTGATATGTAGGGATTTCTCCGTCGGGAGCCAAAGGCCTCTTGCATGCAGATTTTCGGTGTGCGCTCCCCACCCTTCCAGGGAGGCATCCGTGGTCACTGTTTCCTGGTGGGCTGGGGTCTGGAAGTCCAAGCCCGCTGTCAGATGCGCGCGGGTGCCCCACCACCGGATCGCTCGTCGGAAACTCTCGTCGAGTGTGATCCTTTCCTCGAAGCTGCCCGTCGTTTGGATCCAGCGCGCGTCCAGGAACTCCTGCAACGCGCGCATCCGGAGCCTGCACATGGGAATGAGGTAGATGCAGGAAGACATCATTCCGAGGAGGGACTTGATGGACCTCACCTTGGCCGCGTCGGCCACCAACATCCGCTGCACCTTGCCCAGGATGGTCCTGGTCCTCTCCTCCGACGGGGAGGCCAGAAGGGACACTGTGTTGAGCCTCGCTCCCAGAAACAGAGCGTCTTGCGCGGGTACCAGGTGGGATTTGGCGTAGTTCACGGAGAATCCCAGGTCCGTGAGAAGTTGGACCGTCCTTGCCGTGTGAACCACGGCGAGCTCCCTCGTCTTGGCTCGGATGAGCCAGTCGTCCAGGTAGGGGTAGACGTGGACCCCCTCGCGGCGCAGCTGCGCCGCCACCGGTGCGAGGCACTTGGTGAATACCCTGGGTGCCGACCGTAGTCCGAAGGGGAGGGCTTTGAACTGGATATGACGCCCTTGGACCACAAACCTGAGGAATTTTCGGTGCCCCTTTAGGATGGGAATATGGAAGTAGGCATCCTCCAAATCCAACGACGACAGGAAGTCTCCTTCCTCCAGCTGACCCAGGACGTGCTGGAGGGTGACCATCCGGAACTTCTGCGCCTTGATGAACTTGTTCAGACGTCGCAGGTCCAGGATGGGGCGCCACCCCCCCGTCTTCTTCTTCACGAGGAAGCATCTCGAGTAGACTCCGGAGCCCCGAAGCCTCTTTGGGACGAGTTCGATGGCGCCCTTCCTGAGCATCGCTTTTACCTCCAGGAGAAGTTGAGGGACGTGAAGTTCTTTCCTGGCCACGGGGGTGACGCGCGGGCACCTTCTCTGGAACTCGAGCGCGTGGCCCCGGGCCAAGGCGTCCAGCACCCAACGGTCGGTGGAGATGGACTCCCACACGCTGACGAAGCTCGCCAGCCGGCCTCCCACCGGGGTGCTTCGGTGGGGGCCCGACCCCACGGCCGGTTCAATCCTGCTTGGACGAGGTTTTGCCGCCTTGACCTCCTTGGCGACGACGGCGGGGTCCGCCAGACTTGCCTCGTCCTCTGTAGGCCTCCTGAGACGACGAGCGGGCCGCTTGACGGTAGGTGGAGAAACCGCCGCCGGAACCTTTGGAGGCGCCCTTGCCTCCGCTGCTCCGAAAGGGCGTCCGTCGTTGTTGCAGAACTCCCAGGGCCCGGGCCGTCTCAGTGTCCGCTTTAATGGCCTGAAGGGAATCGTCCACTGTTTTGCCAAACAGGTTGTTCCCATCGAAGGGCATGTCCAGGACTCTGGTCTGAACGTCTTGACGGAAGTCCGTAGCCTTGAGCCATCCACGCCGCCTAAGGCAAACGCCGTTGCCCAACTGGCGGAACCCAGTGTCGGCGATGTCCGTCGCAACGGTAATGGCGTGGTCCGAAGCCACCTCACCTTCCTGCAGGATCTCCAGGGCCTCTGTCCTCTTGTCGTCCGGCAGGAAGTCCAGCAGGGGAGCCAGTTTGTACCAGAGCTCCCTGTCGTAGCGGGCCACGATAGCCAAGGCGTTGGCCGCTTTAATCGTCGTCGCTGATGACGAGATGACTCTGCGTCCCATAGCGTCCAATTTCTTTCCCTCACCGTCCGGTGGGGAAGTCGATGTGGAGGCCGCACCCCCCCCGCTTTCTTCCTGGCCGCCGCGGAGACGACGGAGTCCGGGGTAGGCTGCGCCCGGAGGCACAGGGGGGCCGTGTCCGGGACCCGGTACTTCTTCTCGTACCGGTCTCTTCTAGCTGGCGTCGTGGAAGGGTTCTTGAGGAGGGTGAGGCCCTCATCCCAAATGTCGTCCAATAGAGGCACTGAGAGGACCGTCTTCCTCTTGGCCTCGCGCCGCTGATAAAGGAAACCTTCCTTCTTCTTCTCCTCAGGGCAGAGTTGAAAAAGCTCGGATGCCCTGGTGATCATGGAGTGGAACGATCCAATCTCGTCGGGCGGAGAAGCCCTGGTGGGAGGCGACGACGGTACATCCTCGTCGTATACCTCGTCGTCCGTACCCGTCGCTGCCGTGTCAGTCCCCGTATCATCCCCTCGGGTGGACGGGGAGGAGGGCTGGACGGGGCGCGACGGCTGAAAAGGAGGTGGGGGGTGGATCCTTCTTTTCTTAGTAGGGGGAACACCAGAAGGTCCCGGTTCTGGGTCCCCCGACGGGAGAGGTTCCTCCGTCGGCAACGGTAGTCGCGTCCTTATCTCTGAGCATAAGGACTGTATAGCCAACAAAATGGCCGCCGAGTTGTCTTGCGGTGCTGGCAGAGGGGAATCCGACGGGCGATCAGGGGCCCCATCGGTACCCTCGTCACCTGCGTCGGGATCCATCCCGACGGGCCGGTCTTCTTCCACGCCGAGGCCGTGGCTTAAGACCTCGACCAGTTCCTCCTCCGAGGTTGAAGCCGAATCTACGACAACGCCCTGCCCCCCCTTTCTCTTCCCCTCGGGGGATTTCACGGGGGTTCTATCGATGGGCACAAAAGAGGACTCCCTCCGAGGTGGCAGGGAGACTCTGAGCCCCGAGGTCGCCACCACTGGTGTAGCCTGCACAGGCTGAACCAGGGCCGCCGCGACAGTTTCGATAGAGGGCTTGGCCGGATGGATTAAGGCCTTCACCACCTTAGGTGCGCTCACCGCCTTATCCTTGAGGGGGGGGGACACCGCCTCGCTCCCCCTCCGATGGGGCCTTCGAGCTCGACCGGGGCCTCTCCAGGAGCTTTGCCGGGTGCTCGGCCTTCTTCTTACCCGACCCAGAGCGTTGGCTCGTGGTTGATGGTGCCGGGGAGGGTGCGCCCTGCCTGGCGCCCGTAGAGCCCGACCGTTCGGCGCTCCCGGTGCCAGCGGACTCGCGGTGCTTGGCCTTATGTTGGACCCCCGTCGCCGGGGCGTCCTCAAAGGTCTTAGAAGACCGCTCAGATTTCTTCTTCTTCTTCTCGCCGGACGGGCTCTTCCCTTCTAGCCAGTTGGCGAGACGTTGATGGCGGTCCTTCATGGTCCGCTCCGACATGTTGCCGCAAAACGCACAGTCCTTCTCCACGTGCGTCTTGTCCTCATGTAGGCAGTAGAGACAAAAAGAGTGTTCGTCCTCCTTGAAGACGTTCTGCAGCTGGCATCCAGGGCAGACCCTGAACAGCTTTCCAGGCGTCGAGCTTCCCTTCTCCTGGGCCATGACCGGGCCTGAGAAACTTCTGGAGTCCTCCAAAAGCGTTGCTCGACGAATCTTCACCCTTGAGGGGCGCAGACGAATCCGACACGGGTCCCCGTTGATCGGATAGAGAGTCGGTGGAGCTTGAGGCTCTTTTGACCGAAAAAACGAAGTTTTTGAGAAAAAACGTGAAAAAAATAGCACTAACGCTCGAGAGCAATAGCACGAGGATCCCAACACATGAACGTGCGGTAAAAATCTGAAGATGGCTGCCAGAGGTGGGGCTTAGGTAGAGGGCAGTCATTGGCTGTGATCAGTATGACGCAGAGACCGGTGATTGGTTATTACTACGAAAGTCAGATCAGAAACGAAACTGATACTGGTTTTTTCTTTACCGAGGATTCCCAGCCTGACGACGGGGAATATTCATGAGCATGTGAATCCATGCCAGACCCCATGCTGGAGAACCATGTTGAGGACACACACCTAAGCACACAACATGGGAGTGGCAATTGTAGCACACCACAATGTACAACAGGGGAAGGGATATTTGTCGCAGGAGTGGGTAGGATTGGGTATGCCACTAACCAACCCTACTAAAAAAAAACTCATCCTTCTGCTTACACCTCTCAAACTCAACTAAACAAAACCATGCCTGTATAGTAAAACAAATCGCACACACTTCACTACACCACAACATAATAACAAACCACGCATAGCCTTGCACAACAGCACATGATGGCTTCCGACTGAAAATCACACCAATGCTCAGCTACCGGTGTAAACCGAACCGAAGCGGCCAACAGCACATCACAGCTCTCTTGCGCTTTTCTCCCAGACAGTCCTACTAGCTTACACCCACCTTACCCCCTTGCTTTTCAAATCTGCCAGAGTGCCAAGGGAACATGCAGGGGGTGACAGTGCGCGGTATAAGAATCTTAAACATAACATTTAGTAATAACACCAAACGATTTGAATACAATGATTTAAAATCTGCCTTTACGAACTGCAATAGCTGTAACGTGGTCCATGTGATTAAATGCTCTTGCAAGCTACTGAATGTTGGCAAGACAAAGTACTATCAAAAAGTCTATCTCATAGCATAGGTCATACCTTTGGCATAATGTAGCCAAATAACCTCTCACTGAACACTTTACCAGGTCACGTCATACAAATAAAGATGTAACCTGAGTGGTTATACAACAGATCACACCGAATCCCAGGGTGGTGGCACAGACCGCCTGCTCAAATATACCCAACAAAAATTGATACATCTCTTAGACACCATTAGAATGGTCTCAACATATGCATTGAGTGAAACAAACTGTTGGTATAAACAATTCAGGTACCCCCTTAAAGTAGAAGTACAGTTAACACAGGATAGTGAGGTGATGGCTAGGTGTGGTTCTCAACATAAAGAACTTTACCTTGATACACATGAGTGACTTTGATTGTTGAGACAAGACAGGGAGGTTGACGCCAAATATGTAACAGTGGTACTTGAAAAGCAGATTAGATTTGGGTCGGATCCCAGAGTTTGGTAGCATATATTGGATTAATGTGTTAACTAATCTGTGTTCGACAGATGAAAAAGCCTCTGTGTAGTTATGTTATATGAGTTTATGAAATAATATAAATGGTTGTGGACTGTCCTTTAGATAAGCTCACTAGTTATTGTAAAACATTACTGTTTCTTAAGATTAGGACGTAAAGTGATCGAAAGTGATGCCAAACCTTGGTTGAAGGTTTTTTATTGCCCCTGTTAACAGTGGGTTTAGGGTTGGAATATCCACAAATTAAGTTTTTGAAAAACAAGATGTTCACTGAGATATGGCATCAAATATTAACTGAGGTGACTGTACCGTATCAATAATAATACTGAGGGTGGGGAAAAAGAAAAAATAACGAATTGGTGTTTAATAGTTGTAGGTTGATATGGGATTATCATGCCATAGTATGGTGAATTTGAACTAATCACATGGGTGAATCCCTTAACAGGCTACTTTGAATGCTCTTGTCCTGATGAAGGCCATCTTCAGTAAAGAGAATCCCCTGAATTTACTCTAGTGTGGCCGAAGTAAGATTTACTGTGATTAAAACAAAGTTGAAATGTTCGGAGGAGAAAAGACGAAAGTTATTTTACTGAAAATAACTTTTGTTTTCTCTCCCCCGAACATTTCAGACTATTCCCTTCCCCCACACCCTTGCTTACCTGTGGGTGGCACACCTTGTGTGCCGCCGTCTCCATAATCCCTCTGCAACGCCGGTACCCTTCACTTGCATGTATGGGAACCGGCGCAGCAGGTTCTGCTTTTCTCTGTTTTTAAAAATAAAAAACGTTATTGAGACGGGGAGGGGGACACCCCTGGAACCCCCGCTCACATTACAGTGAACAAGAGTGTGGGGGACACCCACGCATCCCCCGCTTCCCATCTTCACTGTAATGCAAACAAATGGGAGATGGTCGAAATGTTAAGCCGTATGTCATTTTCGTACAGTCGAAATTCGGTCAACTTTCCCATTCATTTTTATTTATTTTTTTCTGCCTTTTTGGGGCTTTCTCCAAAACACACTATGTCAAAAAAATGTATTGTATTTGTGGGTGTTGGTGTTATTTCCCACTGGTTATAAAATGATTTTGTCTTTTAAGTGTACTGTTCTAGGCGACTGTTATTGATGTGGTACGTGTGCCTGGTATTAATGATGAAATGTGTTTTATGTGTACAGAGTATATAATTGTCCCATGTGTTACAATTGTATGTATATGTGTAGACATATGTGGCTTTTTAACATCCATATGATAATAAAGAGTATTTCTTTATAAACAAACATACGGTCAGTGACTCATCCACTTTTGAAATTCGAATACATTTTGTTTATAAGTAGAAAGGCAGATCAACCTAAGAATCAATAGGATCCGCCCACACATCACCCACCAATCTGCCAAAACGTACATCTTCACAATAAGATCCAATAGACTGACTATTGCCGTTGGCCACTATCTCCCTTTCTGCTCTGCTCCCCCATACCACAGGCACCATCTACAACCTACCCAACTCCCTACAGCAGGTTGTCTCTCTGAGGAGAATCACTTACTTTTCAAGTTTCTGCTCCTCCTTTATTAACCTGTTCATGGCCTAGCCCTCAAGCTACCTTGCTGAATCCACTTTGCTCTGTGATCCACTATCTAGCCCTCAACAACCCCTCTGTTCCATTTACCACCTGTGTAGCTTTCACTTCTTTATTTTACCTGCCTCTCAGCAAAGGTATTTGTATTTTTTGTATTTTGTATTTTATTTATTTGTATAGCACAACTATCCCTCAGGCATCTGGGCGCATTGTTTGGGTTACATTGGATCAAAGTTACAGTTTATGTATATGCAGATAAGAAGAAACAAATGAATGTTACAATGAGCACAGACATATATACAGTGAAGGAGGTAAAGATGGGAAAAAGTACCCATGTTACAGATATGCAAGATTACAAGTAAGTATACAGGTTGCAAGTATGTAAGTGCAATAGTTGATAGTTAATGGAGGCTAGTTTCCTGAGAGGAAAGCCATCTTTTGTTTTTTTCTTTGAGTGTTGTGAATGAAGGTTCTGATCTTAGGTCAATAGATAGAGAGTTCCATAATTTGGAAGCGAGGACATGTCAGCTATTGCCTCTAGTTTTATGTCTGTTGAATCTCGGGATGAAGAGACAGTTCAGTTGCGCTGACCTGGTGGGTTGGTTGGATTGCCTTTTGGTCAATTTGCAGACGAGGTAATTGGGTGCCGAGTTAGAGAAGCATTTGTGCATGAGGGACGAGGTTTTAAGTGAGATTCTTCTTGTGATAAGACAGCCAGCGGGTATTGCATCTAGTTTCAGAGATATAGTGAGATCTACGTATGTTGAAGGCCGCTCTGAGGTGTTATTTTGGACGACCAGTAGCTTATTTAGGTTACGTCTGCTAGTGCCTAAATAGTGCACATTACAGTAGTCCAATTTGGATAGGACAAGCGCTCTAGCCAGTGTGGAGCAGCTTGCTGGTGATAAGAATGGTCTACACAAGTTTATTTAATTTGCAAGTGTATGCAGTCGCTGAGGCTGTGGTATTTACTTGTTTTGTCAAGGTTAGAGTGGAGTCGAGGTGGATGCCAAGTGTCTTAACAAATTTGGAGACTGGGATAGTTATGCTGTCTATGGTGAATGATATAAAGGTGGTGTCTAGCTTGTTAAGGTTGGCTTGGGAACCAGTTAGAAGAAGTTCTGTCTTCTCAACATTGAGGCCGAGGCCATGTGTGGACATCCATGGCTGAATGATGAGATTTTTTTCAATAATGCAGTCTTTGTCGAAGTTGCCAGAGATCGGAATGAGGACCTGGGTGTTGTCTGCATAGTTATTATAGACGACACCCAGGTTGTTCAAATCATCGAAAAGTGGCTTGGTAAATATATTCTAAAGTGTCGGTGACACACAGGAACCTTGTGGTACCCCGCAAGTTACTGGAGCTGGGTCGGCTGCGGCTATGGGGGAGAAGACTCATCGTCCTTTTGTCGAGAAATGATTGTATCCATGTGTTCGTTTTCTCAGAGAAGTGGGCTGAGGAAGTGAGATGGCCACAAAGCACTTTGTGGCTGACAAGATCGAACACATCTGAGAGCTCTATTAGGAAGAGGAGCGTTACGTTGCCTTTGTCGTTTTGATCATCGATTCACGTTATGGGGTCTATTAGTACTGTTTCTGTTCCGTGTCTGGGTCTGAACCCCGATTGTCTCCGGCCAAGGAGGTTGTTTGTTTCAAGGTGGGCCTGTATTTGCAAGTAGGCTGCCCTGTCCAGAATTATCCACAAGAATGGCACTGTGGTGATGGGCCTATAATTAGTGGGGATGTCCGGGTCATGGTTAGGCTTTTTCAGGAGTGGGAGGACGCATGCATCCTTTATATTGGTTGGGGCTAGGCTAGTTTCGAATGAAGAGTTTATGAAGTATGTGATGGCACGTGCCAGCTCTTTTGCCGCCTCTTTAATGATAGTAGCAGGGCATATGTCGTCTTGGCAGTGAGATGGTTTAAGGCTAAGGATAATGTTTTCCACTTCTGGGATGGATGGTGGTGAGAATTTGAAAGGGATGCAGGGTGTTTCACCTGAGGCTAGAATTTTAGGAAGGTTGGTGTTAGTGCTAATGTTGAGTTGTATTGTTTCTATTTTCGTTTGAAGCAGAGATATTTTGTCTAGGAGGGCAGTTTTTATTTTGGAGCACCAGGTCTCATCTTTGGTGCACGTGTCAGAAGGAGGGATGGGTGATTCTAAGAATTTTGAATAATTCTTTGGTGCCAGATTTAGCGTTGGTAAGTCTGACGGTGAACGAGCCACTTTTAGTTTGTATAATAGCCTGCTTGTATTTCTTTGCATTTTTTATGAAAGTGTCTCTGTTGGAAGTAGTTGGATGATTTTTCCAGTCTGGATTTTAAGGCTAGGGGTGAACCAGTTGTTAAGGTGTGCCTGAGTTTTCGCTTTTCTTAACTTTAACGCAGCAATGGCATCAATAGCTTTAAGGAGCGTCTGGTTATAGAGGTTCACAAAGATGGCTGGGTCTGTATTAGTGTTTGAGTAATTTATTATGGGCTGTAGGAGAGGTTGTAAGTTATTTAATGTAATGTTTTTATTGTTTTTTGTTAGAGCTGGCGAGGCTATGGCTTTGGTAGGGTTGGGTTGTGTGCAGGATTGTACCATGAACATTATGGCATGGTGATCAGTCCAAGCGCACGATGAGTCAGCAATCCAATCTAGGATTATGCCTTTGATGTGGGGGGGTTTGGTGACACAGTGGAAGAATCCTAGTTCTGAGATAGAGCTGGCTAGAGTAGTGGCAGCTGTGTAATTGGTGTCAAGGTAGCCAAGATTTAGATGGCCCAATAAAAGAATTTGGGAGCTCGGTTTGGTATTGGTGGCCAAGAGTTGAAGTATGCCGTCTTCAAAGGACGATATAGGTCCAGGTGGTCTATAGATGACATGAATCTTTAATGTACGAGAGGCTGAGAGAGGGAGTTTGAAGGAGAGGAATTCCGCAGATGGGAGTGGGTGGTGAGGTAAGGCTCTTAGTCCGAGGTCAGTCTTGCCGATAATGGCGATGCCACCGCCTCTAGATGTTTCTCTATCAAGTCTGGTAATGGTATAGTTGTCTGGTATGGTCAGGGCCAGTAATGGGTCTGCTGCAGCATGCAGCCAGGTCTCTGTAATAGCTAAGAAGTCAAGTTGGTTGGTGGTGATAAGGTCAGCCACGTCCAAGGCATGTGCTATTAGTGATCTGGCATTGATTAGTGCTCCTTTGATTGGATACTCATTGTTGCTAATCTTTTGGTCTAGTTAAGGTTTTAGAAGGGAGGGAGCCTGTGTCCATTATAGAGGTGTCTGGTTTCAGTGTTTTATTAGTCATAGTTTTAGGCTTATGTGATGGATTTGTGGTAGTGAGGTATTGGGACTTCATTATGGATCCTAGTCTGCGAATTCTAGTAATTACGGTGCATGGTTGATTAGGCGTAGGTTTGGAAGCATAGCGTTGGATCCATAGAGCTGGTGATAGGGTTATGTTGTTGTTAGCTGGTATGTAAGAGTGGTGTGGTTGAAGGGTTAGTGGTGGCAGCTGTAGGTGTGTAGGTGCTATGAAATCATAAGGAGGTAAGGCAGTCGACATGGCCAGTAGAACAGTATTCTTAATGGAAGGGGCAAGGTCTGGCAGCATTCTAGTGCTGTGTTCCATCTTGCAGAGGCTTAAGGTTGCGGTTTTAAGAGCATGAGGGTCGGTATTGTTATGGTAAGGTAGGACAACGTGGACCACTTCTGCAAAGGGCGACCCGTGTTGTACATAGGCATGGCTGGTTGCTGAGGTAGGCAGTGTGTGGCTATCAGCTTGAGGCACAAAGATACAGGTGACTGGTGATTATATGTACTAGATAGGGGCTAATATGTGGGCATTAGCTTAAGCACGCAGCGTATGTGTGAGAGAATGACGGGATATAGGCATAGGTTAAGTGCGTTTATTCACGTAGATCACAGTGACGCGTTTGCCAGCGCGCTGGATACCTACATACTTACAGGTAATACATATTGTCAGAGGTAAAAATGTTAGGATATAGGCACGATGCAGTTATCTCATAGCATACAGTGATACGTGTGCCAACGTGCTAGATACTTACAGGTAATGCATATTGTCAAAGGCAAAAGTACAGGATATGGGCGCGATGCAATTACCTCATAACAAACAGATATGTGTGCCAGCGTACTAGATACTTACAGGTAATACATATTGTCAGGGGTAGAAAGCACAGAATATAGGCACAATGCGACTATCTGAGTAGAGCACAGTGATGTGTGCAGCAGCGCAGGTGCTTATAGGAGGTACAGATAGACCAAAAAATAAAAGTGACAATGAATAGGCATGGGCAAAGGCAGTTATTATTTTAGGACACCGTTGCATGTGCATGCGTGGGGTGTTTACGGTCTTAAGTAGGCAGGGCTAGAATGTGAGTATTAGCTCACAGTAGGCGGGGTGGGGAGGGTCGTAGTCATAGAGCAAACATAAACATTGCTAGTTATAGGCGCAGATTCACGGTGGACTGTGAAACTCGCTGGGTTGCATGTGGCCGAGGATGTGGGTCGGAATGCCCCTTCTCACTATGAGGACAAGGAGTGGCTAAACAGGTTGTGGGCCCAGGCTTTCGGCAAAGATGAGTAATGGCTCATGTGGGCTTGGAACATTAATGGATTTACAAGTAATGACAAAGTGATATCTATTACAGAATGTTAGTAGTCTTACCGCATTATAAGTGGGGCACAGTATGTATCTGGCAGGCAAAAAGGGGCGATGACCCAAGAGAGGTAGTTCAGTGTGCTCCTCCTAATCAGACATCATTGCATTCCAGCCAGTGACAGCATCCGGTCCTACCTGCTAACCACAGAAGTAGTCTCTCCTCTACCACCAACTGTATTTGCCCCTCCTCCATAACCCTGTCCCTTCCAAAACAAGATGTGAATATTGAATGCTTAACTAATGGCATACATGCTCAATACTCAGTATATTTAAGCATGCCATTCTGTAGTATTTAGTCCCCTTTTCATGCCTACAAACGGTACAACCACCGGGCTCCCAATCCACACATTGGGGAATTGTTTCTGTTTGCAGCTTTCCCACCATTGAGTTCAATGGGAACACCAGCATTCTTGTCTAGGTCCTAGAATCCTAGCTGACACCAGGCAATTAAAGTCGTTTTAGCCTGACCTACCTACTTAACTTTTTGATTTTGTGGACACTGGTCAGTCCCTAATACTAGTGCAGGGAGTCTTTCTCAGACTCCTTTCCTGTGTGTTTTTCTAAGGCGCTCCCTTAAGTGGAGTGTTACAGCGGTACTTTGTATTTTTCTTTTATTTTGTCTGCCAACGTGTTTGCATTTCTTTGTGATATGACTAGGGCAGGCGGGGGGGCAGAGGGTGTTTTAACCACTTTTTCTCCACCCACTTCACTTTTCTTGCACAATGCTGCTTTTGTTTATGTGAATTGTTAATTAGTTTTAACTGTGAGGTGGTGTGCAGTATCCCTTTGAGATTACCATCTGCCTAGATCTATATGTACAAAGTTAATTGGTATAGTGTACAGTATGCTCACGTTTTGCTTGCATACAATCTTTGGGCCTGGTAAATTGAATATTTGTATGTGTGTGGACTCAATTGCTTGATTGTCACCAAGTGGTAACTGCACTTAGACATAAAGCCCCTGATATCGTGATGAACCAGCCTAACACTACATATTTTCACTAAATCTGTTAAGGTACCAAAAGTTGGGAGCACCTCTGCTACCTTTTTGTATGGTGTACGGCACCTCTGGTCGAAGCTTCAACTCCATCACCCAATCGAGAATATATACAAAATAATTCTGAAGTGAGTACATTTAGATGTGGATGCAGTCTCATTGGGGAAGCTACGCCCAACTGTAACAGGTGTGGACATAATCGTTGCATAAGTTGTAGGAGTATAGCGAGACACTTGCATCTTTTGTACCACCTTGTTCATCAACACTGCCTGTCAAAAGGGATATGCAAATAACACGGCCTGTCAAAAGGGATATGCAAATAACCATGACCAACTGATTCACAATGCATTGCCCAGAGACCCTGGTATCTGGAGGAGTGGCATTTTGCATGCGCTATTGCCACAAAAAGATCCAGGTCAGGTGTGCCCCATAACTTGGGAGCAGTTTTGAATGCCATGTGTCTAGCAGGCATGTGCGTCCCTGGCACCTGGTGTGCTGCCAGAGTGACCACTCTATTGAGACACTAGTAATACATCTTTGGGGGGCTCCCGTGAGATAGATGCTGGAAACGTGTTCCCACAGATTGTTGATGTAATACATTTACAGGACTCCAAAAACAAAGCAGCCAACATGATCTTGAACACCAAAATCTCAAATGAAGAGCCATGGAGTTGGCTGGCGGGAGTCCTCACAGAACCCACGAGAATCTAGAATGAGAGAGCATTAATAGGGGACGATTTCCGTATAGGCTCCTGGAATACAGGGGGTCATACTCACTTGATGAGAGCTTTTGATTCCAGATTGAACAACTTGGATATCCTCTGCTTCCAGGAAACCTGGTTGCGGGAAACACCCCTTTTGGACAGTTATGTTGGTTATTTAAATGTTGCTAAACAGGGTGCGAAGGGCAGACCTAGCTCGGGGTTGCTTACCATGATTAAAAATGATATTATGGGCCGAGTGATAAACTGCACTCATCCGAATCCCTTAATTCAAATACTGGTAATTAAATTGGCGGATACAATGGTTGAGAAAGAAGGAATTTTAACCCTGTTCAACTTGTACTGGAATCCACAAGCAAAGGAGTCCAATACATTTATTCAAGGGAAAAAGTGGATTGACAAATTTAGAGCGGAATTCACTGATCCCTGGATCATACTATGTGGGGAATTAAACATAAATCGTTTAGCACTGGCATTAAAGAGACCATTAAAAACCCGGAGAGAAGCTCCAAAGTAAAAAAAATCTCAAGGGCGAATCAATAGTGGCAGGAAGATGAAATTAGAGATATTCAGGTGAATGCTCACCGAGAAGGAGCTACAACATGGCATTCTCCCCTTGCCAGTGCAACCTTGGACTACTTTTTTGTAGACTCCAGAACTTTCCGTAGGGTCGTCTCCTTAAGGATACTTGATTCAAATAAGAGTGATCACAACCCCCTGATCTTGACCTGCCGAAGACCTAATATACCATCGTCCAAAAAGGAAAATCGATCCCTCTGGCCTTACACTGTATAACTGGAACAGAGGCAGGTTACATATTAATCAAAAATCAATCGCGACACTGGCCAATGTTTTGAAAGGATGGCACCCAAACAAGGCTGGCAGAGCGGACTATGAAGCCTGCCTGGTGATCTTCAGAGAAGGTCCTGGGAATAAGGGCAAGCCATTTTACAAAAACTAAACACCAGTATGACCGAACTTTGGCGGAAAGAAAGTCCCAACTAAGGAAAGACCTCAAAGGTTTGAGCCAACTACCATTGCAACACAGACTCAAAGAAAAAAAGAAACTGAAACAGAAATATCGAAACTGGCCTGCTCCCACAGAGCAATTCATTTTCAGAGGCACTCGGAAATCATGTTCCAAGCGGCCTTATCAAACAACGACAAGAACTTATGGGCTCCCTTGAATGGAAAAGAAGAATTAAATTGCGATCTCCAATTCAACCCTATACATGATTTAGGCTGGATTTCACATTTTGAGACATTTTCCAGCATTCTAGCACAGAGTGCCTCATTACGAGTATGAACGTAAGCAAAAAAGGAAGGCGGAAAGGTAATACCGGCATCGAGTACCGGTCCGGGCCATTACGAGCCGAAAACCCAGCATTACCGCCACCACCTGTACCGTGCCCCTTCTTACTGGCATTTGTACGTACACACGCCCTTCGTGGCTGAAAAACTGGGATGCCGCTAACAGGAGGACATCACGAGTCACGCGGGCATGCACCGACCGGCATCCTGAAGGCGGTAAATAGGGCCTCACGATGGCGGTATTACATACATCGCGGATCACCCGTAAATAGCAACCTGCTGTGTACCCAACTGCCACAGGTGCACACAATAACCACAGGTGGAGGCAATGGAGCTTGTCCCAGCACAAAAGGAGCATACCCACACACCACACCCCTTCCTACACCAAAATGATCCCACTTGCTGTTGCAATCTTGGGGCTGGAGGACATGCCTGTACTGCTACACCAGCAACAGGCAGCACAGAGGAGACGCAGGAGGAGAAGGAGGGTGAGGCAGGCCCAGCAAGTTCCACCAGTGCAGGCAGTGGTACCACGTAGGCAGCCACCAATCCCTCGCATTAGAGCCAGTCCATTCAACCTAACCCCTGTGCAGATCCACACCCTGTACCGGCTGGACCGGGACACCATCACCACCATTGTGGACATGATACACAACATCGTCAGTCTGATTGAAATCCACACTGCCAGCCCCCCTCTGCTGAAGGTAGTTTCTGTGCTCCACTTCCTGGCCACAGCACACAGTGGGCCAGCTGCATGGCATATCACAACCTTTCTTTTCACACATGCTGACCCAAGTGCTGGATGCCCTACTGAAGCATGCAAGCAACCACATATCCCATACACGGACTGCCCAGGAGCTTGCTGACACTAAAGTTGGCTTCCATGCAGTGGCAGGCATGCCCAATTGCATCTGTGCCCTCGACTGCACCCATGTTGAATTGGTGGTCCCTCATGCCATGGAGGTGGTGTACCGCAATCGTGAGCTATACCACTCCATCAATGTGAAGATGGTATGTGACTCCAGCAAGATGATCATACATTGTTGTGCCCGATTTGCCGGATCCACACATGATGCTATGGTGCTGTGGAACTCCTCGCTACCCCGCTACATGGAGGGACATGCTGGAAGACGTGCCTGACTGCTTGGTAAGTCGCCTGACAGGCCCATGACAGTGCAGTGGGGGGGGGTATGCATACTCCAACTGGGTGAGATTGGGGGGGCATGCATACTCCACCTGGATTAGATTAGGGGGGATGCATACTCCACCTGGGTGGGATTGGGTGGTGAGTGGACATTGCACATACAGCAAAACACTGTGGCCCTAAATATCCCAACCTGACCATGACACATCAATGCCATACATAAAACCAATGCTGCACACCAATGACAATATGCCAGACGTACAAGCAGGCCACACCCCTCAACGCGTCGATTGCACATCATCTGAGCATACCCTACGCAACACAATCCAGCAACATGCAGTGAGTATGCGTAACGGACATAACTGCAGCAAAGCACAAAACAGGACATGCACCCATGAGTGTTCACAAAGAAATCCCACTGAGAGAATACACCGATTGTCACTGGCCCACCACCACAGTCGTGCTGGATGCCACCATGGGAATGGCAACAGATGGATGACAAATCAGGAAGACACTTGTGCCAATGCTGCTAGTGGGAATACATACACCAATATGGGTGCAAATACATTGTTCCGCATCCAAAGTACATCTGCAACAGCATGCAAGTGAACACCCTGCATCATCTGGACAACGCAATCCACACCTGCAGACCATAGTACAGCACACATTGCGACAAATGAACCTGTGTGCATACATCCAGGGACATGTGCATGTCAACACCAAATAGCTGCAGGCATGACACTGATTTGTACAGGTGTCATGTCAGATATTGACTCACACATACCTTATTGTGCTCCCATGCAGGTGATGGTGGCTATCCCTTGAAGCCGTGGCTCCTTACCCCTGTTCGGAACCTGCAGAACAGGCAAGAAGAGGAGTACAATCGGTTTCATACCCGTGTTGTGATCGAGCAGACCTTTGGCCTGCTGAAGGCACAGTTCCACTGCCTCAGCAGTTCTGGTGGAGCACTCCTTTACGGGTCTGAGAAGGTGGAAAAGATGACCATGGTCTGTGCTATGCTGCACAACATGTGTGTCCGGAGAAACGTACCACTGCCACCTGACATTGACCTGCATGCACCGGGTGAGGATGAAGATGATGATGGAGGAGAAGCAGCACCCCTGCCAGTTCGCGATGCACAAGATGGCAGTGCTGTGCGCCAATCAGTGATTGACGATTTCTTCTGAAACACTGGGGTGCTGATGGTTCTTTGTAAGTACTACACTGGGCACTGGGATCGTGTGCATATGGACACAGGGTGTGTGGGGAGTTGGGCACTGTGCACTGTCATGAATTGAACACACAAAATGAACAATGTCCAGTCATGATATGATTTTGCACACAACGGGTGTATTGGAAATTAAACATTATTATGGTTGAACCCTCCACCTCACACACACCCTCTCCCCTCCCCCCAACACCCTCAACACTCCCAACACCCCATCCCCCCCAACACCCCATACTCCCTCCCCCGTTGACATCCCACACATCATGTGCTAATCATGGTTTTCCTCAAGATGTAGTCAGCAAATCCAGGGTGGACCTACTAGTGGCAGCCTCTCTTTTGTTCTGGGGGCTGCATGTCTGTGTGCCATGCGCTGCGCCTGGTGAAGCGCACAGGGCTCGTTTGAGCCGAGCTGGCAGGTGTGCTGGATGGGGTAGAGGTGGCTGCCTGTGCATCCATCGGTGCAGGTCGTTGCTGCTGCAGTTGTTCTAAAATTCTGGCCAGGACCTGGGTCACAGCTGCTATACTGTCGCGGATCAACATTGTGTTATTGTTTATGGCAAGGATGTTTGCAGCATTGGC
This sequence comes from Ambystoma mexicanum, assembly GCF_040938575.1. Taxonomy (NCBI): domain Eukaryota; kingdom Metazoa; phylum Chordata; class Amphibia; order Caudata; family Ambystomatidae; genus Ambystoma; species Ambystoma mexicanum. The sequence continues at coordinate 1,087,684,756 of NC_090927.1, read as the reverse complement.
ATCACAAATTTCCCGGCGGGTCAATTCCCTCTCCGCTACATACTGCCTTACCAGCTCTATCATCCGATCCTGGCCGGCCTCCATACTCGTCATGCGGGCCTCCATGTCACCGGTGGCTGTGGAGGACGACGGGGCAGTTGCAGGGCGGCCCAATGAAGGGATGGCCTCTGATGGGGACCAAGGATGTGGACTCCCTAGTACTCCGCACTGGTGTTGATTGGGGGGTGACTGGGGTGCCCTGTGTGGTGTGCTGGGGGGTGGGCTGAGGGCTCGGGGTATGTGCACATTCCCCATGGAGGTTGCCGTCCATGTCAGATAGTTCTTCAACGTGGCCCTCTACATCGCTAAGGGGGGCTGAAACAGCTACATCCCCAATTGAGCTGGTGGCAGCTGACTGTGTGCCATCCGCTTCGCCTTCGACAACAGTGGACAACTCCAGTGTGGCTGTGTCATTGGGTGGTGTCTCGGTTGTTTTTTCCTTCTCCAGTGGCCTGCCCTGTATTGCTGGTGTTGGCCTGTGTGGCAGTCTGGGCATTGTTGTTGAACCGGAGGTAAATAGTTTTGTGCCTTCTTGGCTGGGCCTGGATCCCTTGGAGGATGTCGTGGCCTGTGCGGCAGCCTCCTGATTTTTACTGTCAGCATATGTGCCTGTGGGAGACCAAGAGAGGCAGGGCATCAGTGATTATGGTACATGCATGATGCATCCATTGGTGTTGTTCACATTTGATGCATTGCGTACTTCTAGGTGTGACGCATAGGGTGCTTGCAATGGGGGGGCCATATTGGAATACGTTGTGTACTCTCCTTTTTGAACTGATGTGTGCTATGTGGCCTACTGTTGTATTGCGGTTTGCGTGACATGTGCTGTTTTGTTGGGTGTCTATTGGTAATGGGATTGGCATGCAGCATGCATATCAATGTGCCAGTGTTTGGGCCACCATCTGGACATGGATCTGTCAATGTGTGCATGATGGGCCATGCACTGCCTTGGTTCACGCTCACATTAGTTGTGCTACGTCATGCTTTAGTTCTCTGTGGTTTGTGGGGACACTCACCTCCATCTGCCGATGTCGGCACCCCCAACTCCACGTCTCCAAATCCCTCTATCGACTCCATGCTGATGGTGCTGCTACAAGTCTCCTCCCACATTGTCAGTTTGATGGGAGAGTGGTCCCCACCGCCTGTTGCCAGGCCCTCACTGTGGTTGGCAGACAGGATGTTGCGAACGCGGAGACGTAGGTCGTCCCACTGTTTTTTACATCCTTCACTGTGTGGGTGGTGGTGCTAACCGCAGTGACCTTCCTCGCCACCTCCACCCAGATTTCTTTTTTCCGCAGTTGGGCTGTGCGCTTTAGGTCATTTGCAAAAACTTCATCTGCATGGGCAACCAGCATGTCAGCTAACATATTTAGCTCTTCATCCGAGAACCTCTTCTTGCGCAGGCGGGGGGTGGATTTCCTAGTAGCCTTGTACATTTTTTGGTGATTCGGCCTGCTCTCAACTCAGTACCAGTGCTGTGTCCAGAGGATTGCGATGGATTGTGTTTTTTAAGATGGCCGCCGGTGCATTTCCCGTTCCGGCACAATGACGTTACTTCTGGGTCCGGTATTACGAACCCGGTATTTACATGATGGTATTGCCGGGTCCGTTATTAAGGGGTTGCTCCTGGACGCAGGCGGTATCAGCGGTTTCCGTGATGCCGCTACCAGGGGATTGGGGGGACTTTAGCGGCATGGTGGTGCAGCTCACGCTCTCGTAATCAGCCGCTATTTGCAGCATCGTGGGAACACGGATGCGCTACTACCACCATGCCGGTAATGACTGTGTTTTTACCGCAATTCTCATAATGAGGCCCAGGGTCTCTAGTTTCCTTGCCGGCGTCAGGTCCATGGGCTATAGCACTAGACAGAAATTAAAAACATCATCTTAAAAGCTAGTGCATCTCGAGCGCCCGGCCCTGACGGAATGACAAACCCTATGTTAAAACTGGCCCCTGACTTATGGACAGATTTCTGCATGAAGCTTTTTGAACAAATATTATCCAATGGAAATGGGAGATCATAGTCCCCTTTTTTAAAAAGGGCGATAGGCTGAATCCTAAGAACTACAGGCCTCTCGCCCTTTTGGATGTTCTGGGGAAAATCTTTGCGGGAGTTCTTCTGAAACGCTTAAAAGAATGGATACAAAAATCTAAATCATATGATATAAGACAATCGGGCTTTCTGAGTGGAACAGATTGCGGCCTAAACCTGTTTATACTAAGTCTGGTGAAGGCAAAAACATTAAAAGCTAAGGAGTGCCTACATGTTGCTTGTGTATGCCGACTCCATAGACTGAGAGCTCATCTGGTCTAAGCTGATGAATAGAGGTTGCCCTAAAGATCTTGTGGCTGCAATAAAAGATCTATACTCAGGAACAACTTTGCAGATTAAGCTGAATAAAGATGGGTTCCACACAAAAGAAATCGAAACGACTAAAGGCCTAAAAAACAGGGCTGTCCCTTGGCGCCTATACTGTATAATTTCTTCATCAGCGACGTGCCAAATGTATTGGACCCCCCAAGATCTTGCCCACCTAAAATTAACAGAGAACCCGTTGGCTGGCTACTATACACGGACGATTTAGTCATGCTATATAGGAGTCCATTAGGCCTGCAAAAAAAACTAGATGCATTACAGGCATATGTTACCTTAAACAACCAGAAAATAAATGCAGAGAAAACGGAAATCCTCCTAATTCAAAATCCAAGTGGAAGAAAGAGAAAACCGTTTGTATGTAGGTTGGGAAACAGCTTACTATCTCCAACAAACACCATCAAATATCTGGGAATTATGATCTGTGCCAGCAGAATACAGTATGCATGGATTGCAAATTTAATTCTGTAAACTGACAGCCCAGGCTATCGTTATTACCAGAAAATACTGCAAATTCTCTCTTTTGCTGGTGATTCAACTTTATAACCAGAAGGTGGTACCTGCCCTAACTTACGGTTGTGAAGCCGGTTTGGGTCTAGCCAGTGAAACATGGCAAAAGCTTGAGAGTAAGTTCTGTAAACGACTGTTACGGCTGCCAAAAACTATACGTATAGAAATACCTATAGACATGATTTGGGCTTAATATCCATGCATGCAAGAATCATATGGAAACCACTCTTGCTCTTTGGCAAACTCAATTTCTGGAACTGCCCACCACGCTATTATATCATTAATAAATGGGGAGATGGCTCATCCGAATGGATTTTGAATGAATGGACTGCAAATTGACTGAAAATATCGGCCCAACTAGGTAAAAACCATATGCGAAAACTTGCTCCGGGTGAAAAGAATGATATGGGCTGCGGACTGTGCGAAAACAGAGGCAAAAAGTTCTGCTTCAAAAAACCATAACTTATCAGAGACATCGAGTAGTCATCTAAATGAAGTGCCAGTATACTTGAGGAACTATCCAAGCCCTGGCTTCCGTGATACCTACTTAAGATTTCGTCTCAATGTCCTTCACACAAAATCTGTGTTGTTCGTTATGGAGTGCGGGTGAAGGATAAGAACTGCAGACTATGCAACCATCAAGAGGAAACTCTGCAACATTTGACACTTTACTGCCCAGAGCTTCGAACAGAGAGAACTTTAATCTTATATGGAAAACTGAAGAACATAGCGGGTACTGACCCTGATCAATGGTGGGAACATCTGTATGGGGGCTCTACTCAATCTGTAATTAGATGTATGGTAACATTCCTAGAGAGAATCTTCAAAAAGAGACTCTGATGATCTAAGAGCTTGAAAAAGCTATGACTTGTTAACCTCGGTGGTCTTATTCTAATTATCGAGCTCAGAATCTTCGAGTCAAATGTGATAACTAATCTGGATCACTGATTGGTGCCCTTTGAGGGGGGGCTACAGGCGACTTCTTTGGTTTGATGTCTATCTTATTGCCTTTTTCTTTGGACTTCATTTTGTGGATCGTATGCTGGTCTGTTTTATGTTTTTATCTCCACCGACCCGCTTTCTGGGTTTTAAATTGATAATGGAGAAACAAAAGTGTTTTGTATTGAATTTGAATGTTTAATAAAAAAATTATGTAATACATCATATTTGTGTTGTCTTTTCTCACTAGTAACAGGTTACTCCATGATGTGTGTGGAAACCTTGTAGTGCTAGTACTATTGCCTTAATATCTAGACAAGGATGTGCAATGTCTGTTGTCGCTGTGAGCAGATCCCCAGCCAGGCAAAGGAAATGGACGACAATCTAGAGATTAATTTATCCATCTTCACAGTTCCGCAGGGTTGTGGACTGCAAAAGACTATCCCTCTCAAACTGTTTTCATTGTTTTAACATTTTAGTGACTGAACGACCTTTGGTGTTACAACCACTAGATCTTCCCTGTCTGCCGGTGACCATTGTGCATGGGTCTTATGTGGTCATCACTGTTCAAAATTGACAGTCACAAAGGCCTGTATCCACACCTGTGAAGGAAAGGCCAACAATTTTTGTAAGTTCAGTATGGCTCACAAGAACTTCTTGTTTTGCGCTCTACTCTCCCACATTGATCGTGAATCTCAAGTAAAGAAGAAGGTGCACTGTGACATGTGTGTTGCCCTTGCTGCAGTTCCCCTTATGAACTAGTCATCTTGGTATGGGAACATATGTACTGCTTGTCTGCGTAGCTGTGCTTTCATCACTTAGAACACATTTGTGAACAGAAAAAGTGATGTTATTACAAAGGAAGTACATTCAATTGATCGTGACAAGCACCCACCTTGAATCTCAGGTACTTTTTATGATTGTGATACATTGAAATATTGAAATCAGCAACAACTTTCATGTGTATTGTCCAGCTGCAGTAGTAATGCTATCACTTCGTGTACTGTAGACATTCTGAATGTTCTTATTCGCGCAGATTTGAGTAATCACATGTCCACTATTGGCCCCAAAGAACGGTGATTAGGAAGTACATGGAACATATACTTTGGTTAATTTCTTCTCTTGGTTGCTTGCCTCTATGCTCTGATCCCTCTGAATAGTAGATTTTCTCAGTTAATCCCATCTAGCCGTGGTGGTATTTGGCAAGGCTTCTTTTTGAACTCCATGGAGAGAATGTGGTGCTGTGCATCGCCTGATTTTCTTGCCACCTGTTCTAATTTTCAGATCTCGCACTCCTTCCCGTCTCTTCTTCCTCCTCCCTCTCCCCTTCTATATACCTCCACTTCCATGTGTATACCAGTCATCATCTCAAGTCCTGTGATGCTCCTTCCTTTACCTCTTCATTAGCTTGCTCCTTTCCTTCTATCTTAACCTTTTCCTTGCTGCCCTCCAACAACACTCTTGCGGTTCTGCGCTAATGATCTCTGACTTAATGCCAGTAAGAAAGAGATAATTCTCATTGGGACGCCTGCTTTCTGCCCCCCCCACTTTCTGGCCACACCCTCCTTGGGTCCACTCCCCTCACCCTCTTGTGAGACTAAAAAACCTTGGGGGTGTTTCACTGTGTTTCACGCTTGGCTTTTCTGTGCTACACCTATTTTATTGCTTTCCTGTGGCGGCTCTGTGTGAATTGGCCTGCTATCACTTTAAGGAACCCTCCTGCAAAACACCTGGGGTCACGCGAAGCGTCGCAAAGTGTTTCACTATGTTTCACTCTCGACTTGGCTGTGCTACATGTAACATCTATTTTTTTGCTTTTCTGTGGAGTCTCCATGAGAATTAGCCTGCTATCACTTTAAGGAGACCTCCTTCAAAACACCAGGGCTGACACGAAGCATTGCAAAGTTCCCAGAAGTGTTTGACCGTGTTACGGCAAGATTTGGTGAGGCTGGCAGGCTACGGCCATGGCAACTACATGAGCAAAGGACACTGGGCATGCCGTGAGAGCCCTCTATGAAGGGTCTGAATCCCGCTGGAAAAGTATGTATAATTGAAGCCTATGACGCTAATCAGTGAGCGTCAGACACCGGCATAATACTGCACACAAGAAACCGATGTGGGTGCTCAGTGTGTTCTGCGTGTGCTTGTGAAGGGCAGGAGCGATGGGGGGCGTTGCATGTCACCCCTTCTGGGGGACATGGTACCTTTCAGTGTTGGTGTTCTGGTCACATGGGGTAAAGGGACGAGCCGCTTCCGGCTCGTCAGTCGATCCAGAACTGACTCCTGTGTCTTTGTGCACCATGCTGGTGTGGCGCAGCGTGCCTAGGGCCTGCCACGTGGCCCGGCATGAAGACAGTGCCCCTGCTGGGCAACACCGCCGATGTTGATGCCGTGTGACCACGGCAATTGTAGTGACCCCGGCCTGGGTGCCTCCAGGGCCGGGGCTGATAGGTGTGGAGCTCTGGTGCCCAGGAGCTCAGAAGGCTGCAGGGTGTCCCCTGCCGTCCGCCCTGAAGTGAAATGTCCCATCCAGTGATCCGGATACTGGAGGGTGCCCCCTCCGGTCCGCCCCCTGCATCGATGCAGTGCGGGTGATGGGTATGGTGATCCAGGCACCCACCAAAAATGGCGATGAGGATGTCCGGACCCTGCGTGTGCGCGGGTGACTGGAGGCCCATCGTTGTGGTCCTGGGAGAGCAGGTGTGGCGGGTGGCCCAGGGCCCCGTGTTTGTTGCACGGGCCGCCTGGTGCCCGCATGGTGGTGGTGGCGGTGGCTGCGCAGAAGAAAGCAGCAGATGCGGCCGTGAGGTAAGGGGCGGAGTCATCGTGCCCTCTGTGTCCAAAGATAAGCAGCAGCCAAGTAAAGGTGTGGAGCGGGAGCACCAAGGGTCACCGGTGTCCCGCTGCGGGTTTCCGACGTGGGGAAATACACCGGTAGGTCCTTGCGCGCCTGCCTCAACAGAAAAGAGATCAATTGTTGTCCTGAGGCGTCTGACATCGAGGGGCGGGCCCGTAAACACGGGCCACGGCAGTGAGAGCGGGGTGCAGAGGTCCACTGGCCCTCGCCCGATCTGTGGAATGCACCACCCACAGTGAGGTGAAGAATAATTGCTCCGGACCAGAGTATTCAAAATGAGAAAAAAAAAAGAGCAAAATGGAATGAAAGCCTGCGGCAGCCCATCAAGAACCTGGGCCTGCCGCAGCTGTGGAAAAAAAAAAACATGGGCAATGAGGACCACACCGGCCTGGGGGCATGGCCTATTACCGGCCCGTGGTGTCCCAAAAAAGGGCACAGCCAACAGGACAATGAAGCCCGCACCACACCAGCCTCAAAAGAGGGGGCATGGCCTACTACCTCACACGACGGTGAAACGAATCAGCTAATGTCAGGCTATGGTCCCTGAGATGTGCGAGCCATCCAGTGTCCCCTTTAGAAAAGGGAACATCAAGGCCAATCAACCCAGCCTCGTGCTGTCCATATCATTCAAGGCCCACCTGCACGTCATCCACCTTCCCTGAAGAAAGGCCAGGGACTTGGGCATCCAATCTTCAAGGTGGGCAGGGGACTTAACACCTCTCCCCCCCTTGCCATTGACTCTGCCCTATGAGGTTAGCGGCTCTACTAGGAGTGCTCGTGCTCCCTTAGGGCCAAACCCAGCAGGGATGTCTAGTTTTCAAACAAAGATGGGGGCGGGGGAAAGAAAGAGATGGCAAACAGAACAAAGGAAGCGCAGGGTCGCACAGTGGGGCTGGGTGGGGATACAATGGTTCGCCTACCAGCATTAGCGGGATGGAGAGGAGGCATTGAGGTGCTGTGCCCTGGCACCCTGTGCTCATTCCCTATTGGCCCGTGCCCTTGCCTCCTGATGTCATCTGCCCTGACGGCCTACAAACTAAGGGCACCACAACAGGGCGTGAAGGCTCATCAGTCACCCGCGAAAGGAGGGGGAAAAGGAAAAGGCGCTTGGCCCTCCTAACATCTTGGGCGGCTACTGTACATGGCCTTACTACACTCAAGAGCCATGGGGGGGGTGAACCCCAAGAAGGAAGGAGTAGTGCAGGGGGGTTGCAGCTCTGATGAGTGCTTTTGCGCCCTCCCATGCCACAGAAACTCTTGACTAGGGCAGCGGAAGAGGATAGGTGGCCCACGCACCTTGTCACTGGTGCCTCCCTGCCAGCAGCCCTGGAAAAGGGGAGGGGGAGTGAAAGGAGCAGTCTGCACCCAGGCGGGGGTTGCATCATTTGCCATGTTCACATGGCGTTGGGATCACCCAGGGACGGCGTTGCCCAGCAGGGGCACCGTCCTCGAACTGGGCCCTGTCCCTGGGCCCAGATCAGTCAGTGGTGCACCAGCATGGTGCTGTGAAGGAACGACACCAAAGCCAAAGATGGAGTGATTGCCAAGCCGGAAGCGGCTCGTAACTTTTATTAGGTTGGTCACGTGGCCCATTACACCAACATGGGAGCTACCATGCTCCCGGGAGGGGTGCCATGCAACAATTGTTAATATTAAAAATAGCAACTGCATGCACAAACGAGCCCCATCAGAAAAATGATGTCAGATTTATGATCTGAGTTTTACAATGTCCAAAACCTCCCACAATTACTTTACTTAAAATCCATTTTTGCCCTAAATGGCACCTTCATACAGTGGACACATCTAAAAACTTACATAAGCAGGTTACATATTTCATGCAGCACATAGCAGTCCAATCCTCCAGTTTGTGAGACCTTGTTTCGCCCTTCTACCAGTTTTTCGCGCTTTTCAATGGAATTTATATCACTCACAATTCTATAACTTTATTTATGGGTGTCGATGATCATAAGGGATGTATGTACAAAACTTTGCATTTGCAACATGGATGCTTTTCTTGTAATCCACAATACTTTGCCATTTCTGTCCCCAAAGTGTCAGTGAATTCTACCATGTCTTCAATGAAAGCCCATAAAATCATATTTAAACTAACATTTTCGCATTTTTACAAAGTCTTGCTGCAGAGATAAAAGTATTTAAAGTCTATTTATGAAATAGTCTTTGGAAGCAAATGGCAGTCCTTTGTCTCTCACTGGACCATTTTTTTCTTTCTTCAGCTGCCACCAACTGTCACTTCTTCCAGAGCAAGGTGAGGATGTACAGCTTGATTGATGGTTTATTGCCCCTTTCCCCTCTTCACACTTCCTGGCCCTGGGAGTTCCATTGTCAGTGGGTTTAGCCCAGCCTAAATTCTTTCCAACCTAGTAATTATCAGTGGGGTGTTAGTGTCACGCTGCCTCCGTGGCGCTTGTGGAAAGCATGGAGGATGCAGTGCCATTAGAATGTGCCACTTCTTTTCACTACGCTTCTGGGTCGCGGGTCTAGTCTTTTTCCCCCTGGTGCTTTCGTTTTCCTTTTTAACCACACCCCGCGTTTCCCGCGTTGCATTGCAACCATTTGCTTGTTTCTGGGTTTACACGCTGTGATCGTTTGTGTTCTCTCTATAGCATTTACCCTCGATTCTGTAGTGCGCCCAACCTTTGTTCCTGGAACTCTCCCCTTACCCTCTCGTTCTGTTCCTTTCTTTGCCTTCGCGTGACTCACGGCTCCGGGACTTTCGTGTGCCTTCGGTCACTGTTTCTTCCATTCTACTTCCGAGTTTCGTCCCGCTTTGCCTGCTACTATTTTTTCCACCGTTCCTATCTGCCTGTGATCCTTCCCATTCTTACCTCTTTTTTCTCATCTGCTGTCTTGTCCTCGCGTCCTATAGCTTTCCTGCTGCCACGCCTCCTTGGCTGTTTCTAGTTGTATCTACCTTTCCCTTTTGATCTCGGTCCTTTGTCTTCTTCTGATCCTTCCTATTTCCTACTGGTGAAGGTTTCCTGCACTTCACTATTACCTCTGCAGCAGATATCTCCAGTACCGTCTAGCTCCACCGTTCCTGGAGGAACAAGCTATCCTGGACTTTTGACTTCTGACTATTTTCCAGTCCTCCGGCTGCCCACATTGGATCTATCCATTGGACACTCCAACATCACTCTTCAGCCTCCCTGCCACACCAATACGTCTGAGAGGTTTTTTCCGCCACAGGCTTTTTCCTCTCTATGGCGCTCTAGGGAAGGGGTCCTCAGCCTACCAATTTGGAAATGGTGGCAGAGTGGCTTCTATCCTAGGGCGGCCCTACCTATTCACTAAAAAAAACATCGGAGTCGAAGAAGGAAAGGGAAGCCTCGTGCAACATCTTCAGAGGACAGAGGTGAGGAGGAGGGGGATCTTGAATTCAGTGATGACAATAAGGTTGCAGACAAACCTAACGTGCATGACAGTTGGTCTCTGCTGAAAGTTGATGGTGTGGCTCCCTTCCTAGGCTAGGGGGAAGCTTTAACTCTGCCAACTGGAATAACCTGTTTTTGACAGCTTGCAAATCCAGCCAAGGATGTTTGAAACCCTTATTTTCTGATATTTGGTCCTGAATTAAAACAAGCCTGTGGAATAAAATAGCCCATGTATGTTTTTTCACCAGCCACAAACCCCTTCACATTGCTAGATAAGGCAGGCTTTCATTCAACAGTTTACTTTTTAAATGGGCATTTTTAGACAAGCCCATTTTTACACATGTGGTGCAAGCTGCTAGCATTTCTCTTTATTCGGTTTTGCATCTCCATTCCAATATTGCCTTGTAGCCATGGTTATTTTCCTGAGTGCAGGGGTTTTGTCTGAAGCACAGATGCATTGAAACTGACATGGCTCAGATAGCTGGACTCTCTTTTGAACTACTGAGCTTTGATACATTTGTAAAGAAATGAACGCGTTTTCCCCGTGTGGGAAAAGGGAAGCTCCTTGTTGATTTTTCTCAAAGTTGGTTTGACAGGGCCTGTCATCCAGAAATCATGCCTGGTTTTGCTGAAGCACAATGAGATATCCTGGCCATGGCAGGGCCTTATTGATCACAGTGGTTTAAGAAAGAACAGATGGAATTGGCATCAAAGCAGCCTTTTTTTTAAAGGTGAAAAAGTGTCTTTTTCAATGGGGATTTCGGGGTTATCAGCAAAGCAGTGCTGTCTTTTCACTTTCTTCCTTTTGTATATGTCAGAACACACTGGCACGCTCTTTCAGTGTGTCCCCCTTGTTCCATCATGCCCAATGTATTCTTGGCAAGAAGGTGCAGCCATATTTTTGTTGCTGCAAAACTCAGTTTTTAGGCCATGGCAGTCACAGGAGCCAGCGCAGCCATTTTGCTGTTACTCGGCAAAATGCAGCTTGGTGATGTGAGCAAATACTGTTGAGTGGGTCAATATATGTGTCATGCCTGCGCCACGGGCGCACTCATTGGCAACCATCATGGACTAATAGTTATTCATTCATCTTCACAATACTCTTTGAACAACCCTTATTCACACTTTGGTCCTTAATTCCCATTTGCGCAACATTGCTACTTTCCTATTTTATTCAACTAACTACATGTACCATAATGCACCTTGCAACTATCCATCTATTCCTGGCCATTCCGATTCGTCAACATTGGAACCACAATCCCCAGAAGCCCTAGCGATCAGTGCTGCTTCCACCATCTCAGGACCAGAGAGGGAGGAGGCAGATTGTCTTCAGGTGTGCTGCTCCAGGTGCTGCCAATTAGCCTGCCTCAGTACAGGGCAGGGCGGTATTTAAGCAGCTGTCTGCAGGAGCTCAGTCTCTTGCATCAAGAGTCCTTCCAGCCCCTTTTTGCCTTTTGACTCGTATTTGTATGCTGTTCCTGCTTTTGATCCAGTGCCCTTACTGGGCTCCCTGCCTTGCAGCCGATCACGCTCCGCTGCCTTCTACCTACAGCCCTTGTCCTCTGGGCTTCCTGCCTTGCAGCCTACTACAGTCCTCTGCAGCCCTCTACAGTCAGCGGCCCTGCTCCTCTGGGCTCACTCCTTGCTGCCCTGCCCTTCTGGGGTCCTTGCCTTACAGCCTGATTCACTCTGCTGCCTACAGCCCTTGTCCTCTGGGCTCCTTGCCTTGCAGCCTGCTTCACTCCGCTGCCTACAACCCATGTCCTCTGGGCTCCCTGCCTTGCAGCCTGCTTCACTCCGCTGCCTACCGCCCTTGTCCATTGGGCTCCCTACCTTGCAGCCTGCTTCACTCCGCTGCCTACAGCCCTTGTCCTCTGGGCTCCCTGCCTTGCAGCCTGCTTCATTCCGCTGCCTACAGCCCTTGTCCTCTGGGCTCCCTGCCTTGCAGCCTGCTTCACTCCGCTGCCTATAGCCCTTGTCCTCTGGGCTCCCTGCTTTGCTGCCCTGCTCCTCTGGGCTCTCTGTCTGACGTCTACTACAGCTCCCTGCCTTGCAGCCTACTACAGTCCTCTGCAGTCCACAACAGTTTACCTGCACCTTATGCCATCCGTTACTGCAGCCCTACTTCCCTGTTTGCAGTCCCCCTGTTTCCTGGCTGCTGCTCCCTTGCTCTCTTCCTTGTTTGCAACCCCCTGTTCTTTATCCCAGTCCTTTTCTTCCTTGAGTCCTCTGTCCTTCCCTTAGGTTACCCATTTCAGTTGTACTGCTTTTCCTTCATTTCCTTCTGCTAGATTGCTCTTTGACTTCCTTTTCCCTGGATATTTCTGTTCTTGTCTTCTCTTGTATCGTATGTAGATCCCTTTGTACAGAGCTTGACTGTTGGTTTCCGGCAGGCAACCTCTGCCCCTTCCCTTGTCGCGTTTCAGTGTTACAGACACCCACAGCTGTTGTTCCCAGCTATGAGCATACAGCGTGGGCCCCTGTAATAGCAATCTGTGCAGAAGGCTGGAGTTTCCTAAGGTCCGTGGAACACACTTTCCCATTTTTGCATACACCCCAAGAGGGAATCCAGTTTGTTTGTACCTTTTTATTTCCTGCTACACTTGCCTACTCTTCGTTCTTGTTAAGCTTCCTGCTGTGTGTGTGCTTATCTGTCACCTTACTTCAGCACAGCCACCCAAACCTTACCTGGGTGCCCTGTGCCACTCTTGACAGAGTGCCATCCTTGACAATATGCCACCCCCCCCCCCCCGACTTCTTCTGCGATTTAAAGTCAAGGGAGAATCGGGCAAGTGGGATTCCTCAATGGGGCAAAGCAGGATCAGTCAGGTATGAGTCCTTCCATCAGAGAGCGGTGCATCATGCTCCTCTAGCTGTCTCTGGTTGGAACGTGGAACATCCCCAACTTTCTCTTGGATCTTCCTTTATGGTGTTGAGCGACAACCCCGGACTTCCTTGGGTTTCTACTTTCCAGGTCCCTGAGGAGGTCTTACTTGGTATGAACGTGCAACCAGTACACATCTATGAAAGAGAACACTAACTGGTTACTACCATTTCCCACTAACTGCCCTCCAATCGGGTTGACAGCAGTGGGATACGCAGGCACTAAATGACGACAATTAATAATTAAGAAAAATACTCCCTGTTACATAATTATTCCAAAAACTCTATCTGTTCTCTTCTGTTTTTTCTTTTTCTCATTCTCATGTTTCAGATGTCTCCTCTATTTGATTCTCTCTGGGCTCCTCAATTTGTTGCAAAGTGTGCCTAGGGTGACAACTCTTTAGCTGATTAACATGGACCCATTTCTTTTCTGTCAATTCGCCTTTGGGGATGCGGATTCTGTAGGCGACAGGTGACATTTAATCTACAATTTTAAAAGGAACGCGCCAACTGGGCAAGAATGTGCACTCTTTGGTCTGGTTCCTTTGGAAATCGTACAAGCATACCCTGTCTCCTATTTGGTATTCCATTTTGGTTGTTTTTAGATCATATTGAGTCTTCATCCACTCTGCAGATCTTTCTAGTTTCCGCTGAGCGTACGCAAAAGCAAGCTGAAGATGTTTTCTTCGATTCTCAACATACTCATGAGTTGTGGAGGCGTTGATCTGTGTCTGCTCTTGTGTTCTATAGAGCAAATGATGAGGTAACACCATCCTTCGTCCAGTCATCAGTTCTAATGGAGACATCTTAGTTGCAGAAGAAGGTGTAGATCTGATGGCCATCAGGACAAGCGGTAATCGGATGTCCCAACTTGGCCCAGAATCTGCCACAAACGTTTTTAGAATGCTCACAATGGTTTTATTGTACCTCTCGACTCCACCACTAGAGGACTGGTGGTATGCAATGTGAAGTTTCCTTTTTACCCCAAGTATCTCCCACATCTTTGTCATCACTTTGCTGGTGAAGTGACTACCTCGGTCTGACTCAATCCTTTTGGGTAGGCCAAAACGTGAGAGGATGTGATAGATCATCAGGACAGCTGCTGTTTCTGCCTTGCAATTTGGGGCCCGGGAGACATTCCACCCATTTGGTAAACAAGCATGTTACGGTTAACATGTACTTGTTCCCCCTAGAGGAGTGAATCACGGGCCCGATGAAATCTACTTGTAAATCTTACCAGAGCAGTGTCATCCCCCTATTTTAGAGGGGAGCTCGGTGTGTGAGTGATGTTGGCTGAAATTGTGCACACACAAGACACCCCTTCAAGCATTCGTCGAGGTCCAGCCCATTGTGTGGCCAGTATGCAACCTCTCGCAAGATTTCTAAAGTAGTGTAAAATCCCTGATGACCGGCCGTGGCCGCGCCATGGGCGTGACTTAGCATCAGGCTTCGGAATGAGGTAGGGACCACCCACTGGTCAGAGCCAGATCTGGATCTCCTTACCAACAAACCATCTTAGATTCGGAACATTTTTGGACATTTCATCAACACACTGAGGTCCTCTTTCCCAATGTAATCGGTATCCGTCAGGGGAAAGTTCTCAGGGTCCTCAATGTGTTGATAAAATTTACCAATGATCGGATCCCCTTTTTGTGCCATGATTAAATCAGCATCTGGGGTCTCCTTACTCCAATGGACAGTAGAGAGTTCATTGTGAGCATTTGTCTGGGACCTAGTGATAAAAGTGACTTGGATTTCCCCAAACAGGGACTCGATCTCAAGGAGATCCCCCTGGATGGCTCTGGTTTTGGCTAACTGATCCGCTAGGTCGTTTCCCATTTTGTCTGGCCCCTCTATTCTGGAATGACCCTTGATCTTTTTCCAGTAGATGGTCATCCCATTGGAGGTGACCAGATCATCTATATTTTGGATAAGCTTGCCATGTTTAAGCGGTTAGTTGTTAGCACATAGCATGCCTCTGGTTTCCTAATTAACCAGGTGCTCCATGAACCATTTCCAGACATAATCTGAATCAGTGATTATGACCAGTTTGTGGAGTTGGTGTTGGACGGCAGTGAGGATGGCCTGATGAACTGCCACCTGACTACTACTGTGGAAACAGAAAAATAATATGAGGCCAGGAAGCCCAAAAAGAAACACACCAACACAGGTTACAAAGAAACATACAAGTGCTTTATTTAAAAGCTACAACAGTTACCAAGTCAATTGACAAACGGATAGCTATTCGGCTCTCAGAATAACATAACGAACTTCAACGAGGGTTTGATGTGTTAGTGAGAGAGCGCACATTGGAATACCCGGGCTTTTTATACAATTTGTCCAGCCCTTGGCCAACCCTTTTGCGGGTTAAACATTCTGCGAAACAGGTCTTTGGGTTCCTTGCCAGGTCAATCCTTTAATATATGCATTTCGATTAGTTTCACTGATATAGTTGTACATTTACATATAGGTCAGCGGTAGGACAAGGTCTCAGTCCGCGACCCCGACAAGTGGCCTGCAGGCATATTAATTATTCAGTTGTACGGAGGTCACAACGGCCAGAATCTTACTCAGAATGTCATTCGGCCTCCATTTTGATGTTCAGGGTGATTTCTACATAGCAAGAGAACCTAAAATGGCGGCTCAATCCAAGATGGCGACTTACATTACTTTCTCTAAGGTCAAGACCTTGCCGTGGAGTTTGTTCGCACATGATGTTTAGACAACTTGGCGTAGGCCAATACACATACAATTGTTACGATAGGAGGCATAATATTGTTTCTATTCCGACAAACCCTCCTTTTGGCCTATGCCAAGTGCTAATATCATTTCTAATGTCTTTGTAAATAACTCCATGCATCGTCATCCATACATCCTGAATCGTTATCTGTAATATCTATAGCCATTAGGTCGTTCACCAGAACCTCTTACAACACAAACTCTTTAGATGCTGTATCTGGGGCATACATTTTGTGCCCTATCGTGCTCACTGCCTGAGCGCAACATCCCCCTAGCATTGTACATATACTAGGTAGACATTGGATACAGCAACAAAGGAATATCAGGATTCCCAAAATAACCAGTATAACAGAAAGCACCTTCCAACCCCAGGATCGTAGAGAATCCCAGAACCAAGCACTAATACTCCAATCTCCCACAGGAACATGCACTTCTGAACTAAGGACGTGCAAGTTCTGTATTGCTTTAAAAATTGTCGGTGAGGAATCTGGTACGAAAACACAGAAAGCGGACCCCACTAATTTACATACTCCACCACGTTCTGCCAGAATGACATCTAATGCCATCCGGTTTTGGAGCGCTACCAATCTTATTGCTTTCTGTTCCAGTGTCATATTGTAGAGTATATCCGTGGTCCGGTTGATGGTTCTCTCCAGTACTCTTGCTAGCCCCCTAATATTTTCAGAATTCGCTATCTGTCCCCAAAATGGCACAACTGATTTTGTTATATCTCCCAATATTTGCCCAGGGGTATCTCCGTTCTCGTCCCGCCGTGGGCGAGCCTTAGAAACTTCCAATGTACTAGCTATGAATATCCCAGGTAACAGGATCCCTAAATAACAGGTTCCCTGCAAATCCTTGGGCAACCAGGGAAATGCTGTACTACCGCAAACGAAATAGACAGGTCCCCCTACATACAGAGGCCTGTTCTCCCCGGTCAAATTTACAATGTTCACACAACCTTCAAAATCTCCCATTGACCGAGTGCCATTTCTTTGCACACAAAAGGGGACAGAATCGGGGCTATGGTTAATTGGTTAATAGAGTAGGAAGGAGGCACAGCGTCCTTATTGCCTATCGGAGCCATTTTAAAGGAAATTAAAGTTTGGAAAGGAAGAGACAGTTTATCAGATGGCCTAATAGAAGCAACATTAAGTTTACTTCTATTTGCAAAAAGCGAGCATCCCAGGGGAGTCAATTCACGTTTCTCAAAATTATTTAAATTAGTTCCATCAAAGTTCCCTGAGATGCTATCATTCCAACGGCCAAAGAATAGTTCTCTAAGAGAGGCATAGTAAGCAGTCGTTATAGGTAAAGGGTGAATATACCACCCTAGCCCCTTGTTCCCATGTTGCGGTAAATGGGTGCAAATCCAGCAATTACTCTTATTAAAAATGGCATGCGTTGAATTCATTATTATCATTAAAGTGTTATTATGGTACTTTCGTCTATGCTGGGAGTCCCTGGGTGACAAAGTAAAAAGGTGTACAGAGGGAGTCAAAGCAGTAGGTACAATTTCAATTGGCAGAAGAGGCTCTAGAGGATACATTTCTTCGAAGTACCAGAGTCCCACGGCAGTAACTATACAAATTCCAATTACTATTAACACAACACAGCAATACGTTTTCGGGGCCCAGGCACATTGTTCATTGTCCGAGTTGGTCACCCCCTTATTTACAAGTCCAATGCGAGCAGCAGGGGTGGAGGTGGCAGGCATCGTAGTTTCTCAATCGACGACCCCAATGTTCGTTGCTGGTGACACTACGGTCGCGCGACTTCTTAGTCCTTCCCTAACCCTAGCCAGCAGAATCCCCTTTCTTTCAAAAACTTTCTTTTGCAAGAACAAAACTCTTGATGACTCTTTTTTCTTCTCCAGATGCACAGGCAAAACCTGTACCGTAGTCCTATTTTTTTCGTCGAAGGTCGTACCTGGTGATTCCCGGTACTGTTTGATCCGGAAATAAGGCAACGTCACTTCCTGAGGGAAGCAACTTATCAGAGGCGACAGAAGTCGCAGAACTTGAAACAATGTTTTCCGGAAGTGACATTTCCAAAGAGTGTGGAGACAAAATGGACTGTTCCCCAAGCTCCACGGGCTCAGAGAATTTTTCCGACACACTCAGCGCTATTTGCTACTCCAGAATCTGAGATTGTAGCATCAGCGAGGGGTTCTGCTTCTTCTGTAACGTGTGGCGTCTGGTGAGGAAGTTTCTTGACATGCGTCGCGTGGATCCAATGCTTCTTTCCAGCCACCCGCACTGCTGTCTGGGTGACCAATAGCACCTGGTAGGGTCCCCGCCAGCGAGGCGCGAGACAGGAAGACCTTTCGTAGGTCTTCACCAGGACCCGACTTCCAGGCTGAAAATTGTGTCCTGGGCCCGTAAACCGTACAGGTAAAGCTGATTGAACCCGATGATAAATGAGATACAGATTTTTAGTCAACTGGTTACAGTAGTCCACAAGCAATACATGTTCAACCTCCCTCAGGGCTTTGGGCTTCGGAAGACCCCAAATATTAGCAGGTCTCCCCATCACTACCTCAAATGGAGAGAGCCCAGTCTTAGTTTGAGGTGTGGCACGCATGGCTAACAATACAATAGGTAAGGCGTCCGGCCATTTCAGTTTGGTGCGGGCGCATGTTTTAGCAAGCTTATTCTTTAGGATACCGTTATATCTCTCTACCAACCCAGCACTTTGAGGATGTCTAGCCGAGTGAAATCGCTTTTCAATGTGTAACGCTGTGCATATCTGCAAAATTACTGCTGCAACAAAATGGGGACCGTTGTCCGACCAAATTACTCTTGGCAGCCCAAATCGTGGAAAGAATTCCTTTACCATAGTCTTTGCAGTGGTCATGGCAGTAGCATCCTTAACGGGGAAAGCCTCAACCCATTTACTAAAAGCACAAATGATCACAAGGACATATTTTAGATTGTTACACCGTTCCATCTCAATAAAATCAAAGTGGATGACCTCGAAGGGAACGGAAGGAGGCCCAAAACTACCCCTTGGAGTTACTGTCCCCTTCCCCACATTGTGCTGTAAGCAAATCATACAATTTTGAACATAGTGCTGTGCGATCTTCAAAATTTTATCATTTACCCAGACTTGTTCTAACATTTTCGTGATCTGCTGAGCACACACATGCGTAGGACCGTGTGCCATCGTAACCATCGCCAGCACATATGAATCAGGGAACAACCATTTCCCTTCAAATGTATCCACCCAACACCCATCGTCATCTAGTTTCCCCATCCCTTCGGCCCACCTTTTAGATTCTTCTATCGTGGCATCAGCTTGGATATCTCGCACAGACCCAATACCCTCATCCATTACATAGGCATCTTTTGTTTCTCTTAGAGCATACATGTCTGTGCTAAGGTCTGTGGCCGTTTGCCTGGCTATCTGGTCAGCAAAAGCGTTCCCTTTTCCCACATCGTCTATGACCTTACGATGCGCTGCACATTTCATGATCGCTAACTGACTAGGGAGCGCGAGTGCCGAGAGCAACTGCACTATCAGGGGGCCATGCTGAATCTTGGTCCCATGTGAGGTTAGGAACCCTCTTTCCGACCAGAGCCTCCCAAAGTTGTGAGCCACCCCAAAGGCGTACTGGCTATCAGTATATATGTTTACTGTATGCCCTTTGGAGAGTTCACAAGCTCGGGTCAACGCTATAATCTCTGCGGCCTGCGCGGAGTTATGCGGAATTCTCTTAGTTTCGACAACCGTACTCAATGTAGTAGCTGCATAGGCAGCTGTAGATGTACCAGCCGGGAGTTTGAAGCAGGAGCCATCACAAAACAGCTCCCCTTCCGCATTGCCCAAAGGAGTATCTATAAGGTCTATCCTGCCCTTTGTTTCCTGTTCAGTAGTATACAGGCAGTCATGTGATTCTTCGTCACCGCAAACAGTATTTTGCGGGAAAGGTAGGAGTTCAGCCGGATTAAGAACACAACACCTCTTAATTTGAATGTGGGGGGCAAACAAAGTTAATTCATACCTCGTCAGCCGTGCAGAGGTGAGGTGCTGTGTTTGGGTTTTATTCAATAGGACATCTACAGAGTGAGGTACCATCAGGATTAAATCATGGCCTAGGACCATTCCCTCATTCTGCTTTACAGACGCGGCAGCAGCAGCGACAGCTCGCAAACATCTTGGCAAAGCGCATGCGACAGGGTCAAGGGCGGAAGAGTAGTAGCCGCACGGTCTATTCTTCCCTCCGTGTTCCTGTGTTAACACAGCCAAAGCACATCCATCACATTCATGCACAAACAACACAAAGGCCTTATTGTAATTTGGAGTACCCAGAACCGGTGCAGAGCATAACACGGCTTTGAGAAGCTCAAATGATCGTTGATGTTCCGACTTCCATGGCAGCAGCGAAGAAATGCCCTTCTTCGTCAAGGCCAACATCGGTTTTATCACTAGTGAGAAGTTCGGGATCCACAGCCTACAGTAAGAAGCCATACCTATTAAGGCTCTGACTTCCTTCTGTGTATTTGGAACAGACATGCCAGAAATGTGTTTTATTCTTTCAGGTGTCAATCTTCTCCCCTCCTTTGACAAGAGATAGCCTAAATAGGCGACCTCCTGACAACAATATTGAAATTTCTTAAGCAAAGCTTTATGACCATGTTCAGCCAAATGAATAAGCAACAATACAGTGCCTTCTTTACAAGCACTTTCAGAATCTGCAGCTAAAAACAAGTCATCGACATACTGAAGCAGTGTACAAGTAGATGGCAATTCAAGGGTGTCAAGCTGCTCTTTCAAAGCCCTACTATAAATGCTTGCACTTTCAGTATAACCTTGAGGTGCACGAGTAAATGTGAACGAACGTCCCCCCAAGGTGAACGTGAACAAATATCTACTCTCCTTGTGTATAGGAATACTGAAGAAAGCATTCTTCAGATCCACAACACTAAAGTGCGTAGCTGTAGCAGGGATCATCGTTAGTATCGTTGTCACATCAGGCACAATTGGAAATTGTGGGGCGACAACTTTATTAATAGCGCGTAGATCAATTATGAAACGGAATGGGATTGCATTGTCGCCTTTTTTGTACACGGGTAAAATCGGGCTGTTACATAAACTACCTGCAATCTCTTCAATCACTCCTCGATGCACAAAATCGGAGACAATGCACTTCAAAGCACGCTCGCCCTCAACTGATATTTTATATTGCGGAATGCGTGGTAGTTTAACTCCATGTTTCAAAACTATTTTAACAGGTTCAATCTGTAGTACCCCAACATCATTGTCGTCAACCGCCCACAAACATTCCGGGACAACGCTAAGCTCAGGAGGCAATGGTTGAGTCAAAAACTGAGAGCTGGGAAGTTGCTGTGGTGAAACCGTCAGCCGCACTCCGTCAGAGGAACAATGAATTACTGCATTTAGTTTCTTCAACAGATTTAACCCCAGCAAATTCTCTCCACAGTTTCAAGTCAAGAGGAATGGACAGTGGTCCGTGAAGGGACCCAAGGAAACAGGCACCGGCGAAGAAACCGGACACGTAACTGGTATGCCAGAAAACCCTACAGAAACATTAGTTTGCCCTGACAGTGGAATGTTTGGAACCCGAGAATGATCAATGGAGCACTTCTGTGCTCCAGTGTCTATCAAGAACTGATGTTTCCTATTCCCCACTAACAATTCAACGTAGGGACCTTTTTGACTAACGGGAATAGGTGAGGGTTCCAAACCCTGCTTTGGGCAATCCTAACGAAATAAAATGTTGTCGGAAGGAAGCTCTTCAGAAAGGTAGGCAGCAGAAGGGTGATCAAATATGTTTCTCGTGTCCACACTCGAAGTCTGATTTTCCCGTGAAAAAGGTTGCTGAGGATCTTGCGAGAACTGACCTCTATCAGGGCCCCCCACTCCGGGGCGACCTCTAGGTCGTCTACCCATACTCCCAAATGTGTTGTTTGACCTTTGTCGAAGGACGGGGCACTGTGCACGCCAATGACCCTCCTGGCGGCAATAGGCACATTGATTAATATTCACAGGACCCAAGGGAACGTTCCCTTTTGGAACATACTGACCTCTGGTCTGTGAATTACCTCCTCTGGGATTTCTAATAATTTGTTGTAACAATACTTTAGTCTTCAAATCTCCTTTCCTTTTCTCTATTCTCTCTTTTTCATTATTAACACGGTTCTCATAATACTGAGCCATATGTAAAACTTCAGATTGGGATTTCGCCTGCCAAGCGCTCTCAGAGGACATAAACTGTGACTGGATGTCGGGCAACAATCCACGTACAAATTTGTCCACAAATAACCTTTTCCCAGACTCTGTGCCCAAGTCATGTCCACTGAAGTCAGAGAATACCTGTTCGAATCTATTAAAGAATTCGGTGGCACCTTCAGTTTTTCCTTTAACACAGGCCGTAAACTTGTCCCAAATAATTCTTTTCTCAGGAATTATGGTTTTCAATTTTGCGACAATTCTATCAGGAAAAGTGAGTATTACCTGAGGTGGTTTCTCACCAGCTGGTCTTTCCCCATCAAACCTAGTTATGTTAGCCCACGTATCTCCCAACCCTGGCACATCGTCTATTGTTCGAACCTGCTTCCATAAATCTCCGGGCAGGAGTACAGGGAATACAGGGAATAGCAAGTCAATATCACTTAAGGTGAACACTTAAGGTGTAAAACGGACTCTATCTCTTTGTAGAATCCTTTCGGATTTTTCCTAATATCGGGAATTGATTGTCTAATAGTGTTCACTTCCTGTCACGAAAACGGGACGTGAACAAATTGCGATACATAATGTGCAGGGATGTCCACACCGGGTGCACCTGTCCCAGCGTTAGCGGGAATCTCAACCTTTGGGACAAATGTCGGAGGAACCTCTCTCATTGGCAACTGAGATATAGGTAACTCCGACCGCTTACTATGCAACAGAGCCAGGTCGAGCGCTAAGGCAGTCGAAGAAGTGTCAGGCGAAAAAGCCCTTTTACAAATACCCAATAACTCTATAGGACAACTAACCTTTTTCCTTACACATTCATCCTGTAGGTACTGTACCATTACCTGAATCACCTTCCTCTGCATTCCTACTGTATACTGACTATACGTGTCATATACTTCATCCGGCGGTATCGATGAATCCGAGATCCATCGAATCGCATCTTTGGTACAAATTCGTACTTCCTCAGATGCCGATCTATGACACGGAAGGAACCGTTTCTGCACATACATACTGTCGTCTTCACCATCCTCATCCCGTAATCTTTCTAAGTCCCTCCTATACTCAAACAACCTCTCAACATGACCATGTACTTTCTCCTCTGTGTCCCTCGAAAGCGCTAAAGTATTTAGATCCCTCAACCGTTGTGGGAGATCCGTATTATGTAATCTACCCCACATTACACATAAATGAGTCCCCAAACCTTCAATAAAAACATTTTTCTCGGGAAAATTACCCATATTTGATAATGTGGAGAAAACATCAGCTTGATCACCTCTCTCCATACAGTGCTTAGCCCATGCAAATAATTCCTGTTTCTTTTCTGCAGAGACAGTATTTCGAGTGACAATCTTTGACCCCCCACCCTGATCAACTTCAGTCAGTACAGAACCACTCGGGAGCGGAGGTGCGGGCAAATTCAATGGTGGTGCAACTATCGGCGCAAGAGGAAGGGGTGGTAGGATAGGTGGAGGAACAACAACTAGAGGAATAGTAACAATAGGTTGTACAGGGGGAACAGGAATAACAGCAGGAATGGGCAGAGCACCAGGGAGAGGATCATACGGAGGTGGCGCAGAGGCGCCAGGCCTGCGTTCGTTTAATAATTTATCAATAAATTCTTCGGAAACATGGAAAACTTTAGAGGGATAGATTTTCTGGATACCGAGTGAGAAAGCCCTATCCATATTTTTTACTGACTCTGAATGTTTTTCCTTATCGTATAACAACGCCTTTTCGGCATTTGTTTTATGACGGCGTGCATGTTTATCCCTACTTTTAAGCTGCTGCAACGCTTCCTTTTTCCAATTCTGCAAAACATCAAATGCTGCAGGTCTGGCTTTCTTCTTTAGCAAGACCGATTCTAGGTATTCAATACGGGGGATCTCGAAACTACCATTAATTGGCCACTGAAATTCGGAGGCATGTCTGGTTTGTCTGTGCCAAATATCATTAAATACTATACTTCCAATGCCATGCTTACAGTACATAGTACACGCCGGCGACCCCTCCTGTGGTGCCGGGCGGCTAAATTCCAAAGATTGTCAATCGCTGCGGAACAGAGCCCTAAAGCAGCTAGACAATTTCCCAGGCATTTCACAAAAAATTGGTGTTACCTGGTCAATAATTGTGTCTGCAGATACAATACGCCAAATTAAAATTGTCAGGGTTAAATTAAGAGTCGGGTCACGACTGCATCTGACCAAACATAAGGAGGACCGTACGGTTTACCAAAGAATTTACCTAACGAATTTTACCTTGTGTTTGGTGGTTTCGACAAATCTGCCCGCCTCAAAAATGGACCCTCTTCAAGATGGCGTGTCAGACCACACGACTATCGTCCAAGGATCGGATCGTGCAGCACTGCCGAGGTATCGCGTCTCGTTCGGTGGGGCCCGCAGTATCACACCGTCCGATCCCGGTTCGATAGTCTGCGTCAATTCTTCAATGATCCGGCATCAATCTTGAGGGTCGCTATTCGGGCGCCAACTGTGGAAACAGAAAAATAATATGAGGCCGGGAAGCCCAAAAAGAAACACACCAACACAGGTTACAAAGAAACATACAAGTGCTTTATTTAAAAGCTAGAACAGTTACCAAGTCAATTGACAAACGGATAGCTATTCGGCTCTCAGAATAACATAACGAAATTCAACGAGGGTTCGATGTGTTAGTGAGAGAGCGCACATTGGAATACCCGGGCTTTTTATACAATTTGTCCAGCCCTTGGCCAACCCTCTTGCGGGTTAACCATTCTGCGAAACAGGTCTTTGGGTTCCTTGCCAGGTCAATCCTTTAATATATGCATTTCGATTAGTTTCACTGATATAGTTGTCATTTACATATAGGTCAACGGTAGGACAAGGTCTCAGTCCGCGACCCCGACAAGTGGCCTGCAGGCATAGTAATTATTCAGTTGTACGGAGGTCACAACGGCCAGAATCTTACTCAGAATGTCATTCGGCCTCCATTTTGATGTTCAGGGTGATTTCTACATAGCAAGAGAACCTAAAATGGCGGCTCAATCCAAGATGGCGACTTACATTACTTTCTCTAAGGTCAAGACCTTGCCGTGGAGTTTGTTCGCACATGATGTTCAGACAACTTGGCGTAGGCCAATACACATACAATTGTTACGATAGGAGGCATAATATTGTTTCTATTCCGACACTACCGGGACTGATATTGTACCCAGCAGAGGGTTCCAGGGCATTATTCCCCCAGGCATTCAGAATGCCGGCCACCAGTTCCTTTTCCCCGTTGTTGTCACCATGGTAGGAGCACCCATCCACAAACTGTGGGCATTCCCTCCCACTTGTCTTCTTCATAGACTTTGTGCAGGGAATTCATGTACGCCTCCATGTTGCCCTGGGTTTTAAGACTTTCGTCCTCGAGACAGTTTTCTCTGGCACAATCAAGCAAGTCAGCCAGACCTTGCGCGAGGGGACTCTTCTTGTTTTGGCCATATCTGACTGCCACCGGAAAGCCTTGCATTGACAGAATCCAGGTTGTAATTTGGGAATTACTCACATTTCCGGCCCGGATTCTGTCACTTTGGAGATATTGCAAAGGCTGGTGTGGAGTCACCACTATGATGTGTTCCCCCTGGATGAACGGGTGGTAATTCTTCAATGCCCACACCATTGCCAGGAGTGCCTTCTCACAATCGTTACATTTTCCCTCCACAGAGGATAAAGTCTTGCTTGCGTAGGAGATGACTTTATTGACCTTGTCATGCTTTTGATATAATACTGCTGTCAAGCATGTATCGAGAACCCTGTCTCCAAGAAGAACTTTTCTTTTTTTTTTGACAAGGTAAGTTAGACAAGGTGCTTGTGAGAGGCTTCTTTTGAGTTGCGTTACTGCCTCGGCTTGTTCTGGACCCCACTCCCACTTGACCCCCCCCTTCAACAGATGGTCAGGGGTCTTGTGACCTCAATGAACTTCCTACTGTAATTAGTCAGTCCACGGAGGCTTCTTAGCTCATGCAGTCTCAAAGGGTCTTTCAGTTTGAGGAGTGCTTCCACTTTCTTCTCCTGGGGACAGAGACCCTCAGGAGTTATTTCATGCCCCAAGAAGTTGACACAAGTTCTGCACCACTGTGCCTTTTGAAAGGACAGTTTTGCTCCGGCAACCCTCAACTGTGTCAGAACATTACGGATTTCCGCTATGTGCTCCTCCACAGTTGAGCTTTTTAATCAAGACATCAGCCACATAGGCCAGGTTACCCCTTTCACCCAAGTCGGGCATGGCATTAGGTAGGAAGATATTGAATTTGTTGCTGGAGTTGATGTATCCAAAGAGAGTCCGGGTCCAGGTGTACTGCTGCCCCTTGAAGGTAAAGGCCAGCTTGTACTGGTCCTCCCTACTGACAGGCATGGTCCAGTACCCATTGATCAGGTCAATGGCAGTGTGTACCTTTGACCCCTGGATCTGGGCCAGCCCCGGTCAATGTAGGGGAAAGGCCATCGGGACATGTGGACCAGTTTATTTAGCTCCCTAAGGTCAGCACAGTGTCTCCACTAGCCGTTTGGTTTTAAAATCCCCAACACCGGATTATTAAAGGTGCTGTGTTCTGGACAAATTATCCCCCGGGACCCAAGGTTTTTGATAATTTCCATCAGGGACTACATGGATGCGAGAGGCAAGCGGTATTGCTTCACAAACACTGGAGTGATTCCAGGGTCCGTGGGAATTGTTGTATGGATTTCGGTGCAACCACAGTCATACGAGTCCACCGCAAAGAGATCTTGAAAATCTAAGAAAACCTGTTTCAACTTTTGCTTCGGAGTCTCACAGGCATCCGCTAGGTTGACTCGTTCTTCAACCATTTGCCTGAAGCCTGGAAAGGCTTCCGGTTTTGCTATCTCAGCGGCCTCCTCCAGCTGGGTGGAGAGGTCCCTGGTTAGAGTATTGACCTGGACAGAGGGTTTCAGGTAGGAGAGACAGTCCTTGTGGACCTGGAGGATCACCTCCTCCTGTCTGATGTAGCAGGTCACCTCTTCCTCACCGTAAGGGCAGGAAGACTACACCAGGAAATTCCCCCCTTGCCAGGTGAAGATCCTGTCTGGTGGTAAGTCACTGTCACTATCACATCCGTCATTAGGGATTGGTCCTATCAGTTCATTACCTAGATCCATGGAAAAATGTCAGTCATCAACCGCCATTCCAATAATGGTGTCTGCGCCCAGAGTTAGATTCTTATGGTCGCTATTATCCATCAATATTGGAATGGTGTTGTGTTCTACATTGACTAATGGTGTTGGGTTTAATCCCAATCCCTGCTGTTGAAGATCGGCATTGAGGTGTACATATGCGTCAGGATTTTGCAGTTTCTGTCCTCTTTTAATTTTTAATTCAAGTGGGAATAGTCGGGTCAGTCCTGGGATGGTGACCTCCTCTCCAATTTGAACTTCAACTGCATACAGCAGCAATTGGGCTGACCAAAAAGCTTTTTCTGAATCATCAAAGTCCATGGGATTACCCACTAGTCGGGACCAGGCTTTGTAATTTATCAGGTCCAAATTAATGGCAAAACGATTGAGAATGTCACTGCCTAAATAAAATGCAGCAGGGACATCTCACACGACCCAACAATTATGCACTATGCTTTTGTTTCCGATAGAGATTTTGAGCATATGCCTGCTAGGCAGGAGATGTTTGGAATTGGGAGTATCCAGGCCCATTTCCCACTTATCGATCAATTTAAATGTGGGAATCGCTGGATCTTTTGCGAGCTTTCGGAACATGGCTTCGCTCATGAAGCGCTTACCGTTGTTTACGAACACTCAGGCGAGAACAGATTCCTTCCCCTCATTTAACTGAATAGGGATGAACAACTGTTATGGAATTGGGATTTTCAGATTGTGAATTGGTATAAAATTTCAAAGTATTTGTTTCCAGTGTGGAATGCCACTTGAGACTGGAAGGAAGGTTCATTTTCAGGAATGGAGAGGATTTCCCATCACCAGTTTGTTGCCCTACAGCAATTACTGTCACATCAGGTATTTGATTGTTCTGGAAATGAAACTCAATATGATCAGGTTTTTGTTCAACCATGTGGCATGTGCCATTTAAACTAACATGGTTGACACTCTGTTTCAATTTTATTGGCCTGTTAGTCTGAGTCCAGAGGACCTTGTTCACACAGTCTATTAAGGGGGACAACCTACACAGGATGTCATTCCCCAGTAGACAGGGTGTGCCCTCTGGAGTCACGACTATGACCGGGTATTTCACTTTGTGTCGCCCAATTTCAATTTCAAAATCCGCAGCCCCCTCGAAAGGAATTTCATTCCCATCGAATTTCTGGAGTTGTCCAGGAAGAGGGGTGAGAGGGATCTGGTATCTCTCCGCCCTTGCTGAATTTAGCTGCTTAAAGGCCTTTTTTGACAGAAGAGTGGCTTGGGATCCAGTGTCTACTAGCGCCGAAAAATGTACATTGCCCTTGCACTTGGACCAGGGCATAAAATCTACCCTCCTCCTCAAGGGGGCAAAGATAATGTGCACTTTGGGCAAGCTGGGTGGTCAATTGCCTTATTTTTGACTCTGACACAGGGGTAGTTTGGGCATATTTCTGTGTGGGAGTTTGGGGATCTGCAAGAAAAATTTGACATTCGGATATTGGGGCGTTTTGGGCTCCCCTTTTTCTGATTCTGGGCTGCCCCCTCCCCCTTTTTGGAGGCAGTCACCAGAATTGATTTGGGAAGTTTGGGGATCCTCTTTTGGTGTTTGGTTTTCTATATGCTCATTCTGGGTTTCAAGGATGGGCGTTTTTTAATCAGTCCCCACATCCACCCAGTCTTCATTTAAATCCCTTGGGTCCAATTTTTCTTTGAGAGGAGTCCCCCCATCCCTGAAGGAGAAGATCTTTTTTCCCAGAAACCTCTAAGGATTCTTCCCCTTCAAATTGGAGTACACCAACTTCCTCCACAAAATGGGCCTTTTTGAGTTCTTTATTTCTCCTACCCACACTCTGTTCCTTGGGTTGCAGATTTTCAGAGGCAGGAGATTTTGGTTCCGGTTCCTGGGTATCCAGGGGCTTTTCATGAGTGAGGAAGGAAGCTTCCTCTGGGCTTTACACCTCCCTTTCCCCCGTGCCTCCTCCTCTGGAACCGGTGAGTTGTCAGGTTTCTCGCCCCGTCATTGTTCTGGGGTTACAGACCCTTGGTTTGTGGAGTTCTGAGCCGCCATGTTTATCTGAGGGTTCTTTTGAGCCCTCAACATGTGACCCAGGTCCTGGGTAAGGTTTTGGACCCAACGCTCCAGCTGGGACACCCGTACCAGCTGGTACGGTGGTCTCTGGTCAACTCTAGGTGGATCACGGGAAGGGCAACTATCCCTTCTCCCGTAGTACCCTGGATATGGTGAATTTTGGTAACCCTCCACCCTTGGCCTCCCCTCTCCTGGATTGGGTTGTCTGGTTCCTGAAATCGGGGAATGAAAGGAGGGTTTGTCCTGCAGGTTGGGGTTTTGTGAGTATCGGGGAAAGAAACTTAACCCAGCATTTGGGGAATTACTGCCATCCTGGGGGAAGTTAGGAGGGAAGTTTCCCCTGGTTGTACTTACCTGATTGGATCCCCCTCTTGGGCTGGGGGAGCCCATACATAACCCAAGATTGGTCGGTTGACCTTGTATCTGTGACTGATATAATCAGGGGAGTTAAGGGTCCCATTGGTGGGATTACCTGCCTGAATGCCACCTGTTTGTGATTGTCCTGAAGGCCTCCTAGGTCTCTGATTTTGCGTAGGTACATTTTTAGGCCCCCCCATCTCTAGATCTAAAAAGGGGGCATCCTTCACCTCTGCCACCTTAGCAGCAGGTTTTGGCTGGTTTGGGCCAGATTGTTATTTTCTGCAGGTTTTTGGACCTCATAAAAGCGATCGCCTGCTCTATGACCCAGTCCAGAGATCTTTTGTCATGGAAATCCCTCACCAGCTTGGTCATGATATACTTGGGGAGTGCATGAAAGGAGGTGGTTATGAACTCCCTGCTATCCGTGCGCATGCTCTGAGTGGTTTGGGCAAAGGCGCGTTTGAGCTCCTGCACAAATTCTCGTGGGGCCTGATCTGCCCGCACTGAAGATTGTAGGCCACTTTGCGAGCCTCTTGGGGGTTTCTGTGGGCGGAAAAGTGTTTCAAGATGGCCACCCTGTAGGCGGACCATCTTGAATGGTTCTGGTCCTCCAGTCCAGCAAAGGAGCTATTCGGGGTAGAAGGTCCATTTTACATATGCAGTTCGGGTTGTCTTTCAGATGAAGTGTCCATCATCTGCTCATAGAGTTTCAAGTGTTCCCAAACAGAATATTTTGCGTTTTTATGGTATAGGGTTATGAAACTCCAAATGGCCTTAATCTTTCTAATGGGGTCTTTTGTCATTGCTCTCTTGAGTTTATTTGCCTTCTTTGGCTTAGTTACCAGAGTCCACTCGCCCTCAGACTCAGAGGCGCTACTACTTGAGGTCCCCTTCATGATCATCTAGGCACTCCCCAATTGTGTGAGTTTGAGAGGGGCTCGCAGCATGGACGGGCCTAGTTTCTCTATTCCTGTGGTGCTCAGGAGAGTAGTCTTCTGACTCTTCCCTGCTCCCAGGGTTGGCAGAGTATCCCCCAACTGCCCTAATTGGGTAGAGGTCTTCAGGATGCTCTTTTTGGGCCTCATGAACCAACTGGTCCCTTGGAAAGTAGTATTTCTGTGGATCTAATTCCCTGACTCTCCCCTCATAGGAGACTTCCCTGTCAGACATCAGCCTTAATGTTTGGGTATCTATACAGGGACACCCAGCCATCACTTTCTGGGGGGCGCTGACCTGTCAATTCCATCATGCTTGGTCTATTAAATTCTGATGGACTCAACTGTGCACAAAGTGTTAAATGTGTTTGAGTCCCTTAGTACAGAGGTCCTTCTGCTATGATCAGGGTTGCCCTGTCCCTCTCTACCTGTTCAGGGTCCCTCCAGTTAGGATTAAATCTAGCCCCCTCTTTCTCCAACTTTGCTAGTTTCGCCTTCTCAGCCCCTACTTCTTGATAGTAAGCAAAGATCTTAGCCTTTTGCTCAGCTATCAAGGCTTTACTGGCCCCTATGACCCACGCTTGCGCTGCCACTTGTTTGTGGAGCCCATCATTCTTTTCACAGAGGGCCTCATTGTCTCTCTGCGCTGCCTGTATGGTTTGAGAATAATGAGAATTTCTGTTGCAGGAGACTCACCTC
Organism: Ambystoma mexicanum; assembly: GCF_040938575.1. Taxonomy (NCBI): domain Eukaryota; kingdom Metazoa; phylum Chordata; class Amphibia; order Caudata; family Ambystomatidae; genus Ambystoma; species Ambystoma mexicanum. The sequence continues at coordinate 1,087,653,618 of NC_090927.1, read as the reverse complement.
CTGAGTTTGTGCATCCTTGGTTTGGGTGTTCTCTTCCAGAGCACCTTCCACCAGTCTGGCTTGCACCAGTAGATTCCCATACTCTGTTTTGAGTTCATTTAGTTTCTGGAGGGCTAACTCACTTCCCTGTAACTCTGTATTTAATTTACTTACTTCCTGGCATAGGGCGTCTTTCTCCTGATTTAGGGTGCCTCTCTGTTCAGTCAGGTCATTCCCTTTGTTTCTTGATGGTATTGAATTTCTGGAGCTCTTGATCAAATTCTGCTTGAGAATTGAGGTCTCTCATAACTAATTTATTATTTTCCTCTTTCAATTTCTCTATCTGCTCTTGTAGCATGGTTATTTGTCCTGAGCAGACCCTGTTGTAGGTTAATTGTTGAGTCAGCTTCTGTTGACTCTCTTCCATAGAGTCAACCTTTTCCTGACACTATTTTTGCTGCTTCTAGTTGGGCCTCTATGTCTACATTATTCTGTTGTTGGAGGGCCAAGTCCTCTTATCATTTTTTTATGTAATTTCTGGAATCTACCTCCAACTCTTGGCTCTTTTGTAATTCTTGTTCTGCTACTTTTAGTTCAGCCTGGATACGATTTAATAGTTCACATTGATTCTGCGCTAGAGTTTCATTTTCCTCCTGCTTTTCCCGCATCACTCCCATGTGGAGATACACGTAGGCCGTGATTCTGGCAATTTTGATTTAATCCTCTTTAATTTTTGGGGTCATATATAACTCACTCAAAGCTTGGTGTAATAGGCCGGATTTTGGTGGGGGACCCCCCGCCCCCAAAAAAAAAATTGACTCGACCCTTTTGCCATTCAACCCTTTTGAGTCGAAACTTTAACCTATAACCAGCGGTGACCTGTTGTGTTATTTCTTGTAGCCAGACCTTTTCATCCTGTTGTGGCCACTCACCTCTGACAAATAGCTTGTGCAGAAGGTGCTCCCTAGCCATATTGATTTCTACTATAGTAATTTTGGACGTGCTCTTTCTTTATTAATTTATTTATTTATGTAAGGGTAACCTGTATTCTATTGCCTTTCTGTCTATTTTGGGGTTGATTTTAGTTTTACTTTTAGAAACAGGCCTGGTACTTAGAGTATTTCTTTTTGAGAGACGCTTGTACAGTGTAACACAGTATTCCAACCGCACAAAGTATAACTATCACTACCCTGCAGGTTAGTCTGCTGTGCTAGACTGCACAGGTGGTCACCAATCTCAATCCCGGACTCAAGCCCACAAATTTGTTAAGGATTTCAATCAGGCAACACACACCTTGGTCTCGGCCTAATATGCAGTGCACGACTGAAATGCTCATTTCTTTATATTACGTAGATTCAATATTGAGGTGGTACACCACTCATATCACACCCCCTTTTCAAATACCCCGGGTCGCAGTGGACCATGAACCAAAAAAATTCAATATTTTATTTATCTATTTTAAAATTCTAAAGAAATCATACACTTTTTAATATGGGGCAGCAATCACCAATGGGGTGATAATTACAATGAGAATGTGAGCAATGCACTGGGTTTAACCTGCTAGTGGAACAGACACAGCACAGCGGAATAGGAGCACTTTTGGTTTAGGAAAGATAGCACCCAAGTTAGAATTTCCCCCTGCAACGTTCCCTCAACCCACCAATAATCAATTCTGAGTGGATAAACAGAAGCAGCAGGTAATCGGGAATAACCAACAGGAAACAGAATCCAAATCTGACCTTCCCTCCCCATTATATACATTATATATATGGTGAATAGGCAACCGTTTTGGCCTCTTCGTCTGCAGTTTCATTCCTTGCTAGATAGTCAGTTCGATTAGTGTGTGCGGCGCATTTGACTATTGCTATGGCTACTGGGAGTTGGAGTGCCTTAATAAGCCTGTCCAATAATGCTGTGTGTTGCAGTGGAGTGCCATCAGCTTGGAGGTAGTCCCTCCTTTTCCAATGTGCTAGCCCTGCATGCATGGTTGACGTCACATAGGCAGAGTCACGATACACTGTTACTTCCTGTTCTGCATGATTTTCGAACGGGATAATAAGCGCCTCTAATTCTGCTGCTTGTCTCAAAAGTGAGACAGTCTTGCACTTGCTACAACCTCAAATTTCCGGTTTGCTCTATGCCTCACTACCGCAGCACCTGAATGCCTTTCCCCATCAGTTTGATCGATTTTGGAAGAACCATCAATAAAGAGAATCCCCCCGCTAACACATTTTCTTTTACGCACAGGATGTCATCATATAATTCCTCGTAGTTAGCGCAATCATGCACATGCTCACCTTCTACCACAGGTTCAGCTACAAATGTGGCAGGGTTCACTATTTTACACCTGACTATTTTAATTGCTGGATTTGATATAACCACCTCATACGCAGAAGCCCTCTGAGATGTCAATGTACCTTTAGGTTTTTCCGAAATGGCAAACAATGCATGTTCAACAATTTCATAGAACACCCCATCACAACACAAGTAGACTTCTCTATTGCGAATGCGGCTGCTGCCAGCGACTGTTCGCAAGGAAAGTGCCCTCTCATAACTGGATCTAAAATCCCACTGTAATATGCCAGGGGTTTATACCCCAATGTAGTCCTATGTGTAAACACTGCTGTCATGACTGTCCCATTTGTGTGTGAAAATAAAAATAATTCCTCGTCATAGTTGTAAATTCCTAAAACTGGATCTGTAAAGATTGCTTTCTTCAACTATTAAAATACTCCCTCCATTTCCTCAGTCCATTCTATTTTTTCCTTATTCACTTGTGCTTTCATCAGATCCTGCAAAAGGGGTCTTGTGTACGAACTATGATCAAATACCCATGCTCTAACAGTTGCATAATCCCAAAAACTGCTGCATTTGTTTTATCGTGTGCAGTTTTGCTGTTTTCATAATCGCCTCAGCTCTTTCAGGTGTGACTCTCTTACCCTCATGCGAATTCAACTGACCTATGGACAACACTTCTTGACAATATTGCAACTTCTCTTTATCTACTTTATATCCCCTTGTCTGCTAGTATAGTCATTAACTGAATCGAGCCTTGTTTGCACTCATCTTCTGTCATACAACAAACGAAAATATCATCTACGTACTGCAGCACAATGCCTTTCAAATCAATATTGGCCAAGTCCATCTGGAGGACCCTATTAAAGATCGAAGGAGACTCTCAGTACCCCTGGGGCAAACAAGTGCTCTTCAGTTTAGTTTGGCAAAACATAAATGACGTCAGGTCTTGAGAGTCCTTAATGCAACGGGATTGAGAAAAACAACATTTTCAAGTCAATCACCATAAAATATTGTGCTTCTGCTGAGATAGCACATAGTATCGTCACCGAATTAGGACTAAAAGGAAACTCTGCCTCTACAACCTGGTTAATCGGTCTCATATCTTGAATAAATCTCCACGACCCTACCTTCGATTTCTTCACAGGGTACACCGCGGTATTACATGGTGATGTCACTAAAATACCCTGTTCCATTAGAGCCAAAATAGTCTTAAAAATACCCTAATCTGACTCACGAGACATGGGATACTGTCTTGCTCGAGGTAAAATTGCTCCTGGCTTCAACTTAATCTTAACCTCTCATACCCCTTTCAATATGCCTACGTCACAGGGGCCTGTAGTCCATAAAGAGTTTGGTACCTTTTCCAAGTCTTCATCTAAAAATGCTGGACGCTGCCACACTATCACCATTCGCTGTGGGATCTCTTTTTTCTATTCTGATCCAATCTGTAATATTCATCTCAAATATTACTTTGTCATCTGATGGATCATCCCTAAGTGTATCCGCGTCAGTCAATTTATACCCTTCCCCAATGGCAAACACTGTCCTCCATGGCCTGCCCTCGTCATTAGTTCCTTCGAGCATGGCCAATTCCCCTTGTACTATGGCTGCATTTAACTCTAGGCAAATAATCTGTTACACCCCCCCCCCTTTTTTGTCCATAGGTATCTGTGACCTGAACAAAAATTCATCAGGTATTCTCATAATCTTTCCCACTAATACGGGTAGCTATGACAATAGAATGCGTACCCCATAAATAAAACATCTGGCTCTAGAGGCATTCCTTGTAGAGCCATTTGCCCTGTAAACGCCAATATAAATTCACCCACATTCATATAATGTATCCCTGGAGTAGAACACACTGTGCCTTCATCAGTAAAAGAAATAGTCACATTAAGCTTTGTCATTAAAGCTCGTCCTAAAATATTAACCAGTGTCTGCCTTGAATACAATAATGGAACAGACATGTCACACTCTCCTATACAGACAGGTAACTCATCAGTAAAAGGAACTCTACTTGTAGCTCCAGAGAAACCTTGAGCATTCATGGCATTTCCCCGACATTGGGTATTTTCCCTCTCGTATACATGAACGAGCAGCCCCAGTGTCTACTAAAAGAGAAAGTTTTGCCTCCTATCGTCACATCAACACTTGGTTCATCTTGGGGGTCTGGTGTCATTGATAGTACTGAACACATCAAGTCACCTTGTGAACTGTCCTATTGTGGGTACATGCATATCCCTGTACCTGTAAAAGGACTTCCTCCTAGCACAGTGACACCCCCTACTCTATGTGTCAATAACTGTGCCATGTTTGCATTCTGCTGTATCTGCATGGGTGCATGCTGAGACTGCCCTTGCGGCGGATTCAATCGAGCTTGCTGTGGCTGCAATGCCTGTTACAGTGTATCCAGCACAAGCGCCGCAAATGCCTGATCATAATTGCACCCATATTTGACGTGCCAGGATACTGCACTCGAGCGCTCTTCAAATATCTGCTCTACAATTGTTCAATGGCGCTCCATCTTGCGCTGTGTTCTATGTCGTTACACTTGAATATCTTGCTCTCGTCCAAATGTCATCAGCCCTTTCCCCAAGAATGGCTGCTAGGAGACCCTTAATGTCCCCTATTGCTAAAGTATTTCCCCCTGTCATTTTTTCTAGCTCATACATCCATTTTCCCCACACCCGCCGTTAAACTGGGAAGTTTACACCTTAAATAATCCTTATGCATTTGCGGCCATGGAATATACTGCGGTCTAGCCGCTCCTTTCTCCAATAGAGGGAATTCCGTGAACCCAAATCCACAATCTGCTCCCATTGTCTGCCTATCCATAGTGGAAACAATGGTTCCTGATCACCTTCTACCTGCCAATGACCTTCGCCTGTTCACATATGGGGGTGACTCCCTTCTCACTATGCGATCATCCTTTAGGATGCTCTGGATATGCAACAGGATCCAGCATCCTATCCTTAGGTTGCTCTAGATTGGACCATCTTACTTCCTTGTCTGTCTGCAGACATCCCTCAGAACCGCATGCACTTCCTCCCTTGTCCCCACAGAAGGTTTTTCTCTCTTCGTCTGACATATCTAGCCCCAGCTAGTATGGCTTTCATCCCCTTCACCCTTATTTAAAGTCACCCTGTCTAAGGACAAGGCTCTGTGCTCGAGACTAAACGGGTCTCTTTCCTCGCTTCATGATTGGAAGATCAAAGACTGGTTCTCCCTTCCCTCGGCTTCCGGTTTGCTGCTTTCCCTTAAGTCTCGATAGGCCTTATCGATCCGATCTCTGATGCTCCCTATGTAAATATTCTCCTTTAGGGCTACCCTAGATGGCCCTGACGTTGCTCCCTGTGATGGGAGGAACTCCTCTATATTGCCCCATATTATTACTTGACTCTGTTCCATTAACTCCTTCTGAAAGGGATCAATATCGCGCTCCCTTTGTCTCCTTTTTCGCTCCATTTCTTCATCTAATCCGGTTGGCTTTCACGCTTCCCATCTAACTCTATCCTCTTGACTTTTCTCCTCCCTTTTTTCATTTGCCCTTCTTCCTTTTGTCTCTGCATCCTTTTATCCCTTAGTTTCTGCGCTTCCTCCTCTTGCCTATCTCGTTCAATTGCTCTCTGTTGTCATACTTCCTTTGCTCCTCTGCCCCTTCTTCTTTTCTTTGCTGTTCTTCCTGATACATCCATTCTTGTTTTTCTATTCCTTCTCTTATGCTCGTCCTCTGTCGCTTTTCTCATTCCCTGTCTTTTTTATCCTGTTCATCTTGATCTTGCCTTTGCCTAACTTACTCAATACTTTTCGGATTGAGTGTGAGCAATATCTGTCCACCCATTCATTTGTTCTGTACGAGCGTTACCTCGTCAGCTCTATCCTTTTCTCCTTTCCATCTCTTAGTCTCGTTCTATGTCTGTGGTCACATTTGATAGTTCGCTTTTCTCCTCCATATCCTGTAAGATCTTAAAGTTCACCTCCTGTCTCTTCGGGACTCTCGTCACTGCTGTAAGCAGGCGGTTTATATATCGGATTACTATATCCTGTCGCTGATTTCAGTTCCTTTAACGGATACAATCTTACATCTTCTGTACTGCCATCATTCACCTCGGCCGAGTTAAGGGGAGCAGAAGGCTCAACACCTTCGTCCCTAAACTGAATAAGCATCCACTCTTCATGGCGGATCCTCTCGCTCCTCCTGGTAAATTTTCTGGGCTCTAAAATAGCTGATCTCTTATCCAATTTCTTCCCTGTGTACGCAGCGTGCAAGTACGTGGTCATGTGTTGCAATACCGCTTTTGACAGCGATCCCCCTTGTGGCAATGGCATGAACATTTTGCCTGCTGTGCCTTTTACCCATTCTGCACTGTACTCTATGAGCTTAGGCATATGTTAAGGCAGAGTTTTACACAAATGCATCAGTGGAGTAATAGCCCCCGTGGTGACAAGTCTCAATTGACTGTCAATACTTAGCGTTGATTACACAGATACATTTTAGAAAAACAAATATGAGCGCGTTCCAACCTTTGCCGCTGAAAGCCTCTATTTCTCAATTATCTCCATCTACTTTTTCATTCGGTGCCGACAATGACTGGAAAATAGATAACGTCTCTTCTTTAACCTCACATCTTATTCTTGTTGCTCTTCGACACCTCTTTTCAATTATAAAATACAAAGACAGACTAGTCGACTTTTCACATATACACCATGGTACTCCTTTTCTTCTAGCCCATAAAGTACTCCAATTGGAGTTTGAGTAATTTCCCATCATAAACCTGTTTATGTGAAGCCTATTTGAGTAAACCACTTAGGGTTTGGAAATAACTCCTCCTAAACCTGCATTGAGGTAGGAAACTGGGCTTACAAAATGCTCCTCATTTAAATGCTCCTCATTATATACTAAACGCTCTTTGTTTACATTAGACAACCCTTGTTACTTTTCTTATGTTAGCACAATCCCATCCCCTTATTTTGCCAGTCTCCTCAATCTACTCACCAATCGTTCTTCAGTTCAAGGCCTTCGGTATCGTCTCACCTCCTCCAGTCGACCACTGTCACCTTCCGTCTGCTCAGCGCCTGTGGAAACCAGGAGGGATTTCGTCAAAGAGGCATCCGTCCCACCTGTATCAATCTTCTTACAAGTTTTCTATATTGGCCGCTCTATACAGGAAACCTTGCGATCTTCTGGCTAGATGGCGGAGGTTCTCCAATCGTCCGAAGCACTGGAAACCAGCGAATCGATGGGTCTTTGAACCATCCTCCCTCTCCTACCACGTAAACCCGTAGGCCGTTTAAGCGAGGTAGCGCTTTATGGGATAGATGGGGATGCAGAATTTACTCTTACACCAATAATAAGACCAACTCAGGAAGTTGGCAAATCTTTAACTGTTATTAACAATTATCAAAAGCAGGGAGTACAAAGGACATCAACGGATGTTCGCTCAAGTCTCAACGATTCACATGAAAAAACAGTTATATAGTAAAAACTCATCATGATTGACGTCATACTACGTGGCAAAATAAGAAAACCTACATTGGATTGTGGTTGGTGTACAGGGAACGTCTATGTATACTTTCTATGGGGGATAGGATTGCGATTGGTTCTCTAAATTCAGGTGGACTACTATTCCCACCCCTAGTGCAAGTCCTCTTCAGTGACATAAAATACACGTTTCATTGGCTTTCAAACTATAGGGCTCTTTGCTATGTGGCTCTCTATGATTGGTTGGCAAGCTTGTACCCTTCTGGAATATTCCACTCGCTAGCAAAACAAGCTGGTACACCAGGTGCTTGTACGTTGGACTTGACCATGCCTCCCCACCCAATTAGCCAACCATCTATCATCACTCTTGCTGTCTGCCATTCAAATTGTCTTTGAACTCGGCCTTGCAAACTATCACTGCACCTGAGAATAGAAAGGAGTGTAAGCATGGTCTTATCTTCTAGTCTCGATGTAGCTTGCCCAAAGTCTATTTTCATCTGGACCATGTGACAGTAGGCTGCGTGAGAGCTCTTTCTTTTGTATTTAACACTATCGAATGAATAGAACCTGGCACTCGTAGTGTTTTACCATTACACCTCAACAGGAGCTCACCTCACTTCTCACGCTCACTATCTTCTCAAATAGATAACCAGTTTCTTGGCTGCCCCAACCCTTGACATCGGGCCAGACAACCTTCCCCGATTCTTCCCTCATCGGCTGTTTTCTTCTACTGCACCACACTTTCAGCCCTTCTGTTCATAGGGTCTTAGTTTGCTAAAACACGATGTGGAGCAGTCAGATATATATATATATAATATATATATATATTGGCAGCACCGCCTGCAGTCTATTCACTACATATAGCCAGCCTTCATGATTAGTCTACTTGTGTTTCAGCATCTGTACAATTATAAAATGGCTTGCATTTTCTTCAGTGCTCTCCGCACATGCAATCTTCATTCCGCACATGAAATTTTACTTGATTCTTTTCTTCACCATCAGATTCTATAAGGTTTATTCACCTTCCTTGTCATCTCTTCTGGCTGCCTCATTTCTGCTTCAAGTGAAGTCACCAATCTTCTCTTTCATTCCTCTTCACACTTTGTCCGGGATTTCTCCAAAGAGGCCGTCCGCTCTCCGAGGATACATGAGGAAAGGTTTTCTTAACGGATACCTTGTTTCAAAGGATTTTCGTGTAATGGGCATCATAACTGGTGTCTTGCATGTCGCAATTTCTGCTTCCCAACATATAGGCAAAACAGGGGCAGGACTTCTGGTAGAGGCACTTGGCTCCTCCTCTACAAAGCATGTCAGAGTTTTGGGAACACATGCCACAAAAAAGAATAGTAATGGCAAGCTTTGCAGTGAAAAACACCAAAATATTTAAAGTATCCCGCATATGAAAATATTTACCTCGATTTTGCACCAGTCTTGGTGGACTGTTGCAGCCTGGGCAACGTGTGCAATGAGCAACCATAAAAAGAAAAACAAGTTTATCTCACTAAAATTCCAGCATGCCTCGAATGAGAGCAGTTTTGAAAGGCTTACTGGCTTCTGTGTATATCTATTCCAGGAATCATTTATTTTTGCATTGATGCATGCGCGCCTGGTTGTCCTCCACATGTGGGCCTCCACAGTAACATGTAAATGTGCAAAGGCCACAGGTGCATGTTCATAGTGCATATTGGCAAGACATATTCCTTTGCTCGTTATTTCAATGGTGGGCAACACTGTGGCACATAAACCTTTGGTCTATTGCTATCTCCAGCCACTTATCATGACTACTTTCAACCGAGGTTAGACTTCATTTATTTATTGGTTCTTTGTAAAGTGCTTACACTGAAAATAGTCTTTCAAGCGCCACAAGACAAAAAGGGTGTGGGGGGGAGCCAGATAAGAAAAACCCAGTAACTGTCCTACTAGACCTTGTGTCATTTGGATCTTGCAAGAGCAGTAACAAGCAGTCCAAGGGGGAGGTGTCGGTCGGGGCAGAAGGGAAAATGTAAGGTGGGAAGGAGGTGTAGGGCAAGAGTAGGTATACAAGTGCAGGGAGGGAGGGAGAGGGGGGAAGAAGCAGTCCAATGGGGGCTAGGCATGTGCTAAGGGGAGGCCAGGTGGGCAAGTGCCAAGGGAAGCAGGGAGTGAGGACCACGTGTGAAGCACGAGTACAGGGGTGGACCAGGCTCAGTAGGGATGCACACCCTGCCAAGCTTGACATGGGACAGGGGACCTAGATGGCAAGTGCAAGTTGAGGGGGAGCAAGAAGACAGGCTGCTTGGGTATATTGGGCAAGGAGAGCCTGGTGCCCTGTGGAGCTCAGAAAGGATCAGACAGCCAGTCAATGCAACAGAGGGGGAATGAAGAAAAGAAAGGCTGGGTCTTGAGAACCTTCTGGAACTTAAGGTGATTAGGCAGAAGCCTTAGAGGGCAAGGAGGCCATTACAGAGGGATGCTCCAGCACACAGCTTGGAATAGCGTCTGACCTGCAGAGAATTGTAGCTAGATGCCTGAAGGTCTCCAAGAGGGATGTATTTAGGGAAAGAGTCTGGTGTAGTGGGATCCGTGGACTCAAAGCCTTATGGATGATGCAGAGGGTCTTGATCTTGATCCTCACAGTTACTGCAAGCCAGTGGAGATATTTGTGGGCTTAAAAGATGTGGTCCCTCGGTTTGAGGCCAAGGAGAAGTCTTGCAGTCCTGTTCTAGATCTGCTGAATGCGGCGAAGGGAGGATTTAGGCAGATTGCAGAAGAGGCTGTTGCAGTAGTCCAGCCTGGAGAGGAACAGAGCTCTGGAGACATTGAGTTTCTGTACATCTGCTGCTCCAATGTTCTGCTTCGATTCTTCAAGTATTGTAATTGGTTATTTATAACACGCTTAATAGCCAGAGGTTTCTAAGCGCGGACCCAGGAATTGAACCTGTGCTGCTCTGCATCATCTTGCTTCCAAGGTGAGAGCGTTGCCCCCGAGCTATCCTCCCGAGACTATTGTGAGTTCATTACAAACAGGGCTCGAAATTAGGATTGCATAAACAGGAATTACAAGCAGTGCCGGGGTATCCAGAATTAAACAGTCACCAGGAGCTATCACTAGGGAGCAAGGAGCTAGTTTATAGCGTTACATTAGTTGGCATGGGGAGCCAAAAGTAGCTCCTGGTAACTGTTGGTTTTAAGTTCACCAGTCTCTCCTACATTTGATTTGAGTCACATAGTTGAAATAAAAATCAGGATGTCATTTATTGTTGTAATATAAATCCAGTGAAGGGCACGACTCATCTCGCTGTTAGCTGTGGCTGCGCACTCTTGTGCATGATCTAGTGCTGGACCTTACCCTGCCAGGAGTCTATTATAAGCTGCATTCTCAGCCGCACTCACCCCTCTTTGGGATTGCATCATCGCCGCGTCATAGCTCCGCCCCTTTCAGGAAGTGAGGCATAAAAGGCAGGCGGAGCTACCCTTGTGGCGTTAAGCCCACGCCAGTGAAGGGTGTGACTCATCTCGCTGTTAGCTGTGGCTGCTTGGTTGCAGGATGCCATACAACTCATACTAACAGTTCTAACATCGCGATTACCAGTGCTATTGGTGACCAGAGACTGTGGGCTGTGAGCCTTTGATCCGGGTTCGCCTTCAATCGCGGGTGCTATCTGAGCACCTATTAGCACAGACCTAGGATCCGGACTATACCAGAGAGACTAATCAATAATGAAGATGCCAAATATTGACGTGAGAGAGAAGACTCTCACGAAGACTACACAAGACAAAAGGAAAATGAAATCAGTAAATGACAAGGAAAAAAGAGAAGCAGCAGGAGCCAAACTTGAAGAACTGGGCAGGCTCCTTCGAGGGGACACATTACAATGTTTGAGGGGCCAGAGGATCTGGTCCTTTCTGACCCACAGTCCCTTCAAAATGCTAGTCCACCTACCCTCCCTCTGTCCCCAAACCAGATCCAAAGAGGCGAGTCCTTGAGGGGACTTCACTGTCCGGAAACACACAACCACAATCAATTCCACTTCCAAAGGTGTGACTTCGGACACAAACCTCAGTCCCCCAATCCTGCCTCAGAGGTCCCCTCATAAACACTCACCTCAGGCCTGGTGCGGAACGGGGGCCGAAAAGGGGTGATGCCCCTGTTTGGCACTGACGCTGGACTGCAGGATCAGTTGCGGTTCTGGGATCGGCTGGTCAGGGCCTGGGGCTGCGAGTGGCGTGGTGCGCCGAGACGGAATCGTGTGAGCACTGCCACCCTCGCGTAGCAACTTCAGTGTCGGCTTGCTCCGCCCCTGTCCCGGGCGGTGGGGGGGTGAGCAAGGACGTGGCGCTGGAGGAGCAGCTGAATACGGCTGTGGCGCAAGGAGAGCCCAAGGCAATTCAGTGCCATGAACATGATCCCTCCTATACGAAGTCTTGCAGCTCGGCCTGCTCACACAAGCCCCCCAAGTCGCCCATGAATCAGCCTATGGGCACCAACTCGCCAATGTTAATCTCTTCACTGAACCATAGAGAAACGTCAGACTCATGACAACGTTATTCCACTGAACATCTCTAACAGAGATAATGAAATTCACCCAGTAACTGCCAGAGGCAAACTCCCCAGCCCTCAGCTGGATCTTACAGACTTCAAAGAAAATCCTCTCGCCAACAAAACTTTACCTACCTCAGAAGATTTCGATGACGATCTTAATATTTTGAAAGCTCACAACCTGGCGGCAGACCTCAGTGTATCTGCACCAGAGCCACAGGAAGGAGAGCCCACAGGAGATACCTCTTTACCATCGAAGTGGGTAAAAGAGGAAGCACCTCGAGAGACAAATTCTCACAAGAAGCAGGAAGCTCCCCAAACTCCACGCTTAACAACAAAAACAAGCATTACCTTATCATCCACACCGCAGCAAAGGGCCTCCATAAAAACTCAGTTTAAGAAATTGTTTCCTAATAAACCATATACCAAAAAACCCATTGGTAAATTCTTTAGCAAAATGGACAAAACATCACTGAGCAATGTGGGTGAACTGTCTGATACTGAAATCTTGGAGGGAATGTCCACATCTGTTGGTGAGAACGCCTTTACTTCTAATGAAAAGGCTCCTACTGCTTCACAGGATAAACCTTTGACCCCAATACGCTGGCATTACAGTCAAGCAAAGCCATCTGGGCCGGCTTGCCTGACTAATCAGCCGAATGCCGCCTCTGCCCCCTCGGGTCAAAACATAGTGCACCAAGGGACCAAAATCATGGTTCCTCTTCATAAAACAACCGAAAAAGTCAAAGGAAGCTTGGATTACCAGCCTTGATCCCCTGATGTCGACCAATGGCCATCTTGATACATCTACTCTCCCGACAGGCCTTAAAGAAGATCGATTGGCCAACTCCATCTTAAACTCCAAAGAAAAGCCATTTACCAAACAAATTGAGCTGACTCCACGTCCCAAACTGACTTTATCTAACCCAAGAGAGGACACCCCGGTGGATATAACAAGATCTATGCCTGCTACTCCCTCACAAGGGAAACCATAAAGAGATACACCAAGCTCTATTGAAAGAAATTCACCTGGATAAAAGGTGGACATATTCCCCATAATGTCGGCAGTCACGATTCCTTTGGCCCCCTTGGGAAGCTTTATGAATCTCTAAATGAAACATTAAAAGAACACACTTTTATGACGGCTACCATGAGTGCCAAGTTATCCCATTTGGAGGGCTACATTATGGCTACTGAAGCTTGGAAGGCAAATTCGAGAGATCAGGGGTCAATGACAGAGAGTGCTTATATACCAACTAATTTAGCTGAAAAGAAAAAACAATGTCTTTCTTTTTAAAAAAACAGTCGGTAGAGGCAGAAGCTCAAACATCTGTAAAATCAATGATAGAAGGAATCACTGATAAAACCAGGGCGAAGGAGGTTACCAACCCCGAAAAGCTAGATCCTCCGGGACCCACCAACCTAACAACAATGATTATCACCAGGGGATAACCCTCAAGAAATACGAGGAGAAATCGTTGAGAGCTTCAACAAATGGCCTCTCCCTACCAGTTGTGAATCTGCAGAATTCCAATTCCCAAATAGCCGGAATAAGACCACCTCCCGACTGCTTTCAAAAGCCCGATTATAAAGTGGGACTTACTGCAGTCGGCTCTAAGAAATTCAAATCCAAACATGACGATTTTCAAGATCCGATTGATACAACTCTAAGGAAAAACCCAGTCGACCAGAAGAAAGCCGCCAGAGGAAATAACCCGGTTCTCATCACAAGCCAGACTGCAGATCCCACGTCTAAAAGGCGTATGCCTTCTAACAGCAACTCTCAAAGGGCAAATACTACTAATGTAAATGAGACTTTAACTAACTGGGTGATCATAATAGAGAAAAAAAATGCGACTGAAATAAACCAATCAGGTATAATGACACCCACTGCAGCGACTCAAGATGACGCAGATAGCGATTTAATCCATCTATCCAACATCAGCGTTTACTCTGTAGAAAACTTAGATTCCGAAATTCTGGCTCCCATAGGAAAAAAAGGAAAGTCTCTTTTGCAGATGAGCCACTAACTCAATCAGGACACCGGAAGCTCAGCCCCAATTAAAACACTGGATCACAGAAACTCCCTCTTAAAAAAACCAAAGGGGTCCAACGGGAAAGAAATCAGTTCAGTCCAGAAAAAAGAACCATACATCGCTTATCAGGCGTAAACTTGAACAAGGGTCACCACATAGAGACCAAAAGCAACAACAAACACACTGTGGTTAGCCCGAGGTCCCAGCGATCGAGCCGTTTGAGACACAACGAAAAGTCGCAAAAGGACAAAAGAAACTCGAAGGAAAACAGGCTTCCTAATGCAAGAGATAGATTGAAACCCAACCTTCCGATTGAGTGGAGTCATCTCCCTAAACAAAACGGTGCCTACAGTCCACGGGCAAAACCTGCCGACATGTGTCAGCACTCTTTACACATAAAAGCCACGCAACTAGAGCGTTAAAGCTAGAAAAGATTGCAAACACTAATGACAAATCCAGCTTAAATAGAAGAGAAATGTTACAGCTCTTCAAGAGGATCCTGAACGAACATCAGCTTCGCAGTGAGGATATAAAGGTTGTAGAATTTGCGCACAAAGGGAGGACTGATTACATCGCAAACAACAAAGAAAATGTTGCTCTCGTCCTCGGGAAACTTACAGAAGATTGGCTACCATCTCTGCAAAATTACCTGAGATGAAAGAGGCATGGATTCTCACAATACAAAGTGTGAGAAAAGTACTCGATTAAACGAACCTACCGGGTACAAGGGGAGCGGGGTAACATCTATCTACCTCCGACTGTGAAGAGCCATTCACGAACCAACTCTGTTGGATCTTCAAACTTGAGCAAAGGGTATGAGAAAGTAGGGGGGGGGGGGGGGAGTACCAGCCCTTGTTCCTCTCCGCTACAGGTACCGGTTCTATGGCACCTTTCTCTAGCAGGTCTACAATTTCCTGCAAGAGGAGCGGATCTGGAACTTTCAGACAGCTGTTCCCCGGTGGATGACTCTGAGGGATGCATAGAAAAGGCAGGCAGTAACCTTGGGCAACCGTCTCCAATGCCCAAGCATCTGACGTAATAGCCTGCCATTCCGTCAGGGGTTGAGTTACCCTGCCCCCTACTGGTGTTTTGTGAAGAGAGTCAGAGCAGTTTGGAGGCGGCTGATGCAGATGCCGAGGGTAAAGAGGCACCTGCTGCGGCTTTTGTATTTTTACCCCGTCCACCTCGGGTGAATTTTTTCTGACCCCTTTGAACCGGCTGTCCTCTGCCCTTTCCGAATGCGGAATAGAAGCGAAAGGACTTACCTCTCCAAGAGGTTCCTGAGGGGCGATATGGTGTCTGACGGATTGCAGCTCCTAGGGATTTTGCTGCTGCCTTTGATGTTTGTAGTTTTTCTAAACTGTCATCCGCATGCTTACCAAACAAAGAAGAGCCGTCAAAGGGCATATTCAAGAGTCTGCTTTGCACACCTGGAGCAAAACCAGACTTTCGCAACCAAGCAAATCTCCGGGTTGTTGTACTTGCCTCCATGGCCCTGCAGATGCTGTCAGCAGAATCGATGCCAGTTCGAAGGGATTCACACATAGCGTCTTTACCATCCTTGATGATGTTTAGGAACGCTTCCCTTTCTTCTCCCTCCGGGAGGCAGTCAGCCGCTGATGAAGCACACTCCCAAAGTGTGTGGCTGAACCTTGCGAGCGTACAAGTAGCATTGATGGATTTCAACGCCATGCTACATGCGGAAAATACTTTTTTGGCCATAGAGTCATCTCTCTTATCATCCCTATCCTGTGGAACAGTAGGGTAAGCGGATTTACTTCCTGCTGAAGTAGCTGCCTGAACAACCAGACTCTCCGGAGTTGGGTGTTTGGATAAATATTCAGGGTCAGCAGAAGACAGCCTATATTTAGCGGATCATTTTTTGTTAACCACCGGGATAACCTCAGGTGTTTCCCAGTTTGCCAATATTCTCCTTTGTAATGCCGCATGAAATGGCACCACAGGATCCTCCTGTGGACCTTTGACCAAGATGTCTGTGAGGTCGTCTTGCTGAAAAGCAGGTGAGGGTGTGGACCACCCCATAAACTCTACTATCCTTGCCATCAAGGTTCTATAAGGGGTTTCAGCATGTTCCTCTGGGTCTGGTGTGGCAAATTCCACTTCTGGGGAAAGTGTCCAACCCACTTGCTTCCTGTAGGGATTCATGGAGGTCTTTCAACCTACCAAAATTCCTCTGGTGCAGGAGTTGCAGATCCCTGCAACTCAAAAGGTCTTTCCTGATCCGAATCCTCCCCTTCTTCATAAATAGAAGATAAGACTCTGGAGTGATCAGGTCTTGAAAATGGTACAAATCCCATTTCCAGAGCAGAAGGAGCCAAATTAGTCATGATTGGCTGAGAAAACGTCGACGTTGTCGACGCGGACGTTAAAGGCTTTGAAGCCATCGGAAAAGGCGTCGAGAAAGGTGGTAGAGGCCTCGATGAACTTGAGTATCGGGATTCTAATCGAGGTTGTCGACGACATTCTCGTGCTCGAGGCTCTGGGTATGGCCACTGGCTGTGAGGTGGCCGTGAGTTTATCCTTTCTCGGCGTCTAAGACGGCGTCGACTCTACTGACCTGTGCGTCGAAGAACCCTTCGATAACGGCGTCGACAACGCCGATCTATGTGTCGAAGGGATCTTCGACGACAGCGTCGAAGACGCAACTTTGCCTTTACTCGAGGGTTTGTGATGCTCTCGAGTGGCTTCTTTCACCGCGGATTTTTGATTTTTCGGGTCTTTCACCCAGAGTATCACCCTCAGCAGTCTTCGAGGGGGTCGAGGCCGCTTTCTCGAAGACGCTTAGCATCTTTTTCCTGAATTCCTCTCACTCAGCCTGAGAGTGATGTTTTGTGGGGCAGGCGACCCTTTTTGGGGAAACGGAAGACGAAGACGAGGAAGGTGATCTTCGATGTCTCTTTTTTGAATGCTTAGAAGAGTGATGGGAACTGCTTCGAGACCTAGAACGAGAATGTCTTTGGTGATGATGAGGAGACGAATGTCTCGACTCCGCCGAAGAAACTTTTGAAGAAGTTTTAACTCCCTTACCTCTCTCGAGCTTCCCCTTACGCTCCTTCAAGGTTTTCGCCGTCATGGACATGCAGTCCTCGCACTCCGAACAATGGTGCTTGATTCCCAGGCACCATAAACAGATCCTGTGAGGATCCGTCAACGACATTTTCTTTCCACAGTCTCGACATTTTTTGAAGCCGGACCGTGGAGTCGTCGGTTCGGGTGAGGAAGCCATCGAGTACGAGTCGGTATTTACGAGGAATAATGATATATTTCACTGAAGAACTGAGCAACGATATTCCGAGGCCCCACAAAGCGCGGAAAAACGGAACCGAGCAATGGACGCTGCGCGAGTCTATTTATACACGTGATGACGTCGGCGCCGATACAGAGGCCGTCGAGGGACATCGGCTCGAGGGACGTCGACGCGCAGCGCCCTCTACTGAAAAAAAAATTCCGAGGCCAACAAGCTGGGAGATGATCTATCAAAGATAAGGAATACGCCGGAGGACACAATCCCTTCAAAAGAGACATCTCACGAAAACCTGTAGGTCGCTGAGCTAAACCAGAGAGCTCAAAAAAACCTAGCAAAAACATTTCAGGTGCCCTTTCAGAAACAGACAAACAGAAGAACAGCAACAAAGACAACAACAGATGGGCCTGGATTCTGGCTGCTTTGTCCCGTTATACCACAAAATAGCAACCAAAATACCCAATGACAAAATGCTACAATGTTCACTAAAAATCGGCTCCTGGAATACCCGAGGTCATTCCCATCTTAGTCAGGCTGGTGAGATCAATATGGGTCAATTTGACCTCTTGACTTTCCAAGAAACCTGGTTTTGTCTCCCACCAACTATAGGCGGCTTTGAAACATTACTAGCCCCCGCATCTAAAGGACTTCAAGGACGCCCGAGCTCTGGTCTCCTAATAGCAGTACGGATAGGAGGAAGCCTGAGAATAAAGTGCAGCTTAGCTTCATCGACCTTTACTCAAGCAGCCCTATTGACTTGGAACCAAACCTGGAGACCTCTCATGACCACAAGAGCAGTGTCAATATTACTCATGAATGTATATTGGAATCCTTGCGTTCAATCAACCAAAGTAATCCTGAGTGAAGTGGATTCAATCCCAACCGAAGCAGTAAGAGCCCACAACGTGGAGCATATTTTGTTATGCAATGACCTCAACTATCCCTACACAAGGAGGGGCAAATGTTGTAAACTCAAACACACACTATCAAAGAGTTAAATCAACTTCGAGAGGATGTGCATAGGCTGAACTCATGGATTCCTAGGACTTATACAATTGAAACCAATTGGGGAATTCCATTGAGCCTGAACCTACTTGGGAGAGCGTGGGCCGCAAGCACTATTGATCACATCTATGCCTCCAAAGAACTTTATGCACTTATCGATTCATTTAAAGTGATCAAAACCACTTGCAGTGATCATAACTTTTTATCAGCATCCTGGCCCTGTACCAAAGAAACACCACATCGGCTCGAAGTCAATCTTCAAGGTACTTGTCTAAAAATCAATAAAGAAGCCCTCATACTAATTACATCTACTTATAAGGGCAATTACTTCCTTGAAACGGACGATGTGAGAGCAATACGTTTGGATTATTATCCATTACTGGTCCCGCATTTACAGCCTAGACCTACAAGAAACAGCCTTGGAAATCAGAATTTACACAGTCGCAACAAGGAAACAAAGCAAAGAAAAGCCGGTTTTAGAAAAGCATCAAGATTAGTCATATCAATGCCATCGGCTGAAAACATTACTCGAGCACCGGCACTAAAAAAAAGCTACAAAAACTGGCTAAAATCCTCTCGATGGAGTCTCTACCAACAAGATGCAGAAATAATGCTTGGGGCCATCTGCAAGAGAAACTCCAAAGACTTCTGGTCCTTTGTTAAACAACAGCCCCAACAGCTTCTGTAATCTCATGTACTATCAGTGAGGACATATGGGCGATGCACTTCACTGACCTGTTTAAACAGCCCCCTATATCTGCAAATAATGTGGTCAAACAAATCGCTGGCGCTTGGGCCATCCCTTACAACAAGTCAACCATCCTGAAAAAAATAAAGCAGCTCAACAATTCTAGAGCTCCTGGTCCCGATGGGATCTCAAATATCCATCTAAAGAAAGATCCAGAACAATGGGCCTCTATGATTTTTGAGATCTTCAACAGGTCCCTCGCCACCAGAAATATACCTGGATCATGGAAGACAGCTAACATCGTTCCTATTTATAAGAAGGGACCGAAGAACGACCCTAAAAACTATAGACCAATAGCGTTACTCGATGTTATTGGCAAACTATTTCGAACCCTGATCCTGGATATATTCCAAGCCTGGCAAAAAGAGTCCAATACAGCGGACCCCTTCCAATCCGGCTTTGTAAAACACCTGAATACTTCAATCAACATCATGATGATCAACATACTAAAGGTGTGTTATGGAAGTTCGATCATGAAACAGGGCAAAACTTTGGTCAAAACTAGAGAAATCCAGGTGTCCAGCAACCATCCTTGACCCTATCAAAGCACTACATTCCGAAACCTCAATGAGGGTGCGCCTGAATGCAGATGGCCAATTATCCTCCTCCATACCAACATCTAGGGGGGTTAAGCAGGGTTGCCCTTTGGCCCTCACCCTCTACAATGCCTACATGGCCGACATCAAGGATAACGAAAACGGCACTCGTTCTTTTCCACCAACAATAGAGGAGGCCAAGGTCACCCAGGTCCTCTATGCCGACATAATACTCATGGATCAGACAGCCATAGGCCTACAGCGCCAATTAAACAGCTTGGTAACATACCTCAGGACAAACGACCTGGACTTCAATCCAAGTAAAACAAAGGTGCTTATTATCGAGAAGAACAAAACAAATCCAACAGAAAATTCAAGTGGTTTATGAACTCGAAAAAATTGGAATTGGTCGAAAGTCTCAGTTACCTGGGGGTCAAAATTTCACAGAGTTTCGTTGAGACTACGATGCAGGAACATCTATTTGTAAAAACCAGAACTCCTGCCGTTCAAGCAGGATATCTGGAAAGAAATTTGGAAAATGTTCATTACTTCCGGTAATAAATTTCTTCAAAACAAAAGCGATGCCGGCAATAACCTACAGGGCGGAAGCCATGCCCCAACTACCATCTTCATTGTGGATCAAACTCGAAGGCTTATTTTGGCAGCAAGTTCTGCGACTTCCACCTTTGACACCCATGGCTATAATTCGAAGAGAATTATGCCTTCCATCAATGAAATCAGTTGTGGAGACGAATATATTACTCTTCATGTGGAACATCTTACGTAACCCACTACCGAAAATCCTTGATATACTACACAACAAACTTACAAATGGCAAAAGCAGGACTCTCAGAGCTTGGTCCAAAAATTACCTCGACCTGCTAGATACAATCGGAAGCTCCCAATGGGAGCTCAACTATATTCCAGATAAAGGCAAGGGAAAACTGAAGATCTGGGATTGGATTGTCACCCTGGACAGAGCCAATGAATATAAATCATCTATGGACCTCTCCTGGGACTCGCATAGAGTAAATGAGGTTTGAAAATATCTAAAGAAATTCCCTGACAAATGGCTTCAAACAACATTTTTGAGGGCTTGGTCTCAACCTTATGAAAACAAATGAAATACTGCACTGCCGAAGACAATCAAAGTGCAACAGTTGTTCTTGCGACAACCCAAATTCCATTGAAACAGTACGCCACCTTCTCATGCTCTGTCCAGGGACAACACAACTCGGGCTCACCCATCTTCAATCATATAGGCTGCAACTCTCGACATTATACGAAGAAGCCTGGTGGAACTGGACCATGAGTGGTGAGCAGGGGCGTTGCTAGTGGGGGGGCTATAGCCCCTGATCTTTTGGTTGTAGCCCCGGATAGAATTTCAGGAGCTACAGCCAAAAGGCTAGCTAGCCCCCAGTCCCAACAGTTCCAACATCAGCTTAGCCCCGGGTCTTTTCCAGACCTAGCAACTGACCACAGCCACAGCTAAATCTCTTCAGAGCCTCGAACTAGAGGGAAAAGCCCCAAACACTTCACAAATTTGAAACTAAGATGTTTCCTTTTCCTTCACTAAGAAAAGTCTTATTTTGTAAAATTGTCTAGTCACAATAAAAAAATTAAAAAAATCAATTATATTGATGGTAATAAATACAAAAATCTAAGAAAAATAGCCACGTTAAGGCCTATCTAGTGACATTACTTCACAAACAGTAATTTTTAAAAATACATTAACACTTACATCTCAAGTGACATACCATTTAATTTATTTTACAATGAAAACAGTTTCCATACACTGTGCAAAAGCTTGAAACTGGCTTTCGTAAACACTGCGAATAGAGCAACACATTTCAATCTTTAAGTCAACCTTTCAACAAGTTCGGGTTTGGCAGGGCAACCTCTTTTACAATGTTCTGTGGCATAAACAAGGACCTTGAAACAAACTCTAGATAAATTCCATGCGTTTGCATGGCCATCACATTCAATGTCAGATTTTTCACTAATTCAAAATCCATCTGCTGGAAGACTGTCTTTGACACCCACTGTTTACTTCATTTGGTAAACTCCTTGTTGTAACGAGGCATCCCAAAAATACCTGCAGTTTTTGCTTGTTCCTTTCTAACGTTCGCGTTGTGTGCAAGTACAGCTAGTCTTGTTCTGGACTTCGTACAGTCTATGCCAAAATGCAAACTTTTAGGCCTGTAGTTCAGGCACATATTATGCAACACCTCCAAATCTCCAGTGTGGCAGTGTGAGGAGAGGAGCCGGGAACCAACCACCTTTTCTTACACTCCAATGGTCCATGTGCACATTTGTGGACATGTTAGTTTTCTTTCAAGAGTGTATGTTAAAACAGTGGTGCATCAATGAACGCCATTTTGCAAGCAGAATATCTACAGATCCATCACAAGTTTGAGCTCCACCAAAGATGGTTGCTGATAGAGTGACCAATTTAAAATGTCTTCCTTAGCCTTTTCTTTCCAGCAGCTGTAACTGATTTTGCGACGCACCATACATCATATTGATGCTTTATTTCTGGGAACTGCACTCACATTGCCTTGGCTATTGACATATGCCTGTCAATGGTTATCAGGTTTATCTGCATTCCTCTGGATTGCAGAAGTTGAATGGATTTAATGAAACAATATTTTTCCATGGCAACAGAAGATGTACATTCAGATACTTGCACGACGACTGAATTCACTATTTATTTGGTTTCCAGTTCTTGGAAGTGGCAAGTGCTGTATTTAGCAGAAAAACCTGGACCGTCACACTGTCCATCACCGGCAAGCCAGAGCCTTTTGCCAGCAAGAGCATTGACATCTGTTTGAGTGTCCATGCCTGGTTAATAGCAGGGAGTAAGAAATCCATCTGATATTTGTAGTAGTGGGTTTTTGAAAGGAACTCACAAATTTAGAAAAACTTGGAATTGTACTGTACGTTGATTTGCTAAACAAAGCAGATGAACAAAGTACAATTCCAGCAGGCACTTTTTCAAGTATAGGTTGAGCAGACCATGAAATAGTTATAGTGGTGTACATAGCTACCCTTGATCTTCAGGTTAGTGCCTTTGACTACACAAGTAAACTTCACCAATGGCTCCCCACAAATCCTTCTACGCAATTTATGATCACATTTAATCATGTTCATAATTTCTATCGGTCAGAACTCAAATATAATTTATTCTGGTTCCTTTAATAGCCAATTGTCCAGAAGTATAGTGGTTAGCGACTCCATGGTGGTGGTTAAGTCCTCAACACTAGGAAGAGTGAAGTCCACATCACAAGCACAATGAGTAGCGAAGATGCTTTGGTTGTTTGTGTGTGATATTTACGATTGGTCCACGTTTATTGGGGAAACTGAACATTGTCTGTTTCTTAGATAGCATTTTTTTTTTTTTTTAGAGCGTGCGGATCGTGTGAGTGGCTCTGCAAGCTATTCTGAAACATCTTGTGTGTTGTCTGTTTCTTCGGGGTGACATTGTGGACTGTAACAATGATCCAGTGTCACTTCCCATGGGTCACTGCAGACCTTCAATTCAAATTACAGCCACTGGACATCTGCATCAACACTGAATATTGTGAGAACCATGCTGAGCCTCAAAATGTAGCTGCTCCCAAGTGACAACAGGTTGGCAAACAACATCATTAGTTTGTGTAGTTGTCAGAGTCTTTATGCTCCTCTTCTTTCAAGGCCTCTAATCAAAGAGAAAAAAACATGCTTAATTTATAGCACACATACACAATATATGAACTACAACATGAAAATGTATATCAATGAAATAACTGATAAACCACTTTAAAAAAAAAAAAACCTTTACGTACCCTTGTTTTCAGAATTCTCCTTGAAACAGGCAAATTGGACTTGCCGACCACCAGACCAAGCTGAAAAACAGCATTTTGAAATTGTATAAACATTGAAATGTGCGCTTCGACTCAATCATATATAAATATGTAACAAAATGTCACTATGCAAACCATTAAAACATTAATTACATCATAGTTAAAATGCATAACTGATATTTTACAATCTTTTATTTATACCTCTTGTCCATGTCTCTCTCCTATTGCGACTGCTTCAGTAGTACATTCCTTGTACATAAATCCAAAGAACATTAATTAAGTTGTTAATGTTGAAATCTTTGATCTCACAAAGTACATCTTGAGAAAGTTGATTTAAAGATTGTCGACCTCACAATATCAGTTAAACTATGTAAAAAGATATAGTTATCATCCGATTAACATTTTTAAATTAGTATTGACAAAGTTGAACACTGTGTACATCCAACATTTAAAAAAAGACATTTGAAAACTGTACCCGATAACCTTCAGAGAGGTCGCAGGAGTTGTGGTGAGAGATCCTGCAAAACATTGATTAAATTGTGGCCCATTTAACCCCTTCAGTGCCAAGGGCGAGATATCTCGCCCTTGGAATTGCATGTGCAGTGCCAAGGACGAGATAGCTTGTCCTTTTTGGCACCTTGTTTTGAGCGATCCCCCTCACTGCCAGGGGGCTGGATTACAATAAAATCACTGCAGCAGCCATTTTCACAGCACTGGAGACTCCTGGGGGCAGATGATCACTGCCCCAGGGGTGAAAAAGAAAAAAAAGAAAAAGTCGAGGGAAGGGGGACCACCAGGGATATAGGAAAACATGGCGTCGTTGGAAAGGGGAGATAATCCCCTTTCCAACGACACCATGTACATGAGGCATTGCTGGTCATGGATCGGCGCAGAGCGCTCAATCCGTGACCCCACAACCCACTGGACCACCAGGGATACGTTTGTGACGTGGGGGGCAGGGTGGTTGCTTACAGTAAGCAGCCCTCTCCCCCTGTCCCACAATGCATGGGGGGACATATGTGCACAACCTTGGGGGCAGATGGCTGATCATCTGCCCCCAGGGAAGGGGGCAAATAAAAATAATAAATAGAACGGGGATGGGGGGACTGGGATTTTTTTGCCCCCATGAAATGGTGGTGGCCCTCCCCCTCGCACACCAAGTGGAAAGGAGGGGCCACCCCTTCTAGCCCTCCCTGGGGGCAGATTTATGCCCCCAGGCAGGAGTATATGAGGTGGCCCCCCATCCAATTAGGGGGTGGGGGGAAGGGCTACCAGGAATTAGTGTGCAGGCCCCCCAAAGGATGGGGCCTGCAGGTTAGGCCCCCCTAGGGGCAGATGGCTGATCATCTGCCCCCAGGGAAGGGGGCAAAAAAAATAAAAGGGAATTTGGGGTGGGATTGGGGGGGCCACTAGCCACCAGGGATATTTTTTTACAGAAAAGGGGGCTGGCCCTCTCCCTATCACCCCAAGGGGAAATGGGGGCACCCCTTGTAGCCCTCCCTGGGGGCAGATATCTGCTCCTAGGAAGGGGCATCTGACCTCAG
Source organism: Ambystoma mexicanum (assembly GCF_040938575.1). NCBI lineage: Eukaryota > Metazoa > Chordata > Amphibia > Caudata > Ambystomatidae > Ambystoma > Ambystoma mexicanum. The sequence goes on along the minus strand of NC_090927.1, from coordinate 1,087,628,364 downwards.
GGAGGGCTCCATGAGATGCCCCCCTGCATTTGGTGTGGGGGGGGGGTAGCGGGTCACCCCCCATTACATTCGAAAAATTACCTGCCGGTTCAGGGTGCCCCTCAGCCCGCCCTAAAGTGTAGTGTACCTTTTCCATTTTTTTCTTTGTTTACGAAACTTGCCTTGGCGCAGAGGGGCACATTGGTGTGCCAATCTGGTGCCGGGGTGCCCATACCTTACTGCCTCACCCACTAGGGGGCCTGTCCCACCATTTCTGGGGGCCCTTCCCCCGCACCCCAAACGGAGGGGGGGGTGTACCTCACGCAGCCGTTTGTAGGAGGCCCAGGGAGGCCTGCATGAGGTGCCCACACCACCCATTTGGGGTGAAGGGGCAGAGGGCCCCCAAAAATGGTGGAACGTTATGAGAGTACTGTTTTTTATTATTCTATGGTTAGGGCCCACTGTCAGTGGGGTGGGTGAGACTGGTGCTGGATTGTTGGTGGTGTGGGTGGGAATGGCACGTCTGGCAGATCACCTCCAACTGTCCTGGAGTTGCGGCTGGGCTGCATTACAGCTGTTCCCTTCGGGGAGGTATTGGAACACTGCCGAGACTCCTTGGTGGGCAGAAGCTGTAACGCAGGGCAGCCAGGGCTCCAGCAAAGTCGGTGGTAATATCCATGGCCTTGGGCACCCTTCTCCCATGTGGGTCTTTGCCGGGGGTTCTGGGTAATAAATTCTGGGCCGATTTGCCTAAGTCAGACCTCTGTGGATTCCCACGGTTGTCCTCTTTTGGGAAATGCACGGGGTTCCACGTTTTCCTTGCTGGCTTCGACACCGTAGGCCCAAATCAGTAGGTTGCCCACATGAACAAATTGTGCTGTGGCGAAAGTCTTGGGGTTACCAGTGAGATGCCCTTTTCCTTTTGCGCCCCCGGTAGGTGCACCCACACATGTGAGGTACCGTTTTCATCGGGACACGTGTGGGGACGCAGGAAGGTAGGCCATGTGTTGTTGGCGGTGTGTTTCGGTGGGTGGCCAGAGCGAAATGTCCGAGAATTGTCTTCATTTCCAGCCAATTTCAGAGGCATTTCCAAGTGTCCACTCACCGAAACACGTGGGTTTCTGCAATAAATACATCAAGGTGGTTGATCTAATGCTTTGCAATTTGCTTACAGTGTTGCAAATTATCAAAATAATAAGTTATCTTGCATGTAAAAAAGATATTGTTAATCAATACCTATTAGTATAAATCCATTATCTCTTCTTATACCTCGTCTTCCAGACCAGTTGCAGTAGAAGAATAGTATGTTGTGCAAAGCAGACTCTTGAATATGCCCTTTGACGGCTCTTCTTTGTTTGGTAAGAAGGCGGATGACAGTTTAGAAAAACTACAAACATCAAAGGCAGCAGCAAAATCCCTAGGAGCTGCAATCCGTCAGACACCATATCGCCCCTCAGGAACCTCTTGGAGAGGCGAGTCCTTTCGCTTTTATTCCGCATTCGGAAAAGGCAGAGGACAGCCAGTTCAAAGGGGTCAGAAAAAATTCACCCGAGGTGGACGGGGTAAAAATACAAAAGCCGCAGCAGCAGCAGGTGCCTCTTTACCCTCGGCATCTGCATCAGCCACCTTCAAACCGCTCTGAGGACTCTCTTCACAGAACACCAGTAGGGGGGAGGTTAACTCAACATCTGACGGAATGGCAGGCTATTACGTCAGATGCTTGGGCATTGGAGACAGTTGCCCAAGGTTACTGCCTGCCTTTTCTACGCATCCCTCAGAGTCATCAACCGGGGAACAGCTCTCTGAAAGTTCCAGATCCGCTCCTCTTGCAGCAAATTGTAGACCTGCTAGAGAAAGGTGCCATAGAACCGGTACCTGTAGCGGAGAGGAACAAGGTCTGGTACTCCCCCTACTTTCTCATACCGAAGAAAGACGCAGGACTGAGACCTATCTTGGACTTACGAGAACTGAACAAGTTCCTCAGGAAGGACAAGTTCAAGATGGTAACTCTCTCTCAGATCCTTCAGGCCCTCCAGCTCCAGGACTGGCTGTCTGGACCTCCAGGATGCTTATTTCCATGTGCCAATCCATCTCAAACACAGGAAATACCTGAGGTTCGCAATTGGCGGCTCTCATTATCAATTTCGAGTTCTGCCATTTGGGCTGACCTCCGCCCCGAGGGTCTTCACCAAGCTAATGTCGGTAGTGGCTGCAAGTCTAAGGAGGGAAGGGATCCACGTCTACCCCTACCTGGACGATTGGCTGATCAGAGCTGTATCTTCGGAACAAGCTCAGATCCAGCTAGATTATGTCTACCACTTCCTTCACAAACTGGGCTTCTCCCTCAATTTAAAGAAGTCACAGATGATACCATCACAGAGACTCCAGTTCATTGGAGTGGTCCTGGACACTTCCCTGGGAAAAGCCTCGCCACCAGAGGTGAGGGCTCAAGATATTCTGCAGATGGTCACCAAGTTTCAAAATGCCCAACGTCTACCAGCCTTCGACTTTTTGAGGTTGCTAGGCCTCATGGCATCCTGCATCTTCCTTGTGCCAGAGGCTCGCCTGAGAATGAGATCTCTTCAGTAGGCACTGAGAACTCAGTGGTCGCAATTCTCAGGGAGAATGACAGACCTCCTTCAGGTTCCGAACAAGGTGGCTCGAGACCTTCAGTGGTGGGCCTGCCAGAAAAACATCTTGAAGAGGGAACTGTTTTAGCAACCATGGCCGGAGATAACAGTAGTCACAGATGCCTCACTCACGGGGTGGGGAGCCCATACCAACGACTTGACCATCAGCGGTCGTTGGTCTCCATCGGAGTCCAGACTACATATCAACCTGTTAGAGCTGAGAGCAATCAGACTAGCGCTGAAAGCTTTTCTGCCATCTGTACAGGGGAAAAATGTCCTGATAATGACGGACAACACAGTGGCCATGCACTACCTCAACAAAAGAGGAGGCGTAGGATCACTGCCACTGTGCAGAGAGGCAATGTAGCTCTGGTTTTGGGCAGTTCACCTAGCCGGAGAGAAGAACTTGACGGCGGACGCTCTGAGCAGGCAGGGCACATTCTCCCACGAGTGGGAACTAGCTCAGGAAGTCCTTCAGGAGATCTTTGCCCTCTGGGGAACCCCTCAAGTGGATCTGTGTGCCACCAGTACCAACAGAAAGTGTGATCTGTTTTGTTCAAGGGAATTTCCCCCGGGAGGAGCTCTAGGGGACACGTTTGTAGTGGACTGGGAGTTTCCACTCCTGTACGCGTTTCCACCAGTCCCCGTCATTCCTCAAATGATCAGGAGGTTGAGAAGATTCCGGAGAACCGTGATCCTAATTGCCCCAGACTGGGCCAGGAGAACGTGGTACCCGGACCTTCTGGACATGTCCATCTGCCCTCCAATTCGTCTTCCACTCAAGGAGAATCTTCTCTCACAGAAGGGAGGTCAGGTTCTCCATCCAGACATCAGAACTCTCACCCTTCACGCCTGGCATCTGAAAGGTTGAGATACAAGGATTGGGACCTCCCTGATGACGTCATGGAAGCGTTGCTTTCGGCCGGAAGGTCAGCAACAAAGTCTTTATACCGCTGGAACAAATTTTGCAGCTGGTGTAGAGAAGAGAATATCGACCACTTTTGCTGTGGTACACCAACGGTGTTATCCTTTCTACTCTACTTGGCAAATTCAGGCCTTCAAGTTGGCACTTTCAATGGCTATCTCGCAGCGCTATCGATCTTCAAGCGCACTGCAGAGGAGCCTTCGTATTTCAAATTACCCTTAGTAATACAATTTCTAAAGGGATTAACTAATGTCTACCCTCCAAGACCTTTCCAGGTTCCTTTATGAGACTTAAATTTAGTCTTACATTTCCTAATGGGTACTCCTTTCGAACCACTCCACTCTTGTGTGCTAAGATTTCTTACCCTTAAAACTGTCTTATTAGTGGCTTTAACATCTGCTAGAAGGGTGAGCGAATTACAAGCTCTATCTTGTAAACCCCCTCATACAATTTTTCATAAAGACAAAGTTGTCCTACAGGTGAAGCCTAATTTCCTCCCAAAGGTGGTTTCTGAATTCCACATCACCCAGAAAATTACCTTACCTTCATTCTATCTGCCTCCCCATCTGGGGAAAGAGGAAGAAAGGCTACATAGGCTGGACCCAAAGCGGGCTTTAAGCTTTTACATCAGCAGACTTGCTAGGATTAGGCAAGCAGACCAACTGTTCGTAGGTTACTCAGGGCACAAATTAGGACTACCGATAACAAAACAAACCATTTCCAGATGGATTATTTTGGCCATCCTGGAATGTTACAAACTAGCAGGGAAAGAGCCTCCTCAAAATCTTAGGGCTCATTCAACCAGGGGTATTGCAGCTTCCTCGGCCCTCCAAAGAGGGGTTCCGGTTCGAGACATATGTGCGGCTGCCACATGGTCGTCAGCACATACCTTCAGAAGATTTTACAACATGGATTCCTCCTCTAGTCAAGAGACTAGGTTTGGCAAAGCCGTATTACATTCGGCTCATTCCTAAAAGGAAACATGGCGTTTTACTCCCACCTCCAATTGCACAACACTGCTATGGGAGTCTATCAAAGATAAGGAATACGTCAGAGGACACAATCCCTTCGAAGAACAAGTTACTTCTTTTGTTGAAGTTCCAGGCTCCGCCTATATAACAGTAATTGTAATAAAAAAGATGCAACAACAAAAATTACATTTAACAGATGGTTGATATTGACAAAGAAGCATACAATCCAGTTTGTATCAAAAGCTTATATTATACATAACAATCAATATGTTTTAAGTTGAACTTTAACACATATTTTGTATAGTCGCATCTTAAAGAATATTCTGAAAATAAATTGAAAGGTGAGTGAGGTTTCTGTTGACTCCGGAACAGTGGTCTATGTAGCATCAAAGTATTTAAATAATGTATGTATTCATACCATTGTTCAATAGAAAATGGCATTAATATAATTTAGACCACATCAAATACCAAACAAAAAAAGGTTTGTGCACAAGTTGCTTGGACTCACCACTAGGATGTTGGTATTTTAAAGGACACAATGTGAGCGTGTTTGGAAAGGCTCCCATTGCACTGAACTATTCGAGTATCTCTAAAAGTAGGGATTCACAAAGTCATCTAAAGTTCAAAATGTACAAACCACAGTACATTGCGTCAGGAAGAAAACATGTGTAATAAAATGTCAATGGAAATATTCCCCAAAAACTGAAAAACGTTCATTATGTTACCTGTTCACAGACTATTTCAGTTTATTGAGTGGTCCTTTATAAGACATTACACAGGCAAATTTAGAAAATGGTAAAATACATTTAAAACTGCATTGGGAAGTAATTTGCGAAGGATTCTAGGGTGACGCTTTTTAGTGTACTTTGATTGTTCATACATATCTTCTGAGAAGTACATACTGCAGAGGCAGAATCAATTGTGTAAAGACGCCGGTGGGGGGGTGTCTGCACTTCCGCTCTCTATATGGTAGAGGGGAGGCACAGAGAACCCCTGTCAAGATTCTCTATTCGGTAGCTATGGTTGAACAATCAAGGCCTAGCTTCTCAGGAGGTGATGCGAGCTGGTTCTTAAGTACAGTGTAGTCCCCAAGCACCCACAAAGGAATGTCCACAAACTGTATCGGTTACAACACAGTCTTTATATAATTAATGTTCAAAGGTATATACAATATCACAATAACTCACTTTGTACTCCGAAAATCAGCAATGGTCAATATATACAGTTTTTAAAGTGGAACCACTAACGTTAGTAGCTCTCATTAAAGTGCATACGGTCAGAACGACACACAGATCAGAATAAAGGGGAAACCAACAGTAGAGAGAAGAAGGAAAGCAAGGTAGTTGAACAATGGGCAGAACACTGGCCCCTACCACTAGACACAGTTCTTTGTGGAGATCCCCCCCCCCCACCTGGGCAACCTGTAGATAAAAGATACAAGCCCAGTCCATAAATTGTTCCCACTAGACTTTCCAATAGTTCTGCAACCCCAAAGTACCTTGGTGTTGTAGCGTTCCGCGTCAGGGAATCGACGGCCCTTTCAGGCAGGAGTCACGGGTCGTCCAACGTCCGATGGAGAACAGGTCGAGCTACGACGGTGAAGTGGCCGCGTCGTTCCTAGCGGTGCTCGTTGACGGGGAAGCGTAAACGTCCTACAAGGAAGAGGCGTGCGGGGCACCTCGGTGTCGATAGTTCTGGACCGCAAAGAGTTTGAAGAACTGTGGCCCAGCAAGGGCGTCGAGTCGTCGGCGTCTCTGTGGTCTTTGTGTGGCAGGAAACCCACTGGTGGATGCTCTTTGGGCTTGTCGACGGTCAGGCCTTCTCCAGCAGGATACAGCAGCGACGATGCGGACGAGAGCGTCCTTGGATAAATGAAGTTCTTGGGCAACGGGAGCACGGCGGCTCCAGTCGGCGACTGTGGTCGTCGTCGACAGTGGCGGACAACAGTCCGGGCGCTTCTCCTTGGTGTTCTGCAGCAATCCCTGTATCGGGTCGGCAGCCTGTCGAAGGTCTGTCTACCAGGGAGCTTAGGCAAAGATCAGCTGGGGCACGATGGTCCTTCGTAGCTCGGGAAGAGGGCGCCTTACCAGGTCCTCTCTGGGTCAGTCCTTGGAGAGACAGCAGCTTTCAGATTGCGAAGGAGAGCAACAGCAATTCTGCTCTTCGAGCAGGGCTTCAAGGTCAAGCATCAGTTTCACTTCAGTTACTCTTCGTAGTTTGGACTTCAGCTCTGAACACTTCTGAACACCTTTCCTAGCAGTGAGAGGTCCCCAGATATACTGTTGATCTCCCATTCATTCCGCTGGGTCACACAGAAGCATCCAATCACTACAAAGCGCATTCATGCAGGCAGGCAACCAATCGGGCACACAGTGCATTCAGGCCATTCACTTCTCTCCAGACACTCGCAACAAGTTGTGTATTGGGACAAGTACCGAGCCATTCAACACTTCATACTGCATTCATACTGGTTTCGGGCAGGGCTGTCTCAGTCATTGTGTCAACCACCAGATACTAGACACCCACAACATAGAATGCATATTCGTCACACACTCCATTCACTCAGGTCCCACCCACAGGCGTACCCACAACATAAGGTCGTTGGGAAGGCTCCAGCCAGTCTGGTCAGCACTTCCCCACACTACCATAATATGGAACTTCGACCCAACAGCCAGTCAGGGGGAAGGAACAGAGGCAGGGCTTCCCGGGACTTCGGGAAGATCAAGTTAACAGACGATGGAAGGCAAGAGGCCATGGGGGCCATTTTGTCTCCATCAGCAATCTACCGATTCCAATGACAGGGATTGGGCATCCCAAAATGGAGGACGCTCAGGGCACCAGTCCTTTCAGCACGGAGCTGCCACCAGCCCGCACCCTGCTCTGTGGGCCACCCACAGGTGCCCAAAAACATACACTAGGTGCACAGGGTTGCACCCCTACCCATGGGTGCCATAAGGGTATCCCATGGGTCTGTTCACCAAACCAAGAGAGAGCTGCACCGCCAGGAGGCTCACACGAACTCCTTTGCGGAAAACACAACAGGACACGATAAAAAGCAGTAAAGGACAAGGATACGGAGGCCCTGTCCCTCCGATGCATTTCCAGCATCACAAATTGCCCCCCACATCATCCAAGACATCCTTGGATCTGCTTTCAATTTCAGACACTGGAAATCCGCAGCTCAAGAGCCATTTTCATATTAAATTTAAATCCTTTGGAAATAAGTCTTTTAGCAAGGCTGCTATTAGTGCAAAACGATACAAGGCATTGTTAGATTGTCCCCAGGATCTGTTAAATAAATTTGACTATTACAAAGGTATCGCAATGAGTAAATCAAAAAAAAGACGACACCTAAAGCAAACCTGAATTGAACACATGCCCTACGAAAGATTACATTTGGAAACAATACTCTGTATTGTTAAGTGATAATTAGAGATAAAAATGCATAGGACGGTTCATAAGGAACAAGTTACTTACCTGTAACTGTTGTTCCCCAGCATGGGTCTGGCATGGATTCACATGCTCATGAATATTCCCCGTAGTCAGGCTGGGAATCCTCGGTAAAGAAAAAATCAGTATCAGTTTCATTTCTGATCTGTCTTTCTTAGTAGTAACCAATCACTGGTCTCTGGGTCATACTGTCCCCAGCTAATGACTGCCCTCTCTCTTAGCCCCGCCCCTGGCAGCCATCCACAGATTTTTACCGCACGTTCAAGTGTTGGGAGACCTCGTGCTTAGCTCTCGAGCTTTTACTGTTTTTTTGCTTTTCAAAGAGATTTATCTAATTTTTCGGTTTAATCGAGGCTCAAGCTCCACCGTTTCTACTTCCGATCAACGGGGACCTGTTTCGGATTTATCTATGCCCCTCAAGGGTGAAGTTTTTGTCGAGTTATGCTTCTTGGAGGATTCCAGAAGTTTGAGGCCTACCTCGCGGACGAGAAGAACATGGCCCTGGAGAAGGGAAGCTCGACTCCCGGCAAACTGTTCAGGATCTGCCCTGGATGCAACCTACAAAATGTGTTCAAGGAGGACGAGCATTCGAAATGCCTTTACTGCCTCCACGAGGACAAAAACGCACGTGGAGGAGGACTGTGCGTTTTGCATGAACATGTCAGATCGGACTATGAGGGATCGTCAGACCCGTCTCTCCAACTGGCTGGAGGGCAAGAGCCCAGCAGGTGAGAAGAAGTCTGAGTGGTCTTCTAAGTCCTGTGAGGGCGCCCCGGCAACGGGGGCCCAACAGAAGTCAAAGCACTGCGAGTCCGCGGGCACCGGGAGCGCCGAACAGTCGGGCTCCTCGGCTGCCAGGCAGGGCGCACCTTCACCGACGCTATCAACCGCGAGCCAATGCTCTGGCTCGGGGAAGAGAAAACCAGAGAACCCGGCTAAGCTTCTGGAGAGGCCCCGGTCAATCTCGAAGGAACAGGCTGAAGGGGAGCGAGGCAGTGACCCTCCCCCTAAGGTGAAGGGCTCAAGCGCACCCAAGATGGTGAAGGCCTTGATCCCGGCCAAAGCCTCGATTGAAGGAGTCGCTGCGGCCCTGGCGAAGCCTGTGGAGGCTATCCCAGTGGAGGTGACCTCGGGGCCCAGAGTTTCCCTGCCTCCGCAGAGGGAATCCTCTTTTAAACGCATCGAAAAGACCCCCGTGAAGACCTCGGTGGAAAAAGAGGGGGGGTGGCCATTGCGGACACGGACACAACTTCCGAGGAGGAAGTGACCGAAAATTTGGAAGAGGCCCGGACCCACGGGAGGGATCCCGATGAGGGGAACGACGAGAGTGAGGGTGGCGACGACGCGGTTCCCGTGGAGGAGGAACAACCGTCGCTCCCGGCACGCCTGTCACAGCCCGAGCCACAAGATAACTCGGCGGCCATTTTGATGGCAATCCAAACCTTATGCACGGAGATAAGGACGAGACTGCCCCTACCCCCGACGGACGACCCTGCTGAACCGGGTCCGTCGTGGAGCCCTCCAAACAAGAGTAGTAGTATTCATCCGGCTCCCCCTCAGCCCTCACGGCCTTCTCAGCCTTCCTCGGTCCCGAGGGATGACACGGTAACAGCCACGACGGGGACGGATGATGGCAGCGACGACGGGACTGACCTCCCGTCTCCGATTCCTCAGGGGTCTCCGCCCGATGAAATTGGCTCCTTCCACGCCATGATTGCCAGGGCGTTCAAGCTTTTTCAGCTCTGCCCCGAGGAAAAGAAGGAAGGCTTCCTCTACCAACGGCGCGAGGCCAAGAGGAAGACGGTCCTCGCGGTGCCGTTGCTGGATGACATCTGGGACGAGGGTCTTGCTCTCCTGAAGAACCAGTCCACGACGCCTGCCAAAAGGGACCGGTACGAGAAGAAGTACCGGGTCCCCTACGGCGCTCTTTTGTGCCTTAGAGCACAACAGACCCCGGACTCGGTCGTCTCGGCAGCGGCCTAGAAGAAAGCGGGGGGGGGCTTCGACTTCAACTTCCCCACTGGACGGCGAGGGAAAGAAACTAGATGCCATGGGACGACGAGTCATCTCTTCGGCGGGTACGACGATTAAGGCGGCCAACGCCCTAGCGATTGTGGCCCTCTATGACCAGGAGTTGTGGTACAAGATCGCCCCCCTGTTGGACTCCGGACGACAAGAGGGCAGAGGCCCTGGCGATCCTACAGGAGAGTGAGGTGGCGTCGGACCACGCCATAACTGTGGCCATTGCCGACACCGGTTTCCGCCAGTTGGGCAACGGCGTTTGCCTTCGACGGCGGGGTTGGCTCAAGGCGACGGATTTCCACCAAGACGTGCAAGCCAAGGTTTTGGACATGCCCTTCGACGGGAACAATCTGTTCGGAAAGACAGTGGATGAGTCACTGCAGGCCATCAAGACCGACACAGAGACGGCTCGGCCTTGGGAGTTCTGCAGCAACGGCGGCCGCCCTTTAGGAACTCTGGAGGCAAGCAAGGTGCCTCCAAAGGATTCGGCAGCGGCTCCTCGACGTACCGTCAGGCGGCCCGCTCCTCGTCGCAAGAAGCTTACAAGGGACAAGGCAAGTCAGGCGGATCTCGCCGTCGTTGCCAGGGAGGCCAAGGCGGTAAGGCCACCTCCAAGCAAGACTGAACCGGCTGTCGCGTCGGGCCCCCACCGAAACACCCCGGTGTGAGGCCGGCTGACGAGGTTCGTCAGCGTGTGGGAGTCTATCTCGACCGACCTTTGGGTGCTGGATGCCCTGGCCCACGGGCACACTCTGGAATTTCTAAAGTGCCCCTGAATTCCTCCCGTGGCCAGGAAGGAAAACCACATCCCTCAACTGCTGTTAGAGGTAAGGGCGATGCTCAAGAAAGGAGCCATCGAGCCGGAGTATACTCAAGATACTTCCTCGTCAGAAAGAAGACAGGAGGTTGGCGTCCCATCCTTGACTTGCGTCGGCTAAACAAATACATCAAGGATCAGAAGTTCCGGATGGTCACCCTCCAGCACGTGCTGGGCCAGCTGGAGGAGGGCGACTTCCTATCGTCGTTGGATTTGGAGAATGCGTACTTTCACATCCCCATCCTAAAAGGACACCAAAAGTTTCTCAGGTTCGTAGTCCAAGGGCGGCACTAACAGTTCAAGGCCCTCCCATTCGGATTGAAGTTTGCGCCCAGGGTATTCACCATGTGCCTAGCTCCAGTGGCGGCGTGGCTTTGCCTGCAGGGGATCCACATCTACCCCTACCTGGACGACTGGCTCATTGGAGCAGGAACAAGGGAGCTCGCCGTCCAACAAACCGCGAAGACCGTCGGGCTGCTCACGGACCTGGGATTCTCCATCAACTTCACCAAATCCCACCTCGTTCCGTCGCAAGTCGCACTGTTTCTGGGAGCCAAGCTCGACACAGTGGCGCTACTGGCCTCGCCGTCGGAGGAAAGGACGAAGGCCATCCTGGGCAAGGTGAAGCGTCTGCTGGCCACGGACGTGGCCAGAGTGAGGTCCATCAAGTCCCTTCTCGGGATGATGCCCTCTTGCATCAATCTGGTGCACCTGTGCAGGCTTCAGATGCGTCCTCTGCAGGAGTTCCTCGACGTCTGTTGGTTGCAAGCGACGGGCAGCTTCGAGGACAAGATCTCGCTCAACTAAGTCTTCCACCAAGCAATTCGATGGAGGGGCACCCACGCGCATCTCGCAGCAGGCACGGACATTCAGATCCCAGCATACCAGGTGACGACGGATGCCTCCCTGGAGGGGGTGGGGAGCGCACACCAGAGATCGTCACGTGAGAGGCCTGTGGATCCTGGAGGAGAGGCCGCTCCACATCAACATACTGGAGCTCCGAGCAGTGTTTTGGGCCCTCAAGTCATTCCTCCTGTCCCTCAAGGGCAAGGTGGTGAGGATCTTCACCGACAACACCACCACGATGTTCTACATCCGGAAGCAGGGAGGAACCAGATCCCCAGCCCTGTCCAAGGAAGCCCAGGATCTGTGCCACTGGGCCGTTGCCCAGGGGATGTTTCTGGTACCTTTTCATCTAGCAGGGATAAAAAACACCATCGCCGACTCACTCAGCAGGGAGCTGCGCTCGTGCCACGAGTGGGAACTAAGCCAGAATCAAGTGGATCAACTCTTCCGGCGATGGGGCAAACCCCAAATCGACCTGTTCGCGACGGCGACGAACTCCAAGTGCCAGAGGTTCGCCAGCAGGTTTCTCCAGCCGAGGTTCACAAACAGCTGTGATGTCTTCCGAAAACTCTTCGTTCGGTCCACGTAGAACTTCAGCGGTCTAGCCGCATCCAGCGAGTGCAAAGTCCTCTCGGCCGGAGAAGAAGGCGACGGGAAGAAAACAGGTAGCACCAAGGGCTCGTTGATGTGGAAGTCCGACGGCACATTGGGCATAAACGAGGGGTTCGTCCTCAGCACCACCCTCGTGTCGTGAAAAGTCAAGTATGGAGGTTTGCAGGATAGGGGTTGGATCTCTCCCACTCGCTGTGCGGCGGTGATGGCCACAAGAAACGCATTCTTCCACAACAGGAATTTCAGCGGCGCCGAATGCAGGGGCTCGAATGGCGCCCCCATGAGCCTGGTCAGCACCACGTTGAGTTCCCACGCCGGGGCAGGGGCCTTCACCGGCGGGAACGATCGGAAACAGTCCCTTCATAAATTCCTTCCTTTTTGTTGAGGTAGTGCACGGCCACTGTGTTGTCTGTCAGCATCAGGACATTCTTTCCTCGCACAGTTGGCAGAAAATATGGAGTCTGGAGACCGACGGAGACCAACGACCGCTGACTGTCAACTCGTTGGCATGAGCTCCCCATCCTGTGAGGGATGCGTCCGTCACGATCATCAACTCCGGCCAGGGTAGCCAAAATGGAGCCCCCTTCATTAGATTGCCTTCGACGGCCCACCACAGAAGGTCCTGGGCGACCGAGGGCGGCACCTGAACGGGGTCCGACATCCTGCCGGAGGACTGAGACCACTGCATCTTGAGTGCCCATTGCAAAGATCTCATCCGCAACCTGGCCTCTGGCACCAGAAGAATGCAGGATGCCATGAAGCTGAGCAATCTCAAGAACGCAAACGCAGGGGAGACTCTGGGCATGTTGGAACTTTTGCACCATCTGCTGAATGTGATGAGCCCTCACCTGGGGAGGAAAACACTGCTCAGGGACGTGTCGAGCACTGCTCCGATGCACTGGAGCCCCTGAGTTGGCTTCTTCTGAGTGGGACTTCTTTAAGTTGAGGGAGAAGCCCAGCTTGTGGAGGGAGTGGCAGGTGACGGACATATGATCCAGGACTTGCTCGGGAGAGCGCACCCTGATCAACCAATCGACCAGGTAGAGGTAAACGTGAATCCCCCCCTTTCCTGAGATGCGCTGCCACCACTACCATGAGCTTGGTGAAGACCCTCGGGGCGGAGGTCAATCCGAACGGCAGGACCCGAAACTGAAAGTGCGAGTTGCCAACCGTAAACCTCAGGTACTTCTTGTGCTTTGGATGGATCGGCACATGAAAATAAGCGTGCTTGAGGTCGAGAGACACCAACCAGTCCTGAAGTTGAAGGGCCTGGAGGACTTGAGAAAGAGTCACCATCTTGAACTTGTCCTTCCCGAGGAGTTTGTTCAAACCGCGCTAGTCCATGATGGGTCTCAATCCCCAGTCTTTCTTTGAAATCCAAAAATAAGGGGAATACCATCCCTTGTTCCTCTCCGCTACAGGCACCAGTTATATGGCGTATTTCTCCAACAGGGATTGAATTTCCTGCGCAAGGAGCGGATCCGGACTCTTCAAAGAGGTTCCCTGGTCGATTGTCGTGAGGCCTCTGCCGGAAAGGAAGACAGTAGCCGTGGGCTATGATCTCCAGAACCCACACATCTGAAGTAATGGCACGCCATTCGACAAGATGCTGCGCCAGCCTTCCCCCAACCGGCAAACCATGGGACATGGCCTCATGACTGAGCTGAAGCGGCGTTGCCCGAGGGCAAAGAGGCAACAGCCCGAGCGGCCTTGGCACCTCGAGTAACTTGTTTTCCACCTCTGGCACTCCTACGGTGGCCCCTTTGACTAGCAGCTCATTTCGCTTTACCAAAGGATGGGTAATAACGAAAGGAACCTCCCCTTCATTGCTGTCCCCTAGGACGAAAAGGCGGAGGTTGGCAAACTGCAGCACCCAACGACTTTGCTGCAGCTTTTGAGGTCTGCAACCTTTCAAGGCTCTCGTCAGCCTTGCTGCCAAAAAGATGGACACCATCAAAGGGCATGTTGAGGAGCCGGGCTTGCACATCAGGAGCAAACCCCGACTTCCGCAACCACGCAAACCTGCGTATTACGGTGCTCGCCACCATGGACCGGCTGACGCAATCTGCCATGTCCAAACCCGACTGAACGGCCTCACACATGGCATCATTGCCATCCTGGACCATAGCAAGAAAACCATCCCGTTCGTCCCCTTTGGGAATATGTTCAGCCGCTAAGGAAACAGTTCCACAGAGAGTGTGTGAAACGTGACAAGGCACATACGGAGTTGGCAGCCTGAAGAGCCATACTCCCTGAAGAAAACACTTTCTTCGCCCAACCATCAAAACGCTTGTCGTCCCCATCAGGGGGGATGGTAGGATACGACGCCTGCTTTGCTGGGGCTGTAGCCGCCTGCACCACCAAAATCTCCGGAATGGGGTGCTTGGTCAAGTAGCAGGGGTCGCTACTGGCTGGGCGGTATTTTCGCGGCAAAGACTTGCCCACTGCCGGGAGACTCTCCGGAGCAGTCCAAGCCGCCGCCACCCTCCTCTGTAGAGCCATATGGAACGGCAGTACTGGGTCAGTTGGTGGACCTTGGTCGAGGATATCCGCGAGGTCATCCTGAAGAAAATCCCCTGGGGGAGCAGACCAGCCCAAGTACTCAGTGACCCTTGACATAAGGCGCTGGTACGAGGATTCGGCATGGGTGCCAGGCTCAGGCCTACAAAACTCCACCTCCAGAGAGGTGTTCAGACCACTGGCGTCGTGCAGTGACTGACGCAGGTCCTCAATCTGACTATGTCCCGAGAGAATCTCATCTGGCACCGTATCAGGAACCATGCCATCATCAGAGCCCTCATCCACCTCCGAAATGTAATCAAGATGGTGGAAAGTGGGCACAGTATGGGAAAGCCATGCTTGGCCTTGACCAGAGCCTTTCTAGGGGGTTCCACCGTACCCTGGGGTACCCCCGTCCAAACAGCCTCGAAAGGCGTCGAGTGAATCGTCGTCGACGCCAAACGCGGCGCCGACAGCATCGACGGCGACGACGACACAGGCCTCGAGGGCGGAGCCCCGAGCGTGTCCGTCGACAGCCTGGCCGCCGACAGCATCGACGGCGTCGACACAGGCCTCGAGGGCGGAGCCCCGAGCGTGTCCTTCGACAGCCTGGGCGCCGATGGCGTCGACGACTTCCTTGGAGGCGGAGCCTCAAGAGAGTCCCTCGACCTCGGCGCAACAGGCGTCAACGTCTTCTTCGAAGACGTCACAGGTGCACACGGTCTCGAGCGTGTCGAGGACCGGGACCTGGAAGGGACATGACTAGAACGATTCCCTTTGTCCGAGCGGGATCTTTCCCGCGCATCGTGCCGACCACCCGAGCCCGAAGACGTACGAGCGGTGTCTCTAGTACGGTCACGCCCGACCCCACTCGGAGGCGCGGACGGACCGGTGCCCTGCGATTCAAGAATCGCCAGCATTTTCTTACCGAAGGAAGCCCATTCCTCTGGAGTCGCATACTTGGTGGGATAAGCGACCCGCCGACGGGCGGAGTCCTCGGATGAGGACGGGGAAGGCGACTGATGGCGCTTCCGGGAGTGCCTCTAAGAGGCAAAGGAGTGGCGGGACCCACTCCGGGACCGAGACCCCCTAGACTTACAACGACGATGCAGAGTCGCCCCTCGAATCGTCTGTCGGAAGCCCAGTGGATCTCGACTTCCGGGGCTTGGACACCTTACCGACCGACAGTTTCTTCTTGCGCTCCCGCAAGGCTTTGGACGTATGCGACAGGCACAATTATCCGTGTCGTGGCCATCCCCGAGGCACCTGAGGCAGGCGTCGTGCGAGTCCGTCACCGACATTTTGGACCTGCAGTCCCTGCATTTCTTGAAGCCCGGACGCGGGGTGGAAGAAGAGGAAGACATCTCGAAAACTTTGTACAAACGAACAGGTTCGAAGAACCGAAAGAACAGAAACTCCAAAGAGTCGAGGCGTGCCGAGATCTCTGAAGCGAACACGTTCGCGGAAAAAACGGAACTGAGGCTACGGGGTCGTGCGTCCTACTTATAACATCCAGTGACGTCGGCCGGAGGAGGTCCCCGAGGGCGGCGTATCTTCATCCACGCAGAAAGATTTTCCGAAGCAGCACAGCTGTGGTGATTACCGTCATAGATATGGAATACGTCGGAGGACCCACTCCCCTTGAAACTTAATTACAGACCTGATCTTCTCGCATAAATGTGGAGCATAAATGAGCCTGCCCAGAAACACTTGTGTATAGGAGCGTTATAAATGCCATATCATGTATATCCACTTTCAAGTTCTCCATCTCTAGATGGGATGCAGCAGGGTTAATTTGGTTCAGGAAATACCACTCCCAAAGAGCAGGATTTTGCTCCTCCCTGATTGTTTAAATAAAACATTACTGTCGGGTTGTCAGTGAATACTTGAACCACTTTCCTGTGGATGAGAGGGGAAGGAATGATGTCGGACATGGAAAGGTGGCCTGTAGTTCCAAAATATGTATGTGCAGCAGCCAGTCCTGAACTCCAGAAGAGGATAATCTGGTTATTTAGACAATGTCCTCCACAACTAAAGGTTGGGTTTGTGTAGAAAGGGGAAGAAAGGGAGCCCTCGCTGAGTAAACTCTTTTAGATTCCACCAAAAGAGAGAACTCTAAACGTCTTTCGCGGTGGAAATCTTCATCCACTGAGGATCTGATACAAAGGCCGTATCGGGAATATGGTCAGGGGCACAACCAAAATGCACAAAACAAGGTACAGAATCCTCTGGAACCACCAGTAAGACATTGGAGTTCTAGTGCTTCAAGGCCAGAATTCTATCTGGAGGAGGAAGAAAAGACATTCCTCAGGAAGTGGCGAGAACCGCATCAATAAACGGATTCCTTTGCGGAAGGGAAGAGGGAAGACTTCGTGACACCGACTGAAAATCTCAAGTTGTGAAGAGTGTTTCACACAACAGAGTGCACTTGTTTCCCTCTACCTAGGGTGCCCCTAATTAACAAATTGCGCAGGTCAGGGCATATGTGGATCTTTTGATAAAAAGAAAAAAAAAAGTGAACTGAATCGATGCTGAAAGGAAGGCACTTGTTTTGGTAGTTTTCAAATCCAGGCTAGACCTGAAGAATGGTGATCCTCTTCTGGTTGGAACGTGAAAACAAGCCTCATGAAAAATCACTGTTAGCGAAGCCCCGAACTGGAGGGCCTCTAGAATCTGAGCTTGCGTCATCAAATGAAAAGTCTCCAAAGGGAGAAATCAGTTGAATTCTGAGGGGTAGGGAATAGACCAGACATCTCCTGTGTCCTTCAGTACTTTAAAGCAGAGGCCTCTTTCGTACCACTGAAACAACTTACATGATGCCCAGGAGAAGGTTTTCAATCTCCTGCACCAACTCTAGAGAAGACAGCGGACACCTTGAGTAAATCCAAAAGGTTTCCCATCAAACCTCAGATCCACAAATGTTCTGATTTTCGGACGAGGTAGACGCGGGCTGGCATCTTGCCAGGTAATTACTTGATGGCCTGCACCGTAGCGGTCTTCGCCTACAGATGCTGCACCTTTCCTTGAATGGCTGCTAGTCTCTCCTCCGAGGGCGACGCCAGGCAAACCACTGTGTTGAGTCTGGCACCGAGGAACAGCGCGTTCTGCGATGGTGTTAAGCAGTACTTCAGATAGTTCACGCAGAATCCCAGATCCGTCAATAGTCGGACAGTCACCTTTGTGTGTTCGTCGGCCAGCTCCCGCGAGCAGGTGCGTATCAGCCAATCATCCAGGTATGGGTATATGTGTATGCCCTACAGATGTAGCTAGGCCGCCACCGGTGCCAGGCATTTTGTGAACACTCTCGGGACAGACTTCAAGACGAATGGTAGGGCCTGGAACTGGTAGTGCTGGCCGTGCACCACAAAATGTAGACATTTACAATGTTTCTTGTGAATGAGAACGTGGAAATAGGCGTCCTCCAGGTAAGACGATGTCAAGAAATCCCCTGTTCCCAGTTGGCTGAGCACGTGTTGCAACGTGACCATCCTGAATTTTTGGGATTTTAAGTATTTGTTTATACGGCACAATGGTCTCCAGCCCCCGGTCTTCTTTCTGACTAGAAAGTATCAGGAATAGACTCCAGAGCCCAAGAGCAGTTAAGGAACAAGCTCCATCACCCCTTTTTGTAACATGGCTCATACCTCTTCAAGGAGCTGAGGGGTGTGTTGCTCCTGCTGGGGAACCGGTGGAATACGAGGACACCTGCGTTGGAACTCCAGGGTGTGCCCCTGGGCAAGAGCATCCAGCACTCATCTGTTGGCGATCTTCCTCCACTCGCTGACAAACCTCATCAGCCGCCTTCCCACCGGGGTGCACGAGTGGGGGTCCGATGTCTTGGCCGGTTCAGGCTTGCTCGGCCGCCGGCGTCCTGCCCTACGGGCGACGGCGAGGCTGTCCTCCGTTACAGTAGGCCTTGGAGCAGCCCATATAGGCTTCTTGCGTTGACGTGTGGGAAGGCTGTACGTGAAAAACCCTTTGATGACCTGCTCTATTTTCCCCTCGAGAATCGAAAAGACTAGCGGTGCTGAAGAGTGCCATGGGAACGTGCAGTCTCCGTATCCGTTGCGATGGCCTGGAGGGACCAGTCGACCACCTTCCCAAACAGATTCTCGCTGAAGGCATGTCCAGCACCTTTGCTTGAACCTCCTAACAGAAGTTAGTGGCCTTCATCCATCCCTGCCGACGAAGGCAGACACTGTTCCCCGTTTTCCGGAAACCTGCGTCGGTGACGTCCACTGCCACCATGATGGCATGGTCCGATGCCACTTCCCCTTCCTCGGGCACCAGCTGGAACAGCTTGGAGGCCCTGGCAATCATGGAGTGGAACGATCCCGCTTCATCCGGTGGAGAAACTATGAGCATCCCAATGTGGCGATTCATCGTCTGCTGCGACAAAGTTTTCGCCTTTGTTCATACTCATGGCCGTATCCTTCCCAGTACCCGTCACCAGGTCTGAAGGGCCTCGACGTGGTGGATGAGGTTGATAGGGGGGCGTCAGATGATGCTTCCTCTTTTTAGAGGGAGACTGATAAGGAGCCCAAGGTACTACATGGTGTCGGGGGCAACCTCAGCTGGATCTCAGACACCAAGGTGTAAAGAGTCGATAGAACATCCAAGGAAATGTGCCTCGGCTGAGAAGGTAAGGACGGAAAACTAGGCACTGCGCTGCCATCCTCCGATGGTTCGTGGACGAGACGTCCATAGGCTGACCAGCAACCTTGGAGGACTGTTTCAGGGCCTCCGCGCCCCCCAACTTTTTACTACGAGGGGTCTGAACCGGGACCTGGGCCTGTACCTTCACCCCTTCTGCAGTGCCTGCACCCTTTGTTAAAGCCTTTGCGTGGTGTTGCATTGTTAGGGCAGCGACAGTGTCTGCGCTGCGGGAGCCACACCCTCGTAGGATGAGTGCCCGTAGCTGCCGCAGTAATAGAGGTCTACAAAGTCGCCGAAGTGGACCTTGTCTTCAGAGGTTGAGCCTGCTTGGGCTGTGCACCCTTCATTTCCTCTACTGTCCTTGGTTTATCCGATTCCTCCGGTAGCTTAGCCTGGGTGGCGGACTTCCTCTTTGAAGAGAAGCTCGATGGTAGGCTGGCTCTGGAGGCAGAAGGCGATGCTGATCGCACCCTATATAATTTGGGACCCGCATCAGTGGTGAAACCGGTGGACTTGGGGGTCTTGGCCTTACATCGGAGCCCCACGGATGGGGCGACGTCAAAGGACTTAGAAGACCGCTATTCAGACCGGCCGGTCCTGGACGAGGCATGACCCTGCTCAGAGCACGGGGCAGAGGCTTTGTTTGAGTTAAGCCATGCCGCCAGACTACTATGCCCGTCTTTCGTCGTTTTCTTAGAGAAACCAAGGCATATTTTGCACTCTACCTCCTTATGGTCCATGTGCAGGCAGTAGAGGCATTGTAGGTGCTGGTCTTCCACAAAAACACTCCGTAGCCTGCATTTGGTGCAGGGTCTGAAGAGGTCTTCTTATCCTCAGTCATGGTCGGGGGGCACGAAGTAGGCCCAAGGTGGCTTCTTGAAACTTCAATGAATCTTATTCCCTTGAGGCAGAGAAGGAAAAGAGCACACTGGCTCTTTGGAACCAAAATTGAACTTTCTCGCTGTAAAACTTACAAATAACTCGGAAAACAACTCGAGGACTCCCAACATTGAAGCGTGCAGTAAAAATCTGAAGATGGCTGCCAGAACCAGGGCTTAGGGAGAGGACCATCATTAGATGGGGGCAGTATGACCCAGAGGACAGAGATTTGTTTAGAGGACAAAATACAGATTTAAAGTGAAAGTTTTTTCTTTTTACCTAGGATTCCCAGCCTGATGACAGGGAATATTTATGAGCATGTAAATCCATGCTAGACCCCATGCTGTAGAACTACTGGCTCTTGTAGTCAGTGGGGTCTTCATTAACCTGCAGCTGTCGTAAGGCTGTTTACTTATCCTCAGCCAGACAAAATAATTCTTCTTGGACATTGGGAGGAAGAACTTCCCCAAACTTCTCTAAAGTCTCTCAGTTTTTGATGTTTTACTTAGTCAGAACATAGACAGCATTAACCTTCTGAAGAGCCAAGGTAATTTTAGTACAATTTTGTGCCCTGCGATTCCCAAATTAAGCATCCAGATTCCCCATTATTTCAAACAGCTGGTCATTAGCGGTCTTATATTTGGAGTCCAAAGACCTAGAAAACAAAGGTTTCTAAATGAGACCTCAACAAGTTGTGTGCCACCTGCTCCACAATAGAAGTTTCCATTGTCAGCAAAGGCTATCTAGAATGGAAGATGACAGGAGGCAGTACATTCAAAGCTTGCATGGCCTGGACATAACCAAATTAAGTTGCATGAAGAATAAATCAGAATTGCGTTCTCTTCATCAGCTGTATCATCGTCATCAATCCTCTAATCCTTTGCAGTGGGATTTTTCTGACGGTATATCAACAAGCTCAGGAGGAGGAATAGAGGTCTGAGGGGCCACTGGGCATGACCCCTTGCCACTAGGTTTGTAAGCCAAAAACCCCAATGTCTGTTTGAAATGTGACTGCATAACTGAACTCAACTGTTTCAACCAGGTCCAAGGCAGGGATCAGGAACAGAGGCCACAAGAGATGTGGAGGAGTCAACTTATGTTGGAATATCAGACGTAGGCAAAGAAGTAGTAACTGAAGTGCTCACCATGTGATGATACATGTTTCAGACCACTGGTTGCAGTACCTGAACATATGTTACGGAAATTGTTGGTGCTTGGCCTGGACGGGCTCTGAGGAAGATAACGCCTTGTGTGCTTCTTTATAGGCTGGAACCCAACATAACATTTAAAATGTCCTGCCAGTTGGGGAAATGAGAGGGCTGGAATTGGAACAGGCTGAAACATTTAGAAGCAGCAGCTGCAGGGAACCCAGCATTGAGAAGAAAATGAACCAAGTAGGTCCCGGATGATGGGAAGCAAAGATGGTGGCTGCATGAGTGCAGCATCCGAGGCAAACAAGTGGCTAGTATCGGGGCCCAGTGGTTGCACTGCGTAGGGCCCATACTGTAAAAAGGGGAAGAAGGGCTGCAGAACACTGTGGCCACGGCTGAGAGCCTCTGTAGTGGAAAAGAAAGACATTGGGGAGAAGTCCCATCAGCAGGCGGACCTGGTGGTGTCATTACGGTGAGAGGAGCAGAGCAGCTGCAGCAGCTGTAGTGGGCCTCGGCAGGCCCATCGTTGATAACCCTGGTTGTCGATGTCAGGTCCTGCAGAGATGTAGGATGGCAATGCCGGAGCACCACCAGTGACTGCTGGTGGATAGTCTGAGACAGGAGGCAGATCCCAGTAGGTGCGCTACTTTGGGCACATGCTGAAAAGGATGGGGTGGACGACAGTTATGAAGCAGTTATAAAGCAATAAAAAAAAACCTGGGCAGAGAGTCCTGATGTAGGGTCGACAAGATGGCGCAGTCATGGCGAGTGAGACCAAACAGTCGTGCTGTGCCTGGTGTTGCAGCCTGGTGCGCCCTGGTAGGCTCGTCGCTAGAGTCATGGATGTATGGTCTGTTCCAGAGGCTCCCGGTGGGGCATCCTGACCGAAGTGAAGCTGCTAGACAGACACAGGACCTGAATCCATCTGTAGACTCCCCTTAGTGTGGCAGGTGAGCTCTCCCTAGGGAGCCGGGAATGAGAGAAACACCAAATTCTTTGCACCTGAAGGACACAGCTTGTTTATAACACCACAGCAATGATGGCAAAACAATCCAAGCATCCGAAAGCCGCAGATATCACAAGAGGGTGTGGCACAAGTGCACAATGTGGCAACCCCTTTGGAGGAGCAACATATGCCGGCAACCAAGTATGATCTACAATCCCTCCTTACTGAAATCAAGAAAGATCCAAGGGAGCATCGCCCTGTCAGCTAAGAGAACTGCCCTAGAGAAGCGCCTGGATGAGGCAGATCATTGGTTCATGGCGACTGAAACACCAACATGTCAACAGCAGATGAAATGGACAAGCTACAGAGCGCATCTAAGCTCTTGAAATCATATTGTGAAGGATTCCAGGCAAAACTGGAAGATACATAGAATAGATCCCACAGAAACATCAAAAATATGGGGGATTCTTGGGTCTGTTCCCGATGCCGACCTACAATCATAATTGCATAGCCTCTTTCACCAAATACTGAATCTGTCTGACGACTCTGAATTGGATCGAACATGGAGATATATCAACCCAACTAAACCAGACCTGCCACCAGATATACTTTCCTGGATACATTTCTATATGACAAAAGAAAGACTCATGGTGGTGCCAAGTCTGAAATTAAGTTCAGCGGTTTATCGATTCAGCTTCATTAGGATCTAGAAGCCCGCTACGATGGTTGAAAGGGGAGCTGTTAAGCAGATACCTTAACGGTGAGGTTTCACTAGAACCCTGCTTTTCACACATGAAGAAAAGAAATGGGCCATAAAGTCGACCAGGGAAGCAGTGGATCCTATAGGTCCAGACAATGCAGGAGACACATCGCTAGCAACATGGGCCGAGTCAGTGAGGAAAGCACACAGAAATGCAGTGAGGCAGGCCGAGGAACAATCCAAATGAGAAGGAATGACAGAGGGGTAGACGCCCAGCTCCATTAATGAAAGATGACAATTTCATGGCGTACAGATAGAGATAACAGCAGTCTGGCTGAATGCAGACTTTACTTATCCTGACAGGCCTCGAGCAGGTGCTCTGCACCACCTTGAAGGGAGGACATAGAGAACTGCCTACCCCGAGGCACAAACTGATCTACGCAATGCATCCCGGTATCTACGACAGACAATGCAGAATTGGGGAGAACATTGCCACATGGCCCGGCTTCCTGGCCCGCCAGAATTTCTCTGTTAACTAATGTTGGTTTGTTTAAAACTAGAAGTGTTAACTATTACTTTATATGAAATGGGGAGGGTGGGTAATGCTGGGAAAACTGTTAGAAATGTGGCAACAGCAGGTCAAGTCGAGGCATATTTCTCTAGAGTTGTGTATGGAGGAAATGCATGACCCATTAACGTGCACTTAGCCCCCAAGCGCTCTGCCCTACCCCTCGAGAGACCCCAGCAGAGAACTACGATCCATCTCCTTTAATACTCGAGGGCTAAATTCTCCTGCCAAAAGGAAATCAGTACTCCAGCGGGTGAAGGAAAATGATAGCAACAGCTATTCTGCAGGAAACCCATTTGTGCCTGCCAGATGAAAAACAGCTGCACGGCAGGAGTGTCACCTAGCAGTTCCTCACCTCATCGGGGTCCAAAAAAGGGTTGGGGGGGCACTTTAATCATAGCTGAGAACACTCCATTCCGCCATACGGACATACTGCGTAGTCCCACGAGGAAATACATTGGTGCTAAATGCACGTTAATGGGACATGTATTTACACTGATCTCATTATGGCTCCAATTAAAACCATGGAGAATACCGATCCCAAACTAGAGATGAACTGGCAGGCTTTGACGAAGGCCAAGTAGTAATGGGCTGGGATTTTAAACAGACGCCAGACCAGACGAAAGATAAAAACCTCCTGCTCAAAGCTGCATACTTCAAAAATGCACTGAACACTGTGAAGCTGCTGAGGGAGCTTAATGTGGTGGATATGTGGAGCCTGTTGAATGAGGAGACTCCCCATTACAAGCACTATTCACACATTGACAAGGGACACTCAACAATAGACCTAACCCATGCATCCTAGAGATCCTGATTGACATCCGCAACTTCTCAGACCATGCTCCTGTAGCAATTGGGTTAGCAGTAAAGAGACTTTAACCTTCCCCCAGACCCTCATGGAGGCTGAACGATGGTATCCTCAGTAACAATCAAGAGTGAGAGGGCCCAAGTTATAACTATTTTGCAGAGAATACAGGAGCAGAGAGCGTGCTGGCGCTAATTTGGGATGCCATGACGGCAGTATTCGGGGGGGGCGGGTGATTCATTGCACGCAACGCAATATACATCAAAGCCCACAATCAGCATAGGCAGGCAGAGGAGGTGGTTCAGGAGTGTGAAATACAGAAGAAACAGGCAGTTTCCCAAAGAAAATGGCGACAACTACAAACAACCAGGAACAAGCTTGAAAAACACGAAATACATAAAAACGCCTACGCAATGACTAGAACCAGACAGTTCTATAACACCTGCAGTAATAATGCAAAGTTTCTGCCGCAGAAGCTATGCAATCTGCAAATGAGAAATATACATGGCCTAACGGATGAAG
This sequence comes from Ambystoma mexicanum, assembly GCF_040938575.1. NCBI lineage: Eukaryota > Metazoa > Chordata > Amphibia > Caudata > Ambystomatidae > Ambystoma > Ambystoma mexicanum. Next base: position 1,087,603,386 of record NC_090927.1, on the reverse strand, counting down.
AGGGGAGGGCCCATTATGGGGAAGAGTTAAAGGGTGGGATTATTCAAGAGTTCATGGCTAACAAAAACTAAAAACCCAATAAACAGCAAGGCTATTTAAAAGAAAGTAGATGTCTGCTGCTTTGCTCCACTCATCGTAATAGCACCACCAGGTCTGCCAGCCGATGGGACTTCTCCCCAATGTCTTTCTTTTCCACCTCAGAAGCTCTCAGCCACAGTGTTCCGGCAGCCCTTCTTCCCCTTTTTACAGTATGTGCCCTACGCAGCGCAACCACTGGGCCCAGATAACGGTCTCCGGCCACTCGTTTGCCTTAGATGCTGCACCCACACCCATTATGGGGAAGAGTTAAAGAGTTAAAGGGTGGGATTATTCAAGAGTTTATGGCTAACAAAAACGAAACAACCCAATAAACAGTAAGGCTATTTAAAAGAAAGTAGATTTCCCCATATATCAGCCAAAGAGAGCCCAATAACCAGGGTAGAAGCCTTCAAGACCCAGTTAATCAAGCACATGCCACCATCATTCAACTCTTTACGGGAAGCAGGAACGATGACTGGATCAGACACCATACTTATCTCAAATCAGGGGAAAAAAACATGTGAGTTTGTAATTCATATCGGCCTATTGCATTAATGAACATGGATGCAAACATTTACTCCAAAATACTAGCAGCCAGACTAGTAGGCTTCATGCAGGACTTAGTAACAGATCAAACGTGATTCATAACTAATCCAAAAACCCTCGATAATATCTAAAGAGCAGTAAACCTGATAGAACTGGCTGGGAAAAGGCATACGGATGGGAGCAATTGCCCTTGATGAGACTAAGGCATTTAATCAGATCAATTGGGCATACCTTAGCCAAGTCCTAATAAAATTCTTCTTTGGCCCCAATTTATCAAAACTGATACTAGCTAATTACCAGGAGCTCCGCACCAATATAACAATGAATGGGAGAAGTTATGGACCTATACCAGAATCAAGAGTGACACATTAGGGTTGCCCCCCTGTCCATGCTACTTTTCGCATTGTCAATGGCACCTCTAGCCCTGCGGATTAGCGAGAAAGGGGAGGTTCAGGGATTGAAGTTAGGAGAACATTAAAACATCTCACTGTACGCAGATATCCTTTTCACAGTCACAAGCCTACATAGATTCCCAAGTAACATCTTAAAGGAATTAGACGCTTTTCAGGAAGTAACTGGGTTTGCAACAAATTACTCAAAATCCAGCAGGGTCAATATTTGAATGCAATAGAGCGATTTTCAAACGCTCCATGGGCCCCAGCCCCTGAAAGGACATACCAACACCATTGACTGCTTGGTAATTAATCTCCTGGCAGGGCCCCAGAGGGCATACGATGTTCATTTTCTGAAAATTATGGGTGAATAGAGGACTGATTTAAGAAGATGAGGTAAACAAGAAATCTTGTGGTTTGGCATGAGCGCTAGAAAAACTGCAATGTAAAATAATTGCTTTTATCTGGAAAGGGAAAAGGCCTTGCATTGCAGAGGCAATTTAATTGCAAAACCCATACTGTAGAGTGTGAGGGTACCAGACGATCTCATTGCAGCGCAACTATACAGGACATTAGCATGGGCCCAAGAAGGCCCAAGTCGGTGCTCCACTTCCCAGGATGCCATATATAGATAGCTCTAAGCTGAATGAAGGGTCCCAACTGCTGTCATCCACTAAATCATTGCTTTACTTTTGGTGCAAAGCAATTCATCATTGGGGTGTTAAGGCAGGCCTAGCTCCCCCCATCCCCACTTCATATAACTCAGATTTCACGGCAGAACTGACAAAATCAGCATTTAGGAGGAAAGCCTTGAAACGCTAGCCTAAATTTATGAAACCGAGACTCCACTCACATTCAGGTAAAGCAAAGAGCGTTTAAGGTGGGGGAATGTATGTTCAATTAGGACACTGGGCCACACACCTTGAGGATAAGGAGAGGAGTACGAGACTGGAAACCTAGAAATAGAGCAGGATCAGACAGAGCTGCTGTACAAAGCTAAGTGGGTAACAGATATATGTCGATCAATAGAGGACACATGGAAGGTAATATGGGCAACACAATCACACATCTAGATGCACTACAAACAAAGAAGGGACACACGCTTTGCCATTGTTGATATCTCTCCCCCACAAGAGTGCATACAATGGACCCTACAGTCCAGGGCTTTAAGTGGGCGAAGAACTCGATGGGGCGTGGGATGGGTGTGGCTTAATAAAGTACATAAACCATATTAAGGTATGCAAACAATGACATAAATGAATTTAAGCATTTATATATCTGTATGCATACCTTACTATGGTTTGTGCAGTATGCAAGCCATCTTTTATAAACATAGAAATATGTAACATATTTCTATGTTTATAAAAGATGGCTTGAAAAGTACACAAACCATAGTAAGGTATGCACATAAATATATAAATGCTTACATGTATATATTTGTTTGCGTGCCTTACTATGGTTTGTGTACTTCAAGATGGCTTGAAAAGTACCCACACAAACCATAGTAAGGTACGCACACAAAAATATAACATTTATATATTTGTCTGCATACCTTTGAGTACTTTTCAAGCCTTCTTTTTTAAACATTGAGGTTTATGAAAGATGGCTTGAAAAGTACACAATTTAATCCATCTTTTATAAAGCTTTGACAACGGACAAAGCTCGAGGGGTCTTTGGCCGTCGGCAAAAATTTATAAAAGATGGCTTGAATTGTGTACTTTTCATGCCATCTTTTATAATCCACGAAATATGTCAAAGAATCCACAGGTTCGCCGAGGGTTAAAGATGCCTCGGCAACCTGGGGAAACAAAGGGACAGTAACTTCATCTGGTGACCCACCCCTCCCCTCACACGACATATCACCAGAGGAATTTACAGTGACTGACATGTGCCAGCCAGAGCGTCATGGCGGCTGCCTCTCCTGTCGTGGCTGCGGCAGAAATGTGTCCCGACAATGTTGTAGTGGGACCGGGGGCTCAGCCCCCCCCCCCTTAAAGCACTGCTGCAGTCCCACTGGAGTGAGCAGGACAGTAGGTGATTTCTTTCACATGTGGTGGATGTGCCCAAAAATCCAAAACCTTTGGGAGGACAATAGAAGCTATGAAGTCCATTATAGGGATCACACAGTTACCTGACCCGCTGGTCATACAGCTTGAGTGCCCAATTGAAGAATACCATCAAAGATCAGGGGGGTTTCTAGGCCCAAATTCACTGTTGCCAAGCATTGGACAACTGTTGAAGGTTCCTCAATACAGATGTGGTGGTATACAATATGGGTCATTTTAGTAAGATCACAGCACTAGCGGATGGCCAATAACAAAGCTATCAAAAACATGGGCGCCAGTAATTAACTTCAGTCCAAACTACCCACCCTTAGCCCACAAGTCACACTTGATACAAAATTATAGTCTGGGCTGAGACAATGTAAAACAGGAAGCAGAGCACCGGATGAAGCCCAAGGCATGATGGGGGCAGGGAGTGGGTGGATAAGGAAGGCGATGTCCTAAAATGGGTGATTATGAATTCGTTTTAGTATAATGAACTTGAACTAATTGTGTTATTTGTATCAATTGTTGATTTTACCAAGAAAATGAAATAAAGTTTTACATTTTTTTTTATTGGTTCCTAAGACAGTGGCTGAGGGCAGATGGTCCTCTGCAGAGAGCAGAGGCATAGGGAAAACAAACATTTCCCCCACAGGAGTACCCAATAATTAAAGGGGTTACAGAGAAATAATCAGTGTTAAATGAGCCCTCCTCTGCACCATCATGAAAAGACTCCGAAGACAAACTCGAACCCTCAGATTTGGAAGGGGAGTGCCATTGGTCATGCTTCTTGTGTTCGAGACAGCTTCAGTCCAGTGTCGAAGGAGGCCTATGGTCTTTTCAGTTGTGGAGGTTAAGACCCAACGGGGAGGATGACTATGAAGATTTCAGGCTCCACGGTACCAAGGTAGTGGGCCCAAGAACATCTGTGCTAGCTTAGAGGTATTGGGACCTTGGAGGTAGATAGACTGAAAAAATGGAGCTGGATCTACTTCTTAGAAGACTTGGGTCGTCAGAGTGACTTTGGTCTGCCTGGGACCGTGCAGTGAGAGAAATGCTACTGCCTGATAACTTTCGAGTCTGGTCTTGAGTGAAAAGGATGTCATTTACATAAGGCCAGTCCTTATCACTAAGCTTTCCCACCAGACTTTACTGGCAGATGCGTATGCCCAGAGTGACTAGAACGGGCAGTGGAAGCTATCTTGAAAGCTAAGGGGACTACATTAACACAGTTATTGAGAGGTGATGCCAATTCAGAGACTGCACACAGCCCCCAATCCATCCAACCACTAGGATGCAAAGTCTTCAGTCACCCCACGAGGTCCATGGTGGCTTGCAGTGCCAGACCATCCTTGAGCATGCATATCAAGTGGGTTATAAGTGATATGGATTTGATAACATCGAACTGACAGAGCTCAGCTGGTGGAAGTTCCCAAGAGGGTGCGCAGGCTCCGAAGGTCAGCCAAGGAGAATTGCTTACCACATAATATGCAGCGCTTGAAACGTTCCCAGATTGGCAGGTATGGGGAGAGAGGTGCAGGTTAGTAAAAATATAGCCAATCAATTAAGAAAATATGCTCCTTGGGGGAGAGGGGAGTCGGGTGGGGGGGACTAAAGTAAGAAAACCACTGTGGGCACACATACAAGCTCTTAGCATGTCAAACATGGAGGAAAAACAGGCAATGGAGGTGGCAGTTGGTGATGGATGGGTAAGGGCAGTCCTCCAGATAAGGGGCGCACTGGGCCTTTTTAAGCAACAAAATTCTCCAATTATGCGACATTTAATTGTTCCTTCCGTATCATTTACGCTGGCAGCACACATCAGTTTCTTGTGTAGTTCCTCTTTGGTCCAGCAGGTTGAACGGTTGCACTGCAGTTTAACAAGAAACGGATGGAAGTTCAGACACGGCAATACCACGGCCAAGTTAACTGGTTTGGTTGGTGGCTACAGAGAACGGTGCAGGCAGTATGGGCACTGCATCATGGTAACCGTCACAAGTGATATTTCACAAATCTCTACCCACAGGACTAATGGTATCAGCAGCGTTTTGACAATTTGCCCCAAAGCAAGTGAACCCCCCGATTTTCTACCACTGGTCCGTGGGGAATCATCCCTGGGGTGTAGACAGGCGATGCCAGAGACAAAGCCCAACATCCTGCAGCTTCTGTGAGCAGAAGCTGTGCAGAGAGCTTCTCCTCAGCTGCAGCTGATCCTAGGGTTGGGCAGCGGCTACACAAAGTCCATTCGTGCTGCCATCAAAGAAGGCTTGGAAAACATTGAATTTCTCACAACTGCTGTGTTGATTGCCATTCCACTGTGTGAGGACCGAGCCCACCTCTTTAGTATGCCCTTTGAAATTTCTATTACGCGACCAAAGTGTATTCCTGCAAGGCCTCATACTGATACTGCTACCAAACACCCTTTTGCTGAAGAACTCGTGTGAAAAGTCCAGAGGTAGAAAGCAACCACAAGTTCTACAAATGGCCCTCTTACATTGAAGAAGGAAAAAAACGGACCAATTCCCATTTATGCTAAATCAGCCAGGCTAAAACAGTTTTTTTGGTTAAACTCATGTTTGTAGCAGGGCAAGTATCAGTTGAAAAGTGTGTGTGTGTACTAACTCACCCCAACCAAAGTGAAGGATTAGCTTGAGAAATTGTTCCCAAGGAGTGGCACGGCTAGGCGGACACTCCGATTAGGGTCGTGCCAACATACAGCAGTAACTTCTATGGTCTTTCAGTCACTTAAACAGTATCTCAGTAAGCATCTCGCCAGCAAATATCAGCAATCACAATTGTCTCAGGGTGAACCACTGTTCTCACCCAGATGCTGTAGTACAGTATCCTGTTTCTTGGAGAGCAGCTCCTCTTCAGACTGCAGTCCAGACAATTCTTTGAGTGTCTTGGATGCTGATAGAATTATATATTTACTAATTTCTGAGCGTGACAAGTCAGAAGTACTCAAAACAAGAGTTTTGGATGATCTAAACAACTTCAACAAAAAGAGCTCCAAGAAGGAATTCCTGCTATGCTGGCTGTAAAAGTGATTCAGTTATGAATATCTCTAAAATAGCCATTCAGAGAGGGGGGGATTGGCCAATAAATGGAGTAGGCTTCTGCCCACCTGATATATAGCATCAAGACCTTAAGGGCTGGCATCTTGCTTGTTTAGGTAGCCCTTGCCGCATGAAATCACTACCCTCCTCCTTCCACCAAATCAGGGCTACCTCAGAAAACTATACCAGTCTATCATTAGTATAGCTAAAGTACTACAATGCTAGATTTCTGCAGCATCTACCCCTACTGTCATCAGTGTAAATAGATGGTTGGTCACTTGCAAACCACATTTCACATCTTATCTTGAGGTCAAATAGCAAACGGTTGCGTGCTTGTTTGAGAAATCAGTGTTCACATTTTCAGGTCCCAAGGTCAACTCAGTTTTTAATTTTTAAGGAGACTGAGATTAGCCTTTTTAATGGTAAACAAGTTGATATTGGTTGTGCAAGTTACCATGAATCAGGTTGTGACTTGTTGATAAGTTACTGTGCTGGAGAACATTTACCACAAATGTTCTACATCCTCTTAATCCAAATAACGTTGATATACCACTCTTGTAATGTTTTTAATGTGTTCTATACTGTAAACTGTATGCACTGGATGGAGGGGAGATCATTTTTTTTTAGTCTTGTGAAGGAGAACAGTATACTTTACTCTCTTGAATTGGCATTTACTCTCGAATTATAGAAATCGGGAATAAAATACACCTCAAAAACGTATCTGGAACACTGTTTAAGGGGGCAACATCCACTTGGAGAAGATTCTTCCGGTCATGCCTTTGGTGCAGGCATGCCCGAACAGTTGTGAAGGAGGGAGAGCACAACACCAAGAGCAATATGAATGTATGAAAAAGATCCAAGAAAATGATGCAGCATATGAAAAATGTAACTTAAGCACCTTTTTAAGTTACATTCTTAAAAGGTATGTTTCAAGGAAATCAAGTAAATATCAGAAGGTATATGGGCTCAAGTGAGGCGCTGATGTGGCCATCATTGTGTTTACTTCAAATACTGGAGCTAATTTTTGTGACTGGTCTATGATATGATTTGAAACAGGTCTTCTGTTCGAGCAGAGAAAAGTTTCCTTGGCAACACAAACGGAGGTCCGATCTATTAATACAAGGAGGTAGAGCAAACCTTTGTAAGTTAATGCCTGAAAAGGGAGGTGAACAACCTAGTGTGTTCTAAAACACAAATTCGTAGGCCCTTTTAGTAGACCGAACTACTGAGCCTCTCTGAATTCTTCAATAAGGAAGCAAGATTTCCAAATCATAAAACTTCAAAATTGAATCTGCCAAGGTCATAGAAAGTCAAAATGTGAGCCCCTTGTAATCAAATATGCAAGGCTTCATTGATGATTTTAATCCTACAGATGACTAAAAGAAAGCGAACAAAAGCAAAAAATAAATATTTTTTATTTACTTGATTTAAGTGTAAGAAACTATTTTTTTTACAAGTGTATTACTACATAAATGTTTCAATATTAAATCTATCCTCATTACTTAACAGGTTAGATCGAGTCCACCAGCCGATTCGGGATGATTTTGGTCATCAGGTGGAAAAAGCAAAACCTATGGATAAAGGGCCGGCTGACTCCTTCGATCGGCAAGTTATCTCCCCTGTCTTATGTGAGGGTGTCCGCTATTGTTGGTGTCCAAATAAATATTGAATAAAAATACTCCCAGAAAAATGAAGAAATGAGACAGTTCCACAGATCATCTCTATTTACTCACCCCAGCTGAGTACTGCCACACGGACAAACTACAGTAGTATCACTGGTGCATTTGAAGATTAAGAAACAAATGCAGCTTTTAATATTTGCAGCAATTACTAGGTGCAAAGAGATATGGACTGGAAAAAGATAGGGTTTACAATTAAATATAGGTTTACTCGACAAAAAAAAATCCCGTTTTGAACGTCAATTGCTTATTTGAATGGCCTATTGTACTCCAAACTTCAAAAATAGTCGGTAAAATACTCCAACAATGTTCTTGCCAGTTCCTCTGTAAACCATTACAATTCACATATATGCTTACTTAACCAAAACTCATTTCTGCAAAGGGATGATTACTCTACTCCAGCTAACCAGTAGTAAAACAAACTACAATAATAAAAAAAAAAACCAGGACCACTCTTCACAAGACTTCTACTAAATGAAAGTCAAGGGTTCCGTCTACCATTTTTCTGAACAATCACTTTTAATCAGTTTGGAAGAAAAATAAAATCAAATACAAAATGTTAGAATATATTTTTTTATTTTTATAAATAACTTATCTGTTACAAAGACAGTTTTCCCAGCTAAATCACAAAACCATAATATACTCAAGATATCCAAATTAGGGTTTTATTAATAAACTAGGTAAAAACTGATTTGTCAATCTTCACATAGAACAACTGCAGAAGAAGCAGAAAAAAAGGCCTCAATTATTCTTTAAACAAAATGAACTGGATGCAAGTGCTTTGGGTCATGGTCTAATTACAAGGGATTGTCAATATATTTTACCACATGAACTGCCTACCCTTTGGAACAAAGGCTTCTAACAATTATATAGATCACCTGTAAAAATCCTATTCTTAAAAAATAAATTTGCACTGCCTAACATTTACAGCGGGTGACAGTATTTCATCTTCTATTTTTCATGTAAAATATACGGTCCCCACTCCATTTACCATGTTCCATCTTATCCTGAATACTCCCACCCCCCCAAATTTAGTGTCATACAATTTTGCTTTCCTAAATGTGGGCAATTTGGCTTCACAAATCCATTTATAGTGTACATAATTTGAGAGGCGCCCAATGCTACTAAGCTGAATTTAAGCTTCATTTGTATGACTTGGTTAAACGTTTTCAGTTTGTGTTTTGTGTTTTAGAGCTCTGTGCTCTGTAAACGTAAAGAACAGGCGCGCCTTGAATGGGATTGCCATTTTTAAAATTGTTTTTTTAAAACCTAGTAAAGTAACCACCTGTACCATCTCTGCCATGGGGAACGTTTTTAACAAAGGTTCTTTGTCAACGTTTGAAGAAAACGGTCAAAGATCGAGTGATGGTAACATTTTGCATGCTAAAAACATCGGCCTTCAGCTTAGTAAATTATGAAACAAAAAGAGTTATGTCACCCACCGTAAAACTCAGTGCACAGTGTGAACTATACACACAACCCTTCAAACATTCCCTGCATTTTATAAACACACCGCATCTGCAGGTCTTCACAGAACATCAGCATTTACAAGAACAATGTACAGAACGAGCAGAGGAAGGCTATTTTGTGCATAGTTTTATATCATTAATGCTCATTTTATTTAAGGCATCACTTCTGGATAAAAGCTTAAAAGGGCCATGATTGTGCATAATCAATTAAAGGGAAAAATAAAGTTAGTTAACAAAAGACTTACACTATACATACAGAACAACAAAAAATTTAAGGCGAAGAGAAGAAATCACAAAGCAGGGTCTAGAGCTATGTACAGTGGGAAAAGCAATGGGGTATTTCACTGTGTACTGTATTTTACAGAAAATGCATGCAGTTACTCCATTTTATCTTTAGACTTGATTGTATGGATTCTGGCGGGCTTCACAGATGTTTGGAGAAGACGATGAGAACCAAGGTACCACGGTAGTATAGTCCATCCCATGTTCAAAGGCACTAAGCGGTAAACAGCTTATAACCGATCATCTCAACAGATCACATTTCCTCTGTGTATGTAGTGTTTCTTGGACTGCTTTGACTGAATCTTGACCGAACCCAAAATCTTGTTTGGATTAAATTTGCACATCCAAAACCAAGATGAAACTATGGAAAGGGTTTGTGGAAAACCCAAGCACGGAACACAGTGAAAACATCTTATTGGGATGCTGGTAATACTGTACATGGTGTGGGCAGCTTGGAACCAAGTCTTTTTAACACATTACCTTTTAAATGATCAATTCCAACTGCCTCGAAGCAACACTGAGGTATTATTAGCTTTCTGCAGGTGGACAATTAACATTACCAAAACACCATCTTGTCACACCTTCAATTTGAAAGACTCCTATGCGTCTGAATCAGGATCTCTTTCTTCCAATGATAAAGCAGTCCTTTCAAATTGTTATAATTTCATGGATTGGCTCAAAAATGCCTGGGCATCTCACACTGTTCACAGCGGTTTAATGCTGGATGATTTAGAAAAGTACATGCAGTGCAGTTCCACTGTGCTCCCTCATCTTCATCTGCGTCTGGCACATTCTTTGGTGTTTTAACATTGGACCTTTGATCTGCAGAAAAGAAACAAAACAAAAAAAGTGTCATGAACGTCTGATGTCAATGAAGTCAGCATTACACAAACACTTGCTGATATGAACATATTGTAATTGTTTCTTTCAGGAAGAATTGGTATTTTCCAAGTCAACAAAAATCGCAAACAAGCTCCACAATAATTCTTTGTTTTTATACAGAGCCCAACCAAAAGATCATATGGAAGAGAAGTCTTCACTGTTAACAGTTCTGCACTTGACAGTCACATATTTCCAGATTTTGGTCATTGACATGCAATAGTTACCCTATACAAACTATTTGTGTGTATTCTATTACAGTGTATGACCTAGAAGGAATTACAAGAAATATACAATTAGTTACTTGCAAATACATAAAGTTATTCTTTATCTATGTGTCTCAATAGTGAATTAAATGACAACTTGAGTTCAACTGTTCATGTTGCTCAGTGTCTTCATGGACTGCAATAACAAACCTAGTACTTATGTGACCATAAAAAGAAAAGTGTGTTGATTGTCAGAGGTGTCCAAAGTTTGATGATAACCTTATGTTATGAATGTGACATGAAAAATGTTTGAGCTTTAAATGCTAATGTAGTACGAGAAACCCATCTGATAGTCATACTGCGGCAAAACGTCAATCTCCGATAAATCACATTTTTAGATCTTTAGATGCAGAAAGTCAGGTTGGTTAGTGGCAATACATTTCCAACACCCGACAATCCCTCCAAATGCGATACAAGTGCCACCTCAAAAGTTCATACAATTGCAATGCCTTTCCTATCCCCAGCAATCTATTCAAGTGAGACACATTCCCTGTCCCCAACATTCACATCAAGGTGCGGTACAGTTTCTGCCCAGAAACAATCTGACTAAGTGCAATGCATTTCTTACCCCTGCCAGTACATCTAAGTGCTATACATCTCCCGCTCATACTAATCCATTCAAGTTTGACAGGCTTCCCTCCCCCAAAACTCCATCCAAGTGTGGTGCACTCCCGTCCCCCAACTGCCCATCCAAATGTGACAAATCTCCCACCCCACCACAAGCCATCCCAGTGTGACACACTCCCTATCTCTAAAAAAATCCATCTAGGTGCAATGTATTTCCCACCCCAACAATCCGTCTCTGGGAGCCAAAACCTGCATGCTACAGGTGTCACATAGTGCCTGTCTCGGGGCGCAGCAGGGAGTATAACGATTACCTATATTATACCAGATGCAGAATGTGGCTAACCTACAAATACAGGCGGACTGTAGAATGTGGCTAGTTTAGTTTCACACAGTTATGCCACATGTTGGATAAGGTTAACCTAGGCTAAATGCTGGTAGATGTACTATTTCAGGTATTCGAGTGGTCGTTTTTCAGGAGTACATTAATGGCTGTACGCCCGGTTTTTCTGGTAGGTCTCTCTTGCTGGCTGTTGCACGGTTTTGCACATTGGGTTGCGTTGATGGTGGTAGGTCCCATCATCCAAGGTGACCCATGAACCAAGGTTCGCCTTGGTTCATGTTGGGTGAGTTCGGTTAGTCACAGGTTTCGTGGGGGTTCCATTCCATGTGTTTGCTCATTTCGTGTGCATAGATGTCGTTCAGGTGTTTTCCTCGCCTTCGTAGCTGCCAGGTTTTTAAAAGTTTTCTGAATTTTAGATGGTCCTCCGTAGTTCATATTTCTGTCAGGAGGGAGTTCAATTTTTACGGCTATGCAAGAAAAGGCAGATACTCCATGTTTTTTCCTTGCCTAGTGTTTAGGTTCTAAGAGAATGTCGTTGCTGGATCTAAGTGTTCTTGCTGGTTTGTAGATTGTGATTTTCAGCTGTATGAATTCTGCTCCCGGGCCGTGGATTGCTCAGAGTTATGCACACTGTTTTGAAGGCGATTCATCTTTTGACTGGGAGCCAATGTAGCATCCTTTGCGCTGGTGTGATGTGGTCTCTTCGGGAGAGTTTGAGGAGAAGTTTGGCAGCTGCATTCTGAATTTGTTGTAGTTTCCTCAGAAAGTATTCTGGCATTCCAAGGTATATGCTGTTGGCGTAATCTATTCTGGACATGAGGGAGATGATGGCAGGTGTTCTGTGCATTAAGGAAAAGAAAGATAGTATCTTTTTGATAGTGTGCAGAGGGAAGAAGCATTACTTAATTATTGCGTTGACTTGCGGTTCTTGCGTTACCTCGTTGTCCATTAGCATTCCAATGGTTTAACTATTTTGGATGGTTCAGGTGGGGTTCCCAGTTATATGGGCCATGGAATGTCCCGATTGTTTCCTTGGTTGTTGGGCGAAATCATGATTTCCATTTTGTCTGGGTTCATTTTAAGGTTATTAGTGTTCATCCATTGGTAGAATTATTTACGGCAGTCTGTTAGCGTGGGGTTCTCCTCTTCGCTGCCGCTGATGTAGATTTGGGCATCATCTGCATAATTGTAGCATGTGAGGCTGTCTTTTGACAAGGCTCATTAGGGGCTTCAGGCAAATGTTGAACAATAGTGAGGATAACAATAATGGTGCCTAGAAACACTTGTGTACAAGCGTGTTATAAATGCCATATAACGAGGAGCCCTGTGGGACTCCAAAAGTGGAGTTGCGCTGTGCGGATTTGAAGGGCAGCCATATTGTTTCTGTTCTTCCAGACAGGAAAGATTTAATCCAGAGGAGTGCTGTGTTTCCGACCTCTATGTCTAAGTCTTGACGAGCGTGAGATGGTTGACCGTGTCGAAGGGTGCAGAGACATTGAGAAGTATCAGTGCCGGGTTTGTGTTTGAGTATGCATTGTCTTTAGGTCGTCCCATATCGAGAGAAGTGCCAATTCCTTTCATCTCATGGGTCTAAAGCCTACTTGTGCCTGATTTAATAGCTGGTTGTTTTCAATATGTTCCAGTATTTGTCTCTAGGCCTCCATTAGTTTTGCCGGGTATGGAATGTTTGAGGTGGGTCTGTAGATTGCGAGGTCTTCAATATCGCCTGTCGTATCTCTGAGGAATAGTTTGATGTAGGCAGATTTGAATGCTTGTGGTATACTTGCCATTCAAAGTGACATTTTGTAGAGGTTTAGGTAGTATTCTGATGGTTTTGTCTGTGCAAGGATAGCATTGTAGATTTCTGGTGGACAGGGATCGGCTAGGGAGTCTGCCTTGTTGCTTTTGTTCACCAGGCTGATACATTTTTCTCTTGAGATTTGGGGAAAAACCAGGTTCAGCCTGGTCTGTGGGTGGGGGGTTGGTTGAGTGGAGTAGTCGGGTGGGTCGGTCTACTTTGCATGATCCGTTGTAGGTTAGTGATTTCATTCTTTAAGTGATCTGCAAGCTCATTGCATAGTTTTGCGAGGGGATTGGTGTGTTATTGCACCCGGGAACAATTCTTTCCAAATCTTTTGAGTGTTAGCTTTCGTGATCCATTCATTGTATTTTTTTGCTTTGTATGATCAGATCTGTCTTTGATATGTTCTTTTGTCTTAGTTGTGGTTTTTCCTCATTTCCAGTGTGTTTTTTTCATTGCTTTGAGGTGGGGTGTGAACCATCTAGCCAGATTTCTTTCGCAATGGCATGACCGGTTTTTACAGTTATCTATTATTTTTGTGACCCAGTTCAGGATGTCTGTTCTTTCATCTATGTCCGTTGCGTTCAGGGTGGTGAGCAATGGCTTTGAGGATTCTAGTTTTTCCGCCACTCACTGCTTTTGATGATTCTCCAGTTTCTTGTCCATTAGGGGGTTATTTCGGGGCTTGTTGGATGCTTTTGATGGTATTTGGACCACAAACGGTATAATGAGATGATTGCACCAAATTATTTGGATTGGGGCGCTTCTGTGATCAGCTTTTTATTCGCAAAGATTGCATCTAGCGTGTGGCCTGCTGTGTGCGTGGCTCCTTTCACCATTTGCCGTAGGTGCATTGTATCAAGCTGTCTAGAGAGTGTTCTCTGTAGGTTTTCCGTTTTTTTCAAACCATATGTTAAAGTCGACGAGAATTATCAGGTGGTCATGTTTAATGGCCCTGTTAGTGACAGCTTTTACGAAAGTGTCTACGAAGGTTGCATTGTAGGTCGAGGTCCTATAGAAGAATATAAATATGAGGTTTGTTTGTGGGTCTGAGGTCAGGTGCAGGGGATTCGCAGTCCGGGATGTTCAATGGATCGGCTGTTTTTATTTTTAGATTATGTTCCTTCAATGCCACGGCAAGTCCTCTTTTTTCTTTTCCGTTTGCCTGCATGGACTTAAAGTTGTGAGGAAGACAGTCTAGCAGGAATTTGTAGTTTTGAGCTAGCCAGGCTTCTGTGGTGAATAGGATGCCAACCCCCACCCCTGTCATAAAGTAGATCATATATGTGTTGTGTGTTTGGGCATAGATCCGTCATTGATTAGGTTGCAGTGTATTCTTTTCTTTAATGTGGCCGGTTTTGTTTTTGATTGTGTCATTTGGTGGTCTTGTGTGACGCTCATGGTCATCGGGTTGCAGGTTATGTTCTATTCGGTCTGTTTCATCATTAAGTAGTTTGGTTAGGTTTTGGATTGGGGTTCATGTCTTTTTCTGGATCCTCTTCTCTTTCAGGTTGATGGTGCTGATGGACCCCTTGGTGTTTTGTGATGTATGGTGTGCAGGTCTTGTTTCCTATTTTTCTGCATTTATTGCCTTTCCCTTTGGAGTCCCTATATCCTGCTAATGTGTCTAGTGTTTGATTGTTGGTTGCTGCTCTGGCGGGTAGTCTGTTGACAGCTAAGGCGTTGGGTAGAGTGATTGTCTGGTTTTCGTGGTGGCTTTTATTTCAGTCGGGTACGTGGAAGTGCGTTCCATTGCTGTTTTACATTTCACAAGTCCTTTTTATGTGTTTTCTCACACATCGTCCTCTGTTGTGTCATGGCATATTCAGTCTATGTCTTCTAGTGGTTTTCACTTGGATGTGTGGCTGTATTTCACAGTTGTGAATGCCTTCCTGTGAATCAGTAGTTTGCCATTACTGTAGTTTATTCTTGGGGCTTTGTGCCAAATGTGGTAACTGCTTATTTGAGGTTCTCCCTGTGTTGCTTCTTGGGTTTTCTGTTCAGTACCTGATGTGTTGTTGTAGGTGATTGTTAATTTAAAATGTGTACAACTGTTTGCATTGATCTTCACTAGGTTACCACTTGGGATAGCAGATCAACAGTGGGATAGAAAATGGGTAGGTATTGCTTTCAATTTACCTTTCTATTGACTGCAAACATTTCATTTTAATGTTACTATGTGTTGGCTAGGCTATTGCATCACTGACTATGCGCCTATTGACAATATATAAAATGTGTCAAAAGACCAAGGGCGAAATCTAGTACATTACCTGAATCCACTGACATGTTGCTTGGCGGTCAGGTGTGCTATGTCAAAATGACAGTTTGTTATTTTACCATTCTGTATGTTTTTTTTTTAAAGGTTTTTATTAAATTTTACAAACAAACAATAAACCAAACAAACAGTACATATTCCAACAGTTTCAATACACTAACTTCCTAACCACTACTCCCACTACCCCACCCCCCTTGCGAGTCTATTGCATTGAACCTTCAGTTTCCACACCCTGTCGTTCGGTCACCTCCTCCACAGGCTCAGTCGGGTCGTCTAATGACCCAAACAGTCCGGCTATCAGTGATTTCCAGGCCATCAGGGACTCATTCTCCTCCTCCCCCATTGCTACACGCTTCTTGCCATGCCGTGGTTTTGGATTCTGCCCATTTTTGCAAGTCTTTCCACCACAACTCTATCCCATGGCAATCCTCCTTTTTGCTAGCACATAAGCCAGGTCCCTTAGTTTGCTTACGTGCCTGAGTTTCCGTGGTCTCGGGAACCCCCCCCAGCAGACAGGCCCACACCGTATCCACTACTATCTTGACCCCTCTTCCTTCTAGTTTCTCTTTTACACCCCTCCAGAACCTCTCTATGATCGGGCATGACCAGAACATATGCACTATGCCCGCGTTCTCTTCGTCACACTTGGGGCATGCTTGCTGACCTGCATTCTCGAACCTCGATATCCTCCAAGGCGTCATGTAAGCCCTGTGTGTTATGTACAGCCGTATCTGTTTCAGCCTCGCGTTTCTAGACACCTTCTTATGATACCCCTGCACCCTTTCCCACACCCCATCTCCCATTTGGGCGCCAACCTCCGTTTCCCAGTCCATTCTCAGCTGCGTGACCTCCTTCCCCACTTTAGACATCAACATCTCATACAGTCTGGAAATCTCATGACCCCCCTCAGCTATATCATATATCACGTCTATGGTGGCATCCAATTCTTCCTCCAGCACAGTTTCAGGCTATGTTCTCTTAATCCTCTGTACCATTCTGTGGTACGTAATGTACTGGCCTTCATGCAACCCAGCTACTTCCCGCAGCCCCTCAAAAGTAACACTAGAGCCCTCCTGCCAGATGTCCCCCATCGTTGCCACCCCAGCCGGTTCCCAGTGGGTCCGGAGTATCAGTCGCAGCTGAGCATCCGCCGCTGTCAGTACTACCAATGGCATCTGCGGTGAGCATGGGAACGGGTCCCCAATCATTTGGCATGCCCTGCGCCGCACCTTCCACCCTAGTAGCATCATTTTAGGGCGACCCACCATTTCCGCTCTGGGTGCCCACATGACTTCTTTCAAATAAAAAGGTGCACAATCCCGCCCAAACAACCTGTGTTCGGAGGTCTCTTCATCAGATAGCCATTTGGCGACATACTGCAAATGGCTCGCCACATAGTACGCCTCGTAGTTGGGCAGCTTAATTCCCCCATTGTCATGGAAGTTCTGAAGCTTCCATAACGCCACTCTGTTTCGCGTGCCGTGCCACAGAAAGTCCCTACACATGCTATTTAGTTTGGTAAAAACCCCCTAGGAATCAAGTACGGTGTATTCCCGAAGTAATGTAGGAGCTTCGGCAGGACCACCATCTTTAGCATCGCTCCCTGCCCCATCATCGCCAGAGGCAGCTTCGCCCAAAACCGCATGCACTTCTCAATGTTCCTAATGGCTACTTTTGTGTTACACTTATGCTCCTCTTCTACAGTATGGTATATATTTATCCCCAAGTACCGAAACGTGCGAACCGCCCATGGTACTTGCAATACAGGTAATCGCTCCGATGGAATCCCCTTATACCCCCCCCCCCCAATGGGACATGCTGGACTTCTGGGGATTCACTGCTATACCAGACAACACAGCGTATCTCTCCATCACTTCTAGGATGTACTGGAGATTTTCTTCTGGGAATCGTAGGTACAGTAGCATGTCATCTGCGTATAGGGAAACCAGGTGCCGCTCCCCTTTCACCTCAATGCCTATAGTGTCATATTGTTGCCTCAGATAGATCGCAAGAGGTTCCAGGGCCAGTATGTAAAGCATAGGAGACCACGGGCATCCATGTCTAGTACCCCTGCTAAACTGCCACCTCTCTGATATCGCAGATCCTGTCTTAACTCTAGCCAGCGGTTCCCTGAACAAAATCTTCGCCCACCTCACATAGCCAGGCCCTAACCCATAGTGTTTCAGGGCCGCCAGCAGCCACGGCCACCTGACGGAGTCAAAGGCCTTAATCGCATCCAAGGACACGATTGCCATTTCCTCATCCCTTCCACTGCCAAACTCAATGATCCTCTGGAGTCGCCTACGATTATTGGTGATGTTTCTATGGGGGACATAGCCCGTTTGATCCGGATGTATTAACTTGCTAATGACCCTCTTCAGTCTATTCGCCAAGACAGCAGTTCGTATCTTGCCGTCTTGGTTCAGCATTGATACAGGTCTAAAGGAACCACAGCTACGCCCAGGTTTATTTGGCTTAGGGAGAGGTACTATGACAGCCTTTCTCAGTGACTCCGGTAAGCGGCCCATCTCGAATGCTTTGTTTATCATTTCTAGCAGCAGGGGGAGGACCTCATCTATATATACCTTATAAAATTCGCTCGGGAGCCCATCTGTCCCTGGGGTCTTACTAGTAGGCAACTGCCTCACCACCTCCCCCAGCTCTTCCAGGGTAATCGGGGAGTCCATTTCCTTTCTTTCCTCCTCGCTTATCTTGGGCAGCCCCATATCCTCCAGCATTTCCTCTATCATTACACGGCTGCTGTCCCCTTCTTCCCCGTATAACCCTTTATAATAATCCACAAACGCTTGATTAACTCCCTCCTGAGTATCCTCTACGCTACCATCTTCCCTCTCTATAGTTCTAATTGTGGCTCTGGGGGTCTCGCTCTTATATAACCACGCCAAAAGTCTCCCCGGTTTATCTCCTCCCGCATGCTGTCTCTCTATGTACCTCTTATAATTAAGGTTACACAACCTCTCCCAGTATTCCGCACATTTTTGCTGTAGCTTAAGTATCAAATCTAGTTTCTCCGCTGTATCGTCACCGGCTTTTAAGGCCTCTTCCAATTTTGCTTCCGTCTCCCTCAGTTCAGCCGAACCCCCCGCCCCCCTTGTAGGCCCTTTGATTTTGCCATGGCCGCCCCCCTCATGACAACTTTAAAGGCCTCCCATAATGACCCCGCCGAGTCCACACTCCCAGTGTTGGTTTCAAAATAATTTACAATCTCCTCTCGCAAGTCCTCCCTAAAGAAGGGGTCCCTCAACGCCTCCGCACGTAGGCGCCATGTCGGGATCCTCGCCCTCGGGGGGGCAGTATTGCCATGCAAGAATCAGGGGCGAGTGGTCCGAGAGGACCCTGGCCCTGTACTCTGTGTGTGCCATCTCTGCTATCATTTCAGGTGATGCAAAGACATAGTCCAGCCTCGTTGATAACTGCTGTGGGGCCGAGTAATGCGAATATTGCCTTTCCCCAGGGTGCCACACTCACCATGCATCTTCCAGCCCAAAGTCATCCAGCAGTGTCTGTAGCGCCCTGGCTGCAGGGGCCGGTCTATCTAATTTCCCATCCGATCTATCCACCCTCGGGTTCAGTACGCAGTTCAAGTCCCCTCCCCAGATCACCGCGCTACCCACACACACGCTCAGATTCGCACTCCGTGTCCTAATGTACGGCGCTGTGTTCTGGTTCGGGGCGTACGTGTTAACAATACTTATCTCTACCAATCCCCTCAGTATGACCATCCTCCCATCTGTCTCAGCCACCACTTGCAACCGCTGAAACGGGAAATGTAGCGCTACCCATATAAGTACTCCTCTTGCGTAGGCCGAGTAAGATGAGCCCACCAACACCCCTTTCCATTTTCCCGCAATCATGTCCATCCTCTCACGTGTGAGGTGGGTTTCCTGCAGCAATGCGATATCTATTTTCTGCCTGCGCAGATACAGCATAACCTTGTTCCTTTTTAAGTAGCTATTAAGCCCCCGCACATTCCATGTGAGTATTTTAAGGTCCCCCATGGCCTGGTATGGTCCTGTTCCCTCCCCCCAGGTGTCGTTTAGCTTCAAGTTCCAATCCAATCCATTTAGGCTCGCATCCCACTCTAAAACCCCTTTAACCACAAACACACCAAACTTCCCCAACTGTTGCCCAGCTCCATCCCTGGATCTCAGGCTCCCCCGCATCTAGCTCTTTCCGGCTTTCACCTGTACTCGAAGCTCCGCAGGGTGAGGCCGCCCTAGTGGCCAACCTTCTACAACTACAACTATAATTCGGGGGGTAGGGTACTTCCGCCCTGCGCTCCAATAGCACATCAATTAACTACACATTGCCAAACAATTTAAATATATGTAACTGCCACTATATTCCAGTCCATCAAGTCTCTCACAATCAGCAATATGTAATCGAACATCAGCCTCCTACAGCCAGGCCCATCGTTCTCAGCCTTCGCCTAGGCGCCCTCGGGATGTTCGCTCACCGCCATAGCAATATGCGTACCGTGTCTGAGTCACTTTTCGCGTCCATTTTGTGTCTCTTCCGTGTCTTGATCCGGGCAGCCCTGCAGATCCAGCCATGTTGTTGCTTCCTCCGGAGTGTTAAAAAAATGCAGTTTGCTCTTATGCACGACCTTCAGTTTCACAGGGTACAGCAGCATATATTTTATCCCAGCTGCCCGCAGCCTCCTTTTGATAGTTACATAGCTGTACCGCTGCCTTTGGACCAGCATAGTATAATCCGGGTATGCCGTGATAGTGCTCGAGGCCCTCTCAATTGTTCCACCTTTCCGAAAATATTCCAATATTTTCTCGCGGTCTTTATAGTTCAGTATTTTAGCAATTATCGCACGTGGAGGGGCCCCTGGTCGCGGCTTCCTCATACGGGCCCTATGTGCTCGCTCCACCGCAAAACCCTGCGAGAGTGTACCGGCCCCGATTGCTTGTAGGAGTAAGTTCTCAATGTAATCAGTCGGGTCCTGGCCTTCTTCACCTTCCGGCAAGCCCACCACGCGAATATTGTTTCTCCTCGCTCTCCCTTCTGCTTCTTCTGCTCGAGAGTCCAAGTTGGCCACTTGTTGTTTAAGGACATGGATCTCCTTTGCATTGTTGGTGCTGGTGTCCGTGTTAGATTTCACCGCACCCTCCAGGCAGCTTGTGCGTTCCGCCAGTCCCCTGACATCTTTGTCTCAGCAGGGAGACTTCGATGCCCACTGCTTCGATTTTAGCTTCCAGGGAAGTGCGTAGGTCCATCATCGCAACCCCCCCCCCCAAGATTCCTTCAGCTCCGTGATGGCTTCTAAAATCCGATGATTATCAGCCGCTGTAGCGCCCTCAGCCTGTGCCACCGGGCCTTTGGTTGCGCTGGTCGCAGGAGACTGCTGTGTTTTCGCAAAAATATCCATCGTGGGTTGTTTGTTCTTATTCTTACCCACGGCCCCTCGTGCAGCCATATTCTGGTCTCCGTTGGGTCTCCCTAGCATCCGAGTGTCTTCCCAACCGTAATTTCCGCTCTTTACCGACTGTCGTGGTGATCTCCAGGCAGTCGTGACATCCTCTCGCCGCTGCTAGTTGCTGATCAATGCCGAGAGAGAGCCGAGAGGTGCTTGTCGTGGTGCGGCCTGCATTTTCACACCTCTGTTGCCCTCAGGCCCTTGCCGTCCGGGCCAGTCCCCAAGCCTCCACGACCCAAAGCCCACAGGGGCTTTTGTTCCGTCTTCACCTCGCCATTGGCGTCCTTTCCCCGTGGCCACCGCCTCTATTCGTCCTCTTCAGGTACCCCAGTGTCGTTTCTGTTGTCAGCCATCTTGTGTGACAATGGACCGAACTGCCGCCGTCGTTCGTTGAGCAATTCCTCCAGACTCCCGCTTACGAATCTCTTGATCTTTACACAATGAGCAGAGCATACATTCCTGTGCGTGCATGATCAATTCTGGAACCAATGGCGCATTTTCAAAGGTAGTTTTTTCGGATCATCCGTCGGATCCTCCGGAGCTACATGGGAAACACGTCCTACTCCATGGCTGCTCAAGCCACGCCCCCCTTAGCATTCTGTATGTTGATACTTGATCCTCTCGCTCGCGGGTCCTCATGGGAGGGTCTGACAAAAAGATAAATCCTGCCCCTCTTTGTTGAATGTGCGATGATAGCTAAAATGCTCATTCAAAATCTTAGGACGACTCTATATTGTTCTGCACCACCTCCCTGTTTCGGTACCCATCAAGGAGATCATCAAGTCATCCCTACTCACCCTCGTCTCAGTAACTGTAGGGTATTCGGTGTCACATATATACATGTAAGTGTGTGGATGGAAGTGTGTGGATGGAAGTGTGGGATGATAAGGTGGGGCTCATGGACTGAAGTGAGGTCAAAGAAGTGGGTGGACAGTGAGCGGTGTCATACCGTGTTCTCCTTAGATCGTAGCCCTTGTCCCTATGGGGGGAGTCTATTCCCATGAGATCATACCGCTGAGTACCCTCCCCCCAGGGAGACTATCATGTGAAGGGGCTCCCCCTCAGAGAGAAGTGATGCCATCTAAGGATTCGTCACACCGTACAGGAATGAAAAATCCCAATCCACCACAAACACACGTCCAGAGAGCTTCTCTGAGGAAATTCCCAGGATCAGAACAGGTTGCACTTCTGTTCATACTGGACGCGAACATCACCACTTGAGGGGTTCCCCAAAGGGCGAAGATCTCTAGAAGGAGTTCCCGAGCTAACTTCCACTCGTGGGAGACACTGCTCTGCCTGCTGTAAGGAACTCATGGTGGGTGGCAACAGTAAAGACAGACAAGTGATCACAGTTCAAGGGTGTTTATTAAACTTTATAATGGGTGAGAAAAACATAATCTAAACCTAAATCTAAGATGGGAGAAAGCTACGACCATCAAATTTAATAAGGCAGTCCTAGTGGCGTCTCGTTGAAAAAAAAAAAAATTAAGGGCCTATACTTAAAAAAAATTATTGCCAATCTTTACAACTAAATTACAAAGTAGCGTGGGATAATGTTCACAAGAAAAGAAAGACGTGTTCACCCAATGATAAGTCAGGATGGTAGGGCTGGGGTCTCCCTTCGCCACGGTTTAGCACGGGACAAGGTAGGACCTTTGAGCACAGTACACGGTTACAGTTCCCGTTCAACGATGCCAGGACCTCCTGGGGCTAAGTCTCTTTCTTGCAAAGTTTTGTGCCATAGAAGGCCTGCTGAACGATAAACAAACTAAAGGTTCTTTTGGTAATCCTTCACGTTGGGCGATTGCTCGTTGCCCCTTGGATCCCCTCAGCTGGGCTCTGATCTTTCTTGTAAAATTAGCCTCCCTCAATCGGGTTCACTATGGCTGTTCACTCAAAATAGTAGCATTCAAACAATCTCAATGTCCTTTTGAACAACTATCCATTATAGACATCCCTCAACCCGGTTCACACTTGTCACAATGCTCATGGGTATATCCCGGTTTACCCTCAATTCAGAGGCATCCCTCTTTCGGGTTCACATTTGCCAGTTAACTATTCATTGTGGGCATCCCTCAGCCGGGTTTATATTTGTTGACACAATATTCCTAGGTGTTTTAACAGTATGCAGAATTCACTTCCCTTGGTTTTCCAGACCCCCACCTCTCCTTCAGGCTTTCTTTTAGCCCGCAGTCAGGCTTCACCCATTCACAGTTCGATCAGTTTTCTCCAGTGTGTCAAAGACTTTTGAGTCTACGAAGGGTTTTGCTCGACCCTCACAGGACCACTTTGACACTCTACACCAGCCTCTCCTACGACGTCTTGGCTCTCGTAATTTCAACAAAACAATATAACCCAAAAAGGCTTCAGTCCTCGAATGAGCGCCCCCGTGAGGCCAGACCATGCTGCTTCAGAACCTTTTACTGGGATTTCTTTAAAGTTCAATTATACAAGTTCTTTGTTCCACAAGGTCACCGCCTGCAACCTTGGGTCCAGCACAGTTCGGTTTTACTATCAGTCGTGTCCGACTCACCGGCTGTGCTGAACTGTTGGAGTTTGTCTCGGGAGTTAAGGCCGGCACTACAGCGGAAAGCACTTCTACCCGCTTTGCTATCAGCGCGGGAGGGCCACGTGTCCCACTGACACACCTCACACCACACGCCAGCTGAACTTCCTGAATTTAGGGATTCCCTTTCGGAGGCTTTGCAGGTCTCAGTTAAGAAGGGCAAGGGCAATTCCTCTTTGTCTTTGCATCAGGTCTCTCCACCTTTCTCCTCCGCTTTAACTGCCGGTCTGGATTAGCCGCTTCCTCGTGCATTTGGCTTCGCTCAAAGTGTGCTCTGTTTTTTATCCCTGTGGAGAAGGGAAAGGGCCGTCAGGTGTGCGTAGTTATTGTCAATTGCCTTACTCTGCCTGGCCCTTGTGTTGGAACAGGTCAGGTAAATGGCTCTGATGTTAGTCCGTTGTTCTCCGTCACAGTGTAGGAAAGTGTTTGTGTTGTAGAAGGGGTGTGGGGGAGGGTAAAACCTATGAATGTCCTACGGGGTAGGATGGGGAAAAGGTGTTATAGGGAAGGGGTGGGAGGCCATGGGAAGGATAGTGTTTTGTCGAAAACAAACTGGGAGTTCGAGAAATAATAAGAGGGACGGGGAGGAGGATGCCAGTTTTCGGGTAGGACATAGAAAAACAGGGAATCTGGGAGAGCTAGTTTCAAAGTGCAACAGGGCTCGGGATCTTAGGGGATTTGTTATATACGGAGGGGTCGTTGGATATGGGCAAGAGAGATTCATTGGGAGGAAAGGAGGCAGATTTGGTACAACCTACAAAGGTCTCAGGTATCCCTTCCTCTTCTTCCCGGTATAATACCAAGCCTCACCTGGGTTATTCCCCTGAGCACAACCCCGGCTCCCCCATGCAGGTGACCCTCTCTCGCTCGTCCGCCTCCAGGGTTGGATCAGAGAGTCAGCCCTTCCCTGGCCACCCGAATTAAGGATTATCGAGGTCTGCTTGGGAGAATACCCTCAGGTTTCTAACAGTTTCAAAGTGTCTGCCGTGGTGTTCTCTTCTCGGGCTAGATAAACAGCTGATCGCGAGATTGCATGTTGAAGTGCCCAAAACCAGAGCTGCATTGCCTCTCTGCACAGTTGTAGTGACCCTACACCACCTCTCTTGTTGAGGTAATGCATATCCACTGTGTTGTTAGTCATCATCAGGATGTTCTTCCCCGGTACAGAAGACAAAAAGGCCATCAGCGCTAGTCTGATTGTCCTCAGCCCTAAAAGGTGTATCTGTAGTTTGAACTCTGATGGAGACCAATGACTGCAAATTGTTATATCGTTCAAGTGGGCTCTCCATCCTGTGTGGGAGGAGTCCGTGACTACTGTCATCTCCGGCCATGGTTGCCAAAAACGTTCTCCTTTCATCACATTTTCCTTGCAGGCCCATCACAGGAGATCCTGTGCAACCTTGTTCGGGACCCGAGGAAGGTCCATCATCCTGTTGGAGAACTGCGACCATTGGGATCTGAGGGATCACTGGAGATACCTCAGACGGGCTTCTGGCTCCAGACAAATGCAGAATGACACAAGGCAGAGCAACCTCAGAAAATGGAAGGCCGACAGATGCTGGGCATTTTGAAACTTTTTCACCATCAGCAAAATATGAGCCCTCGACTCGGGTGGCAAAGCCTTCTGTATGGGTGTGGAGGAAGGATAAGTCATTTATAGCGAAGTGTTTCTGATGCAGACACAATGGTGGCATGTTTATTGCTGTAGACCTTTATTGAAAGTAAAATAACCCTCACCATCCTCATCTCTAAGAAGAGTTTCCCTGCCTCAAACTAATACAAAGGAATCTGTCAGAATGTCCATCCAAATGAAAGTCCACCATCCTACCTCTATCCTTTATACTACAACTAAAGAACAATATAATCCAACAGAAAGTCCCGTCTCCAGGAGAATGACTCCCTTCCCCTGGTATACATGTGGCGTTTGCAAAATGTTCCCTTGTAAAACGGTAGCGGGGGGGGGGGGGGAATGACTCCCATGCCCTGGTTTGTAGATCAAGCATTTTGTACAGTAAACCTTCTGGACCAGGAGAATTGCTCTCTTCTCCTGGTACTGGTCTGGACTCTCCAATATAGTTCACAACAAGGCCAGGGCAAAGGACTCCCTTCCCCTGGCTTCTCTTCAGTGTACTTGAAAGGATTCAATTTTCTCACCAGGAGAAAGACCTTCTCCTGGTGTTTGAAAGTACTTTTTCAACTTCGGTTTTATCTTGGCATATTTTCACTATATCAGCCAAATTCCAAGTCGTCCTCTGAATTCTAGTGGACTGATCTCTGCACTGCAATGAGGAAGATTACCTTGTATGCCTGTTTCAATGATGGTAGGATCCCAGACCCTTCTCTTGCTTGCACTGCGCCAGTCTCTCCAGAGACTGGCACCAATCTCCTTCCCGCTTCCAGTAGGAGTTTGCTTTGTTACTGCTTCTACAGTGACACTGTGTTGTGTAGATCCCTGCTGTCTCGGCACCATTGGAGGGACTGCACGGTCCACCTCCTCCTGGAGGTTGTGCCACTGCTTCGCCTGCGTCCCATTGGGCTCGGTCCTGCCGACGCAGGATCCGTCACGGCCTCACTCAGCCACTCACTGGTTGTTAGGACAGTTTTTCTCAAGTGCAACTAAGGGCTTAGTAAAACCATTCAACTGAGGCAGTACAAGACACCACTCTTAGTATAAGGCTGTACCACTTGAGTAGCGTAGACAGAGCAGGCAGGCTTATCTTAGGCGGGAGAGAGCTGTAGAATCAGTACAAAGAAATTGTAATATACATATGGTCCAAAGATACACTGAAGCACACTGCACTGTAAAACTAAATGGTTTATTTAAATACAAGTAGGCTGAGATCAATCTTGGAGGGAAATAAGTACTATCGCTTGCAGGTACACAGACCAAAGCATATAACCTTATTTGGAAAACCTAACAGTAATTCTAGGGAAGTCAAAACCAATAGTTACTTTTGGATTACTTACAGTACTACACGGTAGTAGACCCCAGCAGTTGTACCGCGACGCTCAGAACTCGCATAGGAAATCAACTGGACAATATACTTTTCTGATCTAGTGAAACAGATTCTAGGAATAGTGTCAACCTTTAAAGGAATAGTATGCTCAAAAATGTTATTGTCCCCATCGTTCGGGCATGTATTTTTAAGCATACTGTAATCGATCTTAAAATGATTTCCTATGCATGTTACCGTTTTCCTTAAGTCCACATGGGAAAACAACGGATTGGGCGCGGCCATCTTGTGTTAATCTTGTCCATTGATGCATCGCCCTAAGTTCAAGTGCCCTTCGGCAAAAATACAGATGGCCCGCCATCAAATTCACATCACTAGTCCAAACGATATGCTCTTGCCTATGTTCATGACGTTCGTGGCCAGCGTAGCCAAACATGCACTTTCATCACCCACGCCATAACGTTACTTAACGCAGAATCAGGAAGATAAAAACACACATCCTCTCAGCGTGTAACCGTTCTTTCCTGTCCCAAATAGGGAAGCAAAACATGTTTTAAGAAAAAATCAATAGTCTGCAAGGTAAAAAGTGCTTTTATTTTTCAAAAAACGCTCAAAAGATAATATTAAGTCCACAAAATGAACAGTATGTTTCCACCATAAGTTATAGCTAGCGAACATCGCATGCTTCGAATGTTGTTTAGAACGTCCTCATGATACAGCGATTGCGATCAGTGATCGATCAATCTCTGTACTCCAATTCTTGTGTGTCCATATGTTACACCAGCAAAACGTTCTGATGACGTACATGGTGTTCCTTTCGTGAGAAGATATTGATTGTTTGCACTCACTTTCAAGTGCAACGCTTTCGCATCATCATGTTTTCACAACAGAAACGATGACAGGTTGCTCCTTATTGCTGGTACTGCCAAAGCGCAGATTGGTCCCCGTCGGTCGTCCCACAAAACGATGATCAAGTAAGCACTGTTGATTATCCGCCAATGTTGGCTGAAGAATCCATCCGGCGGTAGCTGAAAACTATGGCATAGGCAGAACAGTACAATATAGCTGTGTAGAAAACAGAATAATATTATATATTTTAGTAGCCGTTCTGTAGTCTAATATAACAAGTTACAGTATAATTCAGAACCGGATGAAACCTAATCATAAACACAAACCACACAGAATGAACACACAACATTGGGGGACTAATTGAGACCACGACGTGCATGAAAGTTTAGCGCTATGAAGTAGGTATAGCTCCCGATGGGATGGAGAACCAGATGCAGCAGCTTCACATAGCAGGCCCTACCAGAAAATAAGGAAAGTGATAGTAATGTTTTATGTTGAACCACAAACAGATGGCATTGTAATGGAACTGGTAAGATTAGTGATCGAAAAGAACCAAGTGCGAACAGAAAAGGTTCAGCCCCAAGCCCCAGCTTCCCCTTCCCCCCCAAAGCACCACGTTATGGTGCACAAGGATCCTACGGTGACAGCATTATTCTGCATACAGGTTGTGGGTCTTCGAGGAACAATCGTCACAATATGGTCCACGTAACCACCCATAACTCTGCACCGAATATATTGGTGTGCAAGGCCATGTCACAAAAAAATCATACCTCTATTAAAATATACACATATAACAATCATTACTGGTGGTGGGTTTCCCCCCTCCTGATTCTTCATTATGGATTGCTTCTTTCTGGCCCTCCTCTCTTGGCCCTCTCCCCGTGCCTTCCCAGAAGGTTAAAAATCTTGGAGTGATTATTTCAGCTGATCTCTCCCTAACGGCCCAAGTAGCCTCGGTCTGTCAGCAGGGTCACCTTCAGTTTAAAATAGAGAAAAGTGCTCCACCTGGTTCCAGCACCACTTCGTCTGCCTGTAGTGGAAACTAGGATTCTCAGCAGGCTGGACTACTGCAATTCCTTGTATCTGGTGCAACCCAAGGGATTGATAGGCAGGCTACAACGACTTCAGAATTTGCCGGCAAGGCTAGCAACGGGTACCCTCTATGGATCCCATATAACCCCGGTGCTGCGCTCTCTTGATTGGGTGCCCGTGGCATAACGTATCCAGTTTAAAGCTCTCTGTATCGTTTATTGGGCTGTGCATGGCCTAGGTGCTGAGTATTTGTTTGCCAAATGTGTGCGATATGTCCCCAATCGCCCTTTACGATCAGCCTCTGCCGGTATGCTTTTCGTACCCCTCTATCACCGCTCCCGAATGGGTGGCCGTGCCTTCTGTTTCAGCGGCATCGCTCTGGAACAGCCTCCCTTCTACTATTACATTTCTGCCTAATCATCTGGGCTTTCGGAAGGCTCTGAAGACCTATCTTTTTCTGAATTTTTGTCTCTAATCATGCTCGGCTTCATGTTTGTTGTGGTCCTCTCTCCAGCGCCAAGATACCTTTGGGTGAAAATGCGCTATATAAATGACCATAAAATAACAAGACAGAATCACCATCACGTACTGTGTCAGTTCTTTTGGTCAAACCGCACTTTTGCACGTCGCTGAATTAGTCATTATGCATACAGCACACATTCAGTTTTTAAATCGCACTAATAACATGTATAGTTGAGCTTACATAATTTCAGGAAGTTCCATTTTCTCCATGCCACGTTAACTAACCGCCCGAACATATCGCCGAAATGGAAACAACATTTTCGTATGTCCACTTTCAATATAGTAAATGTTAGCATTTTTTGTGGGTATTCAAAACACATTGTGTCCTTCGAACAGTTGCTGACTTTCGCTCAAGGTCAAACAATAGCATCCTTTTTTCAGTGACTGCAGCCAGATACAGCTAGGTTTCGATTTTGTGAAAGAATGCCACACAAAAAAAAATGGACAAAACGCTGCTTTGTGCAAGAGGTTCAGAAAACCAAGGACAGTTACAAACAGCTCTCCCTCGTCGAGCACTCTTTCATGGCACAAAGTGCAGAATGTGTGGGTCAGTGTGACCATCTCTTCCTCCCTTCCCCCTGGCACCACCCCCTGAGACTCCCAGGTGCATGCCATAATGATGTAGTAGTAGGCTTAGCATATTATCGTAGTTTTCACAATGTAACTTATGAGAGACCTGACATTCACTCCATGGAGAGATGAGTCCAGCTGACCCACATGGGAATTGACAGACTGCCGAGAAACAAACCAATTGTAGCCTGGCATCCCCTAGGGAGCAGGATCATGTAAACTGTCCTACTAATCAACTGTGCTATTTCAGACCCTATAGGTGATGTCATTACTGATGCTGTTGCCTCTCAAAGGGCAACATTCATTCTGGAGTCAGAGCGTTCTCGAACAGCAGAATCCTTTGCTTATATTTTTTGTATTCTGTACCATTAAACTTTATAGTTGAAAGCTATCTCTTGGCTTCTTTCCCTAGAGGGATGTATTCATTTTGGTGTGAGCGTAACAGGGGACTGCCTTCAATTGCACGTTGCTTACTATAATTCATGCATGTCCATTCATACTCCCTTGCACACCTGAGGCAGCCCTCTCTACCATCATGCGAGACAGGTGACATTGCGTGCCCATACTAGATCAGTTACATTCATGCTCTGACTAGGCCTTGTGCCAATCGTCAATGCTAGTGTATAGGTGATGGAAGGAGGAGCCTATGGGTTTACAAGTGCTGGAGGAGGGTGTTGAGATGAATTGCTAAACTCTTCACTGATGTGCGGAAGTTTAGGAGGCCACCCTCGGTTTAGTGAAACAGGGGAACCTTCTGGGCAATCCAGACCAATCTAGGGCTGGCGGTCAAGACTAAGTCTCAGGAGGTGCGATAGTGATCGGAAGCCCACAATGAGCACACACAGCAATGAACCACAAATTACTCTTAGACAAGTGTATATGAAAGATATCTATACATGTGTCAACAGGACCAAACTTTACTTATGCGAAACAGTTAACACACGCAATACTCTACAGCATGTATACAATACGTTTCCTAATGCGACAAATGAGGAGAAAACAGCCATAACCTGTAAAGGGAAGGGCTGGTTAACACACTAAGAGCTTTAGACAATTTTTTGGAGTTGTTTCCTAACTTTCTAGTCCAGCCCTAAGAAGTGGTTAGTCAAAGCGCTCGATCGCGGGGGGTGAAGCAAAATGCAATTCTTCTTGGGAAGGCTGTAGAAATTCAGAAAGGGGCCTGAGGCAATGGAAAATTAGTTCCCACTATTTGAGTCGGATGTGCCCTTGGCGGCAGAACAGTTTTCAAAAGGCGAGAATAGCTGGGGGGGTCGCAGGCTAACCCAGCCAAAATCGAATACCTTTATGGGATATTCATGTGTAAAAGCTATTGGTTGTGCCAGTGGGAAATCGTCAAGTGATGCAAGGGCTGGATCCATGTAGCCAACTGGAGTATTGGGATAGATTTTGTGTCTGCAATGACATTCTTTTTACCCTTTCCATTGCCCTTTCATAAAACTTGTCGTCGACGGGACACACCGCCACTTCGGCCATATAAAAAACATACCTTATTGGAATGACTTATTGTGTCTGATAAGGGGTGGCTGTTGGGACAGTTTTTCTGAAGTCCAAAGGACTTACTATAACCATTCAACTGAGCCAGTCCAGGAGTCCACTCTTATTATAAGGCTGTACCACCTGAGTTCAGGGTAGCGTAGACCGAGCAGCCAGGGTTATTTTAGGAGGGAGAGGGGGCTGTAGAATCAATATAAATGAAAATTTAATAGAAACGGTCCAAAGAAACACTGAAATACTATGCATTGTAAAATTAAATGGTTTATTTAAATAAGAGTAGGCCAGAATTAATCTAGCGGGAAAGAAGTATCATCACATTATATATGAACACATTTATAAAAAAACAACACTATGCTTGAAGGTACACAGACTAAAGCATATAACCTTATTTGGAACACCTAACAGGAGTTCTTGGGAAGTCAAAACCAATAGTTAATTTTAGATTACTTTCAGTAATACCAGGGTAGTAGACTATCAGTTGTACTGTTACGCTCAAAGAAATTACAGTCATTTCATCTGGACAACATACTTTGCTTATCTAGTAAAACACAGATACTAGGCACAGTATTAACTTATAACTCTGATTCAGAATAACAGTTATTCTAGGAAAGTTGGACCTTGGGGTATAATTTTCAATAACAGTTGCTTTTCAGTTCAATGGGGGGCAATAACTAACTTATTTCAGGATAACACAGTTACACTCAAGGTAAGTTAAACATATACACGTTTTACAGGCGCTATAAGCAACTTAAACTCAGGTGTTACCCAAGACTTTTTGTGTCCGTCTAAAACAGACCAGGGAAAACAAAACCCAGTGTTACACTTTATGAATGACCCAAAGTTATTCTAGGTAGGTAATGAAATGGAATGATATTTTATTTATATTGCGCTCCTACACAATTGTTTGAGTGCGACCAGGCAAAAAGGGAGGGAAACAAGGGAAAAGAAAAAAGAAAACAGCAATCTTACTAGGCCCAGTGACATTTAAGAAAGCGCAAGTGCATGGAAAAGGGAAACAGGGGGAAAGTGCATGGAAGGGGGTGAGGGGGGAGGGGGAAGTGGAAAGTGTGGAGCAGAGGAGAGAAAACAAATACAACTTAAATAAAATAAATAATAAATAAGGGCGATAAACCATGGTAGTGCAGCCAGCAAGTGGCAGGTGAAAGTTAGTCAGAAAGGCATATCTGATAAGTGCAGAAGAAAAGGGGGAGGGGGACTGTATGGGTACAGATACAGAACCCTAGTGCAGAGGGTGGCCTGGTGGCAGTGCAGGAGGGTGGCAGGGTGAGCAGGTACGTGGGCCCGAATGACACAGGGTGGCCAGGTGCACGATGCCAAGAGAAGAAACGGTTCAACGGGAGTGAAGGGGGGGCAAAGACAGAGGCAAAGAGGAAGGTCTTGAGATGCTTCCGGAACCGGAGATGGTTTTCCTCAAGTTTCAATGTGGCCGGGAGGCTGTTCCAATGGGAGGCAGGCACCAGCTTGTTTCTTTGCAAAACGACTAACCCTGAGGGAGTTAGAAGTATAGGAGCAAAGGGCTCGAGAGGGGAGGTATTTACGGAGGATTAGTTGAAGGTAGTTTTGGACCTAGGCCCCAGAAAGCCTTGTGGACAATGTTGAGGGTTTTAAACGTAATCCTTGCATCCACTGGGAGCCAATGAAGGGATGTCAGGGCTGGAGAGATCTGATCCCAGGGCTTGAGGCCAAAGACAAGTCTCGCAGTCCTGTTCTGGATTAGTTGGAGGGCGGAGAGTGGAGGCAGGTAGATTAAAACCTAAAGCAGACTTATTCTGGACAGGTTAACAGCAAGTCAGTGGAAGCAAAACCCAGTTGGGGGACACTTACACAATTATCCTAAAAGGAATAATAAAGTGAAACCAGCAGCATTACTTGTGTGGAAGAGGCACTACCAATTCACAAGTGAGTAAAATAACCTTTAGATCTACTTTCCAGAATGGCAGAACATTTATAAGGTAAGTAAACTAACCTTTTATATAAAAGGTGGGGGGTGCTGGTCTCACTTAATAAAATGTAAAGGGGATCCAAAGTTCCTTTCTACCCTTGGGATCTGTAGTTCTCTCAAGTTTAGCCAACCCAGCAACAACAGGCGCGTATTGCAAAAAAGTTGTCAGAGGATATATGAATAGACACCATGGGAGAGCCGCCCCCCCCCAAAAAATAAAAAAATAAATCACACCCATAAAAAAAAGAGTAAAATATTATGTGAGTGAGGAAAATGGTTCTCACACAGAGTTATAAAAAAAAATGATCCACCAGTAAAGCTAAAAGTTCTGTCGTTGACACAGGTCAGGAAGATTTATCATTACCTAACAGAGGCCATCAGCGCAAGTGCCATGGTTTGCATGTGTGCATGGGGTTTGGGTCTAGCAGAGGGTTCGACAGACACCAAGACTTAGTGTACCTTTCACAGATGGGAAATATCCATTTGCATATCAGTCTTTCTCCCACCCAAATGGGCAGTCCAGCACCGAAGTGCTAGGGCAATTCTCTTCTGAACAATAGTACCAATGTAACCCCAGACACGTATCTTCTAGACAGAGGATAAGCAATATTAATGAAGGAAAGGGAAAAGATATACATTAATGGATCATAAACCCAATTATATCAGCGTTAATAAATACTTTCTAATACATTATCCAGCATTGTAAATGTAAGTGTAATAGCATTAGATTGTTTCCGTACAATGTCCACATATTGGGGAACATATCTAAAATGTTATTGAGAGCAGATTTTGAAGACAGCTACAAATCATTTAAATCTGGAAGTCCACCTTTCAACAAGGTCTGATTTTGGCAGATAAGGTTCATTTGCAATGTTTTGTGGCAATGTATGTGTCCTTGGAACAAAATCAGGATCCATTCCATGAATATTGTTTGCCTCATTTTGTAAAGGCCATGTGGTAACTAAGCATCCCGAATGTGCCTGCAGTTTTCGCTTGTTCCCTCCCAACTTTCTTGTTGTGCGCAAGTACAGCTAGCCTTGTTCTGGCGTCTATGCCGAAATGCAACCTTTTGGGCCTGTACTGTAGGCACATTATGGTACACATCTAAATCTACAGTATGACAGAATTCGGTGACTCCCTTCAGGTCTCTTGAAAGCATTTTATCCTACAAGATCTTCCCAAGTGCTTTGTGTGGAGGGGAACATGGCACCAACCACTTCTTGCATTCCTGCTCCTTCGATAAATGTCCATGTGCACATTCGTGGAAATGTTGGTTTTCTGTCCAGGAGTGAACGTTGGAACAATGGTGCATCAATTAACGCCATTTTTCAAGTAGAATTTCTAAAGATCCTTTACAAGTTTTGGAGATCCACCAAAGATGGTTGCTGATAGAATGAGACCAGGTTTTCCGGCCTTTTTTTTTTTTTACCAGCAGCTGTAATTATTTTATCGATTGATTTGGCAACTTGATGTCCCATACATCAAATTGATGCCGAATCTGTGGAAACTGCTCTTTCATGGCCTTGGCTAGTGAAACATGCCCATCAGTGGCTATCAGGTCCATTTGCATTCCCCTGGATTACAGATGTTCAATGGGGTTGATGAAACCATGTTTCTCCATGGCCACAGACGATGTACAGTCAGACACCTGCACGATGACCAAACTCACAATTTATTTTTTACTTTCTATGTCTGGAAAGTGACGAGAGCAGTTCTTAGATTGTGACACTGTCCGTCGCCAGCAAGCCTGAAACGTTTGCCAGAGAACATATTGTCCATTGACATCCGTTCGAGTTTCCAGGCATGACTAATAGCAGGGAATAAGAATTCCCTTTGAGATTTGTAGTACTGGGTTTTTAGCAAGTAACGCAAGTCCCATAAATTGACTGAAAGTCGATCCGCTGAACAGTAAACCTGCTGAACCAAGTAGATTTCCAGCATGTACTTTGCCGAGCATCGGTTGAGCAGACCATGAAAATGTAATATGGAGGTGGACACAGCTGGTCTGGATTTTCAGGTTGGTGCCTTGTAATACATGACACATTCACCAATGGCTCCCCGCATAAGTTCGCTCTTCATGTAGGATAACATTTCAGGATTTGTACAATCTCTAGTACGCAGTTGTCGAATACAATGTATTTTTGCTCCTTTAATAGCCAATCGTCCTGTAGTACTGTGTTTTGCGACTCAACGGTGGTGGACAATTTCCCCAAACTAGGCAGACTGAAGTCGAGATCTTGAGCAAATTTGTGCGTCAATTGCATTGACGCTTCAGCTTCTGTTAGTTCAGGCTGTGATAATTCTGCATGAATTGGAGAAACAGGTAACATTGAATGTTTGTTTGGTGGAACATTTTTAGAGGTTGCAGATTGTGTCAAAGGGTCTGCGAGTAATTGCAATACATCTTCATGGTCTTCATTTTCATCTGGTCGATTGACTGGATCACGCTACGCCTCAAATAGTAGTTGCTCCATTGTGAAATATGGCTGGCAAGCAATATCTTTGGTTTCAGTTGTTGTCTGAGTCTTAATATGCCTCTACCTTCTGGGCCTCTAACAGATTTATAGAAAAATATGCTCAATGTATAGCACACATACAGTAGATCCGATTTTCCAACTAAAAACATAATAGGACTAAAACATCAGCCTATAAACTTCTCAAAACAAACTGGTTTGTCTTTCACCTTGTTTTCTTAATTCGCTTAGAAACCGTGGACTTCTCTTTGACAACCATATCATCAAGCTGAAAAAGAGTGTTTTTATATGGTTTAATTCAAGCAAATTTCAATTCCACTCAAACATATGTACATGTATACAACCCGAACCAACTTGATGGACTCCAAAACATTACAATATTATAAGGGAATAGTTTCTTACCTGTAACTCCATTTCTCCAGCATTGGTATCTTTCATGGATTCACATGATTAGAATATTCCTCGTCGACAGACTGGGAACCCTCGGTAAGCTTATAAAGCTGTTTCCCATAGGAAAACGTTGGACACTTTCGTGTCCTATCTGCGTCGTTTTGGGCCGCGCACGCATGCCCCACTAGGAAGTAGCGGTATAAATGCCCCGCCCCCGTGGCTCCCTTCAGATTTCGACCCCTCTGAATCAGGATGGGGTGAAACCAAGAACTACAAGACGATTGCATTTAGGGGAGGCCGGCGGGCGCATGTGAATCCATGAAAGATACCAATGCTGGAGGAATGGAGTTACAGGTAAGAAACTATTCTCTTCTCCAGCATTGGATCTTTCATGGATTCACATGCTTAGAATAGAATGCACAGCAGTGATCCGGAAAAAAGGATGTGTGAATGCAATCCGGCCCACCCAATCCCGCGTATAGCGAACCACGCTTACATAAGATTCAAATTTAAAGTGTGCCATAGTAACTGCACAGAGCAATATCTATATCTATCTATCTATCTAGTCCAAATTAGCATAGACCCGTCTTGAAAAAGGGCTTACCTTATTGAAATAGATGTCGCAAGACTGCTCTTCCCATTTGTATTTCGTCCGCATGCTGTCGTTCGAGGCAGTAGTGACGGGTAAATATGTGAGGCACTGTCCATGCTGCCGCCTGGCAAATGTCTATCAGTGGTACCCCTGCCCACAACGCCGTCGACGACGAAGTCGCCCTGGTAGAATGAGCTCTTGGACATCCTTGTAGCGGTTTTCCCGCTTTTGAATGACAGAAGGCAATCGTCGACGAGACCCATCGGGCCACTCCCCGTTTTGAAATTGCCTTCCCTTTTGCCGAAGGGCCATATGCAACGAAGAGTTGCTGCGTAGATCGAAGTTGTTGAGTTCAATGAAGGTAAAATTTTAGAGCCCTCCAGAGACATCCAAGGTAAGTAGGACCTTTTCCGCAGCCGATGAGGGGGTCGCGAAGAAGGTGGGCAGGACAATGGATGAGTGCTTATGATAAGTTGTAGGAAATTTTGGGATGAAACGAGGATTTGTTGACAGAATCACTTTGTCCTTGAAAAATCTTAGGTACGGAGGGTCTATGACCAACGCTTGCAACTCCGAGATCCGTCTAGCTGATGTTATAGCTATTAGAAAAGCCACTTTCCATGACAAGAACTTCATCGACGATGTGGCCATTGGCTCAAAGGGTGGTTTCATTAACCTTGCTAGCACTATATTCAGGCTCCACGTTGGTGGAAAACGTTTAACCGGAGGGAATGTCCGGAACAAACCTCTCATGAAGGGTTTCACTAACCTGTCGCTAAACAAGGGGGATTACTTCCTTCTTCTTGTGAACCTAGAGATGGCCGCCAGGTGAACCTTTAGTGATGAAAAGGACAATCCGCTTTTTGCTAGGTGTAGCAGATACAGAAGAAGCTGTTCCGGAGTAACCCTCAGAGGTTGCACTCCCGTCTGTCCTTGACACCACGCACAGAATCTTCTCCACTTACACATGTAGGACTTGTTGGTGGAAGGGGCTCGCGCAGCTTGTAAGATCCTCTCACAGTCCGAGGAAATGTTCAAGGCACCAAATTCTGAAAAGTCAGGAGCTAAGCTGTGAGATTGAGACTGTCTGGATTGTGATGCCACACTGTTCCCTCGTCCCGGGACAGGAGGTTGGGAACCTTTGGGAACGTTATCGGATGATCCGCTGACAGGTGAAGCAGGTCGGAAAACCACAGCTGCCTCGGCCAAACACTGTGCCACCAGGATGACTCAGCACCTGTACCTGCGTATCCACTGCAGAGTTCTCCGTATCAGAGGAAACGGAGGGAAGGCGTAGAGGAACTTGTTCGTCCACGGGAAGGAGAACGCTTCCCCCAGCGAACCTTCCTGTGGCCACCTGCTGTCGTACATCTCGCACTTCTTGTTACTCTTCTTGGCGAAGAGATCCAGCAGAGGCCGCCCCCATTTCTCGAAGACCTTCGACAATTGACCGGTGTCTATTTCCCACTCGTGAATCTGGTCCATATTTCTGCTGAGCGAGTCCGCCTGTTCGTTCCTTACTCCTGGAAGGTGATGAGCTACGATGGATATATCGTGTTTCAGAGCTCAGTGCCACACCTTCTGAGCCTCGATGGAAAGGGTTCTGGATCATGTGCCGCCTTGCTTCCTCAAGTAAAACATTGCTGTGGTGTTGTCCGTCAAAACTCTCACTGTGGACCCTCTGATGTGAGGCAGGAACGCCCTCAGGGCCCAGCGCACTGCTCTCAGTTCAAGAACGTTGATGTGCAGGAGAGATTCCCCCTGAGACCAACGGCCTTGTGTTTGCAGAGTGCCCATGTGTGCCCCCAGCCAGTTAGGGACGCGTCCGACACTATGGTTAACCGAAACTCAGGCTCCTGTAGGGGTACTCCTTTGGATAGATTCTGGACGCTTTTCCACCACTGAAGAGCTAGTAGGAGCTCGTCGTCGTCGACGGTCAGTTTGTCTGACCAGAGGCCTTGAGCCTGCGTCCATCGGTCCGCCAGAAACTGTTGCACTGGCCTCACGAACAGGCGGCAATTGCCCACCAGAGGAATGCAGGACGCCATAGCGCCCAGGATCGACGTATAATTTCTCACTGACAGTCTTGTATTGATTTTCAACTGACCTGCCAATCGACTGAGTTTGGTGATCCTGTCGAGGGATGGCCTCACTAACCCTGACTGGGTCTCGAACTGTGCACCCAGGAACACCAAGCTTCTTGACAGTGTTAACGAGGATTTCTCAAAGTTTATCGCAAACCCATGGTGGCCTGCAGACTCCTGTGCGTCGACATAGGGGAGGACCCCCTCACCAACCAGTCGTCGAGATACGGGTATACATGATGGCCCTGCCTTCTCAGCCAGGCTGCCACCGGGGCCAAACATTTCGTGAACGTTCTGGGAGAAGATTTCAGTCCAAAGGGAAGTACTGTGAACTGGTAGTCAGTCCGCCCTACCACAAACCTTAGGAACTTCTTGTGTCGCCGACACATCGGTATGTGGAAGTACGCGTCCTGCAGGTCCAGAGACGCCAGAAAATCTCCTTCTTGAACTGACCGGATCACTTCTTGGAGCGTGAGCATCTTGAACTTTATGCTTTTCAACGATTTGTTTAGCTCACGCAGGTCTAGGATGGGACGCCACTTTCTGTTTGGCTTTTTCACCACAAATTATCGGGAATAAACCCCTTGACCCCTTTGCGACGACGGAACCAATTCTATAGCACCTTTTTGTAGCATAAGTGCTATTTCCTGCTGCAACACGCTCAGATGGGATTGAGCTACAAATGCCGGTGGAATGTGCGGAGGGTTGCTTTTGAATTGCAGGGAATGTCCGTATTTTACAGTGTTCAAAACCCATTGATCTGTTATTTGCTCCCATTCGTTGATGTAACATGATACTCTGCCCCCCAGAACGTTCCGATGCCCGTCATTGCTGGTCCTTGGTCTGCTTATCCGTCGACGAGTAACCTGCTCTCTTCTTGGGGGCCTGGTAGTCCCGGTGACGTTTAGCCGCTTGCGAAGCCCATCTGTATCCCTGGGAGGGGTATGCTGGCCTACTGAAGGATCTGTCCCTCGATGCCGAGGATCTGGAATTTCCTGATGCTCCCCTGAAGGGACGAAAAGACCGGAAACTCCGACCACTCTGGAGGGCCCCCAAGGAACACGCCGTGTCCGAGTCCTCCTTCATGCCCTTCAGGGCTTCGTCCACCTTCTCGCCGAAGAGGAGGTCTCCTTCAAAAGGCATATCCATACCTTGTACTGCACCTCCGGTCGGAAGTTAGTGCATTTTAGTCATGCCTGCCGTCGGAGAACCACACCGTTATTCATCTGCTTAAACCCTGACTCCGCGAGGTCCACTGCGATGCTTATGGCATGATTGGAAGCCTCTTCACATTCCCTGACCAGCAACATAGCCGCTTTGCGATGTTCATCGGAAGGTGTTCCAGTATAGGAGCCAGCCGGTGCCACATCTCCCCGTCGTATCTGGCAACTATGGCTAGAGAATTGGCCGCTTTCACTGTGGTAGCACCTACCGACAGCACTTTTTTGCCGAAAGCATCCTGTCGTCTGGCATCACTTTCCGGGGGGGTCGTGCACTTGTGCTGGGCCCTCGCCTTCCTCTCCGCCGATACCACTGAGTCAGGAGTTGGTTGGGAGGAAAGGCACTTGGGAGTAGAGTCCGGGGCCTTAATTTTTTCTCTAGACGACCCTTTATTGCTGGTTCCGAGAAAGGGTGGCGCATGGTCTGCAATCCTTCCTTCCACACATGATCCAGGATGGGTACTGAAAACACCGACCTTCTCCTTTTCCCCCCATGTGGTGAAAAGAAAACAGTCCTTTTTCTCTTCTTCCTGGGCCAGCCCGAATTCTGTACAAGCCCTGGCCTTCATGGTGTGAAATGTCCCAATATCGTCTGGGGGAGACGGCTGAGCCGGGCTTGTCAGGGTTTCCAATTCTGCTTCAGACTCCCAGGTTGGATCCCTGGAGGGGGAAAGGGAGACAACTGACTAGACTCTGCTGTCCGAGTCCTAATCCATCAGCTCCCCTTCCTCGCGGCGTGGGGCCGAGAGGTTTGCATCTGGCGGCACTGCCGCAGGTGTTGACGGAGGTGGTCGAGACGGGCCCGGGTCGTCGATGACCGACCTAGCCGCAGTTGTTCGAGGTAGTCTGTCATCCAGTGTCTTCAGCAACGTTTGCAACGTGGATAAGACTTCCAATGACAAAAGTGACTGTGGATTGAGCAGAGGGGTAGAACCCGGAATGCTCCCGGAGAGGGGCCTGGTAACCCCTTGTAACCCTAGGTCTGCAGGGACAGCTATTCTCACATCCTCGTCTCCCGAGGACACCGACAAGGCCTCTTGCTGCAGAAGTGTCTCTGGCAAAATTGGGTTGTATACCTCTGGATGCCAGGCCTCTTGCGGGATCACCTTCGAAGCGATAGTCGGCTCCGTCGTCGACGTCGTCTGCGGTCCAGGAACGGTTGAGGCCAACTGCGTCAGCGGCAGAGAAGTAGTCAACGACTGCCCTACCGTCGACGATGGTGGTGGTCGTGCAGGCCTATGAGGCGTTCCCGCCTTTTCCGAACTCGACCTGCGTTTTTCTGCATCTCGACCCAAGGCCGATCTATGATGATCGCCCGAGGAGGATTTAGATTTTTCTTTTCTGTCTTTCCTCATTGAAGATGAGGATGACTAGGCCTTCTTCGACGAAGAGTCCTTGGAATGGCCTTCCGATGATTCTCTCTCCGCCGGTCGCGATTTCTTCACCGGGGGTTCCGACGACTTTGAGCGGCGCGGGGCCCCTGAAGATTTTGACACCGAGGCCGCGCTGCGCGTGGAGCCCACCTCCGAAGGCGGGTATGCCCCCGCTCCGTCGTTCAACCATGCCATAAGTCTTCGACTACGATCTTTAAGAGTCTTCTGGGAGAAGCCCTTACATATGTCGCACTTGTCTGGCGAATGATGAGGGTGTAGACAGTATATGCAATCCATATGCCCGTCCCCCTCGTACACCTTCAACCCGCACATAGCACACGGGTGGAACAGCGCTTTTCCCGACATCAGGAGAAAACTGCAACAGCACAACATAAACAAAAAAGTACACTACACGAGGTGCTCCCACTACTTTGGAGAAGGCTGAAATCTGAAGGGAGCCGCAGGGCGGGGCATTTATACCGCTACGTCCTAGTGGGGCATGCATGCGAGGCCCAAAACGACATAGATAGGACACGAAAGTGTCAAATGTTTTCCTATGGGAAACGGCTTTATAAGCTTACCGATGGTTCTCAGTCTGTCGACGGGGAATATTCTAAGCATGTGAATCCATGAAAGATCCAATGCTGGAGAAAAATGTATTCCCAATCCAGTGTGGTGCCCAATT
Source organism: Ambystoma mexicanum (assembly GCF_040938575.1). Lineage (NCBI taxonomy): Eukaryota > Metazoa > Chordata > Amphibia > Caudata > Ambystomatidae > Ambystoma > Ambystoma mexicanum. The sequence continues at coordinate 1,087,561,476 of NC_090927.1, read as the reverse complement.
GTTTTTCATATTAGGTTATGTATACCTCTGGTCCATGTGCCTCTTCCAATTCCACATCGAGTACATTCCTTGGAGAGAATAGTCATTAAAAAAAAATGAAATGTCAATCGTACTGAAATGTAAAATGTTTCATTGCACAGAGCACATCCGGACAAAGTAGTTTAAAATGATTACGAACCATATACTATAAGGTTTGTTGCAATACAAATAGAACATTCGTAGGAACATACCCTCGAAAACAGTGTAAGTGATTTGGTCATAATATAAATTTCAGATTTCACCCGATTACCTTCCGAGATGACACATGGACTTGATCTCAGATCACTCTGCAAAATATAGTGATTATGTCGCCTTTAAAAAGTAGTTTGCTTTGTGATCTATTCTGCATTAGGGAGGAATTGCAACGTCCAAACCAAAATCTGAAAAGTTTGAAACAGTGCAAGGTTACATGCATTTCAGTCTCAAAGTATATCCTTTGTAGGATTTACTTTTATTATAGCCAGGAAACTAAGTGAACATACCTCATAGTCTGGACCTGTTGCAAAGGAGGAAGTGATTGTAGTCGAAGTTCCAGCATCCGCCTGTAAGATAGTACTTGTTTTAATATGGAAGCAAAAGCTAAATGAAACTGAAAAAAATGAGATGCAGACGATGGTACATACAGAGAGACACCCATACATGCCACTTTGTGTAAATACCCAATACTATAGATAATAATTTAATATGTTGAAATTCCAAGCATAAAACATGCACGTATTGTTCATTTGCATATAAAGGACTAGTACAATATAATTACTTGATAGGCGAGTGAGGACGTTTCCAGAAAATTATCTTGCGCCATCATTTTCAGTACATTGTCAGAAAATAGTACAATGGAAAAGGTAAATTAGTATTAGAAATGTGGCCACATCCAACGCTCTAAAAAAAAAAAACAAATATATCACTTTGTACAAGTTGGTAGGACTCACCATTGGGATACTAGACACGTCAGTGGTTTCGTCACTGGTGACGATCTGTGCTTCCATCAGTGTGCTCTACGTAAAGGACATGTCAACCAACACATTTTGAAAACATTATGCGACTTTTAAAGGGCACTATGGACAGTTTTACTGAGGGTCACATTTCACTGATTTATTAGAGGCTCCCGAAAGCGGGGCAAAAGTATACTAAAGTGAAACATTTTAAAATTCTGGTGAATCTGCTAACTATGGAAACTTGAGTAATACAACTGTGATGGACAAACACAGAAAACTCCAAACCGTTCATGAAGTTACCTTTTCAATACATTACTTTAAATAAATCGAGAGATCAGAGAGAATACATAATTATACAGACCATTGTCCTACATACCAACAAACAAATTCATCGTCCACTACTCACCTGAACCAGCGTGTGCCTGAAATGGAGTTGTAATTGCATTTGGAAGCAATTTACAAAGAATTCTGCGTCGACAATGTTTGTGTACTTTGATTGTTCGTACATATCTTCGGTAAAGTGCAGGCTGCAGACGCGGAATCGACTGGCCCTCACGTCTCCCACGACAGCCTGGGCTCTTCTTTCAATATCGTCCACTGGAAAACCGCAATTTGTAATCCATCTACTTATTAAATCAATATCCTTCAGGGATATATGCAGGAGTGTGCCCTGGGTTTTGGCATGGCTCACAGAAGGGCAACCGATAACGATACAAGAAGGCATTCTTGAAAAGTCTGCAAGATCTGTATAAAAAAAATATAATTATTACAAATACTGAATGTGAATAAAGCAATTATTACAGAGCTTTGTCCGTAAAGTTTGTTTTAAATAAATAAAGAAAACCTGTGTAACCTAGTCGAATAACAGCGATAACTTTCTTACTGAATTGTTATACCACAAATCATAACATATTACTCGTCCATTGAATGAACTTTCAAGCATCAAAAGAAAACGTGCTTGCAAACATGGACCACAAAACATTCCATTCTATTACAATGCAGAGTTATGCAAAGTGCTATTTACCGAGATCAAAATACATCAAACATTCGATAATGGTGAAGTCTTTGAGATAAATTAACATTAGAATACTCAGTACATTATGTGGAAATAGAAAGTCAGCGATCGATGAACATAGAGAAGCAAATGGGCAACCTACCCTTACCTGGACGAACAAATGAGCCGATTCCGCAAGCAGGGGAACAGTATCCAGGGAACAGGTAGCCCGTTGATTATATACCTTGCCGATCTCAGAGACGTTCTCCTGGTAAATGTGAAGGTGTTTATAAAGGCTTAGAAAATTGGGTGTGTATGTGAATGTGTTCGTTGACACCCACCCAGCCACAATGCCAATGTTTCACATCTGCCATATCCCCATTCCCCTTGCGAGCACACAGGCATAGGCCTGCTAGTATTGCCGATAAGGTAATAGGTCCAGGGTTGAACCACAAATGCAAAATGCTTGTGTAGCATCATTTTTTAAATGAAAGCGGCCAACTTTATAGGGCCATGTGGGCCAGTTTGATTAGTTACTTCAATACGAGGCTAGGAATAGTAAAAACTGTTGCTGAATGTATATCTTTTTTAAAATGCACAATTTGCATCACCTTTTCATCAAAATACTCATCTTTGGGTAATATTGAAACAGTGTCTGAACAGGAATGTATAGCAACTTTGAATTGTGTGCCACGTTTTCATCGATGCCTGAGACACTTACGGCCCAGTACGACCCTGTTCATAGGTGCCAACTGCCATTCACACTAGAGAGGAGGATGGATGGGGACGAGGTGAGCGCAAAAGTCCCGGAACACCGCTCAACGGACAAAAAACACATGTTGATTGCAGGGACGGGGTCTTGAAGAGGGGAGTCAGGAGACACAGGGTCTGGCCTGGCCATGTGGACAGCGGATATAACATAATATGGGATGCATTCTTTGAGGAGAGGTGCAGCCACATCAGCATGGCCTGGAGGCATGTGGTCATATGTAGTCGACAAGATAGGAGGTTGGAAATCACATGTTTCACAAGATGTATAAGACCAGAGCTAACAGAAGTAATATCTTTTAACAGATGCAAGAAACCCTACAAATCGGCAAGTATTGTGGGATATTCCTTTGTGGGGAGGACAGGAAAGTGGACGAAGAGTCAAGAAGCAAACTACAACATCCTGGTGGGAGCAGTCTATTCTGACCCAGGGCGTTCTCGTGCAGAAGAAATGTGACCTAGCAGTTTGGGCTGGACTGCCCCTTTTGGGGTAGGACCAAGCCTGATTTGCAAATTGTTTTTCCCCCTTCTCCAATGGCTTGGCAGGATGAAAAACTATTGTCTGGAGGGTTGCCCAGAGCTGTGCCTGTGGTTCTGATTTATTCAAAACCTTCCAGCCATAACCTTTTAGTTTTGCTATGTTTAATAAAAGCCATCACCTTTTCGTTTTGCTATGTTTAATAAAAGCCACAGACTTATTGCCAACACAAAAAGTCTACATAATTTTGTACAATGCCGAAGGTATATTTTCAATGCTACACAGACTAGCGATTCCACAGCTTGTGGCACTTTGAGCGTCCACACCCACCCAGCTGCCTTGCGAGCGCAGGTCTTAGGTGCAAACTGCCATCGATACTGGGGAGAGAGGGAGGAAGGAGGATGGATGGACTTGAAGAGGGTCTGGAGACATGGTCTGGTGAGGCCATGTGAACAATGGTCGCTGTGCGGAAGATCCCATTGAAGTGTACATGGGGTTTGGCAACTTCAGTGTTCACACCCACCCAGCCCCCTTGGGAGAGCACGGTCATAGGTGTGAACTGCCATTGATACTGGAGGGTGGATGGATGGGCATGAGGAGAGCTCAAAAGTCATCGAAACTGCTGAAGAGACACCAACCTATGTTGATTGCTGGGGCAGGGTCCAGAAGAGGGGATTCTGGAGGATCCCTCTGAGTTTTACATGGTGTTTGGCACCTTGAGCTTTCCCACCCACCCACTACTGGAGGAGGGATGGATGGGGATAGGACAAGCGCAAAAGGGCACCAACCATTCTTTCATGACCCTCAGACGATAGAATTTTTCAGTAAGTCAAGAACACGCTCAAACAACTATTTGTATATGCTCATTTGTATTTTATTTAGTTTGGTTATGTCGATGGCACATTGTATCCCCCAGCACTCCACATATGGTAGGGTGGGGTGTGCTGGCTCACTATATAAAAAGTACAGGGGGATGAAAATCCCTCTTTACTACTTGGGAACTGTAGTTCACCCAAGTACATGAAAGAAATTAACAGGGGAGCCCACAGGCGCAACCCAACTTAAGCCCAAAAGTTGTAGAAAACTATCTTCAACCATATGCTATGGAGAGATATAACAAGGTCACCCATAAAAAGACTAGGAGAGAGGGGGAAAAAGATTCCCCTTCACCTAGGGACAAGGTAAAATAGTTACCTAGTCAAAGCAAAACGTTCCAAGGTTGACACAGGTCAGGAAGATTTATCATGGATATGAACGTTTTACCTAACACTAGTGTCCTCTGCAGAGCCCTCTCTTCAGGTAGAGTGCAGACTTTTAAACTCACAGGTTCTCTGACGTGGAGGGAAGACTGAGGAGTCGTCCTTTTTCCACTTTATAGGGCTTACTCAGCCCCATTGTAACATCAACCCAGGTTGTCAATGGCTTCTTGGGATTCCTCATGAATCCTGTGAGCCACCGTGTCTCAGTACTAGCACAGCCAGCATACCTCATGTTTTCTGTGCTCTTCTTTGTCCTAGTATTTTCTGTCTTGGCTGTACCCAAGGCACTATAGACATACATTGGTTTGAAATGGAGGGTGGTGGGGGAGAAGGGGAAGGCCCAAGGAATGTGGGGGTGTGATGTACAACAGGTTGTACCCAAGGTGCACGTCCCTATCCACAGAAGGGAATACTGGGTAGCGGTCGCACCTCCCACGGCCTCATGGGAACTGGATCCCCACTGGGGAGAAGTGATACCACCTGGCGAACCGTCACACTTTCCCCCCCATGGAAGAGTCCAGGACTGCTCCAATTAACCGAAGCTTTTGGGAAGGTGTCAACTGAGACGCCTTGAAACAGGGAAAAGGCCAGTTTGTGGTGAGAGTGGCAGGTACTGCCGAGATGTTCCGGCGCTTATTAGGGGGAGCAAACTCTGAAACCAATCGTCTACATAGGGAATGATGTGAATCCATCCCTCAGATTCACTGCCACTACTGTCATCAACTTGGTGAAAACCCTTGAGGCTTCAGGTGAGCTCAAAACGGAAAACCTGAAACTGAAAATGAGAACTGCCATTGGCGAACCTCAGGTACTTCCTGTACTTAGGTTGTATGGGCACATGAAACTAAGCATCCAGAAGATCGAACAACACCATCCAATCATGAAGCTGAAGGGACGGGAGGATCTGAGAAAGAGTGAGCATCTTTAATCGGTCCATCCTGATTAACTTGTTCAAGCGTCTCAGGTCCAAGATGGGTTGAAGTTCTTAGTCTTTCTTGGGAACCAGAAAGTAGGTGGAGTACCAACCTTGGCATTGCTCCGCTACAGACACCCTTTGCACGGCACTTTTCTCCAACAGGGAAAACATTTCCTGCAGGAGGAGTGGGTCTGGTTCTCCAAGAGAGGGTATGGTGGGGGGGCAATCTGGAGGCCTTTTCAAGAAAGGAAGGAGGTAAACCTGGGTGACTGTCTGCAGTTCCCAAACATCTGTAGTAATGTTTAACCATTCTTTGTAGTGCTGGGTCAGCCTGCCTCCCACCAAATTCTTGTGTAACAAGGATTTAAAGTGGTTTTGGTGTAGTGGCTGCAGCGGATGGGAGAGAGGCAGAAGTTGTCTAAGCAGTTCTACCTCCAAACCCTCTTGCTCAGCGGGGGAAGTCTTCTCTGACCCTTCTGGGCAATTTGTCCTCTAGTTCTTCCGACTGAAGAAAGAAAAAAAGAAAGGACTGACCCCCTCCAACTTTGAGAAGTAGATTGAGTCTGTTGGGGCTGACGAATGGCCACACCAAGAGACTTAGCAGCTGCCTTGGAAGCTTGAAGCTTTTCTAGGCTTTCATCAGTTGTTGTGCCAAAAATGTGAGATCCATCAAAAGGCCCGTCTAGTAATGCAGACTGCACATCCGGTCCAATGCCCAATTTACACAGCCACACGCATCTAACTACTGTGCTGGCCGCCATAGATCGTCCAACACACTCAAATGCGGCCAACCCAGATTGTAAAGATTGGCAGGCAGATTCTTTGCCATCCTAAATAATGTTGAGAAAGCCTTCTCTCATTTCCCCTTAAGGCTCATGTTCTGCTGCTTGTGCCGCAACATCCCATTAAGTGTGAGAATATCTTGCTAAAGCACAAGAAGCACTTAAGGCTTTCAGGGCCATGCAATCAGCAGAAGAAACTACTTGTCTCTGTCAAGTGGAATTGTAGGGTAGGCCGCTGCTTTTGATGTACAGGTATCAGCCTGCACTACCAAGCTCTCAGGCATAGGGTCAATTGAAGAGGGTTTATATTTTCTGGCCATATCCTTGCACACAGCAGGTATGGTATCTGGTTTTTGACAGTTCTCAAGAACTACATTCTTCAGGGCTGAAGAAAAGGTAGCTTCTTGGCAGGAGGAAGGAGGGTGGCAGGGGGATGCCCCTGGTCCAGGATGTCAGTCAGATCATCATGCACTATGTCATTGGCAGGACAACTCCACCCCAAGCACTCTAAACTCACTCATAACAGATCTACAAGCCCCACTAGAGTGAGCACAAGGAGCTGGTGTGGCAAACTCCACTTCAGGGTAAGTGTCAAGTCCACTAACCTCCTTTACGCATGCTGTCAAATCATTCAGTCTGGCTTCATCAGAAATAAGCTCCACTGGCACATTCGGGGTGCCATAAACATAGCCAAAGGGGAATCAGTGTAATTCTCTTAGTCAAATATAGACCCCAGGTACTTGAAAGTCGTCCTACGACAAAGGCTTGAAAGCCGTCGGTGGTAGAGGTCAATGACTTCAACGTCGAAGGTGTCGGTGCCAAAACCTTTGAGGAAGAGGGAGCCAGGCACTGTCGACACCTACTGGCCGGCATACGACCCCGGACACTTGGGTGCGCTAGGGGTAGCCTTTGAAGACTCTCGGTTGGCCTTCTGAGGTGCGATGAGGCCAGAAACTTTCTCTGGCTTTTTCGAGGGTCCATTAGAAGCCGCCTTCGAAAATGCCTTCATCATTTGGAGTCAAAGCTCCTTCTACTCTGCTTTAGAAGATTTGTGAGCAAAGCTTACCTCCTTGCAGTCGGGCGAGGATTGAGGTTTCAGAAGAACAGCTACATTTTCTTTGAGACAATGATGACTAAGAGTGGCGAGAGTCCCTCCTAGATCTTGAGCGCTTTCAATGTTTCGAGTTCTTTTTAAGTCTTTGCAGAGAAACACCCCCAAGACTACTGTCTTTGGACGACCAACTTTTGGAAGGAATTGATGTAGGGATTTAGAAACCAACCGGCATAAAACAGTTTCGCCTTCCTCTCCTCTAAGACTTTGCTGGTTATGGATTGACACGACCTGCAACAGTCGAACCTATGCTCCATACCAAGACATCAGAGGAAAGTTCTGAGCAGATCTGTGACCAACACCTCTTAAAACCTGTCTTTGGAGTGGACATCCTCTAAGATGGGTAAAACGCAGTAGAAAATGTGCTGAGGCGATCAAACCGTGCAGTGCATGTGAAAAAAACAGAGGCTCTGTGCGCTATTTTTACCAGCATCAACGTCCCAGCCGAAGGCGGGAATGGAAGTCGCAGAGGGACATTGAGGCCACACACAGTGCCCTCTGCTGCCAAAAAATGTCCAAAGCTGCAAGCAGGATACCGGTTATATCAAAGATGTGGAATCTGTGGGAGGACACGATGTATTAGAAGCAAACTTTGCAGAATGCCCATGGTCTAGAATTATTAATCAACCCTGCTATGAAACTGGTGGACAAACTGGACCCCCTATAAATCTGTCTTATGACCAAACCATCCGTTCCTTGATACAACCCCAAGCTGGACTACAACAAACTGAGCCCTAGAGAACCAGTGGTGCAAAACCTGTAACCCCCAGAGATCTCACCAAATTCAAACACTCTGCACTAACTGTAGGATTCTGATCGGAGGCCAAAGCAGCTTACTACTGCAGCACCATTGTGCAATCTCTAGCAGAAGCAAGGCTGCCTTCAAATTATTAAAGCATTGTACCAAGCACTGAACTGCCAGAGAGGTGCCAGCAACTCGGACAAAAAAATCAGGCAGAGCAAATTGAGAATTGAAAAAAAATTGACAGAATCCAACAGCTCATCAAATCCAACTCTGCCATCATTATCCCCTTCTGCAGCCTAGCATGCACACTAAACTTTGGACCAAATTGTGTCTGCATCTCCTAATAATGCTCGCCTCCCTCAAACCTTCCTCCTACTCGGAAGAGATCCCAGCCTCCATCAAACAATTGACGGGCCCAGAACTCAGCGCACGCTTCACCATTATTAAACACCTCCCTCACACTTAAGGGTAATTCTTGGACAACCTCAACACTTGGCCTCCTATGACCTCTTTAAAAAAATTTAAAAAACTGCCACTAGAGCCAGACAACCTGGCCAACTACTGGTCCACTACCAACCTCCCGTTTATCAGCAAAATCTTAGAAAAAGTAGGTGCTACACAACTACCAGCCAGAATCAGAGAACTACATCTTCTACACGGCCTACAGTCTGGGTTCCGCCTCCGATGCATCAAAGAGAGCCACCATCCAGGTGGTGAACAATTCTCTCCAGATCATGGATAAGGGCAACTAATTTCTTAGCATTCTTCCTAACCTCTTGGCTGCATTTGACACTGGCAAACTCTACATCCTCCCATCACTCCTCACAGACAGAATGAGATACACTGGTACTGGTCTGAACTGGTTTACCTCCTACCTCGCAGGCTGACACCAAGCCGTCCAGATGAACATGTGTTCTAACCGACTTGCAGTATTCTGTGAGCACCACAACTCTCCATCCTCTCACTGATCCTCTTTAACCTTTACATAGAGCTAGTAGGCACTCTCAAAAATCCTGATGCAGACATCCACTAATATGCAGTAAATACTCCATTATAAATGAGAATAAAAAGCCCAAAGGACATCAGTTGTCTGCACGATTGCTTAGCCATCTGCCAGTCCTGGATGTTAACTTCCTACCTCAAACTTACACCTTACAAGAACAAATTTATCATTAACGGTCCCCCCGCTAAACAACTCAAAAAATGGCTCAATTGTATGATCCTAGGAGGAAATTATCAGAAACTCTTGGATTCAGCAAAATCCTCAGACTTCACTGTAAATAGAAGCCTATCCTGACTAACGATCAACAGAGAAGGTCCGAACAGAGTCCAAATTTCCACACTTCACAAAATCAAGCCCTTCATTCCGCTGCAGGACTTTGGGAGCAAAGTGCTGGGCACTGTGGTCTTGCACATCAATGGGGTTCCTAGCGGCTCATAAAAGCAGTGCAACACACCACAGCGCAGTACGCCTCATTATAGGTATGCAGAAATTTGACCGAGTCACCACTCCTACACAAGGTGCAGAATTTGAAATTCAGATTCGATTAGCAAGAGCTAAAACCAGGTCCTGGGTATCTCCAGCAGGCAGGAGCTACCACTGGGGAACCAAGAGCAAGTCCCAACACAGTGCAAGTCTAACTTCCACATAAAAATAATACTTAAACCTTTTGCCCATATGGCATGCTCCATTATATTTAAATGGAGCCTAAATATTTTTTGTTTACATTCTGAAACCTTTAAAGTTAATGTCAGATATGCATGCTTGATAGATGTTATTTATACCACACTTAATACCCAGAGGTTTTGAAGCGCGGACCCGGGGATCGAACCTGCGTTGATCTGTGCGTCTTTCTTCCAAGGCGAGCATGTTGCCCCTGAACTATCCTCCCAAGGATAATATAATGCACCAGATGGCCTGGGGAGCAAAAAGTAGCTCCTGGTAATTGTTGGTTTAAAGGTAACCAGGAATTTCAAACTCTGGAGGTGCACTCGCTCCAGGCCAGGACACTGTTCAAGACTATATGAATCATCTAGAAATCTGTCACCCGAAGCATACCAGCGTACCTGGTGGCTAAAGCTCACATATCTGGTGGCACATGTTCCTTCCACAGCAAATCTACCAACCAACCAGCTCAAATCACAACTCACCTGCTAAGAAAGGACACTCCAGAACCCTTTTCTTGTCCAACACTCACCCTTTGGAACTCAATCCCTGTTTCGACTCAGAATGCCCCCATAGTTCACCAAATCTGCAAATCTCTCAATATGTTGCATTTTCAAACTAATCAAGCACTAATTCTGAAGGAGGCACATACGGATACACAAACAGTGGCTCACAGTACTGTGCAACTGTTAAAAGATGTCAGGATTGTGAACGAAGGATGGCACAAAAAATGCCAGCCCAAACGATAGCTAGCCACACCCTGTACGGCGCTCCACTGCTCTTGCACTAGGTCCATGCATTAAAGAAATAAAATAATGAATAAAATGTGAATGTATGCATGACTGAATGCAAGTGTGTGACAGAAACACCAACATGTATGCATGTAGTTAACATCTTGTTGGAATAAAAACACTAGCTGACAACGGTCTTTGAAAACCACATACCAATCCAGTACAACTCATTAACTCCATCAAACTATCCACTTGCACCAAAGAACCTTTGTCACATTTAGCTGTTTCTCATGCTCCTACGATTTTACATTCATGGTCAGGTGAAACCAGGTGGGGAGCGGTCTCGGGTGGATTGCATATGCGGAAGGACAAGACCTGACTGGCAGCCTCAGAAATGGGGCCCATTTATGAAGAGGGGTACTTCAAATGGGGTAAAAGTCCCTAACTCTGCAGTCTTAATTGGGGGAAAAAAATTCATAATAGAGCACGCACTTGCAAACAAACTTTACAATCAATGATTTACAGATGCTTTGATGTGAGAACGGAAATGTAATTCAGTGAAGGTTTACCATTTATGTGCCACTACTCTAAAAAAGTATCAATGATTCTGTAGAGTCAGGGGTTAAATGCTTTGGCCTTCTGGATAGTCTGAAAATGCCATTCTTGCTAATTCATTATCTATTTCTTCGACAATAGTCATAATCTGCTGGTACGATTGAACAGAACAGCAAAAGGAAATCTTTCATACTTACCACTGGATGAAGTACCTTTAGGTTTGGGCGGCACAGGGCCTAAAAATCCGATATTATCGTAGAAGTTATAAATGGCACTGGGATTAAAATGTGGTCCTGAAAGAAAAAAAGAAACAAATGCATGATCCCCTGCAGATTAAAAGTGCCATGCTGGGAAGCTCTTTGTTAATAGCGGACAATCGTATGATTTAGCAGGTCACGATTTTTCATAAAAACAAAAAGAAAAACAATTAGGAAAAATACACAAATCTAAACACTGTTGCACACTTCTTACTGCCATTGAGTTCCCTATTGATGTATGTGCACCTACACAAAAGCTAGAAGGCAACTACCTTTGTAACAGAATTTTACACAGTCCAGTAATCAACTGACAATCACAGACTTTGCCATTACGTGGCGTTCTTTGGCCACTGTAGGATAACAACAAATAGCTTGAGAGTCAAGAATTCTGTTTTTAATATACAATCCATTAGGGCTCGACATCTTTGTGGAATGCATCTTGATCTGGAATTACCTGAATTTAAAAGAAAACCGAGTGATCTGGTTGAGAGGACACTCAAACCAACTTGGTACACAATCCTAGTGTGGGTTTGGACAAGTAATTTTACTAATGTGGAATATAAACTCTGGAACAGAGAAAGCATGGACTGAAGCGAGGAATATGGCAGTATAAGGGCCAAGTCTTTATTAGATTACAGAAAAAGGGAAGCTACAAAATACTTATTGCTGTTGAAGTGTGATCAGGTGAAGGAAAAACGCACATCTATTCCCGGCATGTAAATTCACCTCCATGTTTTGGAAGAAATTGGAAAGGATTAGGGTGGCCATGAGTCACGACTTGAGTAAAGATCCAATGAGGATTCTATTTAAATACACAGCCGATTTATACAAAGAACAGAAGAAAATCTCACAGGAAAGAAAACTGAGCCACTGGAAGAAAGAAAACCTAATCACAGACTAATGGATTTTTGGACTGTCCAATATGGCCACTTCAGAAGTGCAATTCTGCACTATTGAAACGATTTTAAAATATCTAAGGATATGTGGGGAAATTAATGGTGTCCATAGTTATGGCCATAGTTCGGTCCAGACAAGTCTACCATAGAGGTTCTCATCATTTGCATTAGGTTATCATTGATTACCAACCATTTGCATTAAAGTAGATTATAGAGATAACGTAACATGTCTGTCTTCCATGCATGGATTATGCAAACGGTGCCAATCCTTCAGTTTACAATATTGCAGGACTGTACCTGCTAGATCTAACAGATTAACGAGATAACTTCAATGGACATGTCTTCGCTTTAATTAAATAATTTAGCAAAAAGTTATACAAAATAATCAAGCTGGGATAATGTAAATGGTCCTGGTGTAGGAAACTACAAACAGAAATGTGATTATCCGTGTTAGCTCAGCACAACGCATGGGCTTAAAAAGAATGGGGTATAAACTTAAAGCGAAAGCAAATTATCCATCAAGCCAGGCACCTATGGAAGGAAAAATGCATAGCATTTCTTTTTAGATGCTTTTTTCAAGTCATTTATATTTATTTTAGTGCATATGGTTAATCATCCTTTTATACTAGAATGTATATAAAAAAGAGAAAACAAGACCGTTCTTGCAATGACACAAATAAAATTGCACAAAAACAAAAGAAATGCTGATAATACAAAATTCAATGTACATTACATCATTAAACACATTTAAAAATACAGATTAGGATCCAATAGGGACAATCAATACAGATTAGGATCCAATAGGGACAATCAATACAGATTAGGATCCAATAGGGACAATCAATCTAACTAACAATTTGCCATATATGTCGGGCACCTGATAACAACTAGAGATTCCGCTCCATAGAGCATACTCCAGAATTTGTCTGCATTCGTATCGCTGAATTTGGCATATCCTTTCGCGTACTGGGATTGTACATTTGGGCATTGTGTTAGGATATGTCAAGCTGTTTCCACACTTTCTCCACAAATCCTGTAGAGTCTAATCCCTCGGAATGCCAACCCATGCTCCTGTGTACCCAAAGACCGGCAGGATGGGCCGATAGCAAGAGTCTATCCCCCTCCAACTGCCTATACTTGGCGTCCAGCCAATGATTGACCGGCTGGGCCGAGTGGGGCTTGAGCCAACCCTTTTTCGCCAGGGAGACATTAGTCTGCAGCGAAATTCCCATTTTGGCAGGGGCGTTGCGTGAGGACTTCCGCAAGGACCCCTTCTGCCGGTTGCTCGACCTCAGGTTGAGGTAGGCCCAGGTACTCTACTAGCCCTGCAAGACGTTCATGGGAGGCCTTGGCTGACGAGGGTGTGTCAGGGTGGTCCTCCTCATCCATGGCTCAGGAGGATCCTGCGTTAATGGAGGAGTAGCAGGAGCCTGTGGATGGGGTATGGAGACCGGAGGCTGCGCAGGAGGCTGGTACAGAACCGCCTGAGGAATCGGCTGGGGGGGCCAGAGGTAGAGGCTGCGCAGGGGCCGGGGGCGCTGGCGGAGGAGCCAGAGGCGCTGAAAGCATTGGAAGGAGCACATCCCTGATGGCATCCCTGAGAATGGCCCCCATCTGAGGGGACTTCATGAGCCCGAGGAACCTCTGAAAGAACCGGTCTTCACAGGCCGGAGGAGTGGTAGGGGATATAGACTGGGTAGCGGGAGGCTGCTGGAGCCGCTGCATACCCTGCCCATTCGGACGCAGTGAGAACCTGCCCTGCGCAAATGCACGATAGGCTTTTGGCCACGTACATGGTTGCGGTCAGTCCCACCTTGACACTCGTTCCTCACCGAACTCGTGGAATGGCGCCGGACGGGTGCTGATGTCTGGCACGGCGGCCATTTTGTGGAGCTGCCTGCCACGTGCCTGTGCCGTGTTGCTCGGCTCACTGGGCCCAGCCTCCTCCAGGACTCGAGTGTGGATCGTGAGGCCTGCCCTGCTCCTCGAGCCTAGACCCAGTAGGTGTGCACCCTCGATCCGGGGGTCGGTAGAGCTGCGTTTAGGTGCCCCCCTCGGACGTATTGCTGGTACTAGGGTGTAGCCCCTCGGATGAAGATCCGGTACAAGAACCTTCCGGTCCCTCAACACTGTCACCGGGAGGATCCAAGGATCCCTCGGCCTGTAGGCGGGTAGCTGAAGCAGCCTCGGTGCGCATGCTGGTACAAGAACCTGAGTGTTACTTCCCGCGCAGGCGAATCCTTGGGAAGGAGTCTCCCTTGCGGGGTGCGATGGAAAATAGAGGCCCTACCCTGGGCCTGGATCAATGTTTCACAAAGTTCTTGAGGTCCTCTGGAGACAACTCTGGAAGCGCTCCCTCCAACTGGCCAGTCTGTTCTTCAGAGACCTCAATGACAGGGCGTTGCACGTTGTACAAGCTTGCCAACCGTGGTCTGGGCCAAGGCAACGGAGGCAGAGGGCGTGGAGGCCTGAAGTTAGGAAGAGACTGTCGCAGGATGGACACCTGCTGAACCCTGTGGAAGTCAGTAATACATGGGAGTCAAGCCAGCGGAAAAACAAGGAAGTTCACTCAAGGGACATCATTCAACCTTGTGGACAGGGAAAAAGACCCCTAGCTGCCCCACAGATCATCATACATAAGACAAACCATTAATTTGCATTATTATATTTATCTATTACAAATAAAGTCTTTAAAAAGGTATTAAAAATTGTCTGAAGCTCTAGTACAATATACATTAATATACAATTGTCTAAAAAAGTGCATACTGTTTAAAGTGCTAGTATTGAATGGTGACTGCTGCGAGAGGTCGTAAGCCAATCAATCGCATGGAACCTAAGAATTAGTCTGGGCATGCCGTTAGTGGTGCCCCAGGCGAGTGAAGGGAATCACTCAAGTGGGGGACCCCCAGTCGCTCTGACCAGACTAAATATCTTATTGTTTATATATGTATCAAAAATGCATTCCAAACAATATTAAATCCAGAAAACCAAACAAATAAGGTTTCATTTCAATAATCAAATCAGGAACAAAAAAAGGACTAGAAAATGAAATTATGTCCAATTCCAAAAAGAAAACAGTAAAGCACACACACTAAAATCTAACTATGGTATGCTGTGCGTCAACTACTAAGGTGTCATGGAAAAGAAAAAACAAATACATGTGAATAACATGGCACCATTGCAAAATAGTAGTTTCGATGGAAGTAACACATCTACCAAGACATGCAGGTGATGCCCATCTTCGTCAGGACATAGCATTCCCTTGAATTTCATAGATTTTGGATCGTTCATCTGTGTTTTTCTGAACGTGCCCAGATATGATTAAAAACCTTTTTTACCTTCTATATGTTCCCATAGTTCGATCTTTGTGTGTGTGCTTTACTGTTTTCTTTTTGGAATTTGACATAATTTCATTTTCTAGTTCTTTTTTTGTTCCTGATTTGATTATTGAAATTAAAATTTATTTGTTTGGTTTTCTGGATTAAATATTGTTTGGAATGCGTTTTGAGATACATATATTATTGTTTATATATTTAGTCTGGTCAGAGCGACTGGGGGTCCCCCACTTGAGCGATTCCCTTCACTCGCCTGGGGCACCACTCACGGCATGCCCAGACCAATTCTTAGTTTCCATGCGATTGATTTGCTTGCGACCTCTCGCAGCAGTCACCATTCGATACTAGCACTTTAAAGAGTATGCACTTTTTTTAGACAATTGTTAGATATATTTCTGTATATTGTACTAGAGCTTTAGACAATTTAATACCTTTTTAAAGACTAATTTGTAATAAATAAATATAATAATGCAAATTGTTTGTCTTATGTATGATGATAGGGGGGTCTTTTTCCCTTTCTACAAGGTTGAATGATGTCCCTTGAGTGAACTTCCTCGTCTTTCCGCTGGCTTGACTCCCATGTATTACTGTTTGTTGCTTCCCTTCAGCCAGCGAAGTAGGGGAAACCCATCTTTTGTTTTTCTGAACCCTGTGGAAGTCGACATGCGCCGGGCAGGAGCGTGACGCCGGAGGACTGAGTACCTGAATGATAAAAAGACAAAAAGAGAAGAAGTATCCACACATGGAATTACATGGCTGAAGCCAAACCAAGGAGCACTGGTGAATTCAGCCCGTTCCCGTCGACGCGGAAAAGGTGACTGAGGTGTGGCGCCAGAGTCAGGGCAGCGCATGCTCCCAGGGCCGCACCCCAGCGCGCCTCTAAATTTAAAGTGGAAGAAGGTTTTTTCTGGTGAAAAAGGTGCCGTCTCCTATCCCTTGGAAGGGACGCCCATGCAGTATGGAGGAAAGGGGACGGGACGTAAGAGTAACCTAGAGCATGTTGCCAGGTAAGCCAAAGAGGTTATACGGTTGAGGTTCCTGGTTTTTTTCTCGATCCTGGCCAGATGAAATTCAATGTCAGTGTTGCGTACCTCAGTCAGGTCAATGTGAAGGAAGTGTCCCATTCGTGCCAAGTCTGCACCTGCAGACGGATGCTCTGAGCAGGCAGAGCACAGTCCCCCAAGAGGAGCTCTAAGAGGTGCGTTCGTGGGGACTGGGGTTTCCACTCCTGTACGCGTTTCCTCCAGTCCCATTCATTCCTCAAGTGCTCAGGAGGTTGGGAAAGTTCGGGAAACACATGATCCCAATTGCCCCCGATTGGGCCAGGGGGACGTGGCACCCTGACCACCTACACATGTCAATCTTCCCTCCAATACGTCTCCCACAAAGAGAGGACCTTCTCTCATGAGAGAAGGGTCTGGTTCTCCATCCAGAGGTCAAGACACAAGGATTGGGACCTCCCAGATGACGTAATGGAGATGTTGCTTTCGGCCATAAGGCCAGCAACTAAGTCTTTGTACTGCTGCCATTGGAACACATTCTGTAGCTGGTGCAGGGACAAGAATGTGGACCCTTTGCAAAACAAAGGAGGGGTTATCCTTTCTACTGTACTTTGCCAATCTGGGGCTTTAAGTTGGGACTATTAAAAGGTTATTTGGCGGCGCTATCCATCTTCAAGCGCTCGCCTGAGGAAACTTCATATTTTAAGATACCTTTGGTGATTCAATTTCTTAAGGGACTCACTAATGTGTTCCCTCCATCTCCCTTTCCGGTTTCAGTTTGGGACCTCAATCTGGTTTTAAAGTTTCTTATGTGTGCACCATTTGAACCACTGCTTTCATGTCCCTTAAGGTTACTATCTTTCAAGACTATTTTATTGGTAGCACTAACTTCAGCCCGAAGGGCGAGTTGCAGGCACTATCCTCTAAACCACCATTTACAGTATTTCACAAGGACAAGGGCGCCCTGAGGGTCAAGCCTTCATTTCTACCCAAAGTCATGTCAAACTTTTTTAGGACAAAAGATTGTGTTGCCCACTTTCTATCCTCAACCTCATCCTGGCAAAGAGGAGAGGCTGCACAGGCTCGATCCATGTAGGGCTCCAAGTTTCTACATTTCAAGGTTGTCAAAACTTTGTGTGGATGACCAACTATAGGTTATACAGGTCACAGACTGGGTCAGGCTATAATAAAGCAAACCTTATCCAGATGGATTATTCTAGCTATTTCAGAATGCTACAGGCTGGCAGGCAACGATCCTCCAGAAGGCTTGAGGGCCTATTCCACCAGGGGCATGGCAACGTGGTCTACAATACGCACTTTCACTAAGCATTATTGCCTTGATTCTTCCTTAAGTCAGGATGGAAGCTTTGGAAAAGCTGTACTCCATTCTGTTCATGGAAACCATTGATGACAATTCTTACTCCCTCCACCAAAACAAACACTGCTTTGGGAATCTATCAAAGATGAGGAATACTTGGGAGGACACAATCCATTAGAAGAACAAGTTACTTATCCCTGGTAACGTTCTTTTGACTACATGTTCTTCCCCCGTATTCCTCATTGTCCTCCCTGCCCACCCCTCAGTAGAATTTGCTATTACAGCTTTCGCTCCTTCAGAGACTAGTACAGTCAAACCCATGTTTATGCGGTTAGTTCTACTCGAGAATGACATGAAAAAACAGAACTGAAGCCAACAGGCACTGCGCGTGCTATGTATGCCTTCGATCACGACATCCTCAAGACAGAGGCCCTCGAGGGACATCAAGTAAACTGCATCGATCCACAGCGCCGTCTGCTGAAAAAGAATTCCGAAGCAGCAGACGCTGTCAAAGATGAGGAATACGTGGAAGGACACAATCCATTCAAAAGAACATTACAGAGAGTATTTTGTTTTTGCCAACCCAAACGGAAGCCTAGAAAAGGCCCAGCGAAAAGATGCTTCTTCATAGCTGAAGTAGTCGTCCTCTTTACCCTCTGGTGAAATGGGCCATATACCTTCAGCATCAGCACCCTTTTTTCACCAGATCACAGCAGGCCTGGATGCACACAACCATGTATGAAGTGATGGTCTGACCTGTAATGGCATCCCGGGCGCCAGCAAATGCAACACAGGCTTTAAATCCTGGTTTCCTTGAATAAATGCACAAATTTGAGGGCCTTTTCTGGAACAAGATGAAGAAGCTCTTCCACCATCTTTGAAGGATGTGGATGAAGGAAAAACACTGGAAGATCTAACTTGAAAGAGGAAATGAAAAGTTGTCTACGAGCAGTCATTAAGCACTATGAGAATAGCATTGTCTCACCAATAGCGATACCCTTTACAAGGTGTATCGAGTATGAGGGGTGGTATACTTTTTGCAAGCTATTTGAATTGACCACTTATACCAAGAAGATATTTGAGAAAACCTTCAAAGTGTGGGAGATTTGCTTTTTCAAAGTCATGCAGTGAATAAGAGGTCTAGGAAGCCAAAAAGCAGTATAAGAAGCGCTGTATTGTGCTACATAGATGTCCTAATCATCACACCACAATAAACCTTAGTCCTCCGAAGAAAAAAAACCTTCCACCCACTAAATATCCCAGCACCATTCGCAGAGGCACTCCACAACAAACTTTCGCCCTCGCAGTTGTCCTCATCCCACATTCCATCTCCCATCCGGGACTTGCCCTTGCTGCTCAGACTTCCCCTCCAGAGACCACAAATCACGAGACCATGCTGTCCACATTGGACAAAGAAAAAGAACGCTGCATCTGAACTACATTACAGCATATGGTATGTATAGCTTACACCATGTCTGTGGACACAGGCCATAGGCACGGCCATCCATCCATGCACCATAGAATATAGCTATACCATTCCGGTCTAGCAGTGCACATACCCGCCCACACTGAAACCCCTGACGTACCTCAACACCCCTGCCACCAGTCATACAGAGACTACCAATGAAAATAAAATTTGGTATAAGCTGAGCACACATCAAATCTTCAGCAATAGCACTCTATCCTAAACCACCAACAGCGCCCACCCATGGGCCTGACCCTTCGGCTGCTTACTGGAGCCTAGCCTACAACCTAAGTCGGCGAAAATGCACACAAGCATCTCTTAATCTAAACTTAGAACCTCCTACACATTGACTGTCACCGAGGGCGTTCCAATCCCAAAGCGCATGGAGGCCATACACATGGGGAAAGAGTGCTATATAAATAGCGAATACAACACAATATACACTTCTGTAACAAAGTGCTCGGACTAACCCCCCCAAGGTTAAACAAGGGTATTTCTTTTCAATATAGTGCAATTTGGGTCAAATTAAATCTTATACACATTGATATATACACAATATAAAATACAACTTAACATATTTTGATGCAATAATAAACCAACATATGGGTTTAAATAATGTTCAATAATTATTTCAATAAGTTTATAAGGCAAGTCTTAATTGTACAAGGAGCCAGAAGCGAGTGACAGCAAGGGTGCTGCATCACTAGCTCTGTGGTGCTGAACCTCCCCAAGTCTACTGATGAGCAGCTTTGAAAATTGGAAATGGAACCTTGTTGTGAGCTACATATACCATGGTGACCGAGGAGATATGTCACTAGGAAAACCAAGACAAGAAAGAAGTGCTGGGGACTCTCAAACTGAGCTCCTGTGTGTGAGAAGGGCCTGAAAGGAGGACTGTATGTAACAAAGCTTGGGTCTGTTCAAGAGAAGCCATTCTGTCCTGGGAAAATACTTTGCATCCCGTTTTAGGTTTTTAATTCCATTTAAAGCTATCTGCTTTAACTCCGTGTCCATCCCCAAATGATTTGTGACATACAGTTTAAAAAAAGTGGAATCAATGGGAGTGGACCAAAAAGGTCCACAAACCCTGCCATGAACAGTTGTAGGAGTGATGTAAAGGGGAAGCTAAAATTCAAGGCCACCTCAGGCCAGGAGATCTTGATCTTCACAGTGCTGACAAAGTGGACTTTCCCCTAGGTGGCACCACTTTGAATTCCACTGGTTAGAGTGCGTACCTCCCAAAACAATACCTAAAGTCACATAGTAGCAAAACAGGCTTGTCTGTAAAGTATGGTATCAACATTGGAGCTGGTGTGACAGATGAGTACTATATGGAAGTAGTTAAGGTGCTATTTAAACGTGGGAAGGATAGGTTTGTGGTGCAGGTCTGCACAACTGCTTTGCAAGATTTGTTTTTAAGCCCCCAATAGAGGTTACATCCATAAGTAAAAGAAAAGGGAGCATGAGGGTTTTAACTTCTCACCACTTTTTAACACAGACCAGAAGCAAAGTCTGCAGAAGCCCCTCCCCTTTTGTCTGGGCTTTACTCTAGCACAAAGAAAGACCCATCCCTATGTTCTGCTTTGGAACAAGTGATTTCAATGGATGAAGGAAGTGAAGACATGCCCACATTTTTGTGGACCCTCTTGCAGCTTTTATCCATCTCTGGCATACTTTTCTCCCATTTATGCACAGCCATTATGGCACCACTAAGCCCTTAACAAGCTGGGAATAGATGCATTGTGATTGCAGTGGATTACACTAACCACTGCCCAGTGGCTTTATCCCTTCGAAACTCGACAAAGCAGATTATTATACACTTGGTCCCTTATTTTTCCCTGGTAGCCTGGTTACCTCAGGTGATCCTTAGGGACTTGCTCATATTCGGCAAAGATAAATTCACAGAATCCATCGCTGTTGAAATTAAGCAACTAGAACGACAGCAAGCAGATGTATCTGTGCACCGAGCAGCCATAGAATGCATGGTCTGATTTCTTTAACTGTGTGTATGCCACACAGAGGCAGGAAGAGAATCGGGCAGCCGAGGGGAAATGGTAAGGAAGAATTGGTGGTAAGGGGCAGGGGAAGTTTGGTGACGTGGCAGGGGTTTTGGGGTGCAGAAGAGGGCAAGGGGCAGAGTGAGAAGGAGGCGCTGGTGTAGGGTAGGAATCAGGCTGGCGTAGGAGCAGTGGGAGTCGTATGGCAGCAGAGCCCCTTATCAAAAGGTACTAAGGGAGAGGCAGTTGTGTGTTGGTAGTGGAGGCCGAAGGAAGCAGGGAAGGGGGCAAGGAGCTGAATTGCTTAAAGCCATCAGGGGGAGGGGAGCTTGGGAGGGATTTCGTGGGTTGGGGTAAGCGGCTGACAATTCAGGGAGTCGAGCTTCGGAAAGAACAGATCCATCCTGGTATCTACCTTCATGTCTAAACTAATGATGGAATTAAAAACCATCATACACATCCTTCGGAAATTAATCGACGAAGACACCAGGAACTGGGATGGCCCCCCCCCCCCGGGCAAAGTTTGTCATCTGCAAGACACCTCAAGCATCCACTGAGTTTTTACCCATTTGAGCACAAATACTGCTGTGAGCACTAGGAAGTTCAGCATATGCCAAAGGAAGTTTGGGAGAGCCAAGAAGAGATGGGACAGACCACTGCCCAGTTCACTGAGGCTACCCGTGAAGGGTGGGAATTTGTAGGGAATCTGGTGCCCAACATCTCCTGGCAAATCAAGACAAACAGAAGCCGCTGTATAACTGGCAGGTTTGTTTGAGGAGGCTTGCAGAAGGGGGATGGCAGGAAGAATTCCAAAATATACCAGGTTAACTGGCTACGGTCTTGATGGACCCTTTCCCCGATGGCCAGCGCCAAGATCTGCCTGCATCCCGGGAAAGGTAGCGAACGTCGACAAATTCTCTCTGAAAATGTGAAGACCCATCAGGCTAATGATTTATAGGACTACTAACATGAATCTGTCGATACACCGGGATAATTCAATGACTTCATACACCAGATCGAAACTCCACCAGAGAAGTCCATACAGATTAGACTGTAGTGGTTGGCAGATGCATAACTCTGGGCAGAAAAAGCCAAAGTTGAATGACTGGTGAAGGTGGGTGTGATTGGCAAAGACCAGTGACTCTGTGAGAGCTCAGTCATCTTGGTGTCCAGACTGAAAGAAGATGGAGGCTCAGTATTTAATTTGCCAAAGTAAAGCAAATCTAGGTTTGACACCTACTCTATGCTCGGCATTAAAGAAATGATTTAGAGAGTACATAGCCAAGTACATCTTGTCAAGTAGGGGATCGGGAGCAATGACCAGACAAACACAGAAAACTTAAGTTCAACGAGATTTACTAGGGAAATTTAACAATGAGTGGGCAAAAGAATACATTTTGATGGCATAAAAAGCAACTGAAACATGACCAGATAGGCCCAGTGATTTATAAGTGATTAAGGTTCGGAAAATGACTTTACTGCAGCGTTAAAGTATGCCAGGTATTCCTTCCTAGCTTAACATTTTTTAAATTAAAAAAATTAAATGAAATTAATTTTTAAGTAAATTCTTTGGTTTCTCAGTATCTAAGGCTTGACCCGACTCGCACCCAAGGCTTGCGTATAAGTCCTCCCCAATACTGGTTTTCTCAGGGATGTTTCCCCTTTCTTATCCTCTTTATTTTGGTCACTGGACTTCCCATCCACCGCTGGGATATCCTGCTTCAAATCTAGCTCTACCTCACCCCACTGGGTACTTTATCATAACTGCTAAGATTTCCCAATTCACTTCCAACTCTGCCACCTACTTGGCCATCTTTTTCCCACCATAGCCCCACCCCTCATGTGAGCCCTTCTCCTCTTGGCTCGTTGGGTCTTACTCCTTCCAGCCCATTGGGTTTGTTGATTCCACACCTTCACAGTCTGCCTTCCCTTCAACTTCCAGTCTCCTTACAAGAGTTTTTTTGTGGGTCACTTTTCCTGCTTTGGGTCTCTTCAATCTATTTTTCAGGGTCCATCTATCAGTCTACTGCTCACCCCAGGTCCCAGTCCAGTTGCTCTGTTCCAGCTGTCTTTCTCCAGCTCCTCCTCCTTCAACTACTAAGCCCTTTGGGATTGTATAGGGCTTTGTGGCCTCTCCTTACAATCTACCTCTGGTGCAATGGGGGTCAGATGTGGTAGATTGGATGGGGATTGGCTGCCAGGATCTGCCTCTGGAGATGGCCTGCATGCTGGTGTGGACTTGTGAGTGGCTTGTCATTGCCCCTCTACTCTCCCACACCAAGCGGTCGTCTGGGGAAAAACCCTTCTTCTAGCCTCTTTGGGCTAAGGGTACTCTGTTGTGCTCATCAGCCATAGGGATCATGGGAATCAGTGTTCTGGTCTTTTGTGTCTGCTGAACTGCAGCTTCAAGAGCCAGGTCTTCCATATTTGAATTCATAGCTGTTGCAGTGATGGGGACTGGCGGTCACTGGGATAACCAGGCCTTGCTCAGGTGCCCATTTTTCTTTGGGTAATTCTAAAATCAGTTTCTACACCCTTACGAGGGGAGACCGCGTACAGACGCTCCTGGCTCTGGGGGCAGGGGAGATGCTGCCACCCGACCCTTTTCAACTGCTTTTTAACTCTTATGCAGTTTGTCTGAGGTGATACTTTGTTATTTTATTTATTGTGCATTTGTAAGGCGCTTCTACATTAATGATTTGTGTTTCAAAGCACCCACAGGGCAAAGAGGAGGGAACATGGGAACAAAGGCAAATAGAATAAACTGATAAACAGGAAAGGGGCGGTCCTACTAAGCCTTGTGAGAATTCTGAACGTGCAAGTGCAGAGAGAGAAGGGACAGGGAAGGGGGGACAGGGAAGGGGGTACGTGCTAGGAGTTCCACAGAGCGAAGTGCCAGGAGCCCTTTGAGTGCAGCAGTAAATGTCTTGCAGAGATCGCCTGGTACAGAGAGATCACCTGCCAATAATAAGTGCAGGCCTGTGAGAGCACATGCCAGTGGGTGCCCAAAAGCAAGTGCTGGGATGGGGCAGAAGGCCATGGCCCTGAAGGACACAAGGTCCCATGCCACCAATCTCAGCGAGTGTGGGGTGTTGGCACAGGAGTGAGAGGTGGAAGGAGGTGGTGAAGAGGAAAGTCTTGAGGAGCTTCCGGAATTTGAGGAGATCTGGCTCAAGACAGAGGGGGATGGGGAGACTGTTCCAGAGGAGGGAGCCAGCAGAGCTGAGAGATCTGCCACTAGCTCGCTGCTTAGAAAAATGCCTGAGACGCAGAGAGTATGAGCATGAGGAGCGTAAAGATCTGGAAGGAAGGTATTAAGTGAAAGCAAGTTGCAGATTGGTCCACGGCCCCAGACAGCCTTATGGATGATGCAGAGGGATTTGAATTTGATCCGTGCAGTAACCCGGGAGCCAGTGGAGGGATTTTAGGGCTCAAGAGATGTGGTCCCCGCATTTAAGGTCAAGGATATGTCTCGCAGCCCTATTCTGGACAAGCTGGAGGGGGCGGAGAGAGGAAAACTGTAGATTAAGGAAGAGGCTGTTGCAGTAGTCCACTCTAGAGAGTACCAAGTACCAGAGCTCTAGAGACATTGAGCTTCTGGGGAAAAGAAAGGAAGGATGCCAGAGGAGGTGGAGTTGAAAGTGGACCTTGGCATGGTCCACGATGTGAGGGAGAAAAAGGAGTCCAAGATGAATCCAAGGTTTCTGGCTTCAGATACAGGAGAAGGGGCAGAGCCGACAGAGGGTGGCCAGAGTAAAGGGAGGAAAAGGAGTGGGGATCCCAATAGGAAGGATCTCAGTCTTGCTGGCATTGAGGCAGAGATCATTGGTGGCACACCAGGACTGGATGGCAGATAGGCAGCCGGGAATGGTAGAAGTAGTAGGAAGAGCACCAGAGTTTGAAGAAGAATTGGGTGTCATCTGCATAACGCTGGAAGTGGGGGGAGAAAATGGATACAAGATGAGCAAGCCGAGCGAGATAGACGTTAAAGAGCCAAGGTAAGAGGTTAGAGCCGTGGGGAATGCCACAGGTGGCGATGGAGGTAGGAGAGGAGAAAGATCCCAGGATGACCTGGGAGAGATGACCTGGCAAGGACGGTCAGTAAGGAAGGTGGTCAGCCAGTCCAGTGCCCGCTCCAAGTTACCAAGGGTATCATGGAGTCATTTTATGAGGATGGAGTGGTTTACCATATCAAATGCAGAAGAAAGATCAAGTAGAATGAGGACCGCTGGAGAGTTAGTGTCAAGGGATGCAAGGAGTTCTTCATAGGTATTCAGAAGAGCAGTTTCCTTGCCTATGGATGCACGGAATCCAGATTGGTGGTCATGTAGGTAACCAACGAGCTCAGTATGCTGGGCCAGTTGGGGGAAGACCAGCTTCTCCAGGGGTTTTCCAAGGAAGAGAGTGATAGAAATGGGACGGTAGTTAGCCCGACAAGAGGGGTCGGTGGAAGGCTTTTTCAGGAGGGAGCGCACAAGAGTTCTTGAGGGAAGAGAGGAAAGTCCCTGTAGCAAGAGAGTGGTTACAGAAATCAGAAAGTGCTGGGCAAGGGAGCCGATGTGTCCTCAATAGTTCTGGAAGAACAGGGCGAGATATGCTTGGAGGAGACATTGATAGAGCGGACAGCACTAGGGACCTCTTCTGAAGTGAAAGGGGGGAAAGGCTGAGGGATGTTTGGAAGCCAAGGGAATGGGAAGAGTGGTCAGAATGTACTCAGATTTAGTAGTGAAGTGGGTGGCCAGTGCAGTGGGCCCGAGAGGGAAGAGGCCGGGTAGAGACTGCAGAAGGATGGGCAAGTTCCTTGCAGATTCTAAAGAGTTCAGCCCTGTTGGTTTCTCCAGAGACGTCGGCCTAGATGTGGGTCCTCCTCTTAGAACGAATGGTGAGACGATATTGACTTTGGAGAAGGTGACAGGCCAGTTTGTCAGAGGATGAGCCTATGGTCTGACACTGATACACCAGAAGCCTGCCAAGAGTACTTCCCATCTAGTGCCACAATTAATAGGTGAGGACGGGGAAGGAGGCAGAGATAAGGTGAGGGGTCCAGAGATCAGGAGAGGGGACAGAATAGAGGATGTCAGTGGCAATCTGTCTGGAAGTTGAGTTGACGTAGGTGTCTGCAATGGGTAGAACAGCTTTGGGGGGTCTGGAACTCTTTTTCCTCCCAGACTTTGTCCGAGAAGGAGGATAGGTGATAGTAAAGCAATTAGCATAGATAGAGATGGTGAGTGCCAGAGGGGTGGTGGAGAGATAAGGATGGAAGATGAAAGGAGAGACTGTACGGCACAAGCACAAACTCACCAGGCAGCCTAGTAACCTAAAAAGGAGAGCAAGTAGATGCAGTAGAAACACTTGGCTCCGAAAAAGCCTGGGGTGTACAGTTATTAAAAAAACACAGATACAAAATCGCCCAAACAGCACATAAATGCATTAAGATAAAGAAGGTTTAGAAGGCATAGACAAAACAGAGGATACATGGCCAATGTTTCCAGAAATGTCCCAGTCTTCTCTCCCCTCCACCCCCGCTCCTGTAAATGGCGTTTTGAACAGCACAGATTTGTTTGGGAAGCTCAGCCTTTCCAAGTGGACACTTGGTTGTGCAGGGAACCTTTAATTGCACCCTCCAAATGAGTAACACTGCATATTTTATTGTCTTCTAATAAATGTCACCCCCATTCTACAACCCTACTGATTTTAAATATTTGAATGCATCCTGAACTACTTTGTCAGATAGGTATTGACCCTCTGTCAGGCATCCACACATTTCTAGCCTTGGCAGTGTTCACCACACAATGATTTTTTTTCTTTCTTTCTTTTTTCACCACAGTTTATGTGCACCGCGAGCAGATGCCAAAATAAATGAGGTAATACTACATTTCTCAGCAACCCCCCTCGGTACGTGATGTGGGCAGCCACATTTAGGATTTCTTCTCAAAGCAGCAGTGCTTCTCACTTCGGCTGAGCTCAGAGTTCACTCAATGTTTGCTAGCGCTCCAGTTTCTTCTGTGCCCATCGCTCCGTTTCCTGACCAGTTTTACCTCTGTGGCTTCCTTCCACGACAGTCTCTAGGCCCACCTCGTGTCAGAACTGCTTCTTTCCTCTGGATCTGAACTTCGCCCCTCTCCAGACATCACATGAACCGTTTCCGCTTTGGGGCTGCTTCTTCTGTTTGGAACTCTACAGACTAATCGTAATTGGGCTTCTCTTGCAGACTGTGTTCAAACTTGTTGGAATGCTGTCCCTGGAACCTTACCATGCTCAAGCCTTCGGGTGCGTCCGTGGGTATGTGGCAATCTAATGAGGAAGAACCGCAAGTCCTGATGCCCTCCTGACAGACTTCTCTTCTTTCCTACAACATTCAGTTACAGCATGTACGATAAGGGGAAGATGAAAAATATGTTGCATCTGGATCAATGTGATTTAATCACATGTTTTTATTCTTTATTCCTTCAGCTCAGAATTAAGGGGCGACAATTATTTGAGAAGTTTGCTATGCCTCACATTTTGGGTCACTGTTTCCCCTTAGTAAGATTGAACTATGGTAGGTGGGGAGGAAGCGTGGCACATTGGGTTCACAATGGACAGCAGTCCCAGGCCCCCTTAAAATGACAGTCACAGTGTGCTACACTTAGACCCAATGTCTTACTACAAGACAGGTTACTGATCCAAGAGCAAAGTCTGCTGCACTGAAAGCCTTGATGTATGTATCTCGCTGATAACCACACTCAATCCTATTTCTCCCCCTATGGAGTACACCCACAATCCACTGCCCCCTCCAACCCACACCAGCTCCTCTGATACTCCTGAACCCTACATGTTACTTCCTGCATGCATCCCCTTTCCGCTGCGCGTTGATTCCCAAGTACGTTTGCGCTTTATAAATCCCATACATGTTTTGGAGACGACCATGTCCTTCTTTACAATGGTTTTTACTGTTATTTTATTATCTATTTTGACAGCCTTTCCATTCAGGTCTATCAAAACGAGTCGAGAGTGGTGCAATGAAATATTCTTTGGCTATTAGCTTTTAATGATCTAATAGTGTCAAGTTGTTACCTTTCTTGGTCTGGAAGATCAGTAGAGGATCCTGGATTAAAGCTGTCTTCCAGAGCAAAGCTACACTTACAAGACCAGCATCTTTATGATGGATATATATGTTAATGTTAAAGGTCATTTGTACCGCGCACTATCACCACCGAAGTGGTCCCCTGGCGGCTCTGAAAAGGGGAGGAGGGGGGGAGGGTTAGTAGGAATTAGCTGGAAAAGTGCAAGAGAGCAGTGATGTGCTGTTGGCAGCCTCAGCCCGGTGGGTCCGTCGGCTGGGCTTGGGGTGTTTTATGGTCCGTAGTCGTTGTGTGCTGTTGTGCAAGTCTATGTGTGGTTTGTTTTGTTGTTGCATTGTTGTGAAGTTTGTGCGGATTGCTGCGTTTAAGGCTTGTGGTTGTGTTTGGTTATAGTTTGAGAGGTGTATGCAGAGGGATGGAATTGTTAGTTGGTTGGTTGGTTAGTTGGCATTGCTGTCCTTGCAATTGTGGGATTCCATCTAGGTCCGGTACATGCTAACAGTCACATTTCTATCTAGATGCAGCGCAAGCTAGGTTCATAATTCTAAGCGTGGTGCATGCTAAGAGTCACATCTGCTAATAGTCACATTTCTGAAATTCTATCTAGGTGTGGTATTTGCTAACAATCATATTTCTATTTAGATGCAACGCGGGCTAAGTTTGAGAATTCCGTCTAAGTGTGGCACATGCCAACAATCATGTTACTGCCTAGATTTGGCGCAAACTAAGCTTGAGAATTCCATCTAGGTGTGGCATATGCTAACAGTCACATTTCTGAAATCCCATCTAAGTGTGGCATATGCTAACAATCACATTTATGAAATTCCATCTAGGTGTGGCATATGCTAACAGTCATATTTCTGTCTAGATTTGGCGCAGACTAAACTTGAGAAATTCCATCTAAGTGTGGCATATGCTAACCATCGTATTTCTATCTAGATGCGACGCGGGCTAAGCTTGAGAATTCCATGCAAGTGTGGCACATGTTAATCACATTTCTGTCTAGATTTGGCGCAGACTAAACTTGAGAAATTCCATCTAGGTGTGGCATATGTTAACAATCACATTTCTGAAATTCCATCTAAGTGTGGCATATGCTAACAGTCACATTTCTGTCTAGATTTGGCGCAGACTAAACTTGAGAAATTCCATCTAGGTGTGGCATATGCTAACAGTCACATTTCTGAAATTCCATCTAAGTGTGGCATATGCTAACAGTCACATTTATGACAAACGTTACCCAACATTAATAGTCTTTCTGTACGTTTTCTGTTTTAGAGGAACATGGTATGCATAGTCTTTCATCTTGTGGTTGGTCCGGAGGATTACAAGTTAACAGAAAGCCAGGCATTGACAGTTTAAAAAAATAAAAAATCATAATATCCTATACTATTGCCATGCACCAGGTTTCCATTTGCTTGAGATAGCACTCCACATCCCTTAGAACGAGTTCTAGTCATTAAACCATCTAAACAAGAGAATGATCCAATTTAGGGTATAACTAGGCAAAAGATGAATTGGCTGTCATTCCATGCTGTTTAAGTTCCCAATCATATGTGACTCATCACCATATGCCTCACAATTCGGTTCTGGCTCGTGTCTTCTCACTGTGGTGCACTGTTTTACCATTCAGGTGCACATTTCGTTTTTTTAAAAAAGGTTTTTAAAGTGGACTCTAAATCTCTGCACTAATGCATTTAA
This sequence comes from Ambystoma mexicanum, assembly GCF_040938575.1. NCBI lineage: Eukaryota > Metazoa > Chordata > Amphibia > Caudata > Ambystomatidae > Ambystoma > Ambystoma mexicanum. The sequence continues at coordinate 1,087,531,463 of NC_090927.1, read as the reverse complement.
AATCCTTGGCACAACAAGTGTGTGCTCATGCGGAATTGCTTCAACTAATAACGTGTCTTTTTAGATGAGTTTTGTTTTTCAAGGTCCAAGTTTAGAGCTTAACCTAGGTTGCAGTCTTTATGACAAAGTTGGAATCACAAAACAAAAGTCATGGTGATTCAGGTACCCAGTCTCCCTACTTCACATTTTTTGGGGAATCCTGATCCGGGATCAATCCAGGTTGCACCAATGATCCAAAGGTGCAGCACAATACAGCCAAAGAATGTATACATGTCATCATGCATGAGGCACCCTCCTCCCCCATTTAATCTGCCGCCAGCACATAACTGCAAGTTCCCAGGTTTTAACAGAAAGAAGTAGTGTAATTACACAGGAATGAGAATGAGGGGATTGGAGGTGCGACGGCAACAGCTATGAGTAGAAGTGTACCTGAATCACCATGAATTTATTTTCAGTCACCTACATCCGCAATAGTCTCCTTCGTTGGTTCAACCTTTAATATAGCAACAAATGCACTGGTGAGTAGGTGACAAACTGTTGTGGTTTCAAACAAAAAGGTTATGCAGTACACCCCTGGAAGAAGAAAAAAAAAAGTATTCCGCGTGGAAGAAACACTTATTAATACTTACAGAAACAGATGGGCACAACCACCTGACAATGGTGGCCTTGGCAACCTACCATTCAAACGTCCTGTCTAAATAATTGCAAGGTTCAGGTACCATTCACACTGTGTAAAGCTTTCTTTGTTGGTCTGTTATGTGGCCGACAAACCAACTTAGAACTAACCTATTGGCATGTACCATGATTATATACACAGGAGCCTGCCGCTGGCTCACCGTGCAGAAATGTAATTTTCACTGTAGTGACTACAGTACTCCTAGTCCTTAGTCCCCTTTCCCCCATCCTTGTGGATGTCCCCTAACATGGGCACAGTAGCAGAACCTTTGACAGCGAAAAACTTAGCTTCCGCTTTAAATGTAGTGCAGTGCAGGAAGCCCAAACCCCCACCTCACCCCACACCAGAGACTCCACCCTCTGGCACCTCACCTCAGTCCCCTTTTGACACATTGGACGCTTTAATACCTGGCGATGCTGAATATCTTGGCGTCTGGCATACAAGCGTGGGAATGTGGGTGGGATGTATGGAGGAAAGGGGACTAAGGACGAGGTGTACTCTAGTCACTACAGTGAGCAACTAAATACGTCCCATCCCCCTTGCCTCCAACCTTGTGGGTGTTTCCACCAAACAAGACCATAGGGTGGAGCTGTGACAACCTGGCTCATATTCAAGATGAAGCAAAAATGTTCCTTCATAACCGAGCTGGCATCCAGGGAACATTGCTTACAGAATGCTGACGTAGTAGCCCAAGTAGCCGCCTTGCTGATATCCTGAGAAGCAGGTCTCTGAATCGCGATGGCCGTAGCCTTAGCACTGACTACATGGGCATGAATCCCCCGCAGGAACCGGTTTGGTCATGGCCGTATACACCTCCAAAATGGCCTGGACCATCCAATAGGCGATAGAAGCTTTGGAAGCCTGGGTGCCGGGAGACGTGTCCCCGAATGTGATCACCACCTCAGGCTTCCTGAAAGATTTCATCTAAGAGAGAGAACTTGAGAAATCTCTCTTGAGGTCCAAGGAATGCTAGGCCCTTTCGGCCTCAGACTGCAGGTGCGGGAAGAACAACGGCAGGCAGATATACTGATTTAAATGGAATAGCGAGACCACCTTGGGCAAGAGGTTTGGTTGAGTGCGCTAGATGACCTTGTTAAGAAACGTGGTGAAAGGCTTGCATGAGGACAAAGCCTGCAGCTGGCTGACCCTGAGCGCCAAAGTGAGCGCCACCAATAACCGGGTCTTCAACGTCACCCGCCGAAGGTCCAATGAGGCCATAAACTCGAAGGGCTTGCACTGCAAGGCCGCCAGAACCACATTAAGGTCCCAGACCAGATGCGGCCTATGCGCCAGAGGGAATAGCCTGGACAACCCTTTGAGATGGGCCTTAACCACTGGGTTGGTTGCTGAAAAAACGTGCTCTGGGGAATTCTTGTAAGCCCCAATAGCTGCCAGATAGGTGCGGCAGCTATTAACCTGTATGCCAGATGTGCTGAAAAAGCCAGTACGTCGTCCAGGGAGCAGGTGAGGGGGATCCAGCCCATTGCTTTGAGCCCAGTGGCAAAGTGTAGTCCATTTACTCTCTACTGAGATCTTGTAGACAGCCTTCTGGCCTCCAGTATGATGTCCAGTTGTCCTCCAAGAACCGAGCATGGTGCAGCCTCAGCTGGTCAGGAACCAGGCCGCTAGGGCCAGCCTGGCTAGGTCCGGGTGCTCCACCGCCCTGCCCTGCTGCGCCAGGAAGCCCCTGATGGGGCTCAGAAAATGTACCGGCCCCTGGCAGCACAATTGCAGCAGATCCGAGAACTAAGCCCTTGACGGCCAGTGATGGGCAATCAGAATGAGGCTGCAGCCCACCGACGCCCAGAACTTGCGGAGGGTCTGCAGGAGCAAAGGAGGAGGGGGAAACACATTGCACTTGAGGCCATGCCAACAGCTGGAACGCATTCCACAGAAAGATCTGACCCAGTCGTGCCCATTCAAGCAAACCAGGGGCACTTGGAATTCAGAGGAGATGCAAATAAGTCCAGATACGGCAACCGCCATCTCTGGAACAGGGGCAAGAAACAGTGCAACTCCCATTCATAGGTGTTGAACCCCAACCAGGTGAGCTGGCCTGCATTCGCATTGCTCTCCTCCGGGAGATGGACCAAGGAAATGCCATATCATATCATAAATACATATCCCCTCTGACAGGGCTCATTCACAGATTACCACTGCCTCCAAGCACAGGAGGTGTTGGGGGAGGGATGGGTACCACCCTGCTTGTTCAAGTAAAACACAGTCGTGCTGTTGTCAGTCCTAAACAGAACCCTGGACGAGCGGTAGAAAAGCCTCGAGAACCAGGCCCACCAACCTGAGTTTTGAGCAGATGGATATGCAGGAGGGCTTCCGCCCTGGACCATGCTCCATGAATGGAGTAGCCCTCCCAGCCCACAAGCAAGGAATCCATCATCACCAACATAGTGGGCTCTCGCAGGGTAAAGGGGGCTCTCACTGCCACATTGTAGCCCATCAGCCACCAGCAAAGATCTGAGAGGGGGTACTGGGGAATTGAAATCCTGTCCAACTGCGACCCAGGCTCCTGGTCCCAATTGACCACCAGGTGGAGCTGGAGGTACCTCATCTTGAGGCAGGCGTGCTGAACTGTGAGCATGCAAGACGCCATCAGTCCAGAAGGTGCTGGAACCACCATGCTGAGGTTGTTGACTCTAAGTCAAGTGGGGGGTGGAAAAACACATGCAATGTCCTCTGCAGTTTCCTCCTGTGGTGCTGAGAGATCTGCCATGCCTCTGTATACCGCAGTACCGAAACCCCGTGAAGCATCTAAAAGCCTGGGGTTTGAAGTCCATCCTGTCCTGGCCCTGAGGGAAGGACTTCTGCCCGGGTTCAATCAGGATGGCCAAGGACGAAGTGGTCTGCGTAGAGGTCGTCATTTTGTCAGCTTGTCACCAGGGGACCAATGAAAAAGATCTGACCCCTCAAAAGGAAGAGCCAGGATCCTCTCCTGCACATTAGAGGAGAATTTGGTAGCATGCACCCACACTATGTGCCTCATCTCGACCCCCAGACACAGCCCTCTGCTGGCTGTGTCGATGTGGGAGACCGAAGACTCCATGAGGTCCTGGGCAACTGCCCGGGCCTCTGACCGGCCAGCCATGAAGGTGGCTTACCTCTCCAGAGAGAGGGAGGTCGAGCAGGAACTCCCTGATCACTCACTACAGCTTCTGGTTCACCGCGGCCAGGAGGGCATCGGCCTGACGCAAATGCAACCAGGAGTAGAGGTAGTAATACTTGCCAAAAGACTCAAGGGCGGTTTCCTCTTTTGAAAGACAACTGGACGCGAGGACTAAGATTTAGAATACAAAGAAGCCACTGCCATCACCACCACTGAAAAGTGTGGCTGGGATTGGGAGGCCAGGAGGACTGGCTCCCCATCCAAAAGCCTGAACTGGCTTTTTAACTTCTTGTTCATCTGGGCGTTGGCCCTTTGTTTCTCCCAGACCTTTCTCGCCCCCTGCAAGACATCTTTCTGGAGGGGAAAGCCTGAACGGCTCGTGGCATGCCGGGTCAGCACCTCCACCAACACCCCCAACTCCTGGGGGGCCTGCTCGGGCTGAGGGACCAACAAGAACTCGAAGGTCCTGAAGACAGTCATGAAACACCTTCACGGAGGCCGACGGTTCATCATGGGCATCAGTGCCATTGCCCTCCTCCCCTTTTTTTTCCCCCCCAGACAGAGGGGAGTCCGGGTCCTGGGATACAGTAGCCAGAGGGCCCCCCCACACCCCCGATCCACCCAAAGATAGCTGTGGATCCATGGGCGCCTGCGGCGGAGACGTTGGTGGTACTCCTAAGGAGAGGCAGGAGAAGGGGGAGGAGGGCTCTGAAGTACCGGCAGGTCCTGGACCAGAGGACGACCGAGCAGCAGCACTGACAGTGCCAGAGGAGGGCCCAGAGGCGGAGGACCAGAAGGCATGACATGTGGGATCACTTCCTTGACAATACCCTTGAGGAGTCCGATCATCTGTGGGGATCGCTTGAGGAGGAAGTGCTCAAAGAAGCGATCAAAGCACCATGCCGGATTGCAAGGGGCACAGCGCTCAGCAGCGCTGGGCCTCCTTTCCTGATCAAAGCGTCTAGGAGCCTGGGGGGCGTGCAGCCGTAAGGCTGCGATGGGTAGATGTAACCCTGTGGAGACCAACCGCCTGTACCATAGGGTCTGCCGCTGCTTCCCGAGGGAAGAGGACTGGAACACTCATGCGAGGCCCACTGTGTGCGAAGGACCAGGGAGAGGCCCTGGATCCGAATCCAAGATGGCCACCGGCCTCGCAGGATCTGCTGTGTGTTTGTCTGCCTATTTTGGGCCTTGCGCCACGCCCTGGGACGGAGGGCGCAAAGGCCCAGCGCCACGTGCTAGCTCTGACATGCATGGGCACTCCTTAGCCCTAGATTCTGAAGCAGAAGCGTTGACCTCCGAGGTGGCCCTGGTAGATTCCGAGCCCTCAGCCCGGTGGCCAAAGTGAAATCGCCCTGCACGACCTCCTCAGAGGTGGCTCCGGTAGGCTGTGCGCCCTCTGCTATGGAGCTGGTAGTTGTTTTGGACCATGCTTCGAACTGGATCTTGGAGATAGAAGAACAAGTTACTTCTTACCTTGTAACGTTCTTTCGATGGGATGTTCCTCCGACGTATTCCTTATCTTTGGTAGATCATCTCCCAGTTAGCTGGCCTCGAAACTTTTCAGTAGAGGGTGCTGCGCGTCGACATCCCTCGAGCCGATGTCCCTCGACGGCCTCCGTATCGGCGCCGACGTCACCACGCGTATAAGTAGATTTGCGCAGTGTCCGTTGCTCAGTTCCGTTTTGACGTTAACAGTTGTTTTACATGAATTGGTTATTGACCTTGAAGGAGCGTAAGTTGCAACCAGAAGGGAAGTATTACTGCGGGGATGGATGGGAGGGGCGATAAGGAATACGTCGGAGGAACATCCCATCGAAAGAACGTTACAAGGTAAGAAGTAACTTGTTCTTCGAAGGGATTGTGTCCTCTGACGTATTCCTTATCTTTGATAGACTCCCATAGCAGTGGTGTGCAATTGGAGGTGGGAGTAAAACGCCACGTTTCCTTTCAGGAATGAACCAAATGTAATACGGCTTTGCCAAACCTAGTCTCTTGACTAGAGGAGGAATCCAGGTTGTAAAATCTTGTGAAGGTATGTGCGGACGACCATGTGGCAGCCGCACATATGTCTCGAACCGGAACCCCTCTTTGGAGGGCCGAGGAGGCTGCGATACCCCTGGTTGAATGAACTCTAAGATTCTGAGGAGGCTCTTTCCCTGCCAGTTTGTAGAATTCGAGGATGGCCAAAATAATCCATCTGGAAATGGTTTGTTTTGTTATTGGTAGTCCCAACTTGTGCCCTGAGTAACCCACGAACAGTTGGTCAGCTTGCTTAATCCTAGCAAGTCTGTTGATGTAAAAGCTTAAAGCTCATCTTGGGTCCAGCCTATGTAGCCTTTCTTCCTCTTTCCCCGGATGAGGAGGCGGATAGAATGAAGGTAAAGTAATTTTCTGAGTGATGTGGAATTCAGAAACCACCTTTGGGAGAAAATTAGGCTTCACCTGTAGGACAACTTTGTCTTTATGAAAAATTGTATGAGGGGGGGTTTACAAGATAGAGCTTGTAATTCGCTCACCCTTCTAGCAGATGTTAAAGCCACTAATAATACAGTTTTAAGGGTGAGAAATCTTAGCGAACAAGAGTGGAGTGGTTCGAAAGGAGTACCCATCAGGAAATTTAAGACTAAATTTAAGTCCCATAAAGGAACCTGGAAAGGTCTTGGAGGGTAGACATTAGTTAATCCCTTTAGAAATTGTATTACTAAGGGTAATTTGAAATACGAAGGCTCCTCCGCAGTGCGCTTGAAGATCGATAGCGCTGCGAGATAGCCCTTGATAGTGCCAACTTGAAGGCCTGAATTTGCCAAGTAGAGAAGAAAAGATAACACCATTGGTGTACCACATGAAAAGGGGTCGATATTCTCTTCTCTACACCAGCTGCAAAACTTGTTCCAACGGCGACGGTATAAAGACTTTGTTGCTGGCCTTCTGGCCGAAAACAACACTTCCATGATGTCATCAGGGAGGTCCCAATCCTTGTATCTCAACCTTTCAGAAGCCAGGCGTGAAGGTTGAGGGTTCTGATGTCTAGATGGAGAACCTGACCTCCCTTCTGTGAGAAGATTCTCCTTGAGTGGAAGACGAATTGGAGGGCAGATGGACATGTCCAGAAGGTCCGGGTACCACGTTCTCCTGGCCCAGTCTGGGGCAATTAGGATCATGGTTCTCCGGAATCTTCTCAACCTCCTGATCATTTGAGGAATGACAGGGACTGGTGGAAACGCGTACAGGAGTGGAAACTCCCAGTACACTACGAACGCGCCCCTTAGAGCTCCTCTCGGGGGAAATTCCCTTGAACAAAACAGATCGCACTTTCTGTTGGTACTAGTGACAAACAGATCCACTTGAGGGGTTCCCCAAAGGGCGAAGATCTCCTGAAGGACTTCCTGAGCTAGTTCCCACTTGTGGGAGACTGTGCCCTGTCTGCTCAGAGCGTCCGCTGTCAAGTTCTTCTCTCCGGTAGACAGATTCCTTCTTGAATTGCCCAAAACCAGAGCTGCATTGCCTCTCTGCACAGTGGCAGTGATCCTACGCCGCCTCTTTTGTTGAGGTAGTGCATGGCCACTGTGTTGTCTGTCATTATCAGGACATTTTTCCCTTGTACAGATGGCAGAAAAGCTTTCAGAGCTAGTCTGATTGCTCTCAGCTCTAACAGGCTGATATGTAGTCTGGACTCCGATAGAGACCAACGACCACTGATGGTCAAGTCGTTGGTATGGGCTCCCCACCCCGTGAGTGAGGCATCTGTGACTACTGTTATCTCCGGCCATGGTTGCCAAAACAGTTCCCCCTTCAAGATGTTTTTCTGGCAGGCCCACCACTGAAGGTCTCGAGCCACCTTGTCCGGAATCTGAAGGAGGTCTGTCATTCTCCCTGAGAACTGTGACCACAGAGTTCTCAGTGACCACTGAAGAGATCTCATTCTCAGGCGTGCCTCTGGCAAAAGGAAGATGCAGGATGCCGTGAGGCCTAGCAGTCTCAAAAAGTGGAAGGCTGGGAGACGTTGGGCATTTTGAAACTTGGTGACCATCTGCAGAATATCTTGAGCCCTCACCTCTGGTGGCGAGGCTTTTCCCAGGGCAGTGTCCAGGACCGCTCCAATGAACTGGAGTCTCTGTGATGGTACCATCTGTGACTTCTTTAAATTGAGGGAGAAGCCCAGTTTGTGAAGGAAGTGGCAGACATAATCTAGCTGGATCTGAGCTTGTTCCGGAGATACAGCTCTGATCAGCCAATCGTCCAGGTAGGGGTAGACGTGAATCCCTTCCCTCCTTAGACTTGCAGCCAGTACTGACATTAGCTTGGTGAAGACCCTCGGGGTGGAGGTCAGCCCAAATGGCAGAACTCGAAATTGATAACGAGAGCCGCCAATTGCGAACCTCAGGTATTTCCTGTGTTTGAGATGGATTGGCACATGGAAATAAGCATCCTGGAGGTCTAGAGATACCAGCCAGTCCTGAAAGATCTGAGAGAGAGTTACCCATCTTGAACTTGTCCTTCCTGAGGAACTTGTTCAATTCTCGTAAGTCCAAGATAGGTCTCAGTCCTCCGTCTTTCTTCGGTATGAGAAAGTAGGGGGAGTACCAGCCCTTGTTCCTCTCCGCTACAGGTACCGGTTCTATGGCACCTTTCTCTAGCAGGTCTACAATTTCCTGCAAGAGGAGCGGATCTGGAACTTTCAGAGAGCTGTTCCCCGGTGGATGACTGAGGGATGCGTAGAAAAGGCAGGCAGTAACCTTGGGCAACTGTCTCCAATGCCCAAGAATCTGACGTAATAGCTTGCCATTCCGTCAGATGTTGAGTTAACCTGCCCCCTACAGGTGTTTTGTGTGGAAAGACCTCAGAGTGGTTTGGTGGCGGCTGATGCAGATGCCGAGGGTAAAGAAGCACCTGCTGCTGCTGCGGCCTTCGTACTTTTGACCCGTCCACCTCGGGTGGATCTCTTTTGGCCTCTTTGAGCCAGCTGTCCTCTGCCTCTCCCGAATGCGGGTAATAGCGAAAGGACTTTCCTCTCCAAGAGGTTCCTGAGGGGCAAAAAGGAGTTTGGCGGATTGCAGCTCCTAAAGATTTTGCGGCTTTAGATGTTTGCAACCTTTCCAGACTGTCATCAGCCTTTTTAACGAATAAAGAAGAGCCGTCAAAGGACATATTCAAAAGTCTGGCCTGTACATCTGGAGCAAAGCCAGACTTTCGTAACCACGCATGCCTGCGGATTGTAGTACTTGCCGCCATGGCCCTGCTGATACTGTCAGCGGAATCGATGCCAGTTTGAAGAGATTCGCACATGGCATCTTTGCCATCTTTAATGATGTTAAGGAAGGCTTCCCTTTCTTCTCCTTCCGGTATGTAGTCAGCCGCTGATGAAGCACACTCCCACAGTGTGTGACTGAACCTGGTGAGCGTACAAGTGGAGTTGATGGATTTCAACGCCATACTACAAGCAGAAAATACTTTTTTTTGCCATAGAATCGTACCTTTTGTCATCCCTGTCCTGTGGAACAGTGGGATAAGCGGATCTGCTGCTTGATGAAGTTGCTGCCTGAACCAACAGGCTCTCTGGAGTCGGGTGTTTTGATAAATATTCAGGGTCAGCCGCAGATACCCTATACTTGGCTGACAATTTTTTATTGACTGCAGGGATAACCTCAGGAGTTTCCCAATTTGCTGAAATTTTCCTTTGTAAAGCTGTATGGAAAGGAACCACAGGATCCTCCTGTGGACCTTTATCTTGTATGTCTGTAAGGTCATCCTGTTGAAAAACAGGTGAAGGCGCAGACCAACCCATGAATTCAATAATTCTTGCCATCAGGGTTCTATAGGGGGTTTCAGCATGTTCCCCTGGGTCTGGTTGGGCGAATTCCACTTCTGGGGAAGTGTCCAACCCACTTGCCTCATGTAAGGATTCCCGTAGGTCTTTCAACCTTCTTTCCTCAGAGGTAAAAATCTCTGAAACAGGTGGTGTGGTCCTCTGCAGCCCAAAGGGTCTTTCTTGATCAGAATCTTCCCCTTCTTCATAGATTGAAGATAAGGTTCTGGGGTACTCTGACCTCGGAAATGGTGCAAAACCCATTTCTAAAGCAGAAGGAGCCAAACTTGTCATTATTGGTCGGGAAAAAGTCGATGTCGTCGACGCCCATGTGAAAGGCTTCGAAGGCGCCGACGAAGGCGTCGAGAAAACTGGAAGAGGCCTCGAGGAACTCGAGAGGATCGGGATCCTACTCGAGGAGGTCGACGACGTTCTCAGAGTCGTGCTGGAGGTCCTGGGTATAACCGTTGGCTGTGAAGTAGCCGTGGTTTTTTCTTTTATCGGCGTCGACGATGGCGTTGATTCGATCGGCCGATGCGTCGACGAACCCTTCGATAACGGCGTCAATCTATGAGTCGAAGGGACTTTCGACGATGGTGCCTTGCTACCCGATGGCCCGTGGCCCTCTCGGGTGGACTGTTTCGCCGGGTGCAACGACTCGCAGCGTTTTGATTTTTTGGGTCTTTCACCCAGGGTATCACCCTCAGCTGTCTTCCAGGGGGTCGAGGCCGCTTACTCGAAGACGCTCAGCGTCTTTTTCCTGAATTCCTCCCACTCAGCCTGAGAGCTGTGTTTTGTGGGGCAGGAGACCCTTTCCGGGGAAACAGAAAACGAGGAAGGGGAACTTCGACGTCTCTTTTTTGAGTGGCTAGATCTCGACGAGTGTTGGGAGCTACTTCGAGACCTAGAATGGGAATGCTTTCGACGCCGAAGAGACGAATGCCTCAACCGAAGAAAATTTCGAAGAGGTTTTAACTGACTTACCTCTCTCAAGCTTCCCCTTGCGCTCCTTCAAGGCTTTCGCCGTCATGGACATGCAGTCCTCACACTCCGAACAATGGTGCTCGACTCCCAAGCACCACAAACAGATCCTGTGAGGATCCGTTAGCGACATTTTTTGAAGCCGGACCGCAGGGTCGTCGGTTCGGATGACGAAGCCATCGAGTACGAGTTGTTTTTCTCGAGGAATAATAAGAGGTTTATCTGACTGAACTGAGCAATGATATTCCGAGGCCCCACGAAGCGCGGAAAAACGGAATTGCACAAGTCTTAGACGCGTAGGGACGTTGGCGCTGATACGGAGGCCGTCGAGGGACATCGGCTCGAGGGACGTCGACGCGCAGCGCCCTCTACTGAAAATATTTTTCCGAGGCCAGCAAGCTGGGAGATCTACCAAAGATAAGGAATACGTCGGAGGACACAATCCCTTCGAACACAACAATCCTTTCCCTACTGGGGCAGAAGAAGAGGACAAACTGCATCGACCTAGGTCTCCTGGACAGGAAGGACCCAGCAGCCAAATCCCTTGACTCAGCCCTCAAGGCTCTAGGGTACAATAACACCATCTTTAGCCCAACCCACACCCAGGGCAGAACCCTTGACTGGACTGCGCAACATAACTGCCCACTCATCATCACTGGAAACTCTCCCACCCCATGGTCAGACCACCACATCATCACCTTCAGCATCCTCACCACCTGCTCCACCACCCCCCCACCCCAGCCACTGCCACCCTGCCTTGCCAGAAGCTCCCGCCAACTCACTAAGGAAAAGCTACTGCCTTTCCTCCAAGGCCCAGTCTTCAGACCCCCTTTCTCCACAGACCCAGAAACACTCGCAACAGCCTACGAAGTTGCCATCAAAGCAGCCATTAATTCCATTGCCCCCCTTAATTCCCATAAGTCCAAACCCACCACCCACTCCAACTCCTGGTTCACCCCGGACCTCCTCGCACTCCGCATTGAAAAAAAGGCCGCTCTCACTCAGTGGCAAATGTCTCACTCCGACAAAGACAAGATGACTTTTAAATCATGCTCCACTAGATATAAAAAAGCAATCACCCTAGCTAAGGCCAAATCCTTTGAATCCAGAATCTCTGAAGCACAATCCAGCACTAAAGAAATCTTTGCCATTTTTAGGGAGCTTGAAACACCTACGCCCGCTCCCCAGAACTTCACCAAAGACAAGGCCTGGTGTGATGATATACAAACAGCCATGAAAAATAAATTAAGCCTGCTCCAAAACAAAATACTAGCCACAAAGCAAGCCCTACCCAACACACACCCCTGTCCCACCACCAGCCCCGGACCCCCCCCAACCCTTCTCATTCAAACCCATTCAAGAAAAAGACATCACCAACATAATGAGGAACATCAAACCCTCCAATTGCAAAGGTGATGCATGCCCAGCAACCATTATCAAAGACTGCGCCGGAGCGCTAGCTCCTTTCCTTGCAGCCTTTGTAAACGCTTCCTTTGCTACTGGGAAAGTCCCTGCCTTCCTCAAGGAAGCCTGGGTCCGCCCTCTCCTAAAAAAACCTACTCTCAACCCCACATCCTCCAACAACTATAGACCTATGACCACTGTCCCTTTCCTCCTCAAAATACTGGACAAAGCAGTCTACATGCAGGTTCAACATTTCATTGAAGAGAACAAACTTCTAGGACTCCGCCAATCAGGCTTCCGCCCTAGACACGGGACTGAAACCGCCCTACTTGACCTGAAAAACCAAATGGATGATGCCAGAGACATGGGCAAACCAGCACTTCTCTTTCTTGACCTTTCAGTGGCTTTCGACCTCGTGGATCATGACGTCCTATGCCACCACCTCTCCTCTACTGCCAAATTCTCCCCTGAAGCCACAGCATGGATCACTTCCTTCCTACAAGACAGAACCATGCAAGTATTCTCGGATTTAGCATCCGCATCACCAACCATCATTCTCTGCGGTGTGCCCCAAGGCTCCTGCCTTTCACCCACCCTCTACAACATCTTCACACGTCCACTTTTTCTCATCCTCGACGCCATGGGCATTTCATACACTAACTACGCCGACGACACACAGATCCTCCTCACTCTCACTGGCAACTATGACACTGACTCCATGACCCTCAACAACCTCTACAACACCATCCAAGCCTGGATGGCAGACAATGGACTATGCCTCAACTCAGACAAGACCGAACTCCTTCTGGTAGGCTCACCCGACACGCTGAAAAATCTAGACTCCCAATTCAGTCATTTCACCATTGACTCCATCAAAATACCTGTCTCAGAATCAGTCAAAACCCTTGGAGTCTACTTGGATTCCAACCTATCCATGGATAAACAAGTCAACGCTATAGCCTCGGCAGCTGCATACCATGCCAAACTTATCAACGCAGTAAGGGCCTTTCTCTCCAGAGAGAACTGCACTAACATAGCCAGAGCCATCACTGGATCTAGGCTTGACTATTGTAATGTACTATTTCTAGGCACCTCTAACAAAAACCTAGAGAGGCTACAAATCATTCAGAATAGTGCTCTCTGGGCAGCCCAAGGCATTGCCAAAAGAGAACACATCTCGGAGGCTAGAAAACTAGCACACTGGCTCCCAATAAAAGAAAGGATCATCTTCAAGACTCTGACACTGACCCACAAGTGCATTCACCTTACTACCCCTGACTACCTCTCCCAAAGGATCCATCCCGTCTCTTCTACGAGACCAACCAGATCACCATATACTAACATGCTCTCTGTGCCATTAGTAAAAAAAAAAAGTCAGAGCGGGCAGATCCAGCTTCCCATATCTCGCACCCACTCACTGGAACGCCCTACCCCCCCACAATCCGAGGTGAGGCCTCCCTCAGCACCTTCCGCAAAACCATGAAAACCATCTTATTCACATAAGATGCCTCGCACCAGTCGAATACATCTCATTTGTTCCTAATGCATAAACTGTACTGTAATGACCAACTGTACCAACCAAAATGTTAGCTCTATGCTTTGTCGAATGCATAATGTACCACTGAATGACTATGCCTGTAACTAAGCTCTTGCAAGTAACAGCGCCTCAATGCCCATGGGTTATTTGCGCGCTATATAAATTTAAATAAATAAAATAAAAAAATAAATCCCTCTGTGGACCGCCCAGAAGACCCTTTGAGTCCCTTGGCTTGGGAGCCAATAGCCTTACCAGCCTCGGGTCGGCCAGAATAAGAATCCCTTCCCAGTGGAAACCTCTGGAAAGGAATCTCTCTGTGCTGAGGAGCCTTGCTAAACAAAGGGCCTACCTTGTGTCTTGACGTGGGGTCCTGGCGACAAACTCTTTAAGATGACCTGGAGGAGAAGATTGGAAGATCTCCCTCAAGCGGGAAAAATGATTCTTTAAGGCCCGCTGACCGAGAGCACTGCAAGCCATGCGCGTGTCCGAGCAGTGGTCAGGCCCCAGTCACTCAAGACGGAGTGCAGGGGGGTCCAAGTATGGGAACGAGAGATTGCAGGTTGCGCATCTAGTGAAGCCGCCTGCAGCAGACATGCGCTGGAGGAGGCAAGGCACAGAAAGAAGGTAAAGATTCAAAAACAAAGAACGGGCAGCACAAGGGAAAGTTAAAAAAGTCTCTGCGCCTAGCTGCCAGGTCTGACACCGTCCGTGCGGAAAAAGGGACTGAGCCAAGGCGCCGGAGTCTCTGGGGCATTCCTGCACCCCTGCGCACTTTGCTCAATTTAAAGGGGAATCTCAATATTTTGCTGCGAAAGGTTCCAGTACCGACCGAACTTGAACTTGAGGGATCTGGTGTCTCTGAAATCGTGGGCAGGACAATGGCTCTAGAAAGGGGACTCTCAGTAGTGCTCTTCCTAAGCCCACCAAGGAAGACCTTATATCAGTGGGACAATCACCACCAACGTATACGAAGTCTCAATGCTGGTGCCAATGTCTCAACAGTTTAGACCATCTCCGGCATCCTGAGCCTTGCAGAATGCCCAAGGTTAAGAATCATGTACAACCAGATGCTTTTCCCTGGAAAGCATTGATCTCCTTCTGAATGACCACACCTATCAGCAGGGGAGAGCAGAAATCCAGGATGAAGTGTTGAGTATTGCCCTGAGAGTGTAAATGCTCTGCACTGGAGACAGGTTAGATTTCTTCTGTTTTACTGAAAATGTAAGTTTAAACAGAGGGTTTCACTACTGTGAGCATTCTTTCATAAGGGGAGCCCTGGAAGGGGCTCTGATCAGCCATTTGTCTAGGACCGGTTTAAATAAATTCCATAAATGTGTAGGTGCTCTGCCACTAGAGCTAGGGCACTATACCCATAAGGCAATTTCAGTACAAATGTCTTCTCGTTGGACTGAAAAATGTCAGCCTTCCACTGTCTCTCAGGAATTTCTGATTTTCTTTCGGGATAGTGCTCAGCCGCCATAGTCACAGGAAAGGCCTGGCTCCTGGGTTTTGCTGACGCAGAAGAAGCTCTTCACTAAGCTGAGCAGCCAGTAGATGCATGACTGAGAATCGACAGAAGTTGCCAGTCTCCACTCTTCGTCGAAAGCGCAATGGAAAGACACAGGTGGCATTCACCTGTGCATGAGCAGGCTAGAAACTGAGGCTGTCAAAATAAGCACAATCTCCCAGTTAAACACATGAAGTGATCAAATCAAAATGAACTGCACCCATATAGAATTCAAGGAGGGAGTTTATCCTCTGACCGCTAAGCAGAGAAACTGAACTAGCGGTTGGGACACAGGAGATGATTAAACAGGGGGAAAGAATAGCTTGGGGCATGATGGGAGTCTTGCATACCTATGCTTTTAAAAACTTCATTTTCTGTAGCTGTTTTCTGGTCTGCTGCAGGAGTAGGCTTCCCAAGAAGTTTAAGGAGAGTGCCATGCACATATGTATATTTTCTTACTGTGTCATTTTGGAATCTATTTTTGGGTACACCTTCGCCCATATCTTTAGAGGCCAGTCTCTGAATTTTAGATGTGCCCCAAGTGGTTTCGAGGTTTGAGTGTCCAAGTAAACGCGTAATGTTTCTGTGGGAGACCTTGGTGTATTTGTAATGCATTTCATGGCACTACAAAGTTAAAATGTTTGGCTTTGCACATTTGTTTTTCTGAAGACGTGCCTTCCACTAAAACTACAAGATTTTTTGACCCCAATATTCCTCAGTCTGATGTCATTTGTGCAGTCTATCCGTTGTGCCACTGTAAAAACATCTGTTGTGGAATGCTACACTAGCACCATGAAATTGAACATACCATTTGTTTTCTCCTTTAACAATGCACTGGCCCTAGGTAAGAATTTGAGGCAAGAACACTATATAGCAGAGGCCGCTTACCGAAAGGTGATACTCCTTCCACTGGTCTGCAAAAATCAGCTGAGCAAAGCTGAAAGCATAAAGCATCAGACACATGCGCACCCTTTACCTCCTGGATTTTATTTGCTGGTATTGATTTGTGGAGTAAAATATGCAGGTATGACACTTATCTTGTGGCGTCTTGGTTCTTTGGTAGAAAAATCTTAAACAGACCTATGTTGTTTATCAGAGGAAGTGTTTGTAACATGTTAAAAACCTTAAGAATGTTCCCCATGCTTAAAGTTCAAGTAGTCATATTTGAGATCTCACCAAATACTTGACTGCTGTATTTTATTTATTGGTTATTTATATGGCGCAAGCCAAAAGGGAATGGAACAAGGGAGCAAATAAACCATGGAAAGGACAATGAATAAATAAGAATACAAAGAGTGGTCCTATTAGGCCTTGTGACATTCAGAACGTGCAAGTTCATAGAAAAAGAGGGTGGGGGGGCAAGGGAAAAAGTGCTAATGGCCAGCGGGGACGTAGGGGGTGGGGTTGGTGCCAGGGTGCCTGTTAGGGAGGCAACAGGTAAGGAACAAGTTACTTAACTGTAACTGTTCTCCAGCATGGGTTTGGCATGGATTCACATGCTCATGAATATTCCCTGTCGTCAGGCCGGGAATTCTCGGTAAAGAAAAAATCTGTATCAGTTTTGTTTCTGATCGGTCTTTCTCAGTAGTAACCAATCACTGGTCTCTGGGTCATACTGCCCCCAGCCAATGACTGCCCTCTCCCTAAGCCCCGCCTCTGGCAGCCATCTTCAGATTTGGTAGCACGCAAAGTGGCAGTATGACCAAGTGAAGAGCCGCAGAGGGGTAGCAGGGGGGGGAGGGGGTTTGTATCTGAATCCATGCCAGACCCATGCTGGAGAACAGTTACAGGTAAGTAACTTGTTCCTTCTCCAGCATGGGGTCTGGCATGGATTCACATGCTCATGAATATAAGAATACATAGCAGTACACACATGCACAACCAACGGGAGGTGGAAAAGGCGCAACATTAAGCATTACATCAAAACTTAACATTAAGCAATTCTTACCTCCTCACCAGGCTCACCTTAGGCGAACAGGTTGCGCAGCACCGCTTGGCCGACCCTGGACTCCTCCCTGGAATCCCGGTCGACGCAGGAGAATCTCGTGAAGGTGTGCATCGACCTCCACGTAGCAGCCCTGCAGATATCCAGCAGGGGCACACCAGACAAGAACGCCGTGGTAGCAGCGATAGCTCTGGTCTTAATGGGCTCTCAGACGGCCAGGCAACGGTCGGTTTGCCAACCGATGATAGTGCGTGATGCAGCCGGAGAGCCATCTGGAAATGGAAGCCTTCCAGAGAGCCTTCCCTTGGTTCACAGGTCCAAAGTTCACAAATAGCTGTGATGTCTTCCGAAAACTCTTCGTGCGGTCCACGTAGAACTTCAGCGCTCTAGCCACATCCAGCGAGTGCAGAGTCCTCTCGGCCGGTGACAAAGGCGACGGGAAGAAAACAGGTAACACCAAGGGCTCGTTGAGGTGGAAGTCCGACGGCACCTTGGGCATAAAAGAGGGGTGCGTCCTAGCACCACCCTCGTGTCGTGAAAAGTCAAGTATGGAGGCTTGCAGGATAGGGCCTGGATCTCTCCCACTCGCCGTGCGGAGGTGATGGCCACAAGAAACGCAGTCTTCCACGACAGGAACTTCAACGGTGCCGAATGCAGGGGCTCGAATGGCGCCCCCATGAGCCTGGTCAGCACCAGGTTGAGTTCCCATGCCGGGGCAGGGGGCTTCACCGGCGGGAACGATCGGAACAGTCCCTTCATAAATTCCTTCACCAGGCGATGGGACCACAAGGACGCCCGTCCTGTGGTTCTGGTGTATCGGGAGATCGCAGCCAGATGCATCTTGATGGAGGCGTGAGCCAGTCCAGCTTTGGCCAGCGACAGTAGGTACGGCAGCACTTGAGGGGCCGTAATCCGTAGAGGGTTAATCTTCTGTGCACGGCACCAGACAGAAAACCTCTTCCACTTATGTCCGTAGCACTTGAGAGTTGAGGACGCTCTGGCCTTTGCGAGGACCTCTCTGCAGTCAGCCGGGATATCGTACCCTCCAAACTCTAGTGCTGCAGGAGCCAGGCCTGCAAGTTCAGCGACTCCGTGTCGTGATGAAGTATGGCACCTCCTTCTCTGGAGAGAAGATACGCGTCCGTCGGCAGCTTGACTGGTGGGGACGCAGACAAGTCCAGAAGGTCCGGGAACCAGATCTGCCTCGGCCACGCCGGTGCGACGAGGATCATCCTGCACCGGGACCTCTTGAGCTGGTTGACGAGTCGTAACGGCAACGGAGGGAACGCATATAGGAACAGGCTGTCCCAGGGGAACGAGAAAGCATCGCCCATGCTCCTACTCGGGTGGGGAAACCTGCTGGCGAACCTCTGGCACTTGGAGTTCGTCGCCGTCGCGCACAGGTCGATCTGCGGTTTTCCCCATCGTTGGAAGAGTCGATCCACTTGATCCTGACGTAGTTCCCACTTGTGGCACGAGCGCAGCTCCCTGCTGAGTGAGTCGGCGATGGTGTTCTTTATCCCTGCCAGATGAAAGGGCACCAGAAACATCCCTTGGGCGATGGCCCAATGCCACAGATCCTGGGCTTCCTTGGAGAGGGCTGGGGATCTGGTTCCTCCCTGCTTCCGGATGTAGAACATTGTGGTGGTGTTGTCGGTGAAGATTCTCACCACCTTGCCCTTGAGGGACGGGAGAAAGGACGTGAGGGCCCAGAACACTGCACAGAGCTCCAGGAGGTTTATGTGGAGCGTCTTCTCCTCCGGGAGCCAAAGGCCTCTCGCGTGAAGTTCTCCGGTGTGCGCTCCCCACCCTTCCAGGGAGGCATCTGTCAACACCGTTATCTGGTGTGATGGGGTCTGAAAGTCTGTGCCCGCCGTCAGATGAGCGCAGGTGCCCCACCATCGGATTGCTCGTCGGAAGGTCTCGTTGAGCGGGATCCTGTCCTCGAAGCTGCCCGTCACTTGGATCCAGCGGGCGTCGAGGAACTATTGCAGAGGGCGCATCCGAAAGCCTGCGCAGGCGCACAAGATATATGCAGGAGGACATCATCCCGAGATGGGACCTAATGGACCTCACCCTGGCCACGTCCGTGGCCAGCAGACGCTGCACCTTGCCCAGGATGGCCTTCGTCCTTTCCTCTGACGGCGATGTCAGACGCGCCACTGTGTCGAGCTTTGCTCCCAGAAACAGTGCGACTTGCGACGGGTCCAGGTGGGATTTGGGAAAGTTGATGGAGAATCCCAGGTCCGTGAGCAGCTGGACGGTCTTCGCTGTGTGATCTACAGCAAGCTCCCTTGTCCTTAATCTGATGAGCCAGTTGTCCAGGTAGGGGTAGACGTGGATCCCCTGCAGGCGCAGCCACGCCGCCACTGGTGCGAGGCACTTGGTGAACACCCTGGGTGCCGACTTCAATCCGAACGGGGGGGGCCTTGAACTGGTAGTGCCGTCCTTGGACCACGAATCTGAGGAACTTTCGGTGTCATTTCAGAATGGGGATGTGGAAGTACGCATCCTCCAAATCCAACGACGACAGGAAATCGCCCTCCTCCAGCTGTCCCAGCACGTGCTGGAGGGTGACCATCCGGAACTTCTGTGCCTTGATGTACTTGTTCAGTCGTCGCAGGTCCAAGATGGGGCGCCATCCTCCTGTCTTCTTTTTCACGAGGAAGTACCCGGAGTACACTCCGGAGCCCCAGAGCCTCTTCGGGACGAGCTCGATGGCACCTTTTTTGAGCATCGCCCTTACCTCCAATAGCAGTTGAGGAACGTGATTTTCCTTCCTGGCCACGGGTGGAATGCGGGGGCACTTTTTTAGAAATTCGAGGGCGTGCACCTGGGACAGGGCCTCCAACACCCAACGGTCGGAGATTGACTCCCACACGCTGACGAACTTCACCAGCCGGCATCCCACCGGGGTGCTTCGGTGGGGGCCCGACACCGCTGTCGGTTCAATCTTGCTTGGAGGACGCCTTAGCCTCCCTGGCGACGACGGCGGGGCCCACCCGACTTGCCTCGTCCTCTATAGGCTTCTTGCGACAAGGAGCGGGCTGCTTGGCGGTACGTAGAGGAGCCACCACCGAATCCCTTGGAGGCACCCTGCTTGCCTCCGGTGCTCCGAAAGGACAGCCTTCGTTGCCGGAGAACGCCTAGGGTCTTAGCTGTCTCCGTGTCCGCCTTGATGGCTTGGAGGGACTCATCCACTGTTTTCCCAAACAGATTGTTCCAGTCGAACGGCATGTCCAAAACCTTGGCTTGCACGTCCTGGCGGAAATAAGTCACCTTGAGCCACCCTCGTCGTCTAAGGCAAACACCGTTGCCTAGCTAGCGGAAACCGGTGTCGGCAATGTCCGTTGCCACCGTAATGGCTGGTCTGACGCCACTTCGCCTTCTTGCAAGATCTCCAGGGCTTCGGCCCTCTTGTCATCCAGTAGGAAGTCCAACAGGGGGGGGGGGCGATCTTACCATAACTCCCTGTCATAGCGGGCCACGATCGCGAGGGCGTTGGCTGCCTTAATCGTTGTTGCCGCCGACGAGATAACTCGTTGTCCCATTGCCTCCAGCTTCTTTCCTTCGCCGTCCGGCAGGGAAATTGACGTTGAGGCCGACCCCCCCCCCCACTTTCTTCTTGGCCGCCGCTGAGACGACCGAGTCGGGGGTCGGTTGTGCCCTAAGGCACAAAGGGGCCGCGTTGGGTACCCGGTACTTCTTCTCGTACCGATCCTTCTTGGCAGGCGTCGTAGATGGGTTCTTGAGAAGGGTGAGACCGTCGTCCCAGATGTCATCTAGTAGAGGCACGGCGAGGACTGTCTTCCTCTTGGCCTCTCGCCGTTGGTAAAGGAAACCTTCCTTCTCCTCGGGGCAGAGCTGAAAAAGCTCGGATGCCCTGGCGATCATTGCATGGAAAGATCCGATCTCGTTGGGCGGGGAGGCCCGGGCTGGCGATGGGAGCTTCGTCACCGCCGTCATCGCCGTCGGTACCCGTCGTGGCCGTGTCCGTTCCCGTGTCATCACCAGGGATGGGGGACGTGGGTAAAGGCTGAGCAGGCCGCGAGGGCTGAAAAGGCGGGGCTGGATGGATCCGTCTTCTCCTCCGTCGAGCCTGGTTCCGGATCCTCCGTCGGTGGTAAGGGCAATCTCGTCTTCATCTCCGAACATGACGATTGTATTGCCAACAAAATGGCCACCGAGTTATCCTGCGGTTCCAGAAGCGACGGGTGATTAGGACCCTCGCCGGTGTCGCCGTCACTCTCGTCGTCACCTTCGTCGGGATCCCTCCCATGGGGACGGGTTCCTTCGACGCCCTCGTCGAGGCCCTCTAAGACTTCGAACAGCTCCTCCTCGGATGCTGTGTCCGTGTCCACAATGGCCACCGCCCCCCCCTCTTTTTCCGCCGGGGTCTTCACGGGGGTCTTTTCGATGGGTCTGAAAGAGGCTTCCCTCCGCAGAGGCAGGGAGACTCTGGGCCCCAAGGTCGCTCCAACTGGTGCAGCCTCCTCAGACTGCGCCAGGGCCGCCGCGACTTCCTCGATAGAGGCCTTGGCCGGGTGAATCAAGGCCTTCACCACCTTGGGCGTGCTTGAGGCCTTCACCTTGGGGGGAGGGTCACCGCCTAGCTCCACCTCGGCTGAATCCTTCGAGATAGACCGGGGCCTCTCCAGAAGCTTACCCGGGTTCTCGGATTTCCTCTTCCCCGAACCAGAGCATTGGCTCCTGGTTGATGGTGCCGGGGAAGGCGCGCCCTGCCTGGCAGCCGAAGAGCCCGACCTTTCGGCGCTCCCGGTGCCCGTGGACTCGCAGTGCTTTGCCTTCTGTTGGGCCCCCGTCACCGGGGCGCCCTCACAGAACTTAGAAGACCGCTCGGACTTCTTCTCACCTGACGGGCTCTTTCCTTCCAGCCAGTTGGAGAGACGAAGGTGTCGGTCCCTGATGGTCCGTTCCGACATGTTCCTGCAAAACGCATAGTCCTTCTCCACGTGCGTTTTGTCCTCATGAAGGCAGTAGAGACATTTCGAGTGCTCGTCCTCCTTGAACACATTCTGCAGCTGGCATCCACGGCAAACCCTGAACAGCTTTCCGGGCGTCAAGCTTCCTTTCTCCTGGGCCATTTCGGGTAGGCCGCAGAAACTTCTGGAATCCTCCAAGAAGCGCAACTCGACGAAATCTTCACCCTTGAGAGACGTAGAAAGATCCGACACGGATCCCCGGTAATCTAGAGACGGTGAAGCTTGAGGCTCAATTTGACCGAAAAATTAGAAATTCTCTTTGAAAAAGCGCAAAAACGCAGCAAAAGCTAGAGAGCTAAACACGAGGACTCCCAACACTTGAGCGTGCGGTAAAAATCTGAAGATGGCTGCCAGAGGCGGGGCTTAGGGAGAGGGCAGTCATTGGCTGGGGGCAGTATGACCCAGAGACCAGCGATTGGTTACTACTGAGAAAGACAGATCAGGAACGAAACTGATACTGATTTTTTCTTTACCAAGGATTCCCGGCCTGACGACAGGGAATATTCATGAGCATGTGAATCCATGCCAGACCCCATGCTGGAGAAGTGCATGGGCGGAGACCTCACAAGCCAAGAGGTCTGATGCCCATTAGGTAAGCAGGGAGCTGAGACAAACCACCCAACTAGGCCCAGAGGGTAGTGCAGGGTGGGTGGGGTGTGTGTTTGGGAGAATTCTCATAAGTTTGCTAATTCCCTTCACCTTAGAGACCCCCAGCAACTTTGCTGGATTTTGAGGACTTCATTTTTTTTACCTGGAAAGAGTGCGAGCCTTTTTTCCCCCCACTCTTCCATGTATTTTGGTGTGTTTTACTCTTCTGTTCTTTGATTATGGAGTTTTAGATAACTCCATAGGCATCATCTTTTCGTGTGTTACACAGCACCTTCTGTGCAGTGACACAAGGATGTCTTTTTAACTTCCAAAAGGTTTAAAGACCTTCTCTGGGATAAATTACTGTTTCCCAGAGAATGTAAGGTTAAATTGACTTTACTAGTCTTTTTAGATTCCTAGAGCCAGCACACACTATCTTCCTATAGAGTGCTGGAGGGGTTACCTAGTATCCCCTGTGTCTGGGTTACCTAGTATCCCCTGTGTCTAGAAACTCATGTAGCAGTCACATGCTACCCTCTCCTATCGAAATGGCTGGTGGCAGCTGTTTTACAACTACCATGATTTTTCCCAACTGCGAACACCCGTAGCTAAAAATCACGGGAGCCATGTTTTTCAAGATGGCGCCTTAAGTCCCTTTGTTTAAACAGGTCCCGGTCTTCTTTTTTTGCTCTTTCTTTTTGGAAAAGTCCTTCTAAAGTTTGTCTCTGCACGCCAAACCAGGTTTGGTCCCTTTGTTCTTACGCCTTTAGAGGGCTTCAGGACTAAAGAACGCCTCTGGCGCCCGAGTGTCTGCGGTGGGCAGGAAGTAAGGGAGGTGCCCGAAACTCTGCGTTTAGTCTCCTCAGAGACTCAAATGCACTCTGGCTTAATTGGCTGCCTGACTTTCCAGCAAGGACAGCCACCCTTCTGGGTGAGTGACAGCTAGGCTGGAATGAAAGGGAGAAAACTGTTTAAAAGGTGAGTCTCTTGGACTGAAAGGCAAAGTCGACCACTGGAACGAAAGAACCGAAGACGAGCTGGAAGAGAACTGCTGCTTCAACTCCTGGACCGTTGGTTTGCACAGTTAAGCCCTGCTGCAGGTCCGAATTGCCAAGTTCATCTCGACAGAGAAGCCCCTTCAGGGACGACTTCTTCCTTTGAGTTGGTGGGACCAATCAACTCGTAAGCCACCTGGATACCATTCTCAGAGCTGGTTAGGTTTAACCAGGGGGGAAGGACACCAGCTTGTGTGCTTGACTACAGCTACTCGAACCGACGCTCTTCCATTTGCCAGCTTGTTTGACCAGTCCCCGTGCAGCGCAGGACATCCTCCCTATTGTCCCCACGGCTGAGGCTCAGGAACAGTGAGATCTGCAGGAACTGCCAGGAACCGACGTCTTCAGCTGCATCTTTTCTTCATATTAAGGTACTGTGCCAACCCGATTGAGAGAACTTGCCTCTCGTCGTGAAAGTTTGTGAAACTTTCCCAACTTAAAGGCCTAATCAGCTTGTGACCCAACATATTCTTTTTCGTACAAACTATTTCCTAGAACTTTGGCAAAGACTTTACCGTTTACTACAAGAACAGCTCTTTCCTATCCAAGACACTAGTCCATTGACTTTGGCCTAGGCCTATTGAACTAAAGAGTACTCTAGTGAACTAAAATTATTTGCACCGCCTAAGAAAGTATTTGTGATCTATTTTATTAACTTGTGCCTTTGTACTCCTATTTAAAGTGACTGAAATGCCATTTTGCTCCAATTTCAGGGGAGCCTAATTTACTCAAACTTATTGGTTTGGTACTGAAGTGTGTGTGTATGATATTAAGTTGCCTGCTTCTAGTGAATGTTTTCTAAATGACTGTAATAAATTAATAAGTGTTTTACCAAGAAACCTTGAGTGCAAGTGTCTACTTGAACCACTGTGATTGTAAGACCTCTGTGTAACATCTTTTACTGCACAGTCCCTCTTGAGATAAGCCTGGCTGCTCAGCTCGCTACCAAAAACTGCATAGTACAGACTTATACCAAAGCTTGGTTTTGCTTACACCTATAGTCCTAACTGTATGTGGTGGTCCCAGAGGGTACTGCATGCAATTCTGCCTAACAGCGTGGAAGCTGGTGGTGATTGGGCAAATGGTCAGGACCCTATTGGACTCTTGAGAGACCGGGCCGTCAATCTCAGCGGCTGAGGGGATGTTAACACAGTAGGGGGAGAGGGAAAGGAGGAGAAGAGAAGGGTCTGGAGTGGTTTGCGGAATTTGAGGTCATCTAGTTCAAGACGGAGGGGGAGACTGTTCCAGAGGAAATAGTCAGCCAAACGCGGGATCTGCCCCCAGCTCTCTGTTTGGTTGTTTAACCAGCAGAGAATTGGGGCAAGAAGATTGAAGGGATATGGAGGGAGATTATTTAGTAAGAGTTGCAAGTAGCATGGTCCCAGGCCCCAGAAAGCCTTATGGATGATGTAAAGGATCTGAATTTGATCCTTGCGGCAACCGGGAGCCAGTGGAGAGAATTTGGGGCTGAGAGATACAGTCCCTGGGCTTGAGGCCAAGGGGAAGTCTTGCAGCCCTGTTCTGGATTAGTTGAAGAGGTTGGAGGGAAGAAAGAGGTAGGTTGAGAAAGAGGTTGTTGCAGAAATCCAGCCTGGAGAGGACCAGAGCTCTAGTGACATTGTGCTTCCTGGGGAAGGTGAGGAAAGGGAGAGTGCCTCTAAGGAGGTGAAGTTGAAAGTGGCCCTTCTTGGCAATGTCGAAGATGTGAGGAGTAAAGAAGAGGTGTTGAAGATGACCCCAAGGTTTCAGGCTGCAGTGGAAGGAGAATGAGGAGAGCCCATAGAGGGCAGCCAGAATGCAGGAGGGAAACGGGTAATGGGAGTCCCGATAGGAAGAATCTCAGTCTTACTGGCATTAAGACAGAGATCATTGGAGATGCACCAGGACTGGATAGCAGACAGATAGTCCGGAATGGAAGAGGAGGAAGAGGGGAGCTTGAGCTGCATAACACTGGAAATGAGGAGAGAAGGCGGCGATCAGGTGAGTAAGAGGTGCAAGGTAGATATTGAAGAGCCAGAGTGAGAGGATAGAGCCCTGGGGGACACCACATGTAGAGTGTGGTGGTGGGGGAGAAGGAGCCTGGTAGGGGCAGTTAGTGAGGAAGGAGATCAACCAGTCCAGTGCATGGTCTGAGATACCAAGAGTATCTTGGAGCCTCTTTATGAGGATAGAATGGTTGACACACTGTCAAAGGCGGAAAAGATGTCAATGAGAACAGCAGGAGAGTTA
Source organism: Ambystoma mexicanum (assembly GCF_040938575.1). NCBI lineage: Eukaryota > Metazoa > Chordata > Amphibia > Caudata > Ambystomatidae > Ambystoma > Ambystoma mexicanum. The sequence continues at coordinate 1,087,505,611 of NC_090927.1, read as the reverse complement.
GAATCAAGATGTACGAGCGGTTCTTCACAGGTGCTCAGGAGGGCAGTTTCTGTACCTCTAGATGCTCAGAATTCAGATTGGGGAGAGGGAGAGAGAGAGAGAGAGGGAGAGGGAGAGAGAGAGAGGGAGAGGGAGAGAGAGATGAGTTTTAGAGGTGAAATGCGAGGCCACTGCAGTACAGAGAGCCTGAGAGGGAAGAGGCGAGGTGGAGAATGCAGATGGAGGCAAAAATCAATATGAAGAGGCACTAATGTGCCATCTTGAGATCATAGTGAGTCATTCGACATAATCAAAAGCTGACAATTTCCAGAGAAAAGAGATGCAGTTTTCAAACCAAACCATTCGATGGTAGGTTTCTGCAGAGCAAGTGAACCAATAACAGGATTAAGCTGCATAAGCCTCAATTATTATTGAATTCTCTGCAGCCTTAAGCATGGCTTCAAGTCATTTGCTTATATACCTTCCTACTGCTTTGGGCAACAGTAACAGACTTGAACGATTATCATAACCAGAAAATGTTCAATGAATTCCACTAAAGTAATTCAGGTGCTACCCCTCATCAAGTATTGTGGTGTGCTTTAAGCTTAGGCGCTAGTAGAAAGAACTAACTTAAGCTGTCTGATTCTTGATTCAGTGCTGTGCTTTGTTGCACAAGCCAACCACAAATGTGGGACAAAACAATGCTACTCTCCACCCAATTAAAGCTACGCTATATACTGAGAAAGAGACCTCCAAAACATGCCTTCTTGTTAACCCTCAAAAGCACTTTTCTGATAAATCCCCTCTATTACTATCAACTCAATTGACAATGTAAAATTATTAGAAAAACAGTCACTTCAACTGCATATGCTTTGTACAATCAAACCTTTTACTTACCAGAGGACTCTTAGATTTGTCCAATCCTTGTTGGTATGGCAGCAAGGAGCAGGCTCGCATTGTCAAAAGAACCATGGCCCCATGTGTGGCAACTACAATGAAGTTCCATAGGTACTTTTTACTGGTTTCTCCTAAGCATTCAGGTTACCTTTAATATACCCTGCTTCAAATCCAATAAAGTCAATCTACACAACCAAGATACTGACAACTTTGTAACCCTAGACGGAACACAAAACAAAAAGCAAACTGACTTTACACTGCAATATCTTAAAAGTAAGAAATGACCGACACTCGACCAACCTTTTCCTGTGTGTTCCCAAGAATCTGCTATGGTCACGCACACAAATGAAGAAAAGACCTGAAATGCATGTTACTTGGCAAATGAATTCAAAATGCCTCCTGGCATACTGTTCAACAAAGCACTATTGCAAGCTCATCGTCCATTTATTTAGTGATGTAAAGTACTTGGTAAGTTCCAGTTCAGTCATATAGAGTGCTCCTTTCAGCATTAACTAAGACTCACTATATAAAGGCTATTTTTAAATGAACACAAAAACAAGTTCAACAGTAAGAAACATATTCAGTCCCACAATTGAACTAGTGTGCACATGAGACCCTTGAATCACACCTGTGTTGTGTTTTTTTGTGTGGCTAAGCTGACCCAACAAGCAGCCTCCATAAAACCAATACAAAGCACATACTACCTACATGCCCACCACCTACAGTGCCAGTCATCCAACCGATCTCTGAGAAGTGAAGTGGGAGTGGGCAGAGCCTACAACGATTCCTTACGGGAATTCAGGGCGAATATTCACACCCTCAAGCACTTAAGGGGTCACAGAGCATGGACATCAATGAAATTACTTGATAGGGACACCAAGTGGTTAAAAAGGAGGAGTTTTTTTTTTTAAGCTGTGGAAAGTATGTGGGAGAGATATCATGTTTAACTAGGAGAGTATAAAGAAACGGGACAAGCCAGTTACAAAGAATATATTGGAAAAGTCAATGCAGAGAAGCAATCATTTGGAAGGTCAAAACAATTTACAAATGCTGAGCATCAATAATTCCCTAGTACTTAAGGTAAAAACCTCATGTCATTAGGATACGGCTTGTCAAGCAGAGGAAGATGTGCTTATTGAGATTAGGTTCAGTCAAGGGAAATGATTGAGGGAAACCAAGTGATGGAATGGATCACAAGTTGTCTGGTGTAAATTGCCAGGTGGGAGATTGATCGTTGTTTGTCAGAGAACTATGGGGAAGTTCACATGGCGACGGCCTCTGAGGGCATAAGGAATAAGGCTTTTGAAAGTCTGGCCCCTAACGGTGCACTCTGGTACAGGATGGTTCAATAAAGAGTGTAAAAGAAATTAGTTTTGTTGGCAGTGGTTAAATAATAAAGGGGAACAGTTAGGCAAGCTTGTATGCAGTACCCTTTGAGTGCACTACAACAACCCTGACCTCCTGGCAAAAGGAACGCAACCTTTGGCATGATTCTGTACTACACAGGTTGGTAGCGTGTTGAGCAACCAGGTTTATCTCAAGAGGGGTCAATGTGAGCTGTAGGAGAGTTACAGATTCACAATGACAAGTATCCAAATAAACTCTTACACACAAGCTTTCTTGATTAAACAATTATTAATTTATTTAACAGTCACTTTGAGTAAGCTTTCTTCAGAAGGGGCAATACAATAGTACCACACAAATACACTCCAAAATACACACACTTAATATTTCTAAATCAGTAGGTACCCTTTTGGGATGGCACACAGACACTTCCTACACCCTCAGGTGACTTTAGTAACTAGGACACTGTAGACATTAACATAGCACTGTTTGCATTTAGAACCAGACTTAAGAGTATGTCAATGCAAAAGGTTATTGAACAAAACAAGAGATCACACAAATATTCTGAAGCAGGTAAGTACTTTTGAAAAAAAAAATGCAAAGTTAGTTAACCCCTTCCTGGAAGGAAGATCAAATACAATGTCAGAGGGAAGAAGAGTCATTCAGGGAGCCAGGCTAGGTCAAAGTCAATTGGGTAAAAGTCTAGGTGAGCTGAAGCACTTCTTAAAAGTCTTGCACAATGTTTTTGGAAGTCTTTGTAGAAAAAGAAGAAATCAAAGCAGGGTCACACGCTGATTAGGCTTGTTGGGGTAAAGAAGCTGACAGCGACTCTACAAAAGCAACCACGACAAGTCGCAACTGAGAACAAGTGCGGTTACACAACAAGAGGTAAGTTCTCCAAGACTTTACAGTACCTTTGGTTAGAAGAAAAGGGATTTGGCTGGCTTCTGTTCCTGTGCAGCTCTGCAAATCCTGTGATCCTGGGCCTCAGTCGTGGGGACAAGAGGAAATTCAAACAGCTTCGACAGGCTGTCCAGGTGACTTACTTTGGAGTTGATTGGTCCCACCAACTCAAGTGGAGAAGTCGTACTTGCAGGGCTTCTCTAGTCGAGGCGAATTCAGAGCTTCAGCACAGCAGCAGGGCTTCATTGGGCAAACCAACGGTCCAGGAGTTGCAGCAGGCGTTCTCATCCAAGTTCTTCGGATTCCTTTGTCCAGTGGTGGACTCTGCCTTCCAAGCCAAAAATCCTCGCCTTTTATGCATGTTTCTCCCATTCATTCCTTGCCAGACAGCCAGCCGGCCAATCACCTCGGAGTGCATTCCTGTCTCCTAGGAGACTAAGTACAGGGAGTTTTCGGGGACCTCCCTTGCTTCCTTCCCCCTCAAGACACCCTGGAGCCAGAGGTGGCTTCACTTGTGAACTTCACCAAAGACAAAACCAACAAAGGGACCAAACCTGGTTTGGCGCGCAGAGTAAATCTCGAGGACCTTTCCACAAAGAAATGGTGAAAAAAAAGAAGACCGGGCCATTTTGACAAAAATGGCACCCTTGGGTGCTTTACTGCAGCTGCGAACGCAGCCCGCGGTAAAAGCACACCACGGTAGTTAAATGTAAACCACTGCCACCAGCCATTCATAGAGGATAGGGTAACAAAATTGTTGCATGAGAAGCTAGACAAAGGGGATACCAAGTAACCCCTCCAGTACCCTATTGTAAGATAGTGTGCTGGGTCTAGAAAGTTAAAAGTGTAAAGTCAATTTCACTTCACTGCTCTTGGAAATAGTAGTTTATCCAGGAGAGGGTATTTAAACCTTCGGGAAATCTGAAAGACTTCCCTGTGCCACTGCACTGAAGGTGCTGTGTGACACAATGTAAAAGATGTCGTCTATGGAGTTTGTCAGACTCCACAACCAAAAGAGAAACAGAGTTCACATTAAGAAAAATACACGAGAGAGTGGGAAAAAAGGGTCTCACTCTCTCCAGGTTAAAATTCAAGTCCTCAAAATCCAGCAACGTTGCTGGGGGTCTCTAAGGTAGAGAGGAATTAGCACATTTCTGAGAATTCTCCCCAAAAGGAACTCAAAGTAATGAGAGCAAGGGTCAAGTACAAAGAATCTATATGGCAAAATATAAAGCCGAAGCACAGGATAGACTATTGCGAGATTAGTTCTAGCCGCACAATCCAAGCATAGCTGGCCTTGTTGGCCACCGACTACATGGCATTAAGCCATCTTATTCAGGAGAATGGGACGTCATCACAGGGAATTATGATCTCTCATAAGGATTGCATGATGAGAGTTTGGAACTGTGCAACAAAGTAGCTTCCTAAAACTCTACTAGTGGTCTACTAGACTTTGTAGATTTCATTAACTACAGTGCTTGCAGAAATTATTTTGGCAAAAAAAATAAAAATAAAAAAAAAAAACAGTTTCTAACCCAGACTGGTTATCTGCTGATCTGATTGGAGAGAATGTAGAGTTCTGGGTCCCTTTATAGGCAAATGTTATGAATGCCGTCAGCTTCGGAAATCGTGTTAGAGGAATCTGTCATGATTATAAAGAATGGAGACTTAGAATAATGCAGCTTCTGAAGGTTATGGAAATCAAACCATCAAATCTCTTAGTTTAGCAATTGAGCCATAAAAGTTGCAACGAAAAAAAAGGAGTAACATATCACACATTCTTAAATTAATCTCAAATGACCTCAGAACAATGGCACAAAAAAACCTGGACGTTTTCTAAACAAATGTTCAGGATACAGAAGTTTCCTTAATCCTCCTTGGCATACAACAAATAATACTTGTAAATTGCAATAAACTGGAAAAAGTCTCAGAATGGGATGACTAAAATTGCAAGTTGCCCTAAGCTGGCTAAAATAAATACAACGTTAAAATGGCTATATAAAACTTTAAGCTATAAATAAAATCAGTTCATGGCGGGGGCTTCCAAGTTCCCACGTAATACTTCTTAGGAAAGGGCCAGATGCGTTGCTCATGTTGGCCAACATGTTTGGGCTAATAGTCAATTTGTCATGTGGGCGAGGTTCTTTCGTGCCCTTGGCCTCCTCAGCCACGCCCAGTGAATATATATTTGGTGACATAGTACACTATATTCAAATCGTCTGCTAATTTACAGTATGTTATAGCCTCATTCGTCCATCGAATACCCAGACGGATAAATGATGGGAGTAGATATTTGGATCCAAGGTCCTTGTGCAAAATAGCAAAATTTGAAGAGTGGATTGCTTCTGAGCTCCGCAGATCAGACTCTATGGGCCAGTTGCGCATAAAGCTACAGGGTATTAATACGAAAGTCAATATAGAGGCTACAAGCAAAGCGTGGCCTGTGACATCCAGATATACTTCAAAGCGAAATCTTGTTTAATCCTAAAATCGGGCTGAAGGAAACAGTTTGCAGAATGCTTCTTCCATGTAGCATTTTGATGCTTCAATACCCGCGCTTTTGAATTTGTGGACATGTTCCCTGGTGTCTCCCACAAATCGCCCAGATTAATTTCAAACAGCCTTGACTTGACATGCTTTAGCCAAGGGAGATTGAGCCTTCCAGTGCCAAGACATAATATACTACCTCTCTATTTTAGCAAGCTCTGGGTGGTCCATATTCTTATCCAATAGAATACCGGTTTCAAGACTGACGGAACATTTAATGGGGCAGAGAACGCATTCCATGTGCAAGCTGGCATTTGGGGCACTCTTCGGATGTGCGAGTAATTATTTAATGCATTTTCTACTATTGTTAACGAATGAGAATGTTTGAGACTCCATATGTTTGCTCCATACAGAGGTGAGGAGAGGGCTTGAAGTCTCTAGCTATGCAGTGCACCCACCGCCCCAATGACTTGAGAAGAATCGCCTAATGCCACCAATGTCTTTTTTCAAAGTTGTTGTGGACTTAATTACTTGGTGGGACCAAAGGCTGTTCTTGTTAAACCGGATGCCTAAATAGTAATAGCTGGCTAGCTGTTCTGAGCTGGTACCATCAACTGTAAGGTTCACTGCTGTGCGCTTGTCTAGTTTATGCCTGAAAACCATGACCTTTATTTTTTGTATGTTCAGCTCAAGGCATAACTCTCCACATTTCCTAGTGAAGGTACCCAACGTATGCCTAAGGCCCAGGGGGGAGGTGGCTAGCAATACTGCATCATCAGCAAAAAAAAAAGTGCTTCAAACCTTGCCCATTTTAGTAGGATCTAAGAAGCACTCATCCATCTCCTCTACAATTTCATTTATGTAGACACAGAAGAGTGGGGCCAGTACGCACCTCTATGGACTCAGCTCTCCACCAAGACCCCATAGTGCTGTCTTGTTTCCAGTATATAGCAACGCAATTGCAGTCAGCAATTCACAAGCGATTTGGCAAGTACTTTCCAAAGCAGCAGTCTCGGTACACAGTCAACAGCGGTCCTAAGGTCTACAAAGGCGGCATATATCTTGACTGTTGAGAACGATTTATTTTTCCAGTTTCAAATCGAGCTGGAAACATTGATCAATGTTAGAGATTCCTTGCTGGAACCCAGATTGTAGGTGACTTATAATGATTCAGCCTATTCCTGCAGGTGCCCCAAGGGGATTTATGGAAATGTTCCTCCTTTACCAGATTGAGCAATGGTCCTAGGCCAATAACATTTTGGTTGATTGCCCAGTATTAGGTAGGAATTTGATTTTTTGATTTCTCTGGACCCACTTTATAGGTCGTCTAAACTATTTGCGTTTGCTACCTTCCCTAGCTTCCTAACTGTTTGTGGCCACTTTTACCCACTTCACATGCTGTACCACAGTCTACCAAATGGCTGCCATGACAGATGTACTTTTTAAGTGCACCCCATTTTGTTCCCAAGATGATTGTGTGCTGGGGAATAGGTTGATGGTAGGTGTAGTTTATTTTTGGACTCACCAAGATTTCAGTCATTTTTATTGCATTAGTAGCCCAATCTATCAATAAGGAAGCCATTGGGGAACTAATACATTTTTTGTCTTATTTCCAGCCATGTATCTGCATGGGCCACAAGATCGGCCTAAAACGGCTGTTGTGCTGACTTTGGCTCACTGTGCCCAGCCCTGCACCCTCTACAGGGGTTTTATTAGTGTTGGGCTTGCTATCTACCCCAGACAAGTCCAATAAACATGCTGTTTGGGTGGCCTTGAGTGTTTGGCAGTTTTTAGGGCTGGCATGATAGGCAGACCACGAAAGCATGTGTGTCTCTGCCTGGTGTATGATGATTGGAGGGATGGCTTAGGCCAGTCTCTAAAAGCGAGTTTATCCAGGGGAGACGCTGTCCTTTCCTCGGATTCTTGCCTGAATTGCTAGAAGATTGATACAAATAGGAGCTGATGCATTTGAGGGCCTGGTTCTGCCACTGAGGTTGGACACTATCCTTTGTTTCTGCCCAGTTTCTAAAGGTTGCCAGAAATCCTTCCTGAACTCCCCCATTCCCCCTCCTACCCTCACCAGCACCCTGACCACCCCCATCCCACCCCCCAACACAAGTTCTTCTTGCTGTCTGAGTGATCATCCAATGCTGGGACCCTTTCTGGGTCGCAGTTAATATATATATATTATATATATATATATGAGAATGCATTACTTACCGTAAAAGCATTTCTGATGGTTGTATCTGCTTAGATTCACATGCTGTGCATAGGTCCGACATCCAGTGGTCACTGCGGAGTATTGCATTTTGTTTTTCGTAGTCGAAAAAGGGGACGTCGACAAGGCGTGTCTGAAACACTATCCCTATAGTGACGTGCGTTGTACCCACAATCCCTCACGCGTCGAGGTCCCTCTGTTTGTATTTTTCTGCCCTGAGGGAGCCTTCTAGACGTGAGTGAGTACAGAAAAGAGAGAGATATATAAAGGAAGTCTATGTTCCTTCCATCCGAGCGGGGAGGAAGGGTGGGCGCATGTGAATCTAAGCAGATACAACCATCAGAAATGCTTTTACGGTAAGTAATGCATTCTCTTCTGATGTTTGTTAATCTGCTTAGAATCACATGCTGTGCATAGACTAGCGAGCAGTACCCGGAGTTGGCGGTGGGTTATGAGAAGGAACAGTAGAGAAAAGGTGTTGTAATACTGCCTGTCCCACCTGGGAGTCAGATCTAGAGTGTGTATCTAGACAGTAGTGTTTTGTAAAGGTGTGCACAGAACTCCAGGTAGCCGCTTTGCAGATGGACTCAAGGGGAACATTTGCAATGAATGCTATGGATGCCCCCGTGCCTCGAGTAGAGTGTGCTCTTGGCCTAAAGGGCAGTTCTCTCTTAGCAAGAGTATAGCAGAGAGTGATGCATTGAACAATCCATCTAGAAATAGTGGATTTTGAAACCGCATCTCCTTCTCTTCCTGCTGCCACCGAGACGAAGAACTGATTAGTCTTCCTCAGTGGTCTGGTTCTTTCCATGTAGAACATGACCGCTCTGCGTACATCTAGTGTGTGCAGAGTCCTTTCTCCCAAATTGGAAGGATTTTGAAAGAACGTTGGTAGTTCTATAGATTGGTTTACGTGGAATTTAGAAATAAATTTCGGAGCAAACCTAGGGTGAGTGCGTAGAACCACTTTATCTTTGTGAACTGTAACGAAGGGGTCTAGAATAGAAAGAGCCTGAAGTTGACTTACTCTCCTGATGGAGGTGATAGCTATTAAAAAAGCAGTCTTAAGCGTGAGGTGTTTAAGAGATGCTTTGTGCATGGGTTCGAATGGAGAGCCCATGAGTCTGGTAAGTACCACATTAAGGTCCCATCCGGGAGCTGGGTCAGCTATCGGGGGGTGTATTCTCTTTACTCCCTCCATGAAGGCCTTTATAACAGGGATCCTCCACCACGACACTTTGAGTTGGGAAGTGGTGTATGCAGAAAGTGCCGCTAGGTGGACTTTAATGGAGTTAAACACTAGACCTGAATCCAATAGGTGGGTCAGGTATAGGACCACATGTGTGGGAGAGCAGTCAATAGGGTTGATGCTTTTACTCCTGCACCAGATGACAAATCTTTTCCACTTGCTAGAATAGCAGTGGCGAGTGTTCGGTTTTCTGGCTTCCCTGAGGATGTCCATGCATCTTTGCGGGAGTTGGCACAGCGAGTAGAGCGCCCGCTTTGACACCCGTGCAGAGCCTGTTAACGCAGGTTCGAATCCCGGCGGGGCCAAACTCAGCCTTTCATCCTTCCGAGGTCGATAAATGAGCACCACACACCGTGGGTAATAATAAGCAGCGCTCAGATACCTGAGGGTTTGTAGCGCTATATAAAAGCCTAATTATTATTATTATTATTATTTGTAGATGTCCGAACTCTATGATCTCAGGAGCCAAGCTGCTAAGTTCATGTTCTGGGGGCATGGATGCAGAGTCCTGCCCTTGTCCTGAGACAGCATGTTGTACGGGCAGGGGAGTTTTAATGGGGGGGATAGAGACATTTCCATCAAGTGAGCGAACCATGGTTGTCGTGCCCACATTGGGGCCACTAGTATCATGGTCACTTGTTCCTGGTGCATCTTGTGCACCACTCTGTTGAGAAGGGGAGTCGGGGGAAAAGCGTAAACAAATTTCCCTGACCATTGCATCGACAGACCGTTCCCCTTGGATTGGTTTTGGGGGTACCTGGAGGCGTAACTTAGGCATTGTGAGTTTTCCAGGGTTGCGAACAGGTCTATTTCTGGGAATCCCCATTGTGTGAAGACGTCGAAGACGATGTCTTCGTGCAGGCGCCATTCGTACTCTTCGGGCAGGGGGAAATCTCTGCTGAGACTGTCTGCCAGCAGATTGAGTTCCCCGGGTACATGTAGTGATAGTAGGAACATGTCCTGTTTGAGAGCCCACTTCCATATATTCTGGGCCAGCTTGGACAGGCCTGGAGAGTGGGTGCCCCCTTGCTTGTTGATGTAGTACATGGCTGTGGTGCTGTCTGTAAGGGCCATTACTGTTTTGCCTTGTAGGTGTTTCTGGAAGGCTCTTAGCGCCTTGAACACAGCTAGTAGCTCCAGAAGATTTATGTGTTTGGATGCTACGTTCGGAGTCCACACTCCGTGAGCAGTCTGATGGGATAGGTGCGCCCCCCATCCTGTGAGGGATGCGTCTGTGGTTAGAGTGGCTTCCGCCGCGGGTGTGGCAAAGGGTTTCCCTTTTTCCATGTTTTCCCTTGTCCACCACCGTAGCGAGAGAACCAAGGCTTGCGAGACCACAACTAGATCCTCCCATAGTCCGCTGGCCTGACACCACTGGCTGTTGAGCCACTCTTGCATTGGGCGCATGCGCAGGCGCACGTGAGGTACCAAATAAATACACGACGCCATCATTCCTAGCAGGCGCATTGCTTTGCGTACCGTCACCTCTCGACCGATCACATATTGAGGGATTTGAAACAGCATGTTTTGGACCCTCTCTTTGGAGGGGAAGACGAGGCCGTCCTTTGTTTGAATTAGAGCCCCTAGGAATTGCTTGATTTGACTGGGGTCTAAACTGGACTTCTTTTCGTTGATGGAGAAGCCCAACTTGAACAAAAGGTCTACCGTCTTTTGGGTATTGGAGAAGCATGTTTCGTAAGAATCCCCTGTTATGAGCCAGTCGTCGAGGTAAGGGTAAACTGGGATGGACAACCTGCGCAGGTGGGCCGCTGCCACTGCCAGCACCTTCGTGAATACCCTTGGTGCTGATGCTATGCCGAAGGGTAGCACTTTGAACTGGTAGTGTTTGCCCTCTATCATGAACCTGAGGTATTTTCTGTGCGCTGGCAACATTAAAATATGAAAGTATGCATCTTTCATGTCCAATGTTGTCATGTAATCTCCCTGAGAAAGCAGTGGGATCACTTCCTGTAAGGTTACCATACGAAACTTTTGGGGTTTGATAAACTTGTTCGCTGGGCGCAGATCTAATACAGGGCGCATGGTTAGATCCTTTTTGGGTACAAGGAAGTACACTGAATAAATACCTTCCGTTACCTGAGATAGAGGCACGACCTCTATGGCTCCTTTTTCCAGCAGTTGTTGTACTTCTTGGAGAAGGATGGCAAGATGTTCCGGTGTCATGCGACGTCCCCTCGGGGGTCTGTAGGATGGGGAACTGTTGAATTCGATACAGTATCCGTGGGCTACGGTGGAAAGTACCCAACGGTCTGACGTTATCTCCTCCCATGCAGGAAGAAAAGATGTTACCCGGCCCCCAACCGGTGTTGCATGGGAGGGGACGCGAATCTTCGCGTCACTTGGAGTTGTTGGGGGCTTGGGAGCCTCTGGGGGTGGATCCCCGACCTCTCCCTTTACCCCGGCGTTGGCCTCTTTGGCTGTACTGCCCACTATTGGTCTGGTAATTGGTGGCAGGGTATAGTTGATGCTGACTTTGTTGTTGTTGTTGGCGTTGGCCACGAAAAAAGCGTTTGTTGCCATAGCCGCGTCTGGTAGTGGGCTTAGAGATTTGGTCAAGAGTCTTGATAGTGTCGAACTCTTTTTTAGCCATCTCTAGAGCTTCATCCACCGCTTTTCCGAAGAGGTTAGAGTCTTCCACAGGTTTATTTATTAAAGACGCCTGTGTCTCCGGTTTAAACCCCGAGTTGCGCAGCCATACATGGCGTTTTAGGAGTATTCCCTGCACCAGGGAACGTCCCGCTGTTTCTGCCGCGTCCAGAGAGTTTTTTACAATGCTCTGGTTCACCTGGGTTCCTTCGCCAATAGTTGAAAGTAGGCGTGTTCGTAAAGGCTCCGGTGCTTCCTCGGCGTCCTTGCGCAGTTTGGCCCACTGCGCGTCTGCATAGCTAGCAAGCAAAGAATTGTTGTTCGCAATTCTTGCTGAGAAGGCAGCCGAGGAAGTTACTCTTTTTGCAAGGGCATATAGCCTTTTGCCCTCCTTGTCAGGGGGTGCCTCACTGGTGGAAAGTGGTACCCCTGCCCTCTTTCTAGTATTCAATACTACTAGGGAATCCAGAATGGAATGTCCCCTAATGTAGAGCGGGTCTGAGGGAGAAGGAGTGAAAAGTTTTTCAATTCTCGGATTGACCCCTCTGATCAATGCGGGAGTGGCCAGCGAAGGGATGATTCTTCTCTTCACTGAAGCTAGGAGGGGAATGGTCTGGCTGACCGGGGGTTTCTCTTTAATTACTTTTTCCACAAAGTCTAATTCTGGAGAGAGCTCCCCAGTGTCCAGTTCGAAATGTGCTGCTGCTCTGCGCAACAGTGCATTGAAAGTGGGCTGATCGTCAATTGGAGACGTGTTCCTAACCGGTGAATTGTCAGGAGGATTTAGGTTTAGGACATCAGTGTCGGAATATACTGATGGGGATTGCCAGGGGTGCGAAGGTCCTTCTTCAGTGTCTTCTCTGAAGCCTTCTTCTATAATGTCTGGCCTGTCTTCCAGACATTCCTCCTGGTTCTGTCCTTCTTCATCGTCCATGAAATCATCCTCCTCCTCCAAGTATTGTTCCTCCCCAGTGAGGTCGTATATGTTATGGAAGTCTGAGGCTGTGTCCACCTGGGGATCGACTAGCCTCGGATTTTTGGCCCTGGGGTCCTCCTGAGGCCCTTCTCTAGTCCTCTTGGGAGTTTGAGAGGTCTGGGTATTCATAAACCTTTCCATCCTCTCCATACAGAGGTGGAGTCTTTCCATGGTTTCATGGGGTACCCCAGAGCGGTCTGGCGGGGGAAAAATAGAGTCCTCTAGCTGGAAACGGCTCGACCTCTCCCAAAGCGTCGAGGAAAGTGTCCCGTCGCCCTCTGAAAAACCTTCAGGTGTGCTGGGTGACCCCCCGACTGAAGGGGGTAGTCCCTGCCTTTCTTCGGGCTTTTTCGGCGTGTTTTTCGACTTATGCGTAGCGCTCGACGTGTTCTTCGGCGTACGCTTCTGGGCGTCTGCTACAGCGATCCTCGCCAAGCTTTCGGCGACTCGTTTGTCGGCGACTAGTTTGTCGGCGGAAGCTTGCGTTTTCGACGCTATGGGTGTCGAACGCTCTACGGCGGTATGCGCCTTCTGTTGATGCGCGCCGGCCGATGGTTTGGGGGCGGCGCCCTTATTTGCCGAAAGCCCAGTCGCTGGTCGCAGCTGCGGTTGCGAGAGGGGCTTCGAACCCGAACGGTCCGAGGAGGCCGCCGGTGGAACCTGCGTCTCCTTGGGCGCCGAAGCTCTTTTCGTCTTAGACGAAGAAGAGCCGTGGGTTGTGTGCTTATGTGAGTCTTTGTGTGCGTCAGTGTCGCCGGGGTGTTCATCCCCATAAGCAGGGCGTGAGCCGAGCCCGTCGGGGCCGGGGACAGACGACGAAGCGCGCAAGCGCTCCTTAGAGGGGGTCACGACTTCCGTAGCGGAGGTCGTGTTATCGCGTTCCTCGTAACTGTCGGTGGTAGCAGCGGCGGGTGAACCTTCGGCCTTCGACATCGCGTAGGCCGCCCACCTTTTAACCCTACGGTCTTTTAGAGTTTTAGGCTTAAGAAGCTGACAAGCCGCGCAACCTTCCTCCTTGTGATCGAGGGGCAAGCAGCGGTTACACCGTGAATGCTTGTCCTTCCAAGTAAATTTGCCTTTGCAAAGCGGGCAAAACCTAAAGGGTGTCCTCTCCATAGCCGAGGCAATAAATCGCGATAAGCACCCCAAGGGAAAGGAAGGGGAAAGGGAAAGGCATTCTCAGAAAAGACCCAGAGATGTCCCACGACCCCACTCTCCCTACTGTATATGGCCTGCGAGGCCAGGCCACGTGTTCGGCAGCGCCGAAGGATTTCCTCCGCTCGACCCTCCGTCGAAGTTCTTACTCGGCGGAGAACAGCTTACAACTGTGTCGAGGGAGGGATTATTAATATTATGAGAAAAAACGACCAAAGGTCGAGGAGTTGCAATGTCTCTCGAGGAGCTCCGCGTGAAGGCGACCAGAAGCTGGGCGGAAAAAAACAATCTGAAGGACCTCGACGCGTGAGGGATTGTGGGTACAACGCACGTCACTATAGGGATAGTGTTTCAGACACGCCTTGTTGACGTCCCCTTTTTCGACTACGAAAAACAAAATGCAATACTCCGCAGTGACCACTGGATGTCGGACCTATGCACAGCATGTGATTCTAAGCAGATTAACAAACATCAGAAATATATATATATATATATAGACCTGGCATTTATAATGTGCCTGTACACAAGTGTTTCTAGGCACAACAAGGAGTGGGGAAACAGACGAAGGACAAATCAACGATCTTACTAGGCCTTGTGTGATTCAGATCTCACAAGCGCAGGGAAGTGGAAGGGTAGACGTGCAAAGGAGGGCGTTTCGGGTGGGGGGAGAAGGGCAGGTAACTCAAAAGTGCAGCCAGCGGGTGGGTCAGTGCAGGCAAATCAGAAAGTGCAGCAATCGGGTGGCTCATAAGTGCAGAGAAGGGGACTGTAGGGTTGCAGATACAGACGACAAGTGCTGGGGGAGCAGAGACGCGGTGCGAGGTGCAATTGGACATGCAGGAGCCTGGGCCCAAGTTCAGAGGGTGGCCAGGTGACCAGTGCGTGGAGCAGTCATAAAATCAACAGGGGAGAGGAAGAGAGAAAGCGGAAGCAAAAAGGAAGGTCTTGAGTTGCTTCCGGAACCGGAGGTGGTTCTACTCAAGTTTGAGAGAGGCAGGGAGGCTGTTCCAGAGGAAGGCCTCAGCCGAAGATAGAGATCTGCCCTCAACTCTCTGCTTGGAAAAGCGACTGACCTTCAGAGAGTTGGAGGTGGATGAGCGGAGAGCGCGAGAAGGGAGATGTTTAGGAAGAGAGAATTGGAGTTAGTGCGGACACAGGCCCAGAAAGTCTTGTGGACGAGGCAGAGGGTCTTGAACTTGATCCTTGCTGCCACTGGGAGCCAATGAAGAGATGTCAGAGCTGGAGAGATCCAATACCTGGGCTTGAGGCCAAGGACAAGTCCTTCAAGTCATGTTCTGGAAGATTAGTAGACAACGGAGAGTAGAGGCAGGGAGATTTAGAAAGAGGCTGTTGCAGTAGTCCAGCCTAGAGGGGACCAGAGCTCTGGAGACAGTGAGCTTCTGGGGGGAAGTGAGGAAAGGAAGACTACCTCGGTGGAGGTGCAGCTGATAGTTTGACTTCTTAGAGATGTCAGGTGTGACGAGAGAGAGGGTGGAGTCGAAGATTACCCCAAGGTTCTTAGCCTCCCAGATAGGAGCAGGAAGAGGGCCCATTGTGGGCAGCCAGAGAGAGCAGAAAGGAGGGAGCTGGTGTTCCCATGAGGAGGATCTCAGTGTTACTGGCATTAAGGCAGAGCTCATTAGCGGGACACCCTTCCTGAACTGCGGTCAGACAATCTGGAATGAGAGGAGAAGAGGTGGCCAAGGGGCGCTTGAAAGAGAGCTGGGCGTCATCTGCATACAACTGAAAGTTGGAGCAGAAAGCAATGATGCAGTGGGCACGAGACGCCAGGTATTGGTTGAACAGCCAGGGAAAAAGATTAGACCCCTGGGGAACCCACAGGCAGAGAGAGGGATAGAAGAGAGGAAATACCCCAGCTGGACCGGAGAGGGTCGTTCAGTGAGAAAGTAGGTCAGCCAGGCCAGGGTCTGATCAGTGATACCCAAGTTATCACAGAAAAGACTGAGCAGGATGCCATGGTCGACAGTATCAAAAGTAGAGGATCGAGGAGAATGAGAGTTTTAGTGATGAAATGAGACGCCAAGGCCGTACAAAGGTCCTGAGAGGGAACAGGAGAGGTAGAGACTGCAGCGGGATTGGCCAGCTCCTTGCAGATGGTTAAAGGTTCTGCAAAGGCTTTAGAGGTCGCAGAGACGCCAAGACAGTCTGTATTGCCTTTGGTGCAGGAGTCAGGCCAGTGTGTTACAGGGTGCACCCGATACCCTCAAACACAAGTGTAGGGTGGCTGAGAGGAAGTGGAGGGTGACAAGGTCGAAGTCGTACCAAGAGTTGCACTTGGATTTGGGCTTCAAGCAGATCCTCATGACAGGGCCAAGTACATCAAGAGTGTTAGAGATGGAAAAATGAAGGTTAGATAGCGCTGTGTCAGGATGCGAGTCAGCCAGAAAAGGAGGAGAGAAAGTAGCAGCGTAATCCTCAACTTACACATGGTTCATGGGTTGATGACTGAGAAGGTAGGTGGCAGCGCTGGACTAGGCTTGAACTGAGGGGTAGAGAGGTGGGAGGAAAGGAGAAAGTGATCACTCCGGGTGAGAGGGTTGGAGAGGTTGCTTCCTGCAAAAAGCTCTTGAACAAAGCGCCTTGTGGCAGGGTGTGTTGCTACTACTCCACCTTAACTCTGTCTTGGGCTCAACTGGGTCACCAACCTTTGTTGCCACCATCATGGGACCATTCATGATTTACCATCTGTCCTGCCTTGCTTCTTGGTCTGGTCCCTATGTCTTCCATTGTGCGTTCTGATACCGATTAGTCTTCCTTCAATCCATATCGGCCATCACTGGTCTGGGGTTCAAATTCGCAAAGAGTAGATTCTTGTCCCAGCTCTGTAAAATAACCCCCATAAATATTGGGTTTTCTCGCCGTTTCCAAGCCAAATGTGCAATGACTTGTGCTTGAAGCGCTTGTCCCCGGGTCCAGATATATTAGTAATCATTGTCCGAGACCCCCTAGGTCTGGGAGTAGTTAAAGCCACCTTCCACCACAAATCACCATTGACTTCCGTAGGCCCGAAATCCTGCTCGTCATCCATCTTTCTCTGGCTGGCTGAGTCACAAACCTGAAGCTGGGACTCTTCAGGGGATGTGGGGGGGGGGGGAATAGGGGCTCTTCTGGTGTCCTAGGGTTGGTTGCTTGTTTTGCCTAATCTGTGGGTACAACAAGTACTTACCTAGAGGTAGCCCATAATCACAGATTGCCAATGGACATTGTCCCATTACAACAGGAAAACATTTACATACTTTTAAACTAAAACAAAATGTGACTTGAGAACATTTAGGTTTTATATTAGCTATTCT
Source organism: Ambystoma mexicanum (assembly GCF_040938575.1). NCBI lineage: Eukaryota > Metazoa > Chordata > Amphibia > Caudata > Ambystomatidae > Ambystoma > Ambystoma mexicanum. The sequence continues at coordinate 1,087,488,482 of NC_090927.1, read as the reverse complement.
ATCTTTCGGTGGCCCTCTGGTGATTCTTTAAATTGTTTGATCCCTTCACTACCCCCAAGTACAACAGGTATGTATATGGTTCACATGTAGGTAATCTGTTTTACTGAACGCTAGAGGTAGTGAGGAATATTAGGACATCTATCTCTACGGCTTTACAGGCCGTTGCTTGGCTTCCTTCCGAATCCAGTCTTATTTCACGTCTTGTGTATTTTTTAAAAAATGTACTCACGGTCTGTCTACACCCAATCTATAGTCTCGATCTATACTCCTACCTGTTCTCTACGCTCACAATCCCTTAGTCTTCTGGTTACTCCCGACCCCCTCCACCCCCCCACATTTGCTTCCTCTCGATTTTGCGTTGTTTTTTTGGCTCCCAAATTGTGCATTGCGCTTCCTCCCTCTGTTCATTCGTCATTGCAGTACTCTTTTCGCTCTTCTCTTAAAACACATTTGTTGGCATCTTAATTGATATTAGAATTTGTCATTATCCCTTTTTTTACAGATTTATTTTGTTCAGCCCTTTGGCAAAAATGATAATTAAATTCAATAAATTAAATGATATGATATGGCCCTTATAACGTGCCTGTACCCAAGTGTTTCTAGGCGGGCCCACAAAATGACTTTTGTGGGTCACGATTATGACTAAGTATCTTCTGTTTTCAAACAATGTAAAGCATGGCTCTGTGGAATTTCACAACTCTTCAAAACCGAAAATCTAGTTAAAAGTTGGCACTTTTAATGGTGTGATATATGCACAGACAAAAAATAGAAATTGTAACAGTATGAAATTGATATTTGTCAATGGGGACCAGATAGAATACTTTGTTATGATTTTGAAATGCGGTCTATACAGTTTTGATAGGACAAATATTCTTTAATTGATTTCTTTATTGTGTGACTGATATTAGCTACGGATTCGATATGGTAATACTGATCGAATGTGATTTTATGGCGTGTTCTCACCAAAAATAAACCTGACTGACCCCCAAGGCTACACACAGATCCCATTTTTCCCCACTCTTGAGTATTATAATACCTGGAGTTTACCACCAGGTACACATACTGTTCTAGTGTATCCAGCTAAAGTGTTGTGTAACCCTATAATAAAGAGTATATATTTTGTCAGAATGTCACTGTAGCGTTGGGTTATCTATTTGAATTGTACGTATCCACCAGCTTTCCCCTCCCTTAAGTGGAGGGGAAAAGCCAATGTTACCCATAGTGTTTGGTATAGCTTTTGGTTGGAACCCGGTCTTGCCTTTACGATAGATGATATATCAGCCACAACCAGAGGACTGTGGGGAAAGAAAAATAAAACCACAACCAGTATGTCTTTAGGTCTAGGAGGAACTGGAGCACTAAAGAACAAGTTGTTTTGACATTCATGGACCCGAGCACCAGATTTGACTTGCATAACAAGGTTAGTCTTTGGATGGTGCTCAGGGACCAGTGAATGTAATGCCTTGAGACCAAATCCAGTGTAATTTTTATCTAAAGAGTTGTGAGATTTGGCCAGTTCAGACAAAAGTCATGCAGTTCAAACTATTTCTAGGGGAGTGGAAAGGGTGTGTGCTGGCCCCTCATTTCGTTCATTATGTTGGTTTGGAGGGCCATTTTATAATTCATCCGATACCCGAGTGGTTTTTGGCAAACGCCTGCTAATGTTACTGTACACAAGCAATGCTGTTTTGGCTAGCTCAAACTCCTATAGTGCTTCAAAGACTGGTGTCTAGTTTTACCGTTGAGGAGTAGAAATTTAAAAGCAAATAAGTCTGCAGTAATGTGAGTGGGGCCAAAGACAAAACAAAAAAAAGAGTAAACGGGAAAAGCTATTGGAGGCCAGACTTTCAACTATTTGGAAATAAAATTATCATGATTGTGTCGCCTCCTTGTACTCAGGCAGGGTCTTGGTAAAGGCGGCGCAATAAGAGTCCCCATCGACAACATAAAAATAAAAACATGAGGTTCAACATGGAGGATTAGAAAACAAAAAGCAAGGTATAATAACAAGGTTACTCACTGTAGTGACTACCTTACTCTTAGTCCATAGTTCATTTCAACCATACTTTTGGGACATTCCATCCTTCGCTACGTGACCAAAGCACTATGAAGCATCAAAAAACAACTCATTTTTACGCGGGGGCTATGCATGTGGCTGTAACTCCACCTTCCTCAACCTCAGTCCTTTTCGATCGCAAAAATCGAAGTACTATAAGCAAATAGAGGACACATTTTTGAAGGAAAGGGGACTATGGGCTACGAGTAAGGTAGTCACTACGTTATACTCCTACATCCCGACCCCTTTCCTCCATACTTTTGGGAGATTCCCAAGCACTAACCAAAGAAACGGGAGGATGGAACTGGAACAGGTTTTTAAGAACTGCCTGGCCAAACTTGGCATCAGCCCGGGAGCTCAGGTTAAGACAATAGTGTCTACAAAAAGCTGAGGGAGAAGCCCACATAGCAGTCTTGGCTATGGACCCCCAAAGGACATATTTCTGAAAGTCAACAGAAGCTGAGAGAGAGAGAGAGAGAGAGAGACACACACAGAGACAGACCATTTTGGGTGAGGAGGCCTGACTGGCGGAAAGAGGTAAAGGAGACCTGCGAAATGCCTCTTGATTACTGGCTTTGCTAGAGAAAAAGAGCAATAATCTGTTGAAAGATAAGCTGCAATGGATGACAGATCAGTTCTGCATGGCAAGACGTGGATCCGAGAGGCAGCAAGGTCCGATATGAATGACAGGACACAGTCAATAGAAGCATGCTGAGGATCAAGCTGTTTAGCCAGACACCAATGACAAAAACTAAGCCATTTACTTTTGTACTGAGCTCTTCTGGAAGGCTAATGTGCTGCCTGGATTATGCGCATATTATCCTCCGAAAGGTTAAACTGCGCAAAGGCCTTGAACTCAGGCACCAGGCAGCCAAGTTGAAGGATTGTGGGGAGGGGTGCCACACCTGGGGATTGCTCTGGTGCAGGAGACTGGGGATCTACAGTAACCTGATTGGGTCGCATATTGATAGGTGCTGAAACTCCAAGAACCAGGGAGCTATGAACCAGAGAGTGCAGTTGGAGGCACTGCTGAGTTTCCAGAGTGAACAATGATCAACGGCAGAGGGGGGAGGGGGGATAAGCCTTCATGTGGTCCCACAGAATCTCTAGCGCATCCCCCAAAGAAGATGCTCCAAGACCGTCCTTGGAGGCATGGAGTGGCAGTTTCTTGTTGTAATCGCAAAGAGGTCCACCGTTGGAGTGCTCCATTGCTGGAAACGTTTGACAAGAACCTCGCTGTTGATTTCCCACTCGTGATGTGCCACAGACTGGCGGCTCAGAGAATCCTGTGCAACATTGTTTCCATCCCGGAATGTGCACGGCCTGTAGCCAGACATTGTGTTGGACTGCTCAATTCCAAATCTGGACAGCTAGATCCACGAGAGGAGGCGCCCTGGTGTCTCCCCGTTTGTTGACGTAGAACATAGCCACAGAATTGTCTGAAGCTTTCAATGCCAGGAAAACCAGCAAGAGTTCCAGGTAGTTGATATGAGACATCCTGTCTTGGGGTGTCGACAGATCGTAGACCTCAAGATGACAACGTAGCTCCCCACTAATGTTCCCTCTAATTATTTTTCTCTATGTGCAGAACCGGTTGGCTGTTGTGCGCACATTATTTTCCATGTGCGCAACTGACTTATGAGGAAAGCCACTATATTAGCTACCGTCGCAGAACAGAGTATCGAAAGGAATTTCCTCTTCCCAGCCATTGCAATTCTTTAAAAATCTTGCAAGATTTTTTCCAAACACATAGGCCAAAATAAAATATGTCATATGTGATTATACAGAAAGATCAACCAGTCCACGCCTTCAATATCTGCCACAGTACCTTGCAAACAAACTTCTGTGCAGAGAAAAATGTGTATGTTTTATGCCACTGGAAAATCACTCATTTGTATTACAAAAAATATCTCTCGTCATAACTGATGTGGCTGTCAAGAAACTCAGAATACATTTGCTGATGGATTAATGGCAATTAAAAGCAATGTGTCAAAAACATGCTGAAAGGAGTTCAGGTGCCATTTTACTGAAGTAATTCAAGGAGCAGGAGAGCATGCTTCTAATAATTTGTATAAGGATAATAATTGCATCTGAATACCTGCTCCTTAGAAAACGATCCAAAATTCATGTGCCTCTGCTTACTATCCACATTACCCTCTCCCGTGGGTATTGAGAACACCATCCTTAAAGGTAAGAGACATATGCACCATGCATTTTTACTCCCTAAAAAAGGAAAATGTGCCTAACAAAAAAGAGAAACAATGAACATATCATTGCTTCAACCCACAAAGCTCCACTGATATTTTTTCTAATTAGTGAACAGTAGAACAGTGGCATAGGAAGGAAGGAACTCTAATAATATTAAACCCCGATCTCAAGAGGAATTTTATGGGGAAAGAACATCTTTTTAATAAGCTGTGGGATGTTTTTACCCATGCATCCAAGCCCTACCATAAAACTGTGCAGTACTGGCATGGAAAACATCATGATGGCCAGAACTCCCCAGAGAGTGCACAGGGAAAACATGAAGAATAGGCTGCCACCCATTTTTGCCTATGTTGTGAGCACAGGAGGACACTGCCTAAAACCACCATTTGGCTACACACACAGTAGCCTGAAACCATTGGGAATGGCAATGCTGATTGCCAAAAGCAACCCAGAACTGTGGGGAATTCATTTTCTTAATGTCAAAAATGGATGCAGTACCGGTGCTCACCACTATCAGAAAGCCGGCGTTTTAAAACTACCAGACTTTTGTGTAAAACTGAACAAATGAAACGAAACCCGGCCAAGGAAAGACTTGCTAAGAGGTGGATACAATGTAAAACTATATTCTGAAATGACTTGAAGGAAGTAATTATTTAATGTATATATAAAAAATAGCTGCATGTAAGTTGGATTTGAATGTAGAAAACTGGGAACTAAAGTGACATTTAGCTGAATTCTGCCTGACAACTACCCCCGACAGGAGTTGAACTGGCTCAACTCTTCCCAGACCTGGCTGCAACCTGCTGGCCCCACCAAAAGGAGATCACATGGCCCTGTTGATTGAAAGGGGAGTGGCACCTGGGGACTACAGGGAACTGAACAATGGGCCTTCTTTGGCTCAGGCAAATGTTATATTGGGGGGGGCGTAAAGTGGCTTCCTCTTGGGAGAAACTGGGAGGGGCAGTGCCTCTGCTAGCAGCCAAGCTTGGGGGAAGTGGATAAACCAGTTATTCCACCCTGTGATGTGGGAAGCCACACCCCTTTTTGAGCATGGCATAATTTTAAAAAGATAGATGACTCATAGTGCGGACTGGTCAAAATTATATAAATAATATTATTCTTGGGATTTTTCCGTGCACATTTTAAGAGGTGTTAGGACCCTGTGGTATGTTCCTGGGGGTAGTAGCGGAAAAAAAGGTTGTTACTCCAAATGTCTGCATGTTAAAAATCTGACACTTTATCATCTGTAACCCATATCCCTGGTGCACATTTGTGTAAAATCTGGAAAGGTTTAGAGGTCGTTATCTGGATGAAAAGGGGAGAATTCTGTCATCAGTGGACACGACATCGTACAAAGACAGGGATCGGATGGTTTGGTGCTACAGAAAATATGTTAACTGGACCTATAATATGAGAAAAATGGTACATAGATAAATATGTATTTGGGTCAGAAATAGAGGTTCCTCTGACCATAAAACCTACAGCATCACTCTGACACTCCATTTCTTCCCCCCAATCAAGGGAGAGAGGAAAGCTTGGCCAATGATAAGTGAGAGGGGCCGGCTTAGCCAGGCCCAGGCATACACCCATGTTCAAAACACATAAAAAGGGCCACTGAAACCCAGGTAGGAAATTCACTTTCCACTTTCTTGCGGGACGCTTTGCCGGGAGACTCCAGACTTCAAATCCATCAACCTCCAGAGACCAGAGATCCAGAGAGACCAGAACTGTGCAGTGCTGTGAGTGGAACCAGTGCTTGACAGACCCAGAGAGCAGAGCTGACCCAGATAGCCGGGACTTCAGAACCACCCGCCGGAAGTCCCGTCCAACATGACCAGACCTTGACGGCTTATTTCAAGAATATAGTGTGAGTACTCACTGTGCCAAAACCAATCTCTTAGTTTAAAATAATCTAATCCAAACTATTTTAGCCTATTAGAACTGCCTCCTGGAATCGTGTCATACTGTCATCTTTAAAACTGAGAACTGTCATCTGTCATTCTGAGCTTTAAAATTTCAAATCCGAAAAACTACTTTCACAAAACCGTCCGTATCCCCGGAACCGTTTGTGCTAGGAACGAGATTTAACTTTCATCTTAAAGCTAAGATTCTAGGCTGTCCAACGAACCTAGAACCAACCTCCTACTCCTTATAGTGCCTCCGTAATTACGCTCGACGCGCGCGAGTAAATTTGCCGCGATTTGACATTTTGCACAATTTCAGCCACGTGTAAAAATCCTCAGCTTCTTGCTTTCCTTTGCTAAAATTAGTTTTAAACCTGCTGGTTACACATAGAGCATTGCTAAAGTGAGCCTGAACTAATATAAACTAGATATCACCCACCCTGAACCTCTAGAGGGAATTAAAAGCATTTTTAGCACATTTCTCACTTCATTGTCATCACATTCAACGCATTTTGGGCCTGTGTTTCAAACCTCTGCCTGTTTTCCTCTAAGCTTGCTGGGGGGGGGAACTGCATTTCGTATTGCATTTTGTTGGGATTCTTGAAGACTGTGTGCTCTCCTTCCATTTCTTACATTGCATAGGGGGGAGGGGTGAATTGTCAAGGAAAAGTGATTACATTGTCTTTTGTTGAAGCCATATCAAGTTATTTTCTGTACTGCATTTCATTCATCATTGCGTTTCCTTGAACCATATAAAGCATTCTTTCCCACCTTATTCTTCTGTTCCTATTCATAAGTTACCTCTTGCCGATTACTGCTCATTCACAAGTGTAATATCCATTATCAATTTATTTATAGAAGTGTGATAGATATATATATATATAGTTTAAGTTTTCAAATAAACCTTTTAATTTGCAAAACAAACCTACTTCTTGGCTCAGTGGGGTCAGGGGGATTCTAAGAGGGGGGCGTTATACAAGGGTTGTCATCCAGAGTACTGAACTGGACATAAAAATACATCAATAAGGGTTTTCCTCAGCATCCCAGACTAGGCATTGACTTAGCTGTAGTATTGATTGAATATCGCTTACAAAGCAGAAAGTATCCCTATTGGCAAAGCTAATAACTTTTTTACTCCCTGAAAAATCATTTGACTCCAAGTAGGGAGCAAAATCTGATTAGAGTCCTGCTTGTACCCCTGACATAGGGAGTGAAATAACAGGGCACATAAAGGGTATAGATTTTCCCACCCTTCCGCACCACAGCCTAGATAAAATTAAATTAAACAACTTACTGAGGTTTATTATGGAGCCATGTTGAAGAAAATCACATATATATGCCTTTTTAGGGTAATTGCATCAATTCATCAGAGATACAACTGATTGAGTGCCTTCTTCTGTAACTATGGATCCCTCTTCTGTAATTCTTTTTGATCAGTTAGATAAGATGCAGGGATATGCTAGAAACTGCACAAACAGAACACATGGATATATTGAAAATCAAATTCAATCAGTGGACGTATCAGCGTTTTATCCTCTGTTCTCCTTCAGATTGGTCTCTCTGACTTTTTGATAATGTGTCCCGCAGATAGGTGATCTCATGTTTATGAAATGTGTATTTATGATTTTACTGAATAAAACTGTTAGTTAATTGGGCATTGATAGTGGTACAATAAATTGGAATCAACTCCTAGCTGGAGTCCCATGACCAAACAGTAGGTTTTAGGTTTGTCACAGTGTTTAAAAATATTCAATCATTATCAAGTACCAATTTAGTGTGCAGTGATGGGAGGAGTAGATAAAGCCTCATTTGCATAAATATTTCAACTGAACAATAAACGAAAATATATCCTTCTTGATATTTTAAGTGCATACCTCTGGCTTGAAAAAGATCAATCTCTTTGGTGAGACAATCAATGTCAATCTGGAGCTGCCGGTTACAGCTTCTCAAATGTTGCATTTCTTCAAGCTGAAAGATATATTTGTGTATTTGATTATTTCAACGTGACACTTCTTTAGAAATCCATCTTCAAATCATTTCAAGTTACTTTACAAAACAGTTTGCATGAGGTGAGTTTCGACAATGGAATGAGCACACACAAAATAGCGCTAACTTACTGAAGGAATTTGGGAAGCAGAATTCGATCTTTTAAGGCGCCTTCGGGTAAGATTGTTCTCCATTTCATTAACCTCAGATTTTAGTTTATCTAGCTTTTTCTTTTGGATTTCAAGTTCTCGTTGCAACCTCTCCATCCTTGCCTTCTGATGTACCAGTAAAGCTGCAATACACAGTGAAATAGTGAATAAGAGGAAACATTACAATCTTAATTAACTATTTATCAGATGGCAACAGTGCATAGTATAAAAACAATTAACATAACAGAGCCAATAACCATTTTACCTATACTAATCCTTTCCAATGTTAGGAAAAAAAGTCCTGCTGCAGCAATGTGAAACTAAACATGGAAACTGGACTTACTACTATCCTGTTGACTATTTCGGTTACATACCTGTATTTTTAGGTTTCTTGTAGCATCATACTTAACTGTTCTTCACATGCAACATCCAAATACACAGTAGGCATCCAATCTTGTTTCATGAGCTAAATCTTGAAGGAAACACATTTTAAAATACTAACACAAAAAAAACTCTGAACCGGTGTACTGGTTTTAAGCAGATACATCTATATCTGTATCTAAAAGTATAACACACTGATGCAAGTAAAGTATACTTATACGCCAACAGTACCAAGATTATAAAAAATTGCACACAAAATGAATGACATTTTATCAAAAGGCAAAAGCAGATAGAGAAGATACTAAGGAGGATAGCTTAGCGGCAACGTGCTCGCCGTGGAAACAAGATGACACAAAGCAACAGGTTCAATCCCCAGGTCCGCGCTTAAAACCTCTGAGTATTCAGCACGTTATAAATACGCAACTAAGACATATTCCTATAACAGTGCCTCGATGCCCCACGGCTGTGTGAGCGCTTTAAAAATGCAAAATAAATAAAAGATGCGATTTTATGAGCCCAACATTGTGGGCTAAAAGATGGGACTAACATTCTGACTTGGCAGGAACACCACCCCTCAAAAGCATTACACACAGGCAATAAAACTCCCCCAAGGCACATTACGCAAATGTCATAGGTTTTAGTTGTAAAAACTACACAAAGTTGTGGAGGTACATTCCAGAAACAATATGACATGCATTACTCACCGTAATAGCATTTCTGATGATTACATATGCTTAGATTCACATGCTGTGCATATAGCTCTAAATCTAGTGGTAATCGCACAGAGTATTGCATCTTTCTTTCGAATATAGAAAGGGGACGTCGACATGGGCGTGACTAACACTATCCCTTACGCGACATGTAGTACCCAAAAATCCCTCACGCGTCGAGGTCCCTCAGATTGTGTTTTTTCTGCCCTGAGGGAGCTCTCTAGCCAGCGTGAGTGAGTAAAGAAGAGAGAAGGTGTAAGATGTCCATGTACCTTCGACTCCATGAGAGGATGAAGGGTGGGCGCAAGTGAATCTAAGCAGATACAATCATCAGAAATGCTTTTACGGTGAGTAATGCATGTCTTCTGATGCTTGTTAATCTGTTTAGGATCACATGCTGTGCATAGATTAGCGAGCAGTGTTAGGAGAAGGTGGTGGGTTGTGAGAAGGTACAGTGGCAAATAGATATTTTAGAACCGCTTGTCCCACCTTTGTATCTGCTTTGAATGAGTGTCAATGGAGTAGTGCTGAGTGAAAGTATGTACTGAGCTCCATGTAGCTGCTTTGTAAACGGTATCTAGCGGGACATTTGCGATAAAGGCCAAAGTAGCTCCTGTACCCCTTGTGGAGTGAGCTCTTGGTGTGAAAGGCAGAGTTTTGCTTGATAATGAGTAACAGAGCTGTATGCATCTGACTATCCACCTGGAGATGGCATTCTTGGAAATGCAGTCTCCTTCTATGCCTGATGCTACGGAGACAAACAGTTGGTCTGTTTTTGTAAACGGTCTGGTCTTGTTTACATAGTACAGGACCGCCCTCCTTACATCTAGTGTATGGAGTTTCTACTTGGCTGAGCTTGTTGCATTCTGGAAGAAGGTTGGTAGCTCAATGGAAATTAATTTAGGTGAAAACCTAGGGTGTGTACGCAAAACCAATTTGTCCTTGTGTATGAAAGAATGAGTCCTGCACTGACAATGCTTAGAGTTCACTAACTCTTCTAATGGAAGGAATAGACACTAAGAAGGCAGTCTTGTACGTCATGTGTTTAAGACTTACGTATGCATAGGCTCAAAGGGAGGTCCCATGAGCTTTGCGAGTATTACATTGATATCCCAGTCTGGCGGTGGGTTTGAAATTGGAGGGTGGAGTCTTTTTACTACCTCCATGAATGCCTTAATGGCTTGAACTTTCCACCATGATACTTGATAAAGCCGCCAGGTGGACCTTTACAGAGTTGAATACTAATCCTGAGTCTAACAAGTGGAGCATATAGTTAAGAATGTGAGATGGCTAACATTCTATGGGGTTTATTTGTTTGGACTGGCACCAAATTACAAATCTCCTCCAATTGTGGTTTACGTGCCTATTGAGGATATCCATAAACCGTTGTGGTAGAATTAGATGTCCAAACTCTATGATCTCAGGAGCCATGCTGTCAAGTTCATTTCGTGAGGTTGAGGATGTACTGTTATCCCTCAGTGTTGGGTCAGTAAGTTGGTCTGGCATGGGAGTATGATGGGTTCGCACATAGCCAGTTTGCTCAGATGTGGATACCATGGTTTTCTTGCCCACATGGGAGCAACTAGGATGAACGTCATCTGCTCTCTGAATCTTCACCAACCTGCTCATTAGAGGAGTTGGGGTAAAAGGGTAAGCAAATTTCCCCGACCAGCTCAATCATAGGGCGTTCCCCTTGGAGTGTGGTTGGGGAAACCTGGATGCGAAGCCTGGGCATTGCTGGTTTTCCTTTGTAGCGAAAAACTCTAGCGTGGGGTAACCCCACTGTGAAAAGATGTGGTCTACGACATTTGAGTCTAGTTGCCACTCGTGTTCTTCTGGTAGGGGATCTATGCTCAGTGAGTCTGCTAGAGTGTCGAGTTCCCCTGTGACGTGTTAGGAAGAAAGGAACATTCCCCCATCCGAGTGCCGATGTCCATATTGTCTGTGCTAGCTTGGACAGATTTGGAGAATGTGTGCCCCCCCCCTGCTTGTTGATGTAAAACATTACAGTGGTGCTGTCGATGAGGATCTATACCGACTGATTTGTCAGCTGTGCTTCGAATGCTTGAAGCGCTTTGAATACCGCCAGAAGGACTAGCAGGTTGATGTGGTTCTGTGCCGTGATGTGAGTCCACAGACCATGTGCTGTGTGATGAAGGTGTTGAGCCCCCCCGCACCTCTCACCGGAGAGTGACACATCTGTTACTATCGCGTGCACTGCTGGATCGTGGAAGCATTTGCCCTACAACAGATTCTCCTTTGTCCACCAGCGAAGGTTTTCAACCAGTGTTGGCGAAACGACCACTAGATCGTCCCACTGACCGCGTGCCTGAGACCATTGTTTCGCCAACCACTCCTGCATGGGGCGCATGCACAAACGTGCGTGTGGGACCAGGTAAATGCAAGATGCCATCATGCCGAGCAAACGCATTGCTTTGCATACGCCTATCTGGTGACCGGCTTGATACTGAGGTTATTTGCAGCAGCATATTTTTAACTCTTTCCTTTGATGGAAAGACTAACTCTTCTTCCGTGTTTATGACCGCTCCTAGGAAATGTTTGGTTGTGCTTGGCACAAGGCTTGATTTTCTCTCGTTTATTGAGAAGCCCAATTGGAAGAGAAGGTTTATGGTTCTTCCCTCCCATGCGTGGGTGAAGTGTGTAATGCGCCCTCCTACTGGAGAAGCATGGGAGGGGACCTGAAGCGGGTGGTTGGAAGTGGAGGACCTCCCCCTGGCCACAAGAATGACGTTGGCCTCTCCGGAAACCATAATTACTTTTGCCTCTTTGGCCTGGTGGCTTATTAGTTAGCTGGCCTAGAGATTTCAGAGTGTCATACTCTTCTTTGGCAGATTTTAATGCCTCCACCACGGCCTTCCCAAACAGGACATTGGGTTCTACCGGCATGTTGGAGTGTTGCCTGTGTATCAAGTTTGAAACCAGACTGACAAAGCCATGCATGGTGTTTAACGATGGTTCTTTCAGCAATGATCCTTCCTGCATTATCTGCGGCATCTAAGTTGTTTTTTAAGATGGAGCTGGATAACGCCTTGCCATCTGCTACTGATAGGGACAGTTGAGATTTGAGGGGTTCTGGAGCTGAAGCCATAAGGGTTGCTACCTAATTCCACTTGTGGCAGTTGTACCTTGTCAACAAAGTGGTGTTATTTGCAATCCTTGTTTGAAAGACTGCTGAGGTGATGAACTTTCTCTCCAGGGTGTACAGTTTTTTACTTTCCTTATCAGGGGTACTTCCGATGAGGCTAGTGGTGTACCTACCCTTTTTTGAGTTGTGGTGACCACAAGAGAATCTGGTTTTAACTGCCCACTGATATAAAGTGTGTCTATGGGTGCAGGACAGAACAATCTTTCAATATGTGGGTTGACTGCCCGCATCTTGTTAGGGGTCTTCAGAGAAGGTTGTGTCCTTCTTTGAATGGACCGATGTATTGGTATAAATTGGGCGACTGCTTTCCTGTCCCCGAAAATATCTTCCACAAAATCTTTATCTAGCTGAGTTTCTTGGGTCTGAATTTGAAAGTGCTCAGCTGCCTTCATGAGCATATCGTTATATAGGGGTTGATTGTCCACTGGTGGGTCTAGGTTAACGGGAGAGGGTAAGTTGTACACATCCTCTTCATCCTCATCGTAGTATTGGTCTGCCTCCTGTAGTCAATCATTGTCCTCATTGTCTGTATTTGGATCAAATAGATCAATATGGAGTGGGTCTTGTTGAGGAGAAATAAGAAGGGTGTCAGGACGTGACCTCTTTAGTGGGGGCTGAGAGGATGAGGCAGCAGTAGTTGGTGGCGTGGTTTGTAAACTTTGGACAGCTTGGGTTTTTTTTCTCAAAGAAGTCTGCCATGAATGTCGCTCTTCTCATAACCCTATCAATGTCCTCAGATGTCCATTGAGAGGAACTTGGAATGGACACAGGGTTCTGAGGCGTAGTAGGACCCTGAGGTGTAAGCTGACCCTTGTTCTTCAAGGCTGCAGTTAAGGAAAACTCCCCCCTAGGAATCGGAATGTTTTTCCCTGTGAGGAGTGCTAGACTTCTCCTTGTGAGAGTGATGGCTCTTTGAGGAGTGTTTATTTGCATTTATGGCCTTAAGTAAGCTTTCAGGGACATGTTATTGCACCGAATGGGCTATACTTTGTGTTTTTGGCTGGTTTCTACGTTTGGGTAGATTGTCGAACTTTGGCGGTAGCGAGAGGCGAAGTCACGTCTTCCGACATTCAGCATATGGTTTAGGCACAGCGTCTGTATTGTCTCTCGACTTTGAGGGCCTGTCGTGTGTCGATCAGGACCTCAAGTGGCCAGAGGACAGGGAACTGGTGGACCTCCCCCTCGCAGTGTGCGTACAACGTAGCCGTCAGGTCTTGGCCCCTGGGTATGTCTTTAGTGGGGGCTGTAGTGTGAGTGCTGCAGGCGTAGGGTGTCGTCCCCGTAACAGAGCCGCCGGCCTGTCTATTGGGGTCAGGGGCTTGCTCTTGGGTATCAATCGGTTCCCCTTTGTTTTCTTAAAAGACAGCGATGCTGCTGTCGCTGGAGGCACCCTCCACGTCCATGGCGGCCTCAGCCTGCATGGCGTGATGGGCCCAGTGCTTGATTTTCCGGTCCTTAAGTATTTTTAGCTTCAAGAGCTTACAAGTTCGACAATGGCCCTCGTTGTGGTCCCGTGTTAAATAAAAGATGCACACCTGGTGCTTGTCTACCGAGGGGAACTTTTTATTTCTCTCTGACCGACCCTCCCAGGTCCAACTGGGGTCCTTCCTCTCTGATACCTTTTTCTCTACCTGTGGTGTCCCCCAGGGGTCTAACGTCTCTCCCTGGCTCTTCAACCTCCACATGGCACTTCTTGCCCACCGCATTGCCGCTCTCTGCCCCAACTTTCAGTGCTATGCGGATGACACTCCGCTCATTTTCAGGCTACCTTCAGCCTCCTCTTCTCCTTCCCTCATCACCGAGTGGTGTGCTGCCAATGACCTCTGCCTTAATGCCAGTAAGACTGAGAATCTCCTCATCGGCACACCCACTGCCTCCTTTCCTGTTACACTCTGGCCGACCTCCCTTGGCCCTCCTCCTGCTCCCACCTGTACGGCTAAAAACCTCAGGGTCCATCTTCGACTCCACACTCTCCTTCTCTACTCACATCTCTGACGTCTCCAAGAAGTCACACTACCAACTCGTCCTTGGCTTCAAGCCCAGGGATCTCATCTCCCGGGACTGAAATCTCTGCACTGGCTCCCAGTGGCTGCGAGGATTAAGTTCAAAACCCTTTGCATTGTCCACAAGGCCTTCTGGGGCCTAAGGCCTCAATATCTTCAACTCTCTCTTCCTAAATATCTTCATTCTCGAGCTCTTCGCTCATCCGCCTCCAACTCCCTCAGGGTCAGTCGCTTCTCCAAGCAACGAGCTGGTGATGGAAATTTTTGTTCGGCTGGGGCCTCCCTCTGGAACAGCCTCCCTGCCTCCCTGAAACTTGAGGAGAACCATCTCCGGTTCCAGAAGCACCTCAAAACCTTTCCCTTTGCTTCTCCTTTTTCTCCTCCTCTCCCCAGCTGACCTCCTGGTTGAAACAACAACTGCACTGGTTACCTGGCCACCCTCTGAGTTCGGGCCCAGGTCCCTCCCACACCAGTCGCACACGCCCGCACTCAGACTGTTTGTATCCCTACAACCAGCACTGGACACCCATCGTCGGCACTTCCTTGCACTCGCCACCCGCTGGCCATTATTTTTACTTTTGTTATTATTCTATTCCCCATGTACTGCATTGTCCCCTCCCCACATCCAATGCACTTGCGCAATCTGACTGACACCTGGCCTAGTATGATTGTTGTCTGTACTCCCTTTGTTCCCCCCCTCCCTTGCCGCACCTTGATACACTTGTGTATAGCGCATTATAAATACCAAATCATATCATTACAACTAGGGCAGAATTTAAATTGAGTGTTTTCCATTGTTAAAAGGAATGGCAGTGAGGTGAAAATGCAGAGGGTACAGGAGAAAAAGCATTCTCTTAGATCCCTAAGAAATGTCCACCCCCCCACTCTCCCTACTGTGTGGGCCGAGGGGGTCCATTGAATCAAGGTCTTTGTCCGACGTTTGTCCTTTTCACTGCTGTCGATGTCTTTATTGATTAAAGTTGATATTGTTTTATGAAAATTAATAAAGACAAGTTAAAAAAAACATATATATATATATATATACACATACACACACACACACCTGAAAGACCCCACTGAGGACTTCTTTGCAGGGATGCACCAAGTCTTTGACATCTTACCACTGATGTCAGACTTGTTCAGGTTCATCATTTGTAAAAGCGAGATCGGCAAACCCATCTAGTGTCACCCAGAGCCTTACACTGTGAACCTGGTCAAAAGTCAACAACAGATTAATAAATTCAATTTTTAGGTGATGTCCCAAGATCCCCATACTGGGATTCAGAGGGGCCTAGCTATGGACTGGAACCATCTGGGTCACCACCACAGCATCCCCTTGTCCTAGCGGGGGGGGGGGGGTCACACGGTTCAGCGGACAGTAACCACTCCACCTGTGGGAACACACTCCTCAAATTGCAAGGCTGCTATGGGAAAGATGGGAAGCTAAAACTGCAACTCTCATAATTCCCCACTTGGCAAGCAATGGATTCAGAAAAGGTGACTAGGAATTTGGGAGGGAGGCTCTCTTGGGAAATGCCCTGCCAAGTCACAGAGGGCTGATCGAACACCTGGGAATACTTCCCCAAACCAGGTCACCCACCAAGATTTTTTTTTAATGGAACAGGAGAGTTGGGGAGGGCGTCAAGAAACAATCTCCCATCATCCTTCAGGGCAAAAAAAAAAAAAAGACGGGACTAAGAAACCACAATCCCAGGCACAGGGACAGAAAAATGAAGGGGTGAGTTGATCCACCCACCAAAGTTCTAATCAACGATTAGAGGGGTGGCTTCGGAAACCAAAACCATAGCCCATGAGAAGGTATTAAGTGTTTTGCCCTCCCAGTTGGAAAAGCTACGGCAAAAACAATTTGACAGGCTCACCATTTCATGCAAATGAGAAAACACAGCCCGGACATTACAACACCTCATGAAAGCATTAGAGGGGGAGTGAAACTCCAGAGTACCAATGTAGGGGAACGCTTAACTGTTATGCACACAGAGAAAAGTGACTGCAGACAGCAAATAGGCAGGCAGAGGCAGGGCAGTGCGATCAAAACTGGCCACCTCATTTCTTACAGCCTCTGTTCCATTAATCCCACCCACAGGAGAGTCACAGTAAGGAAGCAGCCTCAATCCATCATTAACTAGCCCTCCCTATGTGCCACAGGTGTAAACCATCAGCCTGAAAGCCATCCTAGGAGGGGAGCAAACAGACTAAGCAGCCAAACCATATAGCTCAGTTTGTGGGCTGCTGGAGTGGAGGAAGCACAGTTTACTGAGCCAGACGAAGGAGTGGCTAAGACCAGGAGGGGTGAAGGAGGAGGTAGTAACATCAGAGGAGGTTGGTGGAGATACAACTGTTTAAGAGGGTATACTGGAGGAGGGAGGATGATTGAGGGAGAGCTCCAGACTTAACATAAGAGATTGTAGAAAGGGAAAAAGTAGCAGGGACATCAGGAGAGGAGGGGCAGTGTGATTATCAGGTGTGGGAGGAAGGTTTGGGTTATCCAGAGTTGGGGTAGGTGGTAGAGGACAGGACATAAGAGATGTGGCACTGCGACCATGGAAATTGGTACAGGGAATACTGACATTGGTGAGCAGGACACTACTCAGAAGAGCACCATTGCCCTTAGTGCAATTGGAGTTCGAGGTGAAAGATGGGAAGTTCAAGAGGTGGTGGCTGAACAACAGGAGATCAGAATAAGTGACTGGGGGAAGGAGTTTAGAGCTCAATGGGGCGATGAATGAAGAGCAAGAGAGAAAGATGGAAGATGTGATGGATCCAGAGGGCTGCAGGAAAAGCCCAAAAGGTGCCAAGAATGGCTGGGAGACAGAAGCAGAACAGATTGACTCGATCTCTCCTCCCTCATCTACCCAGCCTGCCTTTCACTCATACCTGGGCCAGCCTGACAAGCCGAAGAGACCACTAGCAGAGCAGAAGCAGGGCGTGTACACTCTAAATACTGGGACCTTTTAAAGTGTCAGGCGGTCCAGGCAAAAAACAGCCTTGCCACAACCCCACAGCAGGATAACCAGAGGAGATCAATGTAATAAACTTTGAACATTTACTTTGGACTCAGCAGAGTGCAGACCATATTTCACCCCTTTAGTATGCTCACATTTTGATAATTTTCCCTAAAAGAAATCACCATCTTTAGTAGATGCGTTTGTGTGGTATTGATCACTCTGCTACCATCCTGACAGTGCCCATCTTTCATTGCCACATACCTGAGAGCATATTTAAATTAAAGTCTGTTAAATTGACCTCACTTCTGGTCTAAATTTGAAATGAGATTACGGCAGAACACCTTTATCCTTTACCCAATCAAGCTAAAAGTGTATATTAAAATTCCTTGTATATTTTCGATTCACCATGCAATAAAGGGCTGGTCTATAAAAACAGGGAACTTTTCGTTCTTTATAAAAATGGGAGCTACCACAACCTTCTTTCATTTATATCAAACAATATTGGTAAAGACCTCTACAAGAATATTAAACGGCAAAAATGTTGCTTGTTACTAGCCAGACATAAAAAGTCACTTGCCCCTCAACTCGCCAAATACACACAGCACACCATTTCTTACTTCCCAAGAATCTATTATTACTAGCCAAAAGCAAGTGGGGAGTGCAAACTTTGACAAAATAGATGGGTAACCCCTTCATCGCGGACATTGGGGAAGGTACTGGAAGCAATACAGTAAGGGGGGGGCTAATGTCTTGCGGGACTCAACGAGAATTTTTTGTTCATAACATAAGACTTCAAATGGTTGGTTGAAAGTTAGGCACGGTCAGAACACCACAATAACAGATATGTTATCAAAAACAATTTACTTAATTCACATAATAGACATACAAAGCTATAAATCTGAAAGTTCTTACTATAATTCATGCTGAACATCAGATATTAGTAAAAAGCACAAGGCATTGTGGAAAAACAATTCCTAAAGTGTAACGGTGCAAGCACAATGTGCAGCGTAGGCCGATGTTGAAAAAGAGAGGAACAGAACCCCTCCGCGTGATCCAAATTTCACGAGGAATAAGGCTGTGGCTCTCAGAGGCGTACAATAAAGTACTGCACAGAGACTGAAAAAAATCAATCGAAGTTAAAGTGCATTAAGTCAACTACAAGTAATGGGGAAAGAAGAGAAATGGCAAACATGTCACCCAAAAATCCTTAAACTGGTAATTTCGACTATTTAGATTAATCTAGTCTTGAAAGACTGATAATCGTCTTCTTCAGGACAAAGCGCTCAAGCTTGTTGAACAAAAACAAAAAAAAAAAAATCACATTAACAATGATAACACATGCTGCTAGAGTATCGCCACTTGTTCTTGAATAGCAATATTCTTCTGGCTGCAATTTTATCATGACACCCTACAAAAAAAATGTCATTTTTTTTAAACCATTAAGAATCTAAAACCCATGACCATGCCGCCCTCCCAACACAAGCAATCAGAAATTCAGTAAAATATATGACAAAAAGGGGTAGAACAATATATGGAAAACTTAAGGGTGTTCCCGTGTTCTAAATATCTAATTGCAAAGAAAAATGTGTTTATTTGGATTAGTAAAGCATTAACACATGCTAAGAAATTTAATTACATAATTCATCCTAAACATGGTAAATATACAAAATACATGTGTAGGGGTTAATTATGAATACAAGAGAAAAACAAAAAGCAGAAAACATCCTATTTTTATTTTTAGTACATATAAAAGACAATGGAAGTAAATACAAAAGACCATTAAAAAATGACAATGAAAAGAACAAAACAATATTCAATAGCTCTATTGCAGAAAAGTGTGAGGACAAAGTGCCGAAAATATCAAAACAGTGCTACTGAGGAGCAGCAACAGAGAAGTAAACAACAAGAAACAAAAACAGATAATACTGCGACGGCACAGACTTTTGTCTATAAATTAAATGAGGCACAGATACCTCTTTGTGAACAATCTTTGGACACAAAGTACTGAACAGGTGCCGTGACTTGACTGGGTTTACTTCCTGGACCTAGCTAACTCATGTGTATTTGTGTAATTTTCACACCAATTTGTACCAGCAGCCAAAAAGTCACCCAATTTTAGTTTTTGGAAAGAATACAATGGAAAAATTATGCCCAATGGAACTGGCGACTTAACGCCCAACAGAGACTGATAAGAGAAATTAATCTCTCTTATCAGCCTCTGTTGGGCGCCAAAGAGGTATTTATGTGCCTGATTTTATTTGTAGGCAAAAGTCTGCCGTTGCAATATTATCTGTTTTCATGTTTCTTGTTATTTACTTCTCTGTTGCTGCTCCTTTAGAGTTTTACACGAGTCATGGCGTACTGCGTCATTCATACGAGTCTTTACATCATCATATTTACATTACGAGATATATTTGCCTTGCGAGTTTAGTCGTGTCCAGTTACGTTTTGCATTGGAAAGTTGGGAAACTTAGTTCTGCCACGACACACACACATTGAAATACGGAATAAAATGCAGTCTCCTGTCCATCTCCTTCTGTCAACAGGAGGGCGGGTCTTTGCACTTAACGGCGATTCGCCGCAATTTACCTGCGTGACGAGTTTTGACTCACGTCATGAGTCATGCGTCCCTACCTGGCGTCTGTCCGTAGACCATACATGCGTGACAATATTATTACTCTTACGTCCCGTCCCCTTTCTTCCATACTCCATGGGCTTCCCTCACGAGGGACGGGAGACAAACCTTTTTCACCAGAAAAAACCTTCCCCTTTAAATTTAGAGGCGCGTAGGGGTGCAGCCCTGGAAGCATGCGCTTCCCTGTCTCCACCCACCAGCGCCACACCCCTGTCTCCTTTTCCGCATCGATGGGAACGGGCCAAATGCAGCAGGGCATTTGGGTATGGCCATGTAAGTCCACGCGCGGATACTATTTTTGTCTTTTCAGCATTCGGGTCCTCGGGCGTCATGCTCCTCCCCGGGCGCATGTCGACTTGTACAGGGTTCAGCAGGTGTCCATCCTGCGACAGGTTCTTCACGACTAAAAATACCCACGCTCTCTGCCTACGGTGCCTTGGCCCCGACCACGGCTGGTAAGCTTTTACCGCGTGCAACACACTTTCCTCAAGGTCTCTGAAGAACAGACTGGCCAGGTGGAGGGAACTCTTCCACAGATCGCCTCAACAGGACCTAAAGGACTTCGTCTATCATCGATCTAAGCTCAAGGTAGGGCCGCTCTTTTCTAGTACACCCCACAAGGGAGACTCCTGCCTTGGTGAGGGAGGGACTGCCTTGGTCCTGGTACAAGTACTCAGGCTGAATCGGCTACCGGCCGCCAGGCCGAGAGGTCAGTAGATCCTCCCGTGGACAGTGCTGAGGGACTGGAATGTTCTTTTACCGGGTGTTCACCCAAGGGGCTATGCCCTAGTACCGGCATCATGTCCGAGGGGGCACCTTTACGCAGTTCTACCGGCAGATCCGCAGAGGGCGAAACGCCTACCAGGCCTCAGCCTGAGGAACAGGGTAGGCCCCATGATCCACACGCAAGAGTCCTGGACGGGGCTGGGTCCTGTGAGCCAAGCAACATGATGCAAGCACGTGGGAGGCAGCTCGACAAAATGGGAGCCGTGCCAGAAAATCCAGACCTCTGGCCGACGCCCCTCCAGGGAAGGCAGGTGGAGGACCATGTGTCGAGGTGGAACGGGTGTCAACCAGGTATGTGGCCTACAGCTTACCCTTCCTTCTTGCAAGGCAGGTTCCTGCTGCGTCCATATGGGCAGGGCATGCAACGGCTCCAGCAGCCGCCCGTTACCCCGCCAGTAACCCGTATCACCAACCCAGCCTGCGAGGACAGGCTCTTTGAAAAGTTCCTCGGGCTCATGAAGTCTCCTCAGATGGGGGGGGGGGGGTCATCCTTAGGGACGCCATCAGGGACTTGATCCCTCCAATGGCTCTGGCGCTACAGGCCCCAATACAGGCTGCTCCAGTCCCTGTTCAGCCTCAGCAGCCCGCTCCAGCCCCCCGACCGATTGGGCAAGCGGTTCCATACCAGCCCCCGCAGCAGCCTCCGGCTACGGTCCCCGCACCTCAGCCCGCAGCTCCTAGCACCCCCCCCCTCCGGTGCCGGACCCACAGGTGGACACAGATGAGGAAGACCCTGATACGCCATCTTCAGCCAAGGCCTTCCTCAAACCGAGGTCGAGCCATCAACAGAGGGCGTCCTTGCAGAAGTCCTCGCGCTACGTCCCGTGGCCAGAACGGGGATCCCGAAGCAGAGGGACTTAGCTGCCTTGGCCAAAAAGGGTTGGATCAAACCCCACTCGGCCCAGCCAGAAAATAAACGCCTGGACGTCAAGTACAGGCAGATGGAGGGGTGTACACTCTTGCCATCGGCCCAACCTCAGCCACACTCCTCTGTGATAGCTGTGGCATCACTGTATTCCAAGCCTCAGCCTCCTCCTCTGCTGCGCTGCTAGGCAAGGAGAAGATCTTGGAGGCGTACGGGAAGAAGCTGTATTCCAACGCTTCCTTGCACCTGCGTCAAGCCAACGCGGATGCCATGCTGGCAGCAGATAACCAGAGTCTCTGGCGGGAAATTGCGGATTTCCTCCCAGAGCTTCTGGCGCAAAGCCAGTCACAATTCAAGGCGGGATTGGCGGAGGCCAGGATTGTGGCGCAGGACATCATGGAGTCCTCCGTGGCCCACATTGACACCTCTGGTCGGGCCATCCGTATTGCCACGGACATGAACGGCCTGGCTCTGTGCTACGAAATTCAACCCGGAATGCATACTAGATCTTCCGTTCGAAGGGAGTCACCTCTTCCACTCCACAACGGACGAGGAGCTGGATAAAAAGAAAAACAGTTCTCTACGGAGGGTTCAGCGGCTTCCAAGAGCGGAGGTCCAGGCAGCCTGACCGTTCGCCGTCCCAGCATCGGTGCAAACAACAAAAAAGGGAGGGGGTGGGGCGGGTGGTTTCAGTAAGGGCTTTTTCCAGTCCCCCTTCTCCGCCACAGCCTCAGGGGGAAAGAAGGCATGACACACCCCTTTGGGTCCATGAGTCTCCAGCGGGAGCAGGCTTGCTCTTCACACACATTTCTGGTGCCAGAAATTTGCGGACCCCTGTATCCTCTCCGTAGTCTCCACAGGGTACCGCCTCCCTATTCTAGCCTCTCCTCCCTCCACTCCCACAGGTTGTGACAGCAACCCTTTTGGCAGAGGTCTGGTCACTCGTCGAGAGCCAGGCAGTGGAGGAAATCCCAGCCTCCCAGCAAGGCTTTGGCTTTTACTCCAGGATTTCCGCCATTCAGAAGAACAACCAGGCGGGCCTGAGAGTTGTGCTGGACCTTTCCACCCTCAACCTCTACAAAAATTCAAGATGGCTATGCCAGCTTTGATAGCGGAGACATTGTGCAGGGGAGACTGTATGTGCTCCCTGGATCTGAAGGACGTGTACCTACACTTCCCAATCTGGCAGCCACATCGTTCCTTTCTACGATTCAGGATCATGGGCCGTCATTTCCAATACAGGGTGCTTCCTTCTGGCCTCAACTCGGCCCCCCATGGTCTTTAGCAGGCTGATCGACTCTGTGGCGGCCCTCAGGTCGCAGGGCCACCACATCTACTTGTACCTCGACGAGTGGCTTATCAGGGCTACATCTCCGGAAGCAGTGCACCATAATTCCCACGCTCTTATGAACACACTGCACGAGCTGGGTTTTTCACTCAACCTCAAGAAGTCACAGCTGCAGGCCACGCAGAGACTGACCTTGTTGGGCCTCATTTGGGACATGTGCTCCGAGAAAGTTTTTCCCCCTCGGAGGACAAGATCACAGGCATCAAGAGGGCCACAGCGCACTTCGTCAGCAAAGAAGTGACCTTGGATTGATGGTACCAACACTTACTGGGTCTCATGGCAGCAGTCCTCTTGGCCGCCCCTCACACAAGACTCAGGATGAGGAGGATACAGCTGCACTTTGCAGCATCCTAGAACCAGGAATGGGGCCATCAGTCAGAGACAATCAATGTTCCTCTGTCGCTTCACCCGGACCTCACATGGTGGTCCAGGGACTCAAACCTGCGGACGGGCAAGCCTTTCCGGAAACCTAAACCACAGGTCATCATCACCACAGACTCCTCTCTCTTGAGGGTTGGGGGCAACACTGGACAAGCACTGCGTCCATGGCACCTGGAGCCGACAGGAGTACCACATCAATTGCATGGATTGAGGGACATCTGGCTGGCCTTCCTTCCGATTATGGAGGGCAAGGTAGTCCTCACTCAGATGGACAACTCCACCAGCATGTTCTACGTCAACAAGCAGGGAGGTACCAGACCCCCACCCCCCCCACTGTGCAGGCTGGCAGTCAGCATGTGGGAGTGGGCCCTGGAGAACATCTACCTCGGGGCGGTCCACCTGCCGGGGGAATCCAAACTGGAGACAGACAGGCTCAGCAGACTGGGAGTAGACGAGTTGCAGTTGAATGACCTAGCGCTGGGGTCACCCTCAGGTGGACCTCTTTGCCTCCCGGGGCAACAAGTGCCAACTGTTCGCCTCCTGGTAGTGTCAGGGTTCGGGATCCCTGGGCGATGCCTTTCAGATCGGAATGACAGCATACGCCTTTCCACCCACTCCCCTGATTCACAGGGTGATATGCAAGATCAAGGAGTCTCGCCTCCTCAGCATCATACCAATAGTTCCATGGTGGACAGCCAGGCCATGGTTTTCGGAACTGCTCAGCCTATCGAAGAGGCCTCCCATTCGCCTGCCGATGGGCCCAGCACATCTTCTGGCGCAGCAGGGGGGCAGGATCATCCACCCCGCAGCAGAGGAAATGAGCCCTCTCAGCGTGGTTCCTGAACAGGTCATGCTAGGACATCTCCGCCTCTCTCAGTCTAATCTAGAAATCATACAGGGCGTCAGGAGCAAATCTACCAGGGCCCAGTATAAAAGCAAGTGGACCAGGTTCTGTCACTGGGCAGACTAAGACATGTTCCCTGGATGAGGTGCTCTCCTTTTTGGCGCATCTCGCCCATTCAGGCGTGCAGGTGGACACTTGCTGCACCTACCTGGCAGCCATTGGGGCATACAGAAACTCGGAGTAGGAGAGTTTTTCCTATTCCAACCCAATTGTCAAGAGACATTTGAGGGGTCTCGCCAGGCTCTACCCACCCATCAAGAGGCTGCACCCTGTGTGGGACCTCAACATAGTCTTGGGTGCCCTGGCGCACAAACCATTTCAAGCAATGGCGTCCGCGGACATCAGGCTGGTCACCATTAAGACGGCCTTGTTAGCCGGCCTCATCTCGGCTCGTAGAATCTGCAAAATCCAGGCGATGGTCGCCTCGGAGCCATACACTACGTTTCACAAGTACAAGGTAGTCCTACGGACGCAGCCAGCATTCCTACCCAAGGTGCTCTCTGCATTCCATCTGAACTATGAAATTGTGTTGCCCACGTTTTTTGCTGATATCAAAGACGGGGCACAGAGTTCTGCACTGCCGTGATGTCAGGCGTGCCCCGAAATTCTACTTGGACAAGACCAGGGGCTTCCGCAAGTCGGATGCTCTTGTTCCCTTCGAAGGATCATGACCGGGGTATCAGGCCTCCAAGGCCACCATAGCCCGTTGGATGGTCTTGGTCATCAAAGAAGCCTACGAGAGACAGCACAAGCCACTGCCGGCCAACATGCATGCCCACTCGGTCAGAGCCAAGGCAACGTCCATCGCATTCCAGCGGCATGTCCCCTGGCAAGTCATAAACAGGGCAGCCACATGGGTCACACCTTTGGCTTTCTGCAAGCACTACTGTTTGGATGCCGGCTCTAGAGCAGATGCGGCTTTCGTCCAGGCGGTTCTTAGAAACCCGTTTGCTTAAGGAGGGTCTCCTCTCCACCCTGCGGCTACACTCAGTTGTAATCGCCCATGCAGTATGGAGGAAAGGGGACGGGACGCAAGAGTAATTATAAGTTACTTTCCTCCATACGTCCCACCAACCTCCCCCCTAATAAAACTGGTTTCATTAGGCAATGTTAAATCTATTGTCAACATGTCTATGGGGACTGAGCTGTGCTGCCGGAGGGCGGAGTCAGGGCAGCACAAGCTCCCAGGGCCGCACCCCACACGCCTCTAAATTTAAAGAGGAAGAAGGTTTTTTCTGGTGAAAAAGGTACCGTCTCCCCTCGCTCGCGAGGGAGGCCCATGCAGTATGAAGGAAAGGGGACTAGAGTATGTCAGTCATTATGGTGAGCAACTTATAATTTAATTCTCCCGGTCCGGCCGGGCAGGGTCATATGGAAACACTTGCGTGTGAAATTAAGAGGTTGGCGCAATGCTGTGAGGATGCTGCATGCAGGTGAGCGGTCCTTTGTTTTTCATTGTTTCACACTGCGTCCCTGCTTTTGTACGGTTCTTCCCTGACATTGGGGCCCTTATTGTTTGGTGAGCAGATACATTACAACTACCTTTACTTATATGAACTGTTTGTTACACAGGTCCCTGCCTTAATATAGTCAGTTCATGTGTGGTAGTTTGTTCGATATATACGCAAAGCATTGACATTTCTGCTTCAATTATGGCCCCAGACTGCATTGAAGGATTTTGTAATTATTCTGCCTTGCTTGAGCATTTTTTTTGCACCTTTGATGGCCGTATGCTCATTTGATTTATTTATATGCAGTCGAAGAGTTCTCATGAGTCGCTCTGATATTCAGTTTTCCATTTTCCAGATTACTTATTCCGTCTGTATCGGTTGTGTTCTCTTGCGGTTCTCGTGCACCGAGTTCCTACGTTATTACGTCTACACTGGATGCATTGTATGACTGAACTATGCATTGGTGTAACACGTTTTCTGACTCTGATGCACTCCGATATCTTCGGTCTTTTTGAATAGGTGAATGCCTGTTCAAATGCAGGTTTATTTCATGCAATTAGCCCAATTCTGGAGGGGAAGGTGGCCTTTGGGTCTTTCACTCTTTAGAACTAGGGATTGCACTGATCCCAGTTCCTTTTGTCTACTTTGTCTCCACATGTTAATTTATTTACGTCTGTTCCTCGATTGAGCCTGGTACTAGAAGTTCGAGTTTGAATAATGCTTTTCTAAAGCACTGATGTTTTTGGCAAGACTAGAATATGTGATCCTGTTTGTCTAGACCCAGATAGTCCCTCCAACAATCCCTCGTTGCCAGGTCACACCATTTTCTAGAGCTGGCTGGTGTTCAAGAACTTTCTCACAATCTACCACTAGAACTCTCTCCAGCTTAGAGGAAAGGGTAATTTTGTGGGAGGTCCAAACACAGATTTCCAACAATCCTCTGGGAAGGTGGCATCTAGTTCCTTCTCCCAGAGATCTTTTAGTTTTAGGAGGGCATACCTGTTAAGCTCACCTGGTCTTTGCAGGGACGTTGGGGCACGGTTGCAGCCTTCCCTGGAACTGGCTCCCCTTGGTCAGGCTTCTTCCCCTGCTCCTGTGTTGTGGGCTGCGCTGGTTGTTGGTACTGCCCCTGCGAGAATACGAGAGGCCGTGAGAATGCTGTGAGATGACTGGTCCCCCTCGAACCCTTCTTTCCAGAATGTGGTGAGCATGCACCGACCCATATAGTCTCACCTGTTTAATTATGATGGCAAGCTCCCCGTCCTGCTTCTCACAGCAGGGGCGCTTTTTAGATAGACCGGCTGTGGCTGAACCATTTCGAAAGGTAAGTATCCTTCAATAATGATTATTGTCCGTATCCTTTTGTAATGTATTTTCCTTGATTATTGTCCATATCTCTTGTAATGCCTTTCCTGTTCCCCAATAGGTGATATGAGGCCCAGCGGTAGTTGCGGTGCAAGAAGTGAGCCCCAATGGAAGAAAAGTGAGTTCACGATGTCCCAATAGGTGGTAAGTTTGGTTTTGAGGTGAAGCGCGAGGATTGGTCTGAGCGCGACCTTAGCGCAATGTCTTTATGGTTTTTATAACCTTATTTTGTCGTTTTCTCTTGCAGGGATTGCCTGGCTAAGTCAGACTGGAATGCTGTTAACCGAAGATCTGTCGGCGGATGAAGGATGCCTGTATCCGCGATGAAGCTGGCCAAAAGTGGACTCCCGGGTAAGTGTTGTGGCTGGGAGCCGGAATCAGGTAAGGATGCGCTCCGACTGCGGTTGCTGCTGGAATCGGGTAAGGATGCGCTCCAACTGCAGTTGCTGCTGGAATCGGGTAAGGATGCGCTCCGACTGCGGTTGCTGCTGGAATCAGGTAAGGATGCGCTCCGACGCTCCGACTGCGGTTGCTGCTGGAATCAGGTAAGGATGCGCTCCGACTGCGGTTGCTGCTGGAATCAGGTAAGGATGCGCTTCAGGCGGCGGTGAGCATTACGCTGCTTTAAGCAGACTAACGCGAAGCGCCTGAATGCGGGCGGGCAGGCTTAAATAGCCTAGTTCCGGCCACGCCCATTTGTTCCGACTCGTGGCCCCACCCTGCCACTCCTAGAGGATGCTGCACGTGCAGCCCAATTAACTCCTATGGCCACACCCGACGTAGAGGCATGTGGAGGCCCTACAGGGGGAAAAAAAAAGCATGTGCACCAGAATAAAGTGTGCAGAGCACACTTACTCATGAGCCTGGCGCCTCTGGACCTTTTATGTAGTGGAGCTTGTGGTTCTAGCCCAGTGACCATGACAATACCATTTACTCTGGATAGGACTGCTTTGTAGTATTACTATACTGGTGAAAAAGACATTGCAAACATTACCCATCAACAAAGAAGGAGATTGTGATTTGACTGTGTTTGATCCTATATCTTGATATATCCAGAGTTTGGAGGTTTGTGCCTAATGTATTGGGGTGGGGGTGGTATTCCCCGCAATTCTTTGAAGCACAGGATGCCTTTACTTCCTGCAGAGGAACCTTGGCCGGAGGACCAGGGGGTACTTCCTGGGCTATATTGTCCATTGGGAGAGCGGGAAAAAGATTGTCCACGAAAGGAACAGCATGAGTTAGAGCCTTCATGTTGGTGGAAGGGCTTGGCCGTGATCTGGCTGAGTGATTTCATGCCCTTTTTTTGCAGTCTCCAGGACGTCATCAACGGCTTTCCCAAAAATGCTGGAGTCCTCAACCGGTTTCTCGATAAGATGCCCGAGTTTCGGGTTTAAAGCCAAAGTTCTTTAACCAGTCGTGTCTCTTAAGTCAAGTCCCCAGGGCTACAGTGCGTCCAGCAGTCTCAGCAGAGTCCAGAGTATTTTTCAATATGTTGTGGGTAACCTGTCTGCCCTCAGCCACGACCGCCAGCAGGCATGATCAGGTGGGCTCTGGGACATCTTGAAGGCCATCCTAGACTTGGCCCCATTAGACATCACTGTAGCTTGCTAGGAGAGTTGTATTGTTTGCGATCCTAGTAGAATAGGCTGCAGAGGCAGTGATTAGTTTACCGAGGGCATAACATTTCTTACAATCTTTACCCAGAGGGGCTTCCACCATGTACAGTGGCACCCCCATCCTTTTCCTAGTGGTAATCACCAGTGGAGTCCGGTGTGGCATGACCCCATATGTACAGTGCGTCGGAAGGTGATGGCGGAATAATTTTGAGAGCCAGTGACAACAAGGAGCTAGGCGACTCTTAATAGAATTGAGTAAGGGGATGGCTTGACTAGTCTGAGGCTTCTTCTTGAGGATATGCTCAGCAAAGTCAGAGTCTGGGGCTGCCTCGTGTGTTACAATCTAAAAATGATCGACCACTCTCTTTAAAATAGCGTTGAATAACATTTGGTCATCTAGAGGTGACGAATCCCTATGTGGAGGCGAAGAATGGGGATCTACACAAATGATGTCCGGGTCAGGGGTATGTGTTGGTGATAGCCAAGGGGCCTAATCCCCTGACTGCTCTTGATCCCAGTCTGGGTCTTTATCAGCTGTGTCCTGAGAAAATTGATTGATTAATGTTCTTATAGGTATGCTCCTGTTTTGGGTCCTCAGACATCCAAGATATCCTCCTGGTAGCCCTGTGCAGAGAAGGGACATTTCTGCAGTTTAAAAGGAATGGGGCAGGAGTCCTCTTCCCTGGGTCTTTTGGGAGTGATGTTTTGTCAGAAAAAAATCAATAAATTGGGCCATTTTATCCATATATTGTTCAAATCTCTCCCTAGTCCTTGGGGAAGATGCAGATGGTCTGGAGGTGGAAAAGGTTGCCCAGAAAGATGAGATTTTCCTAATAAGGCCTTAGAGAGGCTGGGAGGCTTCAGAATACTCCTCTCGCTGAGAGGGGGTGCCCTTGTGCTCTGTAGCTGCTGAAATAAAAGCGCCAGGCTTTCGCAGACTTTCGGCAGTTGAATGGAAGGTCTCCACGTACCCAACAGCGCTGTAGCGGTCGATGACTCCAGCGAGGCCTCAGGTGCTTGGGCACCCTTAGACGGTGTGTCAGCAACAGTTTTTTGGGTGAACGCCCTTTTTTTTTTTAAACTTTGGTATTATTAGCATTTTCTACAAACAAATGGGCCATGATGGACCCTTACAAAATTAAGAACCCAACTCCCTCAACCCCCCAAATCCCCCTCACCCAACCCCAACCCTCCCCCCAAATGAGTTGCCCCTCCAAACCAATAACTAAAAGAGCTAACATAGGACTTCTTTTCCCCGGTGCTTGGGTGCTGAATTTTATCGCCATCTCCGTCAGCTGTATAGCGTCTGTCCCGCCCCACAATGTGGGCCGCCCCCCCAAAAGTATGCACCACCCATTCTCCAACCTACCCACTCGGCACACTAATATCCCCACAGTGAAATTAAACCTCCCATCCCCACGTCCGTTGCACCCCGTACCAGTCTGCGTGGAATGCACTTAAGTCATTGTTAACCATGGCCGTCAATTTATCCATAATGAACATGTTCTTTAATTTGTTCAACCAATCGTCTTTGGAGGGGGTCACCTGGCTCTTCCATTTCTGTGCCAGGGCCACTCTACCCGCCCTCAACATTGTTTCCCACATTCTTGGGAGGCCTAGCAACATCGTCAGCGGATTCTGTGGTAATAGTTCCTCCGTCACCTCTGCCATCCAACCCTGCACATCTTTCCAGAAATTCTGAACTACTCGACAGTGCCACCACATGTGGGCCCTTGAACCCACCTGTCCACATCCCCTTGGACATTTGGGAGACACCTTTGGGAACATCTTCGACAGTTTCACTGGGTCCCTATGCCACCCTTGCAAAATCTTAAAGTTATGTTCCATATCTGATGTAAATAGGGTCTCCCCTATTAACGCATTCCAAAACTTACGGAATCCCCTCCTCTCCACTAGATTATTGGTGTTCAGGATTTTATACAGGATTTTATACATCTTGGACACTGCTCCCTTCCTCGTCGTAGCCGTGTCCAGTAATGTTTCAAATTAGGTCAGGTTTCTGCTATGAACGCCCATTCCAGAGGAAAGCCCAGTTGCATGCCACTGACTGTTGCGTGGAGGGTGTCGAACCACGAGGTGCCGACGTTTTTCGGCAGCCCTGTTGGCATTGCGCGCTTCTTTGACGTCTCCGTTGAGGAGGCCTTAGGGGTTATGTGTTTAGGTATTTGTGAAGCATGTGTGCCCTTGTCGCAGGGGTGTGAACTCTGCATAACAGAGCCGGTGGCCTGTCGGGACTGGGCATTTGGGAGCCTGAAGGTTCCGCCGAAAAAGGTCAATGGCTTCCAATTCAAAGCCATGGCTGCCCATGGATTCCTCGTCCGAATCAACAGCGCCAACAGGGGAATGGCTTTTCGTCCTGCATAGCGCAGGTCGCCAACCATTTAGTATTGTATATTTATATAGCACCTATACACAGGAAAGTGTTTCAAAGAGCTCAAGAAGGGTGGGAACAAGGGGGAAAAAAAGTGTCGCTCAGAGACCTTGAAATTTGAGATAATAGTCTGCACAGGCAGAGTAAGTGCGTAAAATACATTTAACAGTTGAGACAAAGCAAATAGGTCCGACGGCGATTCTACAGTTTTACCAGTGCAATTAAGGGGAGAACAGACAGACTATCTTCATGCACGTTGCATTTGGATCGTGAATATGCATAGACTATAACAGGGGGGTGGGGGAGGTCCAAGTGCATCCAGTCGGTGGAGACTGGGGTAAGTGCAGAGAGAGCCACTCTCTTGGGTTTATTTCTAAGTGCTGTGAAGGTGGGTGGGTGTAGGGCACTGAGGTAAGAGCAAGAGAGAGGACTGGCGGGGGTGCCTGGGACCTCTGAGACTCTGAGTTACACCAGGCAGACAGTCGGCAATCTGTAAGGGAGAGGAGGGGGGGTGGAGAGAGCAGAGCTAGGTTAGCAGGGTAGAGGGAGCGCGAAGGAAGAAAAGAGGAAGGTCTTGAGGAGTTTCCGGAACTTAAGATGGTCAGGCTTAAGACTGAGTGCAGCAGGTAGGCTATTCTAGAGGGAGGCACTTGCTGAGGATAAGGATCTCCCTCCAAATTTCTGCTTGGAGAACTGGCTCACTCGCAGGGGAGCCAGTGAAGGGATTTCAGTGCCAGAGAGATGCGGTCCCTGGGCTTGAGGCCAAGGATAAGTCTTGCAGTTCTGTTCTGGATGAGTTGCAGAGGGCGCAGGGCAGAAGAAGGGAGGTTGAGGAAGAGGCTGTTGCATTAGTTCAACCTAGAGAGAACCAAGTCTCTAGAGACAGTGAGCCGCTGGGGAAAGTGAGAAAAGGTAGAGTACCTCAAAGGTGGTGTAGCAGATAGTTAGACTTTTTAGAGAGGTCAGAGATGTGAGAGGAGGAGGAGGAGAGAGGAGTCGAAGATGAGCCGTAGGTTTTTTTGCCTCGCAGGTGGGTGCGGGCGCAGCTCCAAGGGAGGCCCAGCCAGAGTGAAAGTGGAAAAACGCGTGCAGGGGTCCCAATGCAAACAATCTCAGTCTTACTGGCATTGAGGCAGAGGTCGTTTGCAGCACACCATGACTGAATAGCAGACAGTCAGATATGAGTGAGGAGGAGTAGGCGGATGAGGCTAGCCTGAAAGAAAGTTGTGTGTCATCCGTTTAACACTTGAAGTTAAAAGGTGAAAGTGGCAATCACACGTGCCAAGGCAGCCATATAAACGTTCAAGAACCAGGGGGCAAGAGGTTAGATCCCTGGGGAACGCCACAGGTTGAAAGTCTGCCCGTCCTTAAACATTTTCGGTCAAAAGAGCTTGCAGGACTTGCACGAGCGCTCGTCGTGGTCTTGAGGAAGACACAGATTGCAATGGCGATGGGTGTCCTTCCAGGGAAACCTGCCGTTACACAACAGGCACAATTTAAAGGGTGGCCTCTCCATAGCAGAGGGCGACGGCAGCCAAACCAAAAAGAGAAAGAAGGGGAAAAGAATAAACCCAGGGCCCCACTCTCCCTACTGCAAGGGCCGAGGCCACGCGGTCTGCAGTTGCCGAGCAGTTGTGGATGTCTTCAGTGGCAGGAAGCCCACGAGGCAGTCGTCGAGAAGGCTAGTCATGAGACTAGACGACCGTAGGTCATGGGGACAAAGTAGGCAATATTAACCACTGCAATCTGTGCATAGGCGACAACTAGGTTGGCAGAAAAAAACAATCTGAGGGACCTCGACGCGTGAGGGATTTTGGGTACACTACACGTCACGTTAGGGATAGTGTTACAGTCACACCCATGTCAACGTCCCCTTTCGATCTTCGAAATAAAGATGCAATACTCCGTGATTTTCACTAGATGTCGGACTATATCCACAGCATGTGATTCCAAGAAGATTCACACGCATCATAAAAGGGCCTATACTAAAAAAACGATTGCAATCCTTACCTTAAACACAAATAGTGTGGGGGTAGTGTTTATGAAAAATAAAGAAGAGTTCACAAAAATGATAGGTCAGGATGTTCAGGCCTTGGCCTCCCTTCCCCACATTTTCAGCACAGGACAAGGAGGTTCACTCGAGCGTAGCACAATCTCTGGCTACTTTGGCACGAGGATACAGTTCAATCACTAACATCAGGGCCTTCTATGCCCAAGCTCTTTACTTATCAAAGTCTCTTAATTCAGAGGGCCTGAAAAAAAAAAAAAAAAGTTATTTCTCTCTTACAAATACTTCATCATGGATCCCCCTCTTCCGGTCTCAGATCCCTTTTTTCCATGTTCATAGAATGTTCTTTCTCGGGTGACTCACTGTTCACCCCGAATCCCCCTCAGCCGGGCTCAGATCCTTCTTCTCACACAATTAATCTCCCTCGGCCGGATGCGGACCAATTTCAGTTAGTATCAACTATCGAAGACTTTCGAATGTGCACAGGTTTTGCTTGACCCGTTGCAGGACCACTTCGATTTCACAATTGCTTTTTATATTTGCCACCTCTCAGTTGGATGCCTAACCGACCTTCGAATGAGCACCCACGTGGCACCGGAACTCCGTTTACGGTATCTGTCTTGGCTTCAAAAGTTCAGTCACTCATCTGCTGTTTAATTATTTACGTCGCTCGTCACATATGCTTCACACACTGTTCTCTTCAGATTTCTCTTATACAACGTTGCTGCTTGCAACCTTGGCTCTAATGCATCCCAGTCTGGTATCAGTCTCTCTGACTCACCGGCTGTGCTCACTTTACTGGTGCTACTTTTTTGTAGGAGTCAAGGACAGTACAGCGGCGGCAAACGCTTCTCGCGGCCTTTGCTATTGACGCGGGAGAGCCCCAGGTACCTCCGACACACAATGCAGGTTTCTTCATCTTTAATTCCAGGTCTTAGGTTTCTTATTCTCAAAGGCTCATGAAAGCAACGGTCGTTCTCTGAAAGGGTCATGGGCACTTCCCTCCTTGGAACCCTCTCCGGTCTTGTTCTTCTCCTCGTATTAAACTGCCATCTTGGAACTGCTGCTTCCTTGTGTACTTTGCCTTGCTCTTCCTGACCATTGTGTTGGGACATATCAGGTATACGGCTCAGTGTTAGTCCGTTTTCTCTCACAGTGAGCTGTTCGTGAGAAAGTGTTTGTTTAGGGAAAGCGGGGGGGGGGGGAGAGGTGGAAGGGGGGATGTTTAGAGCCCAAGTATCCAGGGGAAAAGGTGTTACAGGGAAGGGGCTATCTAGTCTCGACGTCTGGTGTCCCAATTCCACTACCCAAAAATCCCTCATCCAGGCAAACCTCCCGCACTACTGGTCCTCCCCCAGGACTGGATCCAAAAGCAATGGCTGTGTCCTGGCCACCTGGATGACAGATCCCCAGGGACTAGCAGGTGAAACACCTTCAGGTTTCTCACATCAGTCATTTCAATACTGAAAGTGATTAACACAAACTTGTCTGGCATATGTTCATGTCTGTTCGACCTGGAAGGGCAAGGTGGGAGCGGGGGGATTTGGGCAGTCGTTCTCCTGGCTGGCCACTTTCAGCG
Organism: Ambystoma mexicanum; assembly: GCF_040938575.1. Taxonomy (NCBI): domain Eukaryota; kingdom Metazoa; phylum Chordata; class Amphibia; order Caudata; family Ambystomatidae; genus Ambystoma; species Ambystoma mexicanum. The sequence goes on along the minus strand of NC_090927.1, from coordinate 1,087,453,623 downwards.
TTTCTATCAAGGAGTGGCCTTCAGATATAGCCTTCAGACAGGACTTGATGTGAGACTTTTCTGGAGGTTGACAATGTTTAATTAAAGAACATAAGAACAGGATGTGACTGGTAACACCAACCTGGGGAAGTCCCATGGTCCCCGGTGGGGATTCTATAGCAATATGAAGCAAATTACAAGCAGTTGTGGTGCTGGATAAGGTGGGAAAACAGGTGTGGAGAAACCCATGTTGGGGGGAATCCTAAATGTGCATGCCCTGCCTATCCGCTGCCACTTTCCCTGGTCTCCCCCATGGAGAGCAGACAGCAATGGGATCCCAGACAGCCGCTACCATCACCAAGGGTTTGGATGAGAGTGGAGTAGTCTCATGAGGGAGAGATGGGAGAGGGGGGGAAGGGGTGAGGCGATGTCTGAAGTTGAGATTGATGTGTTTTCTTACTGTGCAGAGGTGCCCGTAAAGTTGTTACTGAACGGCGGAGGCAGGAATTTCTAGTTGATTGCTTTTCTGCTGTATTGGCTGCGTCGTCTTGTGATCGTGGAATTCTGTCTGTTTTTGTGAAGAAGCGAGTCTTCCACCCCCAATTGACTGTTGGTAGGTCGATCACCGAGCAGCATATGTTTTAGTCGGAGGGTCCCTATGTCATGAGATGTCATCATTGCTCCTTCAATTTTTGTGAATTCGGGTTGTATGGAGATCCTGGCATTTTGATGACTAAGGTCCCTTTGTCACAGGATATCATCACTGTCCCTGAAGATCAGAATATATCTATTGGACAAGGTTTTGTGCTTGGGGGCGACTAAGGGCCCGCAGGGCCCGGAGTGCAGTGATTTTGTTCCAGTATCCAGTGTGAACATTATTAAGGTCCACCCAGAAGTTCTGGAAGCAGCTTTTCTAGGAACAGGTCGTGCTGCTGAAGGGAGATCTTTCTAGGATCAAGAAACCAAATGTTTTGCCTCTTTTGCACTTTTGCGTCCTCATTTTTTGCTTGAACACAGTCATTACATTAACTCAGCAGCCAGACCCATTGGTTTGATTTCATCTTCCAAAGAAGCTGATGTGGTCTCAACTAATCCTTGGACTGTGTTTTTTTAGGGTAATCTGCACAGTTCGTTTTACAGAAACAGCAGGGTTTCTTAGGAGACTTTTGAATCCCCTTTTTCACTGACAGCATTATCGTCTTGAGACCATCGTCCTCATCTTCGATTGAATTGATATTTTATTTATATCGCGCTCATACAAAAGTGTTTCAGAGCGCGGCAAGGGAGAGGAACAGGGGAGAACCACCATCTTACTAGGCCCAGTGACATTGAGAACGTGCATGTGCATTGGAAAGGGAAAAGGGGAAAAGTGCATGGAAGGGGGGAGAAGTGGAAAGTGTGGAGCAGAAAACAGATAATTAACAAATAAAATAAATAATCAAGGCAATAAATGGTGGTAGTGCAGCCAGCAAGTGGTGAGTATAGGCGACAAGGTATGTCGGATAACTGCAGAAGAAAAGACAGGGGGTGGGGGACTGTATGGGTACAGATACAGACCCCAGTACAAGGGGTGGCCCAGAGGCAGTGCAGGAGGGTGGCAGGGTGAGCAGGTACCTGGGCCGGAGGGTGGCCAGGTGCATAGCGCAGAGAGAGAAAAACAGATCAGCAGGGAAGAAGGGGGGGGGCAAAATCCGAAGCAAAGAGGAAGGTCTTGAGGTGCTTCCGGAACCGGAGATGGTTCTCCTCAAGTTTCAGAGTGGCAGGGAGGCTGTTCCAGAAGGAGGCCTCAGCTGAAGACAGATTTACCCCCAGCTCGTTTCTTTGAAAAACGACTGACCCTGAGGGAGTTAGTGGTAGAGGAGCGAAGAGCCTAATGTGCAGCGGTTATTTTATATGCGTGCCAGGTTAGAAACATTCACGACTGAAGCATTGTTTGATTAATCTGTGGCAAATGCATTCAGGCTGCTTCGATATACCAGGTGTTTGCCCACATTTCTAACTGTGCATGGAGGGAACAGTGTCTCCAGCGAGAGTGAAGGTGGTTTCTTTGTGGAAAATTGCTCTGGGGTATTTTGCAACCTCTGGATTCCGTTCTGCTGTTCCACCTTTTCAGATACTCTCAGGCCTGTTATTTAAGAGGCATTTTGGGTAACTGGGAATGTTGTTCAGATGCTAATGCATTTATTTTCTTTGCTGCTGCCTTGGCTAAGTACCTGGGGTTCCTATTTTCTCTCTCATGTTGAGGTATCCAGTGGAGTGAAGACCTGGGTCAGGCGGTTTTACTGGCTCGTGAGCAGACACCTTTGCTCATTTCATTTGGTGGGATATTTCTGGTGTTGAGCGTCCATTCTAAAGTCAGTGCTGTTATGAGCTAATTTCATCAGGGTATTGCGGTCTGTTCCGGGAAAAATAAAAAATAAAGCATATGGTACCTACCAAGCTGGTTTTGCCCTGTTTCAGACCCTCCCTACCCCCCTGTGCCCCAACCCTTTGCACCCAGCCCAAGCAGGGCTTGACACCAGTATTGTAGGAAATGTGACTTCATTAAAATTGTAAGGAACGGAGTATACTCTGGGACAGTGTGATGCATGCAGTAAAAGCGATTAGAGCCTCTAATTTAATTGGGCTTTTATGCAGCGTAATCTGGCACTACTACCATAGGGTTACACAACGCTCGACTGGCCCGACAATCATGTAGGAGCAGAACAGTAGATTTGGGTCATAAAGTTTATAATCTTATTCTAAACACAATTGAACTAGACTGTCCGTACATCCTCTTTCTGAAATCTTGGGAAGTCAAGATAGCAGTGCATTGAGGATCTTAAAGGCCTCACTGGTTGGTGTCCCACAAATATCTGTTTCATGAATTCGAGATGACTGCCATAATGGTTTTATGGATTAGAATCAAAAGTTTGAACTTGACCCTAGCTTGGATTGAGAGCCAATGCAGCCTTCTCAGCAGAGGGCATTTGCATGACCGTTTGTATTTGTAACGTCACGAGCGACAGAGTTTTATAGAATTTGAAGCTGGCTGATTGACTGCTTCGTCAGATCAGCACAGAGGATATTGAGGTATTCCAGCTTGCTACCATTATGGTTATGGCTAGAATCACATAATACGCTTCACAGATCAGATGTCTAATCTTTCTCATGATCGCCAATTAGTCATGTGCTGAGCTCCATCAATTAATATGAGAGACTAAGGACAGTGAGTCAAAAATTAAGCCTACGGTTTTAGCTTGGTTGAGAACCAACCGTGCATTCGCATTCATTCATCCATGGCTATGCAACTGGGGAGCTCCATGAGAGGCTGACATCCATCCTGGGATTCCCTGCAACGTCTTGTATAAAAGAACAGGGTTATAGCGGAATCATCAGGTTAGACTACACGCTATCTGCGGGTTATCCGCATAGCTCTGAAAGCTGGCACCCTAGGTGATCAGAAGGTTGTGCAAAGGTTTGATGTATGTATTAAACGGCAGTGACTCTGTACTGGAGCCCTGCGGTACTCCATATGTTTGAACCTTAGAATTCGAGCAGCTTTCCTTTACCTTTAACTCCAGAAAAGGTGACAGGAAAGAAACCAATTCCACGCAAGCTCCAATAATGCAGAGGACTCCATTAGGCGATTCAACAAGATGGTGTGGATTCAGGGTGTCAAATGCTGCAAAGAAATCCACGAGTATAGACATTTCCGTGTGGTCTTCGTCAGAGATCTTCAGGACACAACCTTTAATGTCCAGTAGTGCCATTTCCATACCTAGATTTGGTCTAAAGCCAGGCTGCCTATCTCCCAGAAAATGTTCTTTTCCGTATGGGCTTGAAGTTGAATTTTGGCTGTCTTATCCATCATTCATCAGAAAAGGAACATTTTAGTTTTAGATTATTCTACAGTTCACTACGTTTCAGGATCCAAAGAGGGCTTATTTTAGCTCTGGGGCAAACCCACATCTGTTTTAATATGTCTGGGGTCATGGAAGGGCGGAAGGAGACGTTCATAATCTGGGTATCATAGTGGCCATTGCCTTTATATAAAGTTTGATAGTCTAAGTTACATGGATCTCCTATACAATTTGTGGGGTTCAAACCCAACACCATGGCCTTTGTCTCTGCTTCAGTGATGTCTGTAATGGTCAACCTCTCAGTACTAATCAAACCCACCCCTGGCCGCTTAAGTAGGTGCTTATCCTCTGCTCTATTCTTTGCATGCATTGGATGTCAAGTAATATTACTGATGGATCCCGGTAGGGAAACATTTCTGGTAAGGGAAAGAAGCAATGTTGCACTAAAGACCGATTGTACCAGTTATCTAAACCACTGGCTTACTTTATCCAGAATACTCCTCTGCTCCTGTAAATATTTAAATACATCTCTCATAGTTCGAGGCATTTAAAATCTGCTCTGAAAGAGTATTGGTAACTCTTTTGGCTTTATATTGGCTTCTTTATGAGCACCAGACACAAGGGGCCCAATTGGTGGAGTGCTGAAGTAATGTCCCCATGGGCTTAATGAGCCTTTCCCACAAGCATCTGATGCTACTTAGTACAATATTACAATCTCCAGTCTACATGCGATTTCTAAAGGTGCAGTCCCCTTTAACTATAATGAAAGTTTTATAATTCAATGGTGTCGGTGTAAAGACTGGAGGGGGGTGTCTGTACTTCCGCTCTCTATATGGTAGAGGAGAGGCACAGAGGACCCCAGCCAAGATTCTCTATTGTGGTAGCAATGGACGAGCAATCAAGACCTAGCTTCTCAGGAGGTGATGCAGGCTGGTTCTTAAGTACAGTGTAGTCCCCAAGCACCCACAAAGGAATGTCCACACACTGTATTGGTTAAAACACAGTCTTTATATAATATTCAAGGTTATGTACAATATCACGATAACTCACTTTGTACTCAAGGCAGGAGTCACGGGTCGAACATCCGATGGAGAACAGGGTGAGCTACGACGGTGAAGTGGCAGCTTCGTTCCTAGCGGTGCTCGTTGATGGGGAAGCGTAAACTTCCTGCAAGGAAGAGGCATGGGGGGCACCTCGATGTCTATAGTTCTGGACCGTAAAGAGTTTGAAGAACTGTGGTCCAGCAAGGGCATCGAGTAGTCAGCGGCTCTGTGGTCTTTGGGTGGCAGGAAACCCACCGGCGGATGCTCCTCGGCACGTCGACGGTCAGGCCTTCTCCAGCAGGATAAGTAGAAACAGGGGGGGCTTTGAGCCTTCTTTTTTGTTAGAGGGGGGCCTGACTCAGAAAGGCTAATATAATAGGAAGAGAAGAGTCGTAGGCTTCCCCTAATCTAACCATATGAAAAGGTAGGCTGAGAGGGAGCAGGCAGCCAGTGTGTAAATGCTGGCGAAAAAGAGGAACAAGCTGAAGAGATTACAGCAAAAATAACAATTTATTCAAAACATTATTACACACTTAATAATAGGTCTAAACACAAAACCTATTTAAGAGTTTTCTTGAGCCAAACCTCAACACAACATTGGAAATGTTTTTAAACATCGCAGTTTAGAGTAGGTGGAGGTTAGTAACATATTGAGTGAAAGAAGATTTGCATTACTACTTTGAACATATAGTAGTATTGGTTGCCGACACATGAATATGTTTCCAGTCCGGGGTGGAAATGAGCCCTCACTTGAGCGTAGTGGTGTAGTTTAGTGAAGGGTCCGGACTTTCATCAGGACGAGGTTCAAGGGGTTGGATTTCTAAAAGAGGATAGGAAGGTTTAGAATAGTGTTTTGAAAAACAGGGGACCTCAAAACCTGCGGGGTCGGAGCCTACCTTGTAAAACATGAGCGGTCAGATTGGACAATATTTGAAGAAAGCCTGCGCAGTTAGCTAGGCGAAAATCTGTAGCCGGAGTCTACAGGGAAAAATGGATAACGGCAGGTTATCTATGTGCAAAGAATTCCACAGAATGGTAACAATTTAAAGATAATTTAAAGGGGTACCTTAGTCAAAAAAGGTTTCCAGGTATGAGGCTGGAGGACGAAGGCAGTGGTATGCTGTGTCCGAAACGTTGATGGCACTGAAAAAATGGTGACAAACCTAATTAAGGTAAAAGAAACCACGTCCAATAGTGCTCAGCCAAGACATATTGGTGAAGTGGATAGTGCGCGGTTAAATGCCACAGTGGGATGTTACAGTGACTAGCGCATTGGTGGATGGTGTTGTAAAAGGCCGTCCGTGAAGGATGAATATGGCGCTTGTTAGCTAATCAAGCAACAGGAAGGCTGGGGGGATATATCCCGTGTCCTAGTAGAAGGCGAAACTTAAGTGGGTCGAAAAACACAAACAGTGTCGCCTAGGGTTATAAAGCCTTACCAACAAACGCTAGGCTACAGAGAAATGTAGCACTTCTGTTCGTGAGCCGGGAGCGGTGCACGAAAAGTGAGCTGTAGTAATGGCGGTCTCCGGCTGGGATAGCTAGGTATTGCTATTTGGTACGCATGCGCGCAGTAGGGCCGCGGAAAAGCTGTTCGCGCGCATGTGCGGTGGGTGATACTGACCAACGGAGCATGCGCGATGGAATGGGTCACCAAGGAAGAGTAAATGTTATTGAATGGGCAAGGCATACGGAACAGAAGGTACACCAAGTATTATGGTGAATTCTAACCCATGGATGTTGCTAAAATTGTGCGAAACATCGCAAGATAGGCAGCTACAGCATTCAATCATGCAGGTGCAATTCGAAGCATTTAAAGAAAAAAAATTAATTAAATTGAAAGACAACAATATCGAAAAAACATTATAAGAGAGACTCTTAATGTTTGGCAAGGAATTTGTTGCATAAAGGCACCTCAATGGGAGCAACTTTTGCACCTGATGTAGCGAACCTTTTTATGGATTTTTTTGAAGACAAATCAATATACAACATCAACAACCCTTTCAAAGACCAGATAGGCTTTTGGGTTCGCTACATTGACGACCTATTTATGACGTGGAAAGGCAACGAAATAGATCTGCAAGAATTCTTCATCTGGCTGAACAGAAAAGACCCATGTATCCAATTCACGATACAGTCAGATATAACTTCAATTCCCTTCTTAGACCTGAGAGTGTATAAAACATCCACCAATACCCTAGCCACCACTCTCTATCGCAAACCTTCTGCAAAAAACACACTTTTGGAATTCCAAAGTTTTCACCCAGCAGCACTCAAAGACAATTTACCCTTGGGCCAATTCTTACGCCTTAGGCGCAACTGCACAACCCGAGAAGACTACGACACAACCAGCAAAGATCTCTCACTGCGTCTAAAAGAAAGAGGATACCCGAGCCATATTATTCGCCAGGCAAAGAAGAAAGCGAAAAATAGGAGTAGAGAATCCTGTCTTACACCAACTCCCCGTGAAACCAATACGGAAAAAATAACCTGTGTCACAACCTTCACTCCGCTAAGTAACCAAATCAAGAAAAGCATCTTACGCCATTGGAACATTTTGCACACTGAGACCTTCAAACCTCTCAAACCCCGCTTTGCCTTCAAGAGAAGCAAGAATTTAAAGGACAGACTGGTCCACACCTATACTGAAACAACTGTTGAAAGACAAAATACCCTATGGAACCTACCCCCGGTAAAAGGTCATTTCAGATGCGGATCTTGCTCCATATGTTGCTTAACAAAAGACATGAAATCCATTGAACTTAACGGTAAACCTTGGCTGTTCAACACTTTCACAAATTGCAAAAGTAAATGGACCGTGTACGCCATACAGTGCCCATGCAAACTTTTCTATATTGGCAAAAGTAAACGAGAGATACGACAACGCATTTGTGAGCATCGCTCATGTATCAGGAACAGCATTCAAGACAAACCGATGGTATCACATTTCCAAGAAAAGAAACACACACACAATGACATTTTTTGGTTCATTCTGCAAACGGCCAAGAACCCTTTCAGAGGAGGAGACAGAGACCTGGCCCTACGAAAATTGGAGCAACAATGGATATATCGCCTGAATTCAGTCAAGCAAGGCCTAAACGTTGCCATTGAATGGAACCTATTTTTCAAATAATCAACTATTCCTCCCCTGCCCTCCATGTGTAATCCTTCTGACACCAAGTCAGCTCACTCTACTCTCTACTAATTTTCTTCTGTCCTATTGACCATAGGCCATAGTAGCAGTCACCAACATTAGAATCTATTTAATCATGTGTTACTAAAATACGTGTCAGCACTACAACTGTAAACAATTTCATTTTTCGTATCTAATGCCTCTGTTGCCTCTGTTCTCAATAATGGACTTTTGACCTTGCACTTGCTCCTTTGTACAATGACAGAACTTGTGCCTTTATGCAACAAATTCCTTGCCAAACATTAAGAGTCTCTCTTATAATGTTTTTTCGATATTGTTGTCTTTCAATTTAATTAATTTTTTTTCTTTAAATGCTTCGAATTGCACCTGCATGATTGAATGCTGTAGCTGCCTATCTTGCGATGTTTCGCACAATTTTAGCAACATCCATGGGTTAGAATTCACCATAATACTTGGTGTACCTTCTGTTCCGTATGCCTTGCCCATTCAATAACATTTACTCTTCCTTGGTGACCCATTCCATCGCGCATGCTCCGTTGGTCAGTATCACCCACCGCACATGCGCGCGAACAGCTTTTCCGCGGGCCTAATGCGCGCATGCGTACCAAATAGCAATTCCTAGCTATCCCAGCCGGAGACAGCCATTACTACAGCTCACTTTTCGTGCACCGCTCCCGGCTCACGAACAGAAGTGCTACATTTCTCTGTAGCCTAGCGTTTGTTGGTAAGTCTTTATAACCCTAGGCGACACTGTTTGTGTTTTTCGACCCACTTACGTTCCGCCTTCTACTAGGACACGGGATATATCCCCCCAGCCTTCCTGTTGCTTGATTAGCTAACAAGCGCCATATTCATCCTTCACGGACGGCCTTTTACAACACCATCCACCAATGCGCTAGTCACTGTAACATCCCACTGTGGCATTTAACCGCGCACTATCCACTTCACCAATATGTCTTGGCTGAGCACTATTGGACGTGGTTTCTTTTACCTTAATTAGGTTTGTCACCATTTTTTCAGTGCCATCAACGTTTCGGACACAGCATACCACTGCCTCCGTCCTCCAGCCTCATACCTGGAAACCTTTTTTGACTAAGGTACCCCTTTAAATTATCTTTAAATTGTTACCATTCTGTGGAATTCTTTGCACATAGATAACCTGCTGTTATCCATTTTTCCCTGTAGACTCCGGCTACAGATTTTCGCCTAGCTAACTGCGCAGGCTTTCTTCAAATATTGTCCAATCTGACCGCTCATGTTTTACAAGGTAGGCTCCGACCCCGCAGGTTTTGAGGTCCCCTGTTTTTCAAAACACTATTCTAAACCTTCCTATCCTCTTTTAGAAATCCAACCCCTTGAACCTCGTCCTGATGAAAGTCCGGACCCTTCACTAAACTACACCACTACGCTCAAGTGAAGGCTCATTTCCACCCCGGACTGGAAACATATTCATGTGTCGGCAACCAATACTACTATATGTTCAAAGTAGTAATGCAAATCTTCTTTCACTCAATATGTTACTAACCTCCACCTACTCTAAACTGTGATGTTTAAAAACATTTCCAATGTTGTGTTGAGGTTTGGCTCAAGAAAACTCTTAAATAGGTTTTGTGTTTAGACCTATTATTAAGTGTGTAATAATGTTTTGAATAAATTGTTATTTTTGCTGTAATCTCTTCAGCTTGTTCCTCTTTTTCGCCAGCATTTACACACTGGCTGCCTGCTCCCTCTCAGCCTACCTTTTCATATGGTTAGATTAGGGGAAGCCTATGACTCTTCTCTTCTCTTCCTTCTCCAGCAGGATACAGCGGCGATGATGCGGACGAGAGCGTCCTTGGATTCGATAGTTCTTAGGCAACAGGAGCACGGCGGCTACGGTCATCGACAGTGGCGGACAACAGTCCGGGTGCTTCTCCTTGGGATTCCGCAGCAGTCCCCGTCTCGGGTCGGCAGCCTGTCAAAGGTCTGTCTACTAGGGAGCTTTGGCAAAGATCAGCTGGTGCACGATGGTCCCTCGTAGCCCGGGAAGAGGGCGCCTTACCAGGTCCTCTCTGGGTCAGTCCTTGGAGACACAGCAGCTTTCATATTGTGAAGGTGAGCAACAGCAATTCTTCTTGTCAGCAGGGCTTCAAGGTCAAGCTTCAGTTACTCCAGTTACTCGTCGTAGTGTACTTCAGCTTCTTAACACGATTCCTAGCAGTGAGAGGTCCCCAGATATACTGTTGATCTCACATTCATTCCGCTGAGTCATACTCAAGAATCCAATCATGGCAAAGGGCATTCATGCAGGCAGGGAGCCAATCAGGCACACAGTGCATTCAGGCCATTCACTTCTCTCCAGACACTCACAAGTTATGTCTATTGGGACAAGTACCCAGCCATTCAACAGTCCACACTGCGTTCATACCGGTTTCGGGCAGGGCTGTCTCAGTCGTGTGTCAAACACCAGATACTAGACGCCCACAACACAGAATGCATATTCGTCACACACTCCATTCACCCAGGTCCCACCCACAGGCGTACCCACAACATACAGTCGTTGAGAAGGCTCCAGCCAGTCTGGTCAGCACTTCCCCACACTACCATAAAAGGAAATTCCACCCAACAGCCAGTCAGGGGGAAGGGACAGAGTCAGGGCTTCCCGGGACTTCGGGAAGATCAAGGTAAAAGGTGATGGAAGGCATGGGGGCCATCTTGTCTCCATCAGGAATCTACCGATTCCAATGACAGGGCCTGGGCATCCCAAAATGGAGGACGCTCAGGGCACCGGTCAATTCAGCACGGAGCTGCCACCAGCCGTACCCTGCTCTGTGGGTCACACACAGGTGCCAAAAAACATACACTAGGGGCACAGGGTTGAACCCCTACCCATGGGTGCCATAAGGGTATCCCATGGGACTGTTCACCAAACCAAAAGAGAGCTGCACCGCCAGGAGTCCCACATGAACTCCTGCACGGGAAAAACATCAGAACATATGATAAAAAGCATTAAAGGACAAGGATATAGAGGCCCTGTCCCTCCGATGCATTTCCAGCATCACAGTCGGGCCCTGCTGTAGCTCTACCATCCACTGTTCTCCAGGTAGTCTCCTTTGAAGCTATCCTTATATTTAATCTCATTTCAAATTAGTAAGGTGTAATGGAGGGCAGCAGCTGTGCCCAACAAATGCTATGCCGCCACCTAGAAGCAGCTAAGTTGCTAGCATGGAGTAAAAGGAGGTCTTGTGTGTGAAAGAGGGATGTGAAAGGGCAAGCCCTGTGAAATCACTGAGGATTCCCACCACCCCCGAACAATAAGAACCATTGGGGCCATAGGCGCACATCACTGCTCGTTCCTGCTGAGCCTACTCTGTTCCACTTCACCAGAGCTTGGTCGCTCCTCTGGCAACAACAGTCCTGCACTGGTGGCCTTGCACAGATCTACTGGTCTGCCACTGCAGTGCCTGTTCTTCTACTGGCCGTATTTCAAGTTTCCAAAAACACTGTGTTTCGAGGGGATTCGGTTCATAATGCCTCTACTTCCAGCCGCACCCAAAATGGTGGCAAGTGCACATTCCTAGGCTCAGGAGTGGGCACTTCGTGTCAAGGAATTGCCAGGTGGACCTCAAGCAGTCGCGACACCCCTCAGGTGTGGGTGTTGAATAATCCTTCTGCAGGATATTCTAGTTTTTATTTTGGGTTCCCCGGGCTCATTATTTTTGAAGTGGGCATTTACATTCATGGCCATACTTCCTCCCCAACTGGTGGATTTCAACTAAATTGTAGAAACAGGTGGGATGCAACTGTGTAAGCCCTAACTAAAGAAAAAACAGATTTATACTGTTGAAAAAAAGTAATCATTTTTGATTACTCTTGTCTCCGCTACCCACTCAGGAAGAAACCTTTGGGCCTCCAGATATTTAAACTCTAATTGCCATAAGGCCTACGTAGCATGGTGAATGATCATGAATGTTGTAGTCCAAAACATCTGAAGAGCAGTAAGTTGCAGAATCCTGTCTCAGGAAATAGTAAGGAAAGTATGTCATCTCTGAGTGCACTCAAGTGTTTTTTCATATATAACATCAGTCTAGACATCAGCACAGACGTGGGCTTAATGCCCATCTAAGTTTGCAGCATTGATCTTCCTTCAGTATTGTCACAAATGGCACAAATAACACTCAGTCTTCCAGATAGTCTAAGGGTATTACTATTAGTCTGGTTCTCTCTCTCTCTCATCTGGCGACACATCTCTTCCCTAACCCAGGCATCCGTAGCCCCTGGTTAATTCTACAGATTGGTAACCGTTACTGTTGATGTTTTTCAGTTATACTAGAGGTGGTCTCCCTGAATTTGGGAGATTATCAACACCCTCAGGGACTTTCCCTGCACCAAACTTAAGATTTGTGGTCTAAAAGGAGTTGGGATAGTGATTTGCACTTACTCTGTGGTATTTGGGCTAGATCAGCCACTCAAACTCTGTCCTCCTATCACTACCACTCCCTAATCCATCCACCACGCTTTCCTTTTTCCAATGTTTCACTCCTTCTGCACCTCGCCTCCACCCTTTGATGTAACCACTCTGCAACTTCCTTCCCGCCACACACCGCCTCCCAACCGCCACACATGCACCCTTCTTCCACTCTGTACCAACCAGTTAACATTCACTCATTAAACTAACTTTCTCTACTCACTTGCCACACAACTATGCACACTCAAATTTCATAACCACATATCTCGCCTGTTCCAACAATCTCCTCCACAAGCCGCTGTTCCTTCCTTCCTCCTGCTGGTGGTCTCTTTGTAATCATCCACTTCCGACGTCAACTGTTCTTCCCTTAAGTTTTGAGATTGGTTCCTTTCCTCTAATCAATCCAGGATGCTCTCCCCTACCCGGCATGTATGTGTACGAGAATTCTTTACAACAGGGACTAAGCCCCTATCCCATTTTCTTCATGCAGGCTTGTGGCACACACTCCATGGAGGAGTACGGAGCCCTAAATCAAAGTTAGTCTGTTGGTTTTTGGCATGAAAGTACGATAGGCAGGAGGCAACAAGTTCTGGTCGTGCCCTGGGAGTGTAGGGGGTGGGGAAAAAAATCAGCAGAACTTCGCCACCTCTGTGTCCTGCAGATCTGCAGCCTTCTATGGCGCCTCGTTCTCCTTTCCTAGTGCGGTCATCTGCTCACTGCCACAGCATCTTTCCTTTTCAGTGGCTGGCTTGATGCTTGTTTTTTGGTGGGTTTTCATCTTGCAGGTCCGTAATCGCAGTCCTTTAGATTTTCCTACGCTGCTCAGCTGATGACTAAGAGAAAAAGTGGCGAGCATTTGGATCAAGAGGCATGCTTGGAGATTAGGGTCTACATGCAACATTCTAGCACTAGGGGACAGGACAGCAATTTGGGCCCCCTATGATGCCACAGTCCATCTCAGCGGTCAGACTAGCACTGGATAGATCCCCGATAGGCCTCCCAACCCCGGCTGAGAGGAGTTACCTTACCCTTGTGATAAGGTCTGGTTACTGACCTATTCTGAGAAAAGGTGAAAAGGTGCGTTTCTTGCCTGTAGTCACCTCTGGCTGAATTTCTATTATGACAATTTTGCTCAGACCCACTGTGTCTAGATTTGCTTGTCAATGCATTCTTTATAGGCCTGTGGATTCACCCTTCGTGTTAAGGAAAATTAAACTTAACATGTAATTTAGACAGGAGTCCATTACATTTTCCTGGATCCTATGAACATGTTTTTTAAAAAAAAAAAAAATAGTATTCAGTCAATTCTTATTTGACACTTATTGAGTTAAAAATCCAGACTCCCTTGAAGTTTCATTTAGAAAATATAAGTGCTTCACTAACCATATGCTTTCTGCATGTTTCTTTGCACTTCCAACACTGAATCATTTTACATGGAAATATATGTAGAATTGTTCAATTATTTTTTTAAAAACTACTTTTTAACACCAAACAGGTATTTGACCCAATACATGCATGCCACTTGGGCCCTTTGCTTTGTAAAAAAGAATCCTTTTCTAAATTACCTTCACGTAGGAACAAGTCTAAAAATGTTCTAAAATTAGAGGTCTGCCTCTTTAACCAATGAGAATATCTAGCAGCTGTTAAGAGGCTTTAAATCTAAAGGGTTATGGTTCCTCACTGCAAAATTGACGAATCCAGTGAATTCCACCCCTCTCTTCAAGAGGGGGGGGGAAGGGGGAAGACGCACCTATGCAACAAGGAAGGGGAGTCTGCTAAGCTTAACATCCTCTAGGGGACAGGGAAGCAGGATCCCACGGGATCCAGGATCGCACTGGGGTTGACCCCCCACCTCCCTCTTAGAGGACAGGCAATACCTAAACATGGCTTTGCGTTATCCTTACTTTTATCAGCAAACTGTTGGAATAGTTGATTTTATGGATGTTGAACTCTAATGATTTACCACTTCCTAGACAGGTGGCTGGTTTGGTTTTTGACCCTTTCAGGCACGGCCTGCATCTCAGAAGAGAATGACGCATAGTCCCACCCCATTGCTGTGTGAAAGATAAAGACTCGATCTGCTTTGCTACACTGCGGAGAAGCCAGCGGGTCAAAAAGGCTCATTGCGGTAGCGAGACCTGCTCATGGGAGGTGTGACAAGGAGAAGCCAGCACACATCTGGCGTTGCAGATTGAAGCACGGTCAAGCCCGCCGAATGCTGGGAAACCCTGCCGAGATGACCAGAGAAGGTTGGCTCACGAAAACCACATGCAGTTGAGGACGCCTAAGCGGTGAGCATGCGACATAACAAGGAACGAATGCTGAAGTCCAGCAGGAAGGAAGCATTAGTTGGGGAAAAGCGCAACAAAGTCAGAGGCTGGACGGAGAGGCCCAAGACCCCAAAGCTGGGTAAGAGAAACAAAACTGAAAGGCGGGGTGAGACAAACCAGAATCAGCCCACAAAGCAGGGGAGAAATAAATCTGACCCCAAGACTGGGTGAAATAAACTAAGCCCCAAGGAGGGCTGAGAGGCACCAAAATCCCAAAGAGGGGTGTGAGATCAAGGCCCCAAGGAGGGATAAAATTGGAGAGTGTATCACGAAGTTCCTGGGTGGGACAACCACAAGGAATACCTGGTGTGGACAGGAACCAGGCAAACGAAAGAGGAAAACCAGAGACCGAGGCAAAGTACTTGACCAAACTAAGGAGAAAAGCATTTTTCTTTTGATTTGAATTGTGCCATATGGCTACGAGTCTCTTTGTTTTCATCGAAGACTGACACCACTCCAAGGAGAGGAAGCTGGAAGAGACATTTGGTCTTCAGTTTTGAACTGTGCAAAGGTGCAAGGAGCACCTTTGTTTTGATAAAGAAACAGGAGACTATGGTAGGAAACCAGACACCATTCGTTCCTTTTGTTGAAGTTAAGCGTTTTGAATTCACAGTGATGGGGACATTAATCAGGTTAGAATATGTTTTCTGGACGGTGGATTTTACTTTGTAGGACATCCTGAAAAAAAAAATGTTTAGACAAATTTCTTTGCTTTAGAAGGGCCCATAAACTGAAGGACATCATAGGGTTTGGGTGTTCTAATAAAGAAGCTTTCCACTCAAAAAGCCATCTTGTCCGTCTCCCGATTCTGACTTACCACAAAAGGCAAATGCTTCCATCTTAAACTCTGCACATCGAGAAATCAATGCTTACCAAACATGTATGGCAAATTAAGCTTAAACATTAAAATGCTGGTGACTGATCAGAGGCACATTTTAGCTAACTACTGCATGCTATTGCAAAATGCTATCATGACACAACTCATTTAAGTTGCTGTGCATTGCTGCATGTTCAGTAAACTCAATGTATAGAACTTCTCAGATATTGTGACAAGTTTAAGAGGGCTTACAGGTTTCAATGCTCACCTTGGATATCCCTGCGGTAAATAACTCAAATTTAGTGTTTATATGACTTCTGCTCTCTGGATTCTGGCTTTAACCACTATCTGCACATGTCTGAGTGTGTTCTCATGTGTGTATCTGTGAGGGCTTTTATATAATGGCTTGCTATCTTTGGAGGCATGCCATTCACTTAAAAGTATAACAATCTCTCCATTCAGAAATGTCCCCCCCTGCCTCCCCCAACTGCGAATTTATTTTTTATTTTCAGTCATTCTGCGAAATAAAAGGTGATGGCTGGGAGGTTTAGAGTGAATCTTAACCTCAGGCATTGCTCTGAGCAACCCTCCACACCATCGTTTTTCACCTGGTAGACGAGGCGCTTGTCAGGGCACTGTGGTGTTGGCAGGATTCCTGCCCTTGCCTCACGGGGCAAAGTTTACTCTTTTTGTCAGATCTATGTGGTGTTTCCTCAGACCTAGACCTTTTCTGACCAGATGAGATCTTTTCTCTAGCCACACTTCTAGAGGACTGCCTTTGAAGGAGGGTACTTCCCTCTCATAGAGCCAACACACCATGCGCCTGTGCCTATGCCTCAGCATTTTGACACTAAATCCTTGGCAGATGTCACAATCTTCATAATCTGCCTTCTGTGTGTGACAAGGCAAAAGGAAACATTATCCGTCAGTAATAGACTACTTTTGCATAGTATTTCAGTCTGTAGAATTCCTTTTGTAGACTACTTCAGGTCTGTTGAAACTGTTCTCCTTGCAGAAAGGTGAGAGGACTCCTTCCAGCATTACGTGCAGTTAGAATCTGAACATGGCCTCTGGGGTGTGGGGCTCAGTACGCTACGTCCCATTGTATGGGACCAAAAGCACCCACACCTAGGTGGGTGAATTGTAAAACACATCTTTTTTATCTTTACAGGTAAAGTAGAAGTGTGCAACCGAGGATTCCCACACTGCAGACTGGGGATATTCAAAGCATGCAAGTCTATGAAAGATCCAATGGTGGAGAAAAAGTGGTCTTCTAAAGGAATGAGTCTTGCATCCAAGGATAATGGTAGCAAATGTGGCTGCCCCCACTGTAACCAATTAGGGACATGTGTGAAATTAGTTTGCAAAAAGCAATTACGAGGATCTAGGTGAGGCGTAGACACTAGAGATTTAAGTAAAAAAGATGTCCATGGTTGAGGTGGATTTGCTGCACAGGGAGCACCGGGATATGAACAAAGCAAACCATAAAGGTGGGCAAGAACAGAACAATGGACTGGAAATAGCCATGGTGTAGTAATGCATTGAGAGTAGCGTGACTATGAAGGAAGCCCTGTTTCAGTCCAAGAAAATGTAAGTGAAAAGGAGGTGATTGACAGAATGGGTATGGAGAGCCACAAAAGTCCTGGCCAGGTCAGGTTACATGGCAACCACTAGACCCTTGTGGCTACAATTGGCACAAACGGAGAAAGAAGTCCCAACCCTTTCGCGCTCTGAAACACTTGTGTATGAGCGCGATATAAATAAATTATATCTTAGAACCCTTTGTTCTCCTTATTGCTTCTTGTGGCAGTGTAATATGCTCCTGAAATTGGCAATAAGAGAATGATTGCTTAAATGGAAAGAGAATGAGCAGTTAGGAAGATGGACCTACCAGCAATGGAGCGAAAGAGCCAGTGTAGTGGAGCCTCTAAGCAAAGGACAGCAGGCAAAGATGCCACTAGATACCAAGGGCTGCATCGAAAAAACAAAAGTGTAGTGCTCTGGACCAGAACCTAACCTTTTGGTTCCCAAGAGAATGACAGACATCATCCGTGTGCATCCAGGGTATGGCGCACCAGCGCAGATGAACAAAGGTGGGACAGTAAGGAGGATAGGCTTCACTGGAAACAGTGGCGGCTCATGAGCAGAAGCACTGCGTCCATGCAGGCAGTGGAAAGTAGAGGTTCAGTGGCTTAGCCCCAAGGTCGATTTACAAGACCAATGGATAACAGTGTTTCCATGCATTGCCAAGGCAGGGGGTACTGGCCAAGTTGAAAAAGGAACGATCGGGCAGGAGGCCTCCACCACTAGTGGCAGTCATTCCAGCTGCCTAAACCTGCCCACAGAGGTCAGGTGTCCCAAACCAGGGGCAATCTACAGGCTGATCATGTGACCCCCCGACAAGCATGAAGAAGCTCACTTAGGGCTGACATGCCCCGGGGCGTCCAGTTAAGGGTGGAAGGAAAAGGCCATCATTAAATGTAGATCTCAACTGCCTGTTAGCCTGGCCTGCCGCTTGGTACTACCCCGAAGTAATGGGGTTTGTGTTCTTGTATCATCTAGTACCATAACGCCCAGTTCTATGCTCTCTCCCCACACATTTACCCACCATACCCCTCCCCACACTGCTTACCCATGCAAGCACTCTTCAAAAACCTTGTAAAAAAAAAAAACGCAGAAGCACATGGGCATCAAAGAAAAAATTTAATTCAAACAAACCCAGCCACCACCTACTGAATGCTGTTATAGAAAATCATCCAAAAGAAAAAGTAAACATATTATTCTCCTATCATGTATACAATTGGGAAAAGTCACTGTCCCTCATTCTGAATAACTACTTGCTTACCAAACGGCAATCGAGCACCACTCTCAAAAGGACACATCAAACCAGATCCTACCATCCCCATCACCATCCACACATCAGGACAGATCCAGTTCCAGGCCAACCAGCCCACACTAAGAATGAAAATGCATGCTATACTAAGAGGTTATCACAATCAACCCAAAACCCCACTCAATGATTCAAAACAACTCATATACCAAAACTTCCAACAAAATTCACAAACAGCCCAAGCAAAAAGTACTCAGACAAATCCCAAACATAACAAAAGGCACACCCTACCTAACCAGTATTAATCTTATTTCTCCCCCCCATAGGTCACTCCACCGCAGGTGAAGAATACACAACACCACAAACCTAACTCCACCCCAACACTACTACACATCACTACACTCTATTCAATGCCCATTTCAAATCTACACAATAGCCCCACCACACTTATTGTCACCACCATCAATTCATGGTGAAGGGCAGAATTCCTACAAAAGAAAATAACCCTCTACCTACCGACTCGAAATCTCAGTTCAAGCAATGAAATCTGCCTGGAACCAACACCATACACAAGAAACAATCTTGAGGATCAGAATTCTCCCACATGGTATCCAAAACAAGAAACACCCTACCGAAAGAAATAAGCAATACAAAAGATCACTTAAGATTCAGAAAATCATTTAAAACCTGGCTCTTTAGCTCACTATCGGACGGGAACGAGTAAAAACACTGAGACACCTCTGGAAATGGAACAGGCCACAATGAACGCAGATGGAAGTAAGAAGCCGGGGAAGGAAATAACAGGGCATACCCACCCCCAAACCACCTCAAACTCTAGAATCCGCCAAGAATAGGCACCC
Source organism: Ambystoma mexicanum (assembly GCF_040938575.1). Lineage (NCBI taxonomy): Eukaryota > Metazoa > Chordata > Amphibia > Caudata > Ambystomatidae > Ambystoma > Ambystoma mexicanum. The sequence continues at coordinate 1,087,434,321 of NC_090927.1, read as the reverse complement.
TAGCCGCAGACTAGGGACAACTAACCAAGAACGGACACATGGACAGTGTAGTGCCTTAGCCCTGACTAAAAACTGAATTGCTGTGCCTCATCTTGATTGAAATTTGTTGCGCCATAGCCCTTATTGTAAACTGTTCTGCTGCCCACCCATACACCCTATAGCCATGATTAATCTAAACTGCTATTGCCCACTTAGTGTTGTAACCTGCCTCTTGGCCCTACTACCACCTATTATTACTTGTAAAATTGCTCACTATTGCGGTTTGAAAATTCACCACACCTCTCCACATGCCACGACATGGTTCTACCTACTGACTGCTAGCTGACATTGCTGCCCACTGCTCCATCCTAGCACATAATTTTGTCTAAAGTCACTAAGAAGGACCTCAGCCCTATCACAACCACTGTGCATACATTCTGCTTCACCCTCTTTGCATGCTGTCCCATTACAAACACCAAATCAACTTGTGCGTTACTACCACCTCACCACATCCCACCTGTACACTCTCCCCACGCCACTCTGTTCGCCTTTACTACCACACAACAATCTCACCACTCGCACAGTCATGTCTCACCTACTGCCCTGCCACACTATAGCCAGTAGACATCAGGCTCAGAGCCCGGACTCTACCCTTAGATCTCAAGTGTCTTCCCACATCTACTGCATCCAGGAATCAACGATTGGGCTCCCGCCTCAATCACAGCTATTCCACACACATCAAACCCACTACTGCACGTAAGTCTACACCTTCTCACTCAAGCATACTATCCATTAGGCCTACAGTCAACCTCAGATTCAACCTCTACACCCATCTCCACAGAAATTAAAACCAATCCTGTACCACTTATAAAACGTGGCCTCAACGTTTATTCCCTCCCAGCACACGCTCTAGAAATACAAAATCTACTAACCAATCTCAACCTCGATATTCTAGCCATCTCAGAAACCTGGCTACATGAGGCATCCAGCCCAGCTGTCACCCTTTCTCTCCCACCAGGCTACACCATCCTCAGACAAGACAGACCAGTTCGCCTAGGAGGCGGAGTAGCCCTCATTTCCAAAGACACCCTCCCTCTCACCCACAGGCTAGCAATTCTGACATTCTATCTGCTAAGCTTACGCTGTCCCCCAACAGTACCATCAACATACACATGCTTTATCGCTCCCCCCTAATCCCCCCCCCCCAGGTCTCCTGTTAAACTTTCAGGGCCACCTTATCCATTTACACAGCGACAATCTAAAAAGCTCCACAAAAACGCTACTGCTTGGAGACCTAAACCTAGGATTCAATGACGCCAAAGACTAAGCTGCTGCGTCTCTCGCCAAAGAACTCCTTGACCTAGGCTTCACACAAAAAGCCTCAAGCCCCACTCACTCCAAAGGCTGCTTTTTGGAATTGGTTGCAGACCATAATTGCCTCACCTCCAATACAGCCATGTCATGGACGGACCACAATTGTATTGAATTCTCCCTTCCCATCACCGCCTATTCAGAAACCCCCAGCCCTGCCCCCGCAGCTAAAGCAAGAAGTTCTAAGAAACTCACCCAGGAGAACCTCTGCCCACATTTGAATATCCCAGCACTGCCCTTCCTTCTCCATTGACCCCAACACCCTAGCAGACATTTACAAAGACACTCTCACCAAAGCCATCAACGCTATAGCTCCACTTGAAAGCAAAAAAGAAAAAAGTCCCTGCACGCCAACGCGTGGTTCACAGAAAAACTGCAGGCCCTCCACTCCCATAAAAGGGCAGCTCTAAAAAACTGGCAATCTAACCCTAGCGTCACTACTAAAAAATGCTTTGATATAATCTCCAGCCGATACAAGGCCACCATCACCAACGCCAAAGCTAACTCCTTTAATGCCTGCATCTCAAATGCCAACTCTCAATCGTAGGAAATCTTTGCCATCTTCAACGAGCTCATATCACCTTTTAATTCCCCAGACGAGATCATCAAAGATGAAGCATGGTGTGCCAGTATTCAATCGGCCATGCTAAACAAAAATGATCTCCTGGAGACAAAAAAATCCAAGACCACTGCAAAACACTACCTCACCACCCCGGATCTAAACAAACAGTCTCCATCCCATCTCACAACTTCACCAAACCATTCTTCAGCGACATCACTGAAACAGAAGTTATCAACCACCTTTAAAACCTAAAACCGTCCATGTGCAAAGGGGACATTTGTCCACCTAAGCTCATCAAGGAATGCGCCGACATTCACGCACCGCTCCCGACGGCCTTCATCAATGCCTCTTTCAGATCAGGCAGCATCCCAGAAAGCCTAAAAGAGGCATGGGTTCGCCCCCTCCTGAAGAAGCCCACTCTAGACCCATCACAGCCCAATAACTACCGACCCATAACCACTGGGCCCTTCCTCAAGATTTTGGACAAAGCCACCCATAGCCAGATCCAGCACTTCCTTGAAGTTCACTCCATCCTCGGAACCAGACAATCTGGCTTCAGCAAAGGACATGGCACGGAAACAGCTCTGGCGGATTTAAAAAATCAGATCACCCAAATTATGGACAAAGGAAAACCAGCCCTATTGCTACTCCTTGACCTCTCTGCCGCTTTCGATTTAGTGGACCATAAGACTCACCTCGCATTTTACCCATTTGGCCAACTTCTCTAAAGAAGCAGCTCTTTGTTTTGGTCACCTTCTTGAAAGGCAGGGCAATGAAAGTATTTTCCAACGCAGCCCCCACAACCATCCACTGCGGAGTCCCCACAGTGCTCCTGCACAGCACCCACACTGTACAACTTGTTCACGAAGCACCTCTTCGACAAGCTCGACGCACTTGGTATTGCGTATACTTATTACACTGACGATAGCCAGGTACTACTCCCACTCACTGGAATCTATAATAAAAAAAAATGATTCTAAAGCACTTCACCTAATATATTCCACCATCCAGGCCTGGACGGCAATCAATGGTCTCTGCCTCAATGGAAAAAATACGAAAATCATATTAGGTCTAAAAAAATACACTAGACAAACTCGACAGGCATTACGCTAACTTCGCAATCGACCACACATTCATCCCCGTCTCCACATCCGTGAAAACTCTAGGGGTACACAGACTCCACACTATCCATGACCAGACAGGTCAGCATCATCACTTACGCCTCAGCACACACTACAAAGCTAATAAATGCCATAAAAACTTACTCATCTAAGCCCAACTGTCTTTCAATAGCTATAGCCACCTTTGGTGCCAAACTAGACTATTGTAATGCCCTTCTAGCAGGTACATCTGAAAGAAACCTACATCGACCCCAAATCACACAGAACAATGCGCTCCGAGCAGCCTTAAGTATCCCCAAAAAGGAACATATCTCCCAGGCCAGACAGGCAGCTCGCTGGTCAAAGAGCGCATCACTTTCAAAATCCTTACCCTCACCCACAAATGCTTCACCCTCACAGCTCCTTCCTATCTATCGGAGACTATAGAGAAGTTCACATCCATTCGGCCCATCAGGAACCAATACACTGACCAACTTCACAACCCACGCATCAACCGGTCTAAAGCTGGTGGGTTAGGCTTCCCCTACATTGCAACCAGACTATGGAACGCACTACCCATTGACATCAGAACAGAAAGCTCACTCCCTGCTTTCTGTAAAAAACTCCAAACCTCCCTCGGATTGCCCTTCTCTCTCATAAGCTTGCATTGTATACTGTTTTCTGCTTTTCTCGAATCTTTAACTAAGAAATATGCCTTTGACAACTGCCACGATGCTACGCTATCCCTCATGCTTGTACTGTAATGTGTGTGATGCTTCTCAAATTTTCTGTAACCAAGTGATCTGTCTGTAACAAGCGCCACAATGCCTCTGGGCTGTTGCGCGCTCTACAAATTCGAATAAATACAGTTGGAGCACCAACTAATCGTGGGGAGGGAACCAGCCCTATAAACACAGAGACCACGGCATCCAACCCCCCTAGCAACCTACAAAAGTTGCTAATACCATAGAGTTCCCAGCCCAAGGTGAGGAGTGGGGGGCATTTAAATCTTTCCCACCCTTGGACCACCAAACAGTTTCAAAGAGACCAGACCACTGGCGCAGAACGCTCAGAGGGATAGAGTCGAACATCCAAAAAGCTACAAGGTAGGAAAAGCCCCACTAACCCAACTGCTAAACCTCAAGTCTACTCTGCACACATCTCTCAAACGCTAAACAACCACGTCATCCTTGCACAGCAATACAAACCTACTTCACTACACCGCAACAAAACAAACCACGCAGTCTTGCTCAAAAGCACATGGGAGCCTACCGATCCATGAACTAGACCCATGCTCCGCGAACGGTGCTAACCAGACTGTACCTGCCAACAGCACATCGCAATGTTTTTCTTGCTCTACCTTTGTCCCGCTATACCCCACCAACACACCCCACCCCGTTACATTTCAGAGCCGCGATAGCACCACGGGACTCCGGTGGTGATAGTGCGCAGTATAAAATATCCTGTAATATTAACATCCCAACAGCCAACTTTGAAAGTCTTGTAATCAAACTAATCATCAACCCTCCATTGGCCTAACATTGTCCTCATCTACAGACCTCCCGGCCACAACCCATACTTCCAGAACAGATGGGACGACTCCTTTCTTGCCAACATCTCTATTAGCACAAATACATTCCCCTTCCGAGGCAATATCAACATCAGACAAGATTATCTCAATGACAATGAACCTCCTCTCTCAAGGCCACAAACACTCATGATAATGTCAATGCAATGCCCTTTCTAATCTTCAAATCTGCAAAACAACTTTTACTGCACGAGCATGGACCAACCATTACCTCCTCACTACCACTGGGTCACATTACACTCCCTCAAACTCATACACAAAACCTAGAAAATGTCCTTCAGATCAGTGAAAATATCAGCCCCAAAAACCTTCACCAGGAATCTCTTGCCAACTCCATACAGTTCCTCACCACCCCAAGACATATTGGAAAACATTTACCACAAAATCACAAGTACACTCGACACCAATGCTTCCTTATTAACACGCTGACCCAAACCACCAGAAAAAACACACCCAGCAAATGGGTTGACACTGATCTAAACCCTCATAAACGCGCACTTAGAAAAACATAACGCAAATGGATAAAAACCAAATCAGAAAAGGACAAACTTAACATACTTAATGTAAAAAGAAATAATTTCATCAATCACCAGTTATCAATCCCAAAAAGAAGAAGTCTTCAAAATATACTGCCTAATCGACAACCTTGAACAAACTCTCCACTCCTACCGAAGACTATGCTGACAATATAGCGCTAGCTTTCCACACAAAAAAAAAGAAAATACAGAAGACTGACTAAAGACAATTTAAATCTGAATAAACCATCAACAACCCTACCTCTCAACCTTATCAGTCCACCTACGTTCTAATCCTTCACCCCTACTTCAGCATAGGAAGGAGGAATGAACCCGAAAGCTCTCTCCACCCAAACAGACTATTGGCTATGGCTCCATACTAGCAAGAGAATAGATCCCTACTATAACCTCACATAGCAGAGCTCAGTAATGCCTCACTCAACTGGCGTGTACCCCACTGAGTTAAAAAAAAAAAAAAAGCAATAGGTAGACAATTCCTAAAAAAAAAAATATTTTGATTTTAAAAAAGAAAAAAAAAAACAGACCACTATAGACTAATCCTGAATCTACAGTTCATAGCATAAATCATGGCGAAACTAGCATGCAACTAACACACACAACTTCCTCTACGTATCAATCCAGTTTCAGACCCCACAGAAGAACTGAAACCACACTTCTATATATGGGAGAACACATCCTACTTGCACTAGATAACACTCCTAACCTCATCTAGCCTTCCAGACCACTCTTCAGTGTTTGACATCAGTTACCCGTAGTTCTTAAAGAGGTGCATTGCAGTCTTTCCTCCAAAACAGCACAACCACAGTAAAAGTCGGAGATGTTAGATCAATCTCTAGGGAAATTAACCAAGGAGTGTCTAACCACCATCTCCAAGGCCTTCAATGCCTATATCTGGTCCCTCGAACTCCTAGAACAATTCACAACAACATTTCAAGGATAAGCAGACACACAACTTGCCTTATCCATTTCACCAAACATTCAATCCAACAACATCATCCAATTCCTCACAGCCATACAAAAATAAATGCCCCAAAAAAACTTATGCCTCAACCAGAGCATGACAGAGGCATGGTCTTTGGCACCCAACACATACACCACATTCCTTTTATATGGCTCGTTGACTTAGGAAACCCCACCTTCCCCTTCAGAAGCACCGATCTGTGGGAATCCTAGTGGACACAGACCTATCCCTTAAACAACACACAAAAGACCACACAAGAAAAACAAAATTCCTCCAACACATCCTCAGAAAGATATTCCCCTTAATTAGAACTTCACCAAAAAAAAAGATCACCACAAATGATTAGAAGAACAAGTTACTTACCCTAGGTAACGTTCTTTCGACTGGATGTTCCTCCCATTCTAGCGTCAGCTGCTTCAGAATTTTGTTTTGCGGTAGAGGACACTGTGCGTCGTCGACTCTATGTCCGTAGACGGCCTCCGTTCCCCATCGAGGTTGACATCGACTGTCTAAATAGCACTCACTGCGCCCGTTACTTTAGTTGCCAGTTTTTTCGCTCACAGAATATAACCCAGCATTTGTGAGGTCACAAAGACCGACGCTAAAGGACGAAATGTGTAATGCATGGAAATTTGACTGAAGGGTAGGATGCGAGGGTCGTTGAGGAATGCATGGGAGGAACATCCAGTCGAACGAAAGTTACCAGGGTAAGTAACTTGTTCTTCGAATGGATTGTGTCCTCCCACATGTTCCACATCTATTATAGCCTCACAAAGCAGTATGGTACTAGAGGAAGGAGTTTGACTTTTCATGGTCGGTCATGAACGCTGTGAAGTACAGCTTTTCCAGAACCAGTCACCTTTACGGAGGCAGAATCTATACAATAATATTTTGTTAAGGTGTGAACTGATGGCCAAGTGGCTGACGGACAGATGTGCTGGATCGGCACCCCTCTTTGTAAGGCAGATGAAGTAGCCACGTCCCTTGTGGAATGAGCCTGTAAGTCGACAGGGGCATCTTTACTGGCTAGTCTAACACTTGGTAATGCATAAAATTATCCACCGGGTTAAGTTTTGTTTAGGAACTGCGAGACCCAGTTTGTGTTCGGTATATCCAATAAAAAGTTGATCATCCTGTCTCAGCTTAGCCAAATGAGAAACATAAAATTTCAAAGCTCTTTTGGAGTCGAGCCTGTGAAGCCTTATTCCTCCTTACTAGGGAGAGACAGTGGGTAAAAAGTTGTTGGTACAAGCTTTCTGCAGACCTTTATCCAAAATGCTCGTCAGATCATCCTGCTCAAAGGGTGCAGCTGGTCTCCCCCAACCCAGCTATTCTGTTACATTATTCATAAGTTGTCTGTAAGACGCCTCCGCATGATCAGACGGATCAGCTTTCCCAAATTCAATGTCGGGGGGAAGTGTCAAGGCCACTTTCACTCTGAAGATTTTCATGTAGATGTTTCATTCTCAACTCTTTAGATATTAAGGTCTCAGGATGTTGCATACTCCAGACCAAAAGGTGGAGTGTCTTGATCTGATGGTTGGTGCCTCGGCAGAGGCTTGAAAGACGTTGATTTCCTTTGAGTGCATTCGAAGGGTTGAGGACTGGGCCTCTCAAGTGGAGACCTTGAGGGCTCTAAATGGGTCAAGCTGCTTTTCACTCGGGCGCGAAGGTGCACAGGTTCTGGCCTTTTTGGCATCTTTTTTGGCCTAATCCTTCGAAGGGGTCAGGCGGCCTTCTCGAATATTTTTATCATTTGAAGCCCAAGGGGCTCCAAATATAGCTTTTGAAGCCGGTTTACCTGGCCAGGCTACTTTGCATTTAGGCAAGGAGTCGAGGACGGATACTTGTGACATTATTTCTTAGATTTTTTTGGAAGACGAAGAGGAATGGCAAAAACCGCTTTGAGACCATGAATTTTTCTTTGAACGTTTCCCTCAACGGCGACTCAGACTTCAATTAGTTAGACGAACGTCTTTTGGAAGGTGTTGTGGAAGGGAATTTTTGAGGGGTCTAACCGCAGCGAGCTTTCCCTTTCGCTCCTTGAACACCTTCCCTGTCATGGACTGGCAGGGTCCACAGTCAGCCGTCCTGTCGTTGGTGCATACGCACCATAAACTGAAACGATATCAGACATTTTCTACCCACAGTCGACATATTTTTGGTCTTCAGGGTAGAGGATGCAGACATTTCAGATAATCGTCAGATAACAATCGCGCCATATCCAAAGCAGAAAAACGGAACTGAAGTAACGGGTGCTGTGCATGCTATTTATACTGTCAAAGACAAGAAAAAATCCCAAGTGGCTGGCGCTGGAATGAAGGTATCAGATCAGGAATGCATGGGAGGACACAATCCAATCGAATGCTGCAAGACTCTCTGTATCGGGCAGTCCTCGGAAAAACATACAAATCGCTCCAAATTATCCAAAATAAAACTGCAAGGTATGTACTAAACCTCATGCCTTACTATCATATTACTCCAGTTCGAAAAACAATCAACTGGTTAACCATCAAAGCTAGACTAGATAGAAAAAATGCTAAACATTAGCCACAAGACCATCCACTCTTGCAGCCCCTCATGCTTCCAATCACTCCTTAAGCTTGCCATCCCACACAGCTACACACAATCATCAAATAAGACTAAATTAACACCTCTCCAATTTCAGCGCAAAAGAATTAACTTTCAATGGCCCCACCCTATTGAACAATCTAACAGACTACATCTGACAAGAACCCCAAATTCAACACCTTGAACTGGTACACTACCAACTTTCAAACAAAAACCTACCACTATCTTATTCAACCTTCAGACACCGAACACCTCAGCTGAATCACTTCACTCCCCCGCCTTCAACCAGATACCCCCTTTTACAACCATATTTATTTATATATAGAGGAGGAACAATGATCTTTTGATCACAAAAGGACATGCCTATGCATTCTCACCAGGTTGTGGAGGGGAGTAAATGGAACAGTCACCGGGGATAATACATAAGTGGACATAAATAGATTAAGGACAACCAACATTGGACATTTTTAAGTGCAGGTAGGTGGTACGGCCAGCTGGGCTAGGGATGGGACCATGATGGGTAAAGTGCTAGCGTGGAAGCCATGGAAGTAAGGGACAGTGGCAGGTTAGAGGCGAGAACAAAAGTTAGCAAGCAGGCAGATGAGAGATCGGTTAAGAGGGTAACTGAGGCAAGGAGGTAACCTTTTAGTTTGGTTTTCAACAAATCCATGTGGACTGTTTCTCGAATGTCCGAGGAAGAGAATTCCATGAAAGTGGAGCAAGAACAGAAAAGAGCGGAAGCGAGAGGAAGTACAGGGAGGGCAAGGAACCACAAGGGTAGTCGAGGAAGCAAAGCGGAGAGAATAAGAAGGCTTGCAGAGTTAGATAGAGGAGGATAGATACAATGGTATCCATCCTGGATTACCGTGGATATATTTGTGAACCAGGAAAAGAAAGATAAAGATGGCCCTGTTTTGCATAATCAGCCATCCAGCCTGGTGTCTGTACGAGAAAGTAGGTGTGAAGTGAGGGAGTTGTAAGAGTCCCAGTAGCAAAGTTAATGATATTGTCGAGAGGAAAGAAAGCAAAGTTGGGGAGACCAAAGAGGATGCTAGCACAGTAGTCCAGTTTAGAGAAGACAAGAGTGGTTAAGAGATGCTTGGCGGTCTTAAAAGGAATGAGGTGTCCCATTGTCCTAATATTTAGGGGGTTGAGGCGACCTGCTGTTTCAGTTCTGGAGATGAAAGTAGATAAAATGTGAGAAGGGTCATAGATGACAGGTTTCCAGCTCAAGACGAGTAGGGCAGAGGGTCAGGCAGGCCTCCAGATAAGGTGCGTACCAGACCTTTGTACACATGAAAATCTTGTAAATACGACAACTTTATTATTTTCCTGTGTACATTTACACACAGGTTTAGAGCAGAGGGCAGTGCAAAGGTCAGGTTACTTGACAGAAACCAGAAGGCTTCTTTTGATTTTTATCTACATGGATGTAATTGCAAGCCACCTCTGAAACAGAATGTATTTCTCTGAAGCCTTTCATAAAAAGAAACACTGATAAAAAGGAATGGTTTCTTTCCATTCAGCTTCAGAAGCACTGCACATATTTTCCTACGATTTTAGGATTGTATAATTAATAAGATGGAAAACTAAGTTGCAATTGAGAATTAATAATTTGTAATAAATTATGCCTTTTTCCCCCCATTGAAAGCAAACCAGTATTGCACAATTGTATTTTTCCAGAGTTCCTGTGCTGTGTGCATAATAATACAGAGGCAGATCATTTTTACACTTATAAATTACACTCTAATTATTAAAAAAAAAAAGTGTGTAAAATGATGACTACGCACAGTCTAGTTTACATCCATTCAACCTTGCAGTGAATGGGGTACATTACTATACATGTTCAGTGGCAGCAGAGTCTTTGCTCAAGGGCGAGTGATTGTCATTACACCAATCACAGGTGTTCTAGCCTCTCAAATCCTCAAGACTACAATTAAAACATCCAAAACCGGACTCTCCAGGAAGTGCAAGCACTGTTCAAAAAACAAATGAAAGTTACATTGGTAATTGAAATAGAAACTCAGCAAAAACTGTCCCTGTGATAATCCAGATAGGTATTTAACTTTATGTAGCGCTTAATAAATGGCTTGTCCAACATAGGTACTGTGATTATTATACCTCAGTCGACACCAATCGACCTCTGAAAGATGTTACCCAATAAGCTAGCTCAGCCGGTTTAGCACTTGTTGCTGCATCTGTGCGTGATCTGTAGGTTGCAGGTTCGAATTCTGGCAAGTCCAACTCAGCCTTTCATCCTTTCGGGGTCGATAGAGTACCGAAGCCTAACTGATGAGGCCGAACAAGGCTGAAACACATGTATGGGGTTGCTTTTGGTACTTTTGTTCAGAGAGGATTTGCCATAGCATTTCGGTGCTGGACTGCCCATGTGGGCGGGACAAAGACTGATATGCAAATGGATATTTCCCATCTGTGAAAGGTACAGTGAGCAAAAAGCATGTGCTGCAAACTCATCTCAGAACAGGTTATCATGCCATGTTCCTTCTGGAGAGGAGCGCCTGCTACCTTTTTTGGAGTACCGAATTTGGTTTGGTGAGAATTGTGATAAATATGTTCTATGTAGCCATTTGACCATTATATTAGATATAGAATTTAGCATGGAGTCCTTGCCTCTCTGCACTGTTGTATCATAAGATTGGCATACCGTTAGGTAGTAATAGCTCCAAGAAATGAGGACTTCATTAAAAACAATACAGCTCATGTTTGCTTTACTATGTAATTGGCTAGGGTTCTGTGATTTCAACATTTAAATATATACAGGAGAGATCAATTGGCCAGACGGAGAAATAATGAAAGGTGTATTCTGTCACAATGCAGAAAGCTTCCGCTTAGTATTGATTTACATACAGTTTTTGCACAGGTCGGTTAGTTTTCCCATACATTTTACTCTCTTGCAAAGGAGAAGTAATTTTTACTCTCTGAAAATCACATTTACTCTTGAAGTTTAAACATAGGGAGTAAAATACTCCCACCTCAAAGTCTTATCTGGAGCACTGGAGTCAGGTGGGAACTTGATAGGCAGAGGAAGGGATGAGCAAGAGAACATTTGGCATGGAAGAGCACCTCTGTTTTGGTAGAGTTTAACATCAGAGAGTTTAAAGCCATCCAATATATAATGGCAGAGAGATAGTTGGACATTTTAATAGAGAGATCAGAGAAGAGCTCAGGAAAAGAGAAGATTTGGTTGTCATCCGCGAACAATTGGTAAGAGAATACAAAGGAGGAGATTAGGGCCCCAAAAGCAGAGGTGTAGAGTGTAAAGAGGAGCAGGCCCAAAACAGAGCCTTGTGGGCAAGGTAGGATTCCTTCCACGAAAGGTGGCTAAGATCTACAGTAGCCATTGTTTCGAAAGGCTTATGGCACAAGCCCGTAAGAACCACATTCAGATCCCACATCAGATGCGGTTTGCGAACAGGAGAATAAAGACGCATAAGACCTGCAAAGTGCCGTTTAATCACTGGGTTTGATAGTGAGAAAGAGCACTGGTCCGTGGCTAGTTAGGCAGCCACAGCCGAAAGATAAGTCCTGCATGACAGGACATGAATGCCTGACTCTGCAAGGAGAGACGAAGGACAGCACTGTGTCAATCGTAGCCACCCTGGGGTCCAACTGTTTGGCTAAGCACCAGTGACAGAACCAAAGCCACTTGCTCTTATACTGCGACCTCGTTGAGGGCTTCCTGGCTGCCTGAATTATGCGCATGTTGTCAGCAGACAGGTTGAGATGTTCTAAAGATCTGAACTCAGGCACCATGCCGCCAAGCTGAATGATTTTGGGGAGGGGTGCCACAGCTGTCGATCTCTCTGGTGAAGCAGATCGGGAAGTAGCGGAAGCCCTGATCAGTGCACACACCGACAGATGTTGAAGCTCTGAAAAACAGAACCTGGCCGGCCACCACGGAGCTATGAGCAGAAGAGAACAATTCACTGTGTTCTTCAGCTTGCAAATCGTCCGATGAATCAGAGGCGGGAAAGCATAGGCCCTCATGTTGTGCCATGGACTCTCGAGAGCATCTCCCAGAGAGGAAGCTCTCAGCCTGTTTCTGGAGGTATACAGAGGAAGTTTGTTTGCCGAAGTTGCGAAGAGGTCCACTTCCGGAGTGCCCCAACACAGGAATATCTGCAAGAGGACCTCCGCTTTCAATTCCCACTCGTAGCTGACCATTGTTTGTCGGCTGAGGGCATCTGCCGTGACGTTCAGCTGGCCCAGGATGTGTACTGCCACCAGCCAGACACCATGCTGAACTGCCCATTCCCAAATCTGAATGGCCAGATCCACAAGAGGAGGAGACTTGGTGCCCCCCCCTGCTTGTTGATGTAAACATGACCACCACATTGTCCGTGCGGACACGAACCACCTTGTTGACAATGACTGGCCTGAACGCCTTGAGCGCCAGGAAGATCGCCAGAAGCTCCAGATGATTTATATGAAGGAACTTGTAATGTGGCGACCAGAGGTCGGAGACCTGAAGAAGATCCCACCCCACAAGGGAGGAGTCCGTTGTGATCGTCACCATCGGAGCGGGGTCTTGGAAACCTGCACCCACCGACAGGTTGCTGAGAGACGACCACCACACAAGGTCCACTCATGAAAGCTGGAATCGATATTATCTTGGAGTCCGGATCCACAGCCTGACGCCAAGAACTCTGAAGAGCCATTTGCGTCCGCCTCATCTTGAGTCGAGCAAGGGGTAGAGCCAATACACGAGGCCATGGAGCCCAGAAGCCTCTGTGCAGTCGGAGAGCATGTCGGCCTGGTGGTTCCAAACATCTATGTCCAACAGATCCGCTATTCTTTCCCCAGTCAGGTAAACTGTGCAGTCGATCGTGTTCTAACGGAAACCCAGGAAAGTCAAGTCCTGAGAGACCATCATGGAAGATTTCCACCAGTTCACCGACAGCCCCAGGTGAAACAGGAGCTGGAGGAGGGGTCCCCACAGGTGGGTCAGGGGTCTTCATTTTAGCCTTAACACAAGTAACCTCGGCCGAGCCGTTACTGTGTGGCCTAAAATGTTTCTGTGACATCGTAACAGCCTAACTAGCCTTCGAAGGAAGGACCTCGGCACTGCCGGTGACGGAGGGATTACGGGCTAAAACCTCACTCCGTGCCCCCTCAACAGAACTGAGGTCTCCTCAAGAGCAGGAACGATGAGGAACACACCTCACCGACAAGACCTTAACAGGCCTCTCAGAACCGTTGGTTACCTTAGCCTCTAAATGACAGGCCTCAGACCAGAGTCCGGTAAAAGCCCCCTCACAAGGGGCCTCCAAATTTTGTTTGGTGTCAACAACCTCAACCGAGGACTCAGGGCGTACCCCAGTGATTTTACGGCAAGCTCCAACCAAGGAGACCTCGAAGCAAGCTCCGGTACCCGATGCCTCAGTAGAACTGGGCCCACAAACAGCCCCCACAGGAGGGGCCTCGGAATGTAATCCGGTGTCAATAGGCCCCTTACGGATGCCCTTGGAGAAAACTCCAGTAGAATTTTTAGGCCTGGAAGGCACCTCAGGGCTAGCCCCGGTAATAGAGCTTTTGACACTCCTCCCGGACCGGGAAGACCCTGGAAAGGAGTCCCCCGGCCAGGGTGCCCTAAAAGGTAAAGAACTCACCGGGCGTTTCTTTTTTTCGTCGATGAAAGTTTGAAAATGCGCCGGGGGAGTATGTTGAAACACCTCCCCCCACCACTCCAAACGACGTTGAAGTGCCCGGACCGAAAGGGTGTCGCAACAAAAGCACGAGTCCCACCGATGGTCCGGACCCAAACACTAAGCGCAGAGGATGGGGGTCCGCCCTAGCGAAGCGTCGCGGACAAGAACAATTAGGAAAGTCTAGCTGAAACGGCACAGACGGACTACCACGCGACCGCTAAGCAAGAGAGGAGGACTGGAAGGAAAAAAATCTTCTGAAGATGCAAGTGCGTCCAGTCCCGAGCGTGCAGAGAAAAGGATAGATGGCTATGGCTGCATGCGGTACTCCGCATAAAAAGAGAGGAAGGACACATTTTTGAAAAATGTGATGCTTTTTACAAAGTGCTCCGGTCCCGTCCCACAGGACGGAGGAATGTCCCATAAGTATGGAGGAAAGGGGACAGGATGTAGGAGTATCTCAAATCTAGGTGTGTTCTTCCACATCTGCCAATTTTATTGTGAAACCTAGGCCTTTGTGCCACTTTACAGGAATCTCAAATCTAGGTGTGTTCTCCCAGATCTGCCCATCTACTGTGAAACCTAGACCATCCACACACTAGAAAGGAATCTCCATTCTAGGTGAGCTCTCCCATACATGCCTACTGTATTGTGAAACCTAGACCTTCTCCCACTATACAGGAATCCCAAATCAAGGTGTTCCTCTTATATCTGCCTATTGTATTGTGAGACCCATCGGCCCTCCCACTAGACAGGAACCTCGAATCTAAGCGTGTTCCCCCCCTTGCATGCCTTTTGCCAAACCCAGGACTTTCCCACTATCCAGAAACACCCAGCTAGCCACCGAAAGCAATTGCTTTGAGCAAGATCATTGCCCCAGTTAAACGCAAACCCACAGTCTAATTTCAGGAGCTAGACATTCCAACTGCGCTACCCTCCATCGAACCCCTTAGTAATCGGACCTTGCCCTGCTTAGACCCTCTGCCATCAGAAGGTAGAAGACTGGATCTGTAAACCACTACCCGGCCAACCGCCGTTGAAACCTTAAGCTGTCCAACCCACATCCTGTAACTAACCAAACCAGGAACCCCCCCCACATCTACAGCTCAGTCTTATACAGAGACCCCACCCAACATACAAGAGCAGCCCTCAAGAGCACCTCCACCGGCGGATCATAACCAACCTACAAAGACACAAGCCCACAGAGTGCAAACCAATATAATAGCGGAAGAGGCCAAAACTCAGCAACATCGAAACCACACATGGTCCTAACAGGCGGGCTACAGTCCCTGTACCCAAAACTCTGAGCAATCGCACCACCAACGGCCCAAAGATGCCCCGACACAGGACTCGACGCCACCAAAGAGAAACTGAACAAAGAACAAACCAACCAGATACACACCAGATACTGCTACAAATACAGAACACACGCCGGAAAAAATCCTGGCCAACGAAAGAAACATCACGAGAAGAGAAAAATACTTATATCGAACACCGTACCTCGAACCCGCCTCACAACCTCAACAACTCATCATCGATAAGTCCAGGAAAGCCGAGTACTGACCGGTACCCAACAGGAAGAGAAGATCCAAGAAGAGAAAGGAACGAAACCATCTCCCCTTATATCACAAAAACACAAGGGCACCCCGAGCAACCACATCAAAACATAGAAGATGAAGAAGCAGAAGAATTTATCATCAACCCAACAATCAACCTAACAGATCGTTTCAGCGAGAAGACAAAGCTAGGATTAAAAAACTATTCTAACCACGTCAAAAAGACCCACTGCAACCTAATCAAAGCCATATCAATGTCCAAACATGCCACAGAGATTTTTGAGCTCTTATGCGACGGTGGTATCTACATCCTATTCATAACCTAAACATAGCTAGACGGTAACTACAAAACCACATTGCATACCTGCATCCCTGACTACTTCAATTGGTCACAAGTAAACTGGAAAAACAAAAGAGGACGACTGGCGATAGCATACAAGGAACACCTCAAAATTACAACGGATGAACGACTAAACATCAAGAACTGTGAAACTCTGATCTTTCACCTAACAGCAAATCCCAAAACAAACCTCACATTCGTTCTGGTAAACAGACCACCAACATACGATGCGCCCTTCACCGACGCATTGGCTGAAGCCATCACCAACCTAGCCTTCGAGCAGGAACTCCTGTTAATCCTTGGAGATTTGAATATCTGGTTTGACGACGAATCCACTAACTGCAGAAATCACTAGCCAAACAACTGAAGACAATGAAACTACAACTAATCAAAGGAGCAACCCACAATGCAGGACATATGCTAGACGCAATCTTCGCCAACAAAAACCTCATCACCACGATGCCACCATTACAGATCCTCTGGAGTAACCACCTCGTCATCCCTTTGGTGATCACACTCCCCACGACAACAGCCAAACAACCCAACAAACTGCCAACTATCATGAAAAGAAACTGGAGAGCCATCAGAGCTAGCAACTTAGCATAACTACAAATCAACAAACCATCACCAACGACCATGGACAAAGCGGACCTCGAAAGAAAAAAATAACTACTTCATAAATGGATTGCTGGAACAATCGACGGGATCGCAAAGGAAAAACCTTTCGGCCCATCATGCAAAAGAGCGACAGCAAAATGGTTTACCCCACAACTCCGCGTCATGAAAAAAAAAAAACAGGAAGCTTGAACTAGAACGGAGAAAACAAAACGATCAGGTGAAGAAATTACAACTCTACCGACAAATCCACTCATACAAAAAAGAAATCCATGAGGCCAAAAAGTAATACTACGACAACAGAATCACCAAAGCCACCAACACCAGAAAGGAACTGTTTAAAATCATAAACGAAATGAGAAACCCTCCTGGCTGCAACAACACTCCGATACCTTCACTGAAGCTATGCAATGACCTTGCAGACCACTTCAAAGAAAATCACCACCATCCATCAGATCATACAAAGCAGACCGAGCAAATGCAACATGCAACCCATCCAGCCATCAGAGGATCACCAGAACAAACTCTGAAGGTTCCCCCCAAATATCAGCGGAGACATTTATCAAGATTTTAAGCAACAGCAACAAAGCAGGCTACCCCATGGATCCATGCCCACCCAGACATACACAAAATCAATCCTCTCACAAGGAACGCCCATGGAATACTACAGAAACCTCTACAACCAAACACTTTCAAGAGGGAAAGTCCGCGATCGTTCGAATCGGCATACATCAAGCCGCTCCTCAAGGGCACAGCAGGAAAACTGGAATACCTTTCAAACTACAGACCCAAATCCAACATCCCATACCCAGTGAAATGACTCGAGGCATAAGTCTACAGAATAACACAAGAATTCATAGAAGAGCAACAGCTGTTGGACCAAGCACAAGTAGGCTTCAGACCCATGAGGGGAGAGGAAACTGCACTGGTTTCAATATGGGACGATCAAAAGACCAGGGCAGACTCGGACAAAATCACAACTCTAATACTTCTGGACCTTTCCGCAGCATTTGACACAGTTAACCATGAAATCCTCATCGGGAGATTGGAAAAATAGGAATCATCGACGCAGCCCTACTATGGATGAAATCCTTTCTAACAAACAGATCAGAAACCGTTTGGATCAAACCTTTCAGATCTACTACAAGGGAATCCACTTGCGAAGTACCATAAGGATCACCCTTCTCCACATTGCTCTTCAACATGTACCTGATGCCACTAATCAAAATCAAAAAACACGGCCTCACATGCTACAACTACGCAGATGACACAGATCATTTACAAAATACAAGATACACTAGAAGAAAACAAAACGCTGAATGACTGCCTACAAGAGCTCTGCAGCTGGATGAACACAAACAGCCTCACACTCAACCTGGGCAAAACAAACAGTGGTGATAGGCAAAAGCGAGGAAAACAACCACTACATCCCGTGGCCGACAGAACTGGGTACAGCATCGACTCCATCAACGATAGTTGTCCATTAAGACGCGCAGGTTTTTTTACTAACACTTGAGCCACAAGTAAACGCCATAATCAAGAAATGTTTCTTCCTGCTACACGCAGTAAAAATGATCCTACCATTCCTCTGGTTCACCCACAAAACTCACTATTATCGCACTCATGTACAGAGTAGTCTATGCCAACAGCCTGCACCTAGGAATGCTAGAATGACTGGTAAAAGAAATTCAGCGCCTCCAAAACGCTGCGGCAAGACTCCTGCTCAGACTACCACGAAGAGAACACATTACCCCAGCGCTGAAAACGTTACACTGGTACCAATAAAAGAGCAGTCCACTGCCAAGGAGCAGAGTTCCCAAAGAAAAACAAACATGTACCGTCGGACAAGATCACTCATATCTAGCAACAACATTCACTTAGAACCAAAACCTAACAATAAAAGAAAATTTGGAGGGTCATATTTCGCTCACCTGGCAGCTTCAACCTGGAATAACCTACCAAAAAACATACATAACACAAGGGATCATCTGGAGTTCAGAAAACTACACAAAACCTGGCTCTTTGCTCCAGATTCAGAAGGAAACATCTAGGAAGCAGGGACCCTAAGGGAAACGTGAATCCCCTGGTAGGAAACATTAACCCTAACCTGGTCCACCGTTATCAAAGCAGGGGTGGGTGCGCACTGCATGTCCACACACCGCCAATCCTAAAGGGAGCTTGGATAGGTGGGAACAACCGACCGGATGGGCAGTGAGGCACCAGTCCTCTGACCAAAACATTACCAGCCGCAGTGGAGGGGAACTAGCGTAAAGGAGCTAGATACACAAACCACTGGAGTCGCACAAAGGAGGGTTCCCACTCTGCAACATGCCTGCCAACTAGACAGAGAGAATACAATACCAAACACACATGATAACCATAGAGGTTGGGTGCAGAAACGCAAAGAGAAAGTGGTAGGAAATCAACAAAATATTTGAAAAATAAGAACCGTACCTTAAGCCCTCAACTTTCTGCATACTCACAATACAGAAATTCAAACTACCACCTCTCTGCACAGCAATCCGCACGCACCTCACCACATTGCAACAACAGACTAACACCACATTGCCTTGCACAACAGCACATGGGAATTTGGCACTGAACCGAAAACCGCACTCAAGCTCAGTGAACGATGCAAACTGAACTGAAGCGGCCAACAGGACATCGCATCTCTCACTTTCCTATTCCCACTTCACCCTACTAACGCCTATAATCCCCCCCCTCTTCACACACTCCTTTCCAGATCCGCCAGTGCGCGGTACAAATACCTTGAACAGAACCCCCTTTTCCGACCAAGAGCTGGAAGAAGGTCTGAACTTTTGTTTGAACACTTCATTTGACGCCGACATCCCTACACGTTTTGAACAAGTAGATGTGAGGGCCAGTATAGGTTTTGGACGCAGACAAACATTTACTTTAGACTTCCTGACACAGACCACCATTGGTGTCCGTTAGGTAGGGACACACCACCTTAGCATAGGGCAAGTTAGGCCCTTTCCCAACCTTATTGTGATTTTAATAAAAGTTTGTAGCCCAAACTTTCTGTCCGTCTACTTCCTGATGCCCTCACAGTAGGTACATTTCAGATAGAGTGGAGAGCGTTGTCACTAAGAAAAGACTGACGTTCAGATTTCTGAGAAGCGGTTGGAGAGGGAAGATTAAAGTAACCTAAGAGAATGAGGTGATGTTTAGTGGAAAGAGAATCAAGGAATTGCCCAAGATCATCAAAGAATGGTCCAGTGGGACCAGGAGGGTGATAGATGGAGATGTCATCCAGGTGAGGCAGAGCAATAGTAGAGAGGGTAAATTAAAAAAAGGTGGCATTGGAGATTTGTGAGGCATTGAGGCAGGAAGAGTCGGTAGGTGCCCAATGCCTCCACCTCTGCCAGTTAGTCAAGGAGAGTGAGTGAAGGATATAAGCACTTGGACAACCCAGACGCCCCTCCCTGGTTCCCTCCTTCCGCTTTGGTTAACACTTTTTCCGCCACACCTTCTCTCCCTCCTTGCTTGCTTCTCCCTTTTACTACTATAATAGCACTTGCTTGATATGTACTTTCAGACCGAATACTTTTAACTCTTCAGTAAACTTCTACTTCCTTTCATCCCCAACCCTCCCTTCTTCGCATCTCTCCCTGCCCACCTACTCCCCTCCTCCCCCCTAATATCGCCTTAGCAATTCTGGATCATACTCTCTTGTGCCTTGAAAGTATTTACTTACTAACCCTAATTAAATGTCAATGGTCTGTACACGCTTTTACATCCTGGCTCTGACCAGATGACTTTGGCACCCTGAAGTACGTGTGCGATCTGCCGCCTGTATACAAGACACCAATAACATTTAATTCAAATTAAAGGAGAAGATATAAATCAGAAGCTGCCCCATCACAATGATCTCCACCTTGCCCTATGGTTAAAAATAGAGTTGAACTATTATCTTCAGCAAACATGTTCACCTGCCAGAAGGACAGTTCAAGCAGAACAATCTGCAAATCAGCAGAGGTCTCAATCACAATGCCTTAACTTCCATTAAAGTAACAAAATCAGATAAATGAAACCTTGTTTCATGTTTACAAACTGAATCAAATATAGAAATTCAGAAAATGTACAGTGACAGGCTTCTAACATTGAATTAAACTGTTTGTACAACAACCCACTTTTTAGGTCAATAAGGGGAAGGACGCAATCAGTAAAATCAAAACAATTTCTTCATAAGCACTCAAATTTAAAATTAAGCTAAAAGCCACATCACATTCTTCTTTGCTCAAACATTCTGTTTCTATACAGGCAGAAAAATGCACACTGCAACAATTTACCTTGTGTGTAGGCAGCATCATCAGATCCCATGCTCAGTTTCCGTGCATCATTGATCCTATCCACATGTGCCAACATAGTGTCTGTAAGATGCGGGATACCTTCTGGTTCTGCATAATGATCAGGAAGATTTAGAAGATTTGTTGGTTCAAATGTTGGGGAGACAACCCCTGGGGAAACTGCAGGAGGCTTGTTTGGAGAAACTGTAATTTTAAAAGTGTATTTTGTATTTGGTTGAGTGACCACCACCCTAGGAGAGGTGGCTGCTGTGTTGTTGCCTATTGCTCGACTCTTGGGTGGGTGGTGGTGAATGAATGCAGGGCCCATGCTTACTTGACCAGACATATTCCGTGCAGTGCCAACTGCTCCAGGATTTGTTGAAATGAAAAGGGCGGGCTGGTTTCGGAAAACTGCATCATCACCCATCTGGGAATTGGCTGAAATGTAGACCTTAGGCTGATTGCGGGAAATCATTTCATCTGTATTTGGTGGACTTGCAGCTATGTAAACGGTGGGTTGATTTCTCGGTAAAGCCTGACTGTTGATTGAAGAATGGTTAGCAGAGCTGCGAGAGCCGGATGATCGCAATGTTGAGTTATTCCTTTGTGGTGGTTCAAGCTTGATTTCAATTTGGTTTTTGCGAGGCCCCGTTGAGATATTCTGAATGTTATATTGAGTATGAGTGGAAGACTGTGAGCTACCAGATGAATGAAGCATGGGCGCTTGAGGAGTAGTAGGAGAACTTATAGGCATGTAGACATGAGAAGTCTGATGGCCCTGTTGGCTTGGCTGCGTTAATTGTGATGAGGTATGTGTCGGAGTAAATGACGAAGGAAGAGTCGTCCAGGGACCTGGTTGAGAAGGCTGATGAACTTGCTGTGGGTGCATTGGAGTAAATTGTGACATCCAACCTGGCTGCTGCTGCGTCTGTCGAGTTGTACCAGTTTGAGCTGTGATGTAAGGCCTAATATATATAGAATTTCCCTGTGAATTGTTAAGTACTGGTGGTGGTCCACCATGGATGTGCAAAGATGTGGGAGTATTACGGCCAGTCTGCAGATTTGGGCCCAACGTTACCATAATTGGATTAAACCTTGGCACCTGATTACCCAGGCCAGTTGATCCTTTATTGCCCAAGTGAAGTCCAAGGTGCTGTGCTGGGTTAGAAGAATTAATTGTGTTTGTCATACCAAAAACATTAAAGCCCGATGGAACTTGAGCGGGTGCAGTCTGTGGTTCATGCTGAAAAAGATCATTATTGGAGTGACCACCCTGAAGGTGTCCATCACTAATGCTGTGAGCTAGCGTCCTACCACCATTCATTCTACTTCCATCTCTTGCATGGTGATACATATGTTGCGCCTGCAGATCCAAATTGAGAGACGTCATGTGATTCCTTAGACCACCAATCCCAGAATCCTCCGTAAAACCTAGGTCTCCTTCACCATAGAGATACTTTGTACTCTCGCGCGTGAGAATGGCACAACATGCACCCAGGTCGTTGTTATTCTGTTAGACAAGGAAAAAAAAAAAGTTAAACAAATAAACGTGTTCACTCCATTAGAAGTTAAATCAGATTCCTAAATTAGCACTGAACTAGTTACCAAACCTTGAACTGGCAAGCTTGTAACGATTATCTTAGGCCATTCCTCATTCTACGAGGACAAAGGCCTTAGTTTAAATAAAATGGCTTTGACAACTTTCGCTTAGATATTTTATATGCATCCACACACAAATGACCTTCAGAGAAAGTGATCTGAATTTCACAAACAGGTGTAACATTGCAAGGAAGAAATCCACATTGGTATGGTTTGTTACAATTCTAAATTATTCTCACAAGAAAGTTTCTCAGTCCAGTAGAAAGCTAAATGAAAGGTTAGGAATGGTCAATCACTTAGAACAGCTTTCCTGTGGACTATTAGTCACTTTGACAACCCAAGCGGTACCTAAATTCTTATAACTCAAAATAACATGTACTTAAGCTTCTCTCCCTGGATATACGTTTGGATCTGGAAACCTGAATAAAATGCAAAGCAGTGCCCAATGCAGAGTGAAATTATAGAGCAAGCAGTCACTAGTCTTATTTGACAGGGTCAGATTCATGTCACTGTCAGAGGAGAGTAGGGATGCATTATCATATCATAGCATATCTAAACCCGGTGTAGTCGGCTTACCAGGGCATTGCTGGAGGCTGACCTATCCCAGAAGTGGAGAAGTGGGTGAGGGTGTTGAAAGGGATCCCAGTCCCCCATCCCTTCTCAATATGTAATGTATCGTAAAACCACGGGTACCACTGTCCCTTTCACAATGCCGGACAGTTTCTTTTTTTTTTTGCAGGACTTCAGTTCCCAGGACCTCTAACCACTGGCAAGAACAACGGCACCAGAATCAAGACACTGAATAACTTAATAACCGCTATGGTATGCTAGTAAGAAAACCTTCGCAACAGGACATCAAGTCCCAAGTCAGCAGCTCCAATTGGAACGCTCGTTAGGAAAAATCAATCACCTTACCAGGGGCCGAAAGCATGTCAACAGAGATCAGACTATTTCTTGAAAACTACAGAGATGCCGCAGAACAAAAACTGAGTGGAGTTTACAGACGGTTTTAAAACATCCAACAAAATGTCCAACCCTATTGGCTGAGCAGTACAAGATTGGCTCGAGAGCATGTGAGGGGACAAACCAATGGGATTCGAGTGTTGGGGAGGGAAAGTCAGAAAAGGATAGGCTGGGGTAAAAAAGTCCCCTTCTACCAGAGACAAATCTGAGGTATTCGGCTGAGGTCAGGAGGCAAGTTAGCCAGAGACCAGGAGGTGGAGAGTAGACTGTGTAGAAAAGCATGGAGGTGATTATGGCAGTGGAGGAGAGTGCAGGTAAGGTATTGCGCGAGCGCTGTAACAATTTGGATAGTGCAGTTTGTTGTAAGGAAGCGTGCGTGACTTGTTAGTGGAGTGTATGTGGCAGAGACAGAATAGTAACAGTAGAATGGAGCACCTATATATTGTGGAGGGGTGAAGACGTGTGTGTGGGTGTGTGTGTTAGACTTGCAGGAGTTGGGAGAGGAGGTAATGGTAGGATTAAGCGTTGCTGCATTTTTTTCACCCAATGCATTTGACGGATTTTGCACTTATGTTTACGGCAAAATGTTGGAGGAGACCCCCGCACACTGCCCCATTACTCCCATATATATACCCTAACCCCACTTACCAGCTGCATTTTGCCAGGGAGGTTGGAGAGGGGAAGGGGGAAAGAAGAGGAGAGTGGATGAAAAGACAGATTAAGGGAGAGCGAGGAAGGAGAGAAGAACAGGATGTGGAAGGAGTTAGTTAAGGGAGAGGGAGAACCTAGTAAGATTAACAGGGGAGGTAGAAAAGAAGTGCAGAGGAGATCAGAAGTAGGGAGAGAAGGTGACAAGTGTGAAAGAACAAGTGGAGAGTACATCTGAAGGATATTTATATCCATTTTTGTTGAAACATCATTGAATTTAAGACCCTTCAGCATTCCCGTATGGAGTCAGGTTGAAAAGGCTACAGCTTTACCCCCCCCACCCCTTTAGAAACAATCCATATATGACAAATCTTACATACCTGTAATATTTCTGATGCTTATATCTGCATAGATTCACATGTTTTGCATAGGCGGACATCTAGTGGTTGGTGCGTAGTATTGCATAACTTGTTTTCGAATTTTGAAAAGTGACGTCGACAGGGTGTGTGTGTGTGTGTGCAATGCCATCTCTAGTGTGCGTGTACTGTACCCATGGTCCTTCACACGTCAAGGTCCTTAGATTGTTTTGTTTCAGACGTGAAGGAGCATGAAGTGTGTAGGAGTGTAAAGTAAGGCACAGAAAGGTGTAAGACATGCAAGTACGTTATAAGTTGTCTATGCACCTTCAACTCCAACTGAGGGAAGGAAGGGTGTGCGCATGTGAATCTAAGCAGATACAACCATCAGAAAGACGATTACAGGTATGTAATGCGTCTTCTGAGGGTTGTGGCTCTAATGAGCAGGAGAAAGAGGTGAGTTATTAGAAGGTACAGACACAAAAATGTCTTAGCACCACCTCTCCCACCTGAAAATCACTTCTTATCCAAGTATTTACACAGTAGTGTTGTGTGAATGCATGAACTGAGCTCCATGTTGCTGCTTCACAAATTGCCTCTAGAGGCACATTTGCGATAAATGCTAAAAATGCACCGGTACCCAGAGTTGAGTGTTCACTGGGTGTAAACGATAGAGTTTTATTAGATGTGTAGCATTGTTAAATACAGTTCACAATCCACCTTGAAATAGCTGTTTTAGAGACAGGGCTCCCTTCTCTACCTGCAGCAAGTGAAACGAAGAACTGATCGGTCTTCCTTAATGGTTTGGTTTTGTCTAGATAATAAATTACTATTATGACATCTAGTGTATGCAGAGCTCTCTCCAGAATTGTGTGGGTTTTGAAAGAATGATGGAAACTGTACTAACTGATTAACATGAAATTTGAAAATTTATTTAGCAGAGAAGCGTGGATGTGTTTGCAAGACTACCTCGTCTTTGTATATTGAGACAAATGGATCTGCAACTGAGTGCTTGTAGAAAAGCAGCCTTGTAGTTATGCTCTGTAAGGCTAGCGTTATGCATGTGTTTAAATGGGGGGGGACACATTTGTTTGGTAAGGACGTTTAAATCCCACTCTGGAGATGGAGTTGAAATTGGGGCACACATTCTTTTAACCCCTTCCATGACAGCTTTAACAACTGGAACCTTCCATCGAGAGACTTTGCTTTGGGAGGCAGTGTAAGCTGAAAGTGCCGCTAGATGAACTTTAAGCGAATTGAAAACGAGATCAGACTCTAATGAGTATAGCAGGTAGTGCACAATATGCGAGTGTGAGCAATCAATCGGATTGAGATTATCCTTTTTACACAATATTACAAATTGTTTCCATTTGTTGAAGGAGCAGTGCTTTGTTTCACTTGCGTGCTTCTTTTAAGATGTCCATGCATCATTCAGGAAGGCTGGGGTGACTAATTCTATGGCCTCAGGAGCCAGGTTGCTAAATTGAGTGTTTGAGGATGGAGAGTTGTTCTCTGACGTTGCCACAGCATGTTGAAGGGCTCAGTAGTTTTATTGGTGGGCAGACTGCCATTTTGAGTAGGTGTGAGAACCAGGTCTGGCGGGCCCACATTGGAGCTATTGGGATCATCATGAGATGCTCCTGGTGCAATTTGTGGATTATTTTGTTAAGTAAAGGTGTTAGTCGAAAAGCATAACAAAAAGTCCCTGACCTATTCACCCACAGTGTGTTCCCCTTGGACTCTGTTAGGTGAAAACTGGAGCGTAAGCGTTACATTTTACGTTCTCCTGTGTTGCGAAGAGATCTATGTCTGGATGCCCCGACTTTGTAAAGATGTTGTTTAAAATGTCTGTGTGCATTTCCCACTCGTGTTCGGGGGATAAATCTGTGTTTCTGCTTACCACAAAGTATTACACTATTTTCGGATGGTTCAAGGGAGAACAATGTTAGCTACACCTAAGAACACTTTTCAAGAATGGCACACAGCTATTCTAGGCAGGTAGTTAATACCCAATGTTGTAACATACTATCACAGTTTGATTTTTAGATCTGTTCAACACAAATTAAGGCAAGCAATAACTAACTTGTTTTAGGATGGCACACAGCTAACACAAGGTAAGTAAAACCTACACACTTTTCAAAAGGAGCTATCAGCAACTTAGAGGGAAGTATAACCTAAGGCAGACTTATTCTGGACAGGTTAAAAGCAAGTCGGGGGAAGCAAAACCCAATTGGGGACACTCATACATTTATCCTAACAGGAATAGTACAGTGAAACCAACAGCATTACTTTTGGGGAAGAGGCACAAGCAATTCACAGGTGAGTAAATTAATCTTAAATACATATTTTTCAGAATATTGCAACACATTCAAGGCTAATAAGAACTTTTGTAGCTGTTCACTCTCAAAGTTACAGTTGCCAACCAACTTATTTTACAAGGAACTAACTTTTTAACACTTGTTCTTTTCAACACAGAACCGTTATCTTATCCAGTCCTTCCCTTATTCTATAGCATGAGTTCACTCGGAGGCAGTAGAGAGACCCTAGTTGTCTAGGTGCCACCTGTAGGTAGGGTGAGATAGGGATCAGTTGCAGGCAAAGTCAGCGTCCCGGAGAAAGACTCTTCAAACAAGTGTACTTCACTTTAAAGTTAGTGAGGGTCCAGGGACTTCAGAGAATACACCCTAGGATTCTGCAGTGGGCCAGGTTGAAAGGGATGAGTGGTCTCCCAATCACAGAAAACACCCCAAAGCTATACAGAAATCACAAAGGCTTAAGGTAGGTAAAATACCCCAGCCAACATAGTACCTCAGCACAAAGAAGAGCTGCAGCAGGAAGACATCAGTATCTGCAGCCAAAAACCCAGTCGATGATTCCTATGTCAAGAAGACGGAAGACAGGACTTGGAAGGGCTTTTGCAGCAGAGATCATGGGAGAATGCTCTAGGCTAGAGTTTCATCGTGGCTAGATTTGGCTGTGTGTTTTGGCACCCTTTCAGTAGCCAGGAAGAAGACTGAATATCGCTGGTAGGATTCTCGTTTGCAAGATCCAGCACTCTGATGAGGGGACATTTCAGACACTATTCACGCCATTGGAGGTCCAGCAGGATGCCCGCAAATTTTCAGCAAAATTCGGATTTCGGAAAACTGTGCACAGCACAATAGCTCGAGGTCCCAGGGTATTGGGGTATTGCAGTCCAGCAAGGTCACAGCATGATGTGGGATGGCTTCAAATGCAGGTAATCTTGAATCTAGTGGGTCCCACCAGGATGTGGGTCGGGGTCTTGGTTTTCGGAGTCACCAGGTCAATAGGAAGGAAGGGTAACACAAGGCTTGGGTCAGGCAGCAGGCTCTCAGGAAATCTTTCCAGCTGTGTTTTCTTCATCCTCTTCAGTTCCAGTGGTCAACTACCTCTTCAGCTTCCAGGATCGGACTTTTAGGCAGGAACCCAGCCGATCAAACAACCTTGCAACATTCAAACTTGGCGGGTTGGCAGACCTTTCACGACAGTCAGCTTCACAGTTTGAACTGGATACTCGCAGTCAGGCTAGAAGACAAAGGGGTGCCACGTTTTTTGACTCCTCCCTCGCTTCCTGCCTTCACTGACACTCTGGAGCCTGGGTGGTGAATCCACAGGATGCCTGCCGAAGATAAAGTTAACACAAAGGCTTCTCTCACCCTGGATGTCATGGGAAGGAACAAGAAAGGACAAGGAACACTCAAATGGCGGAAAAAGAATATTGGGGCAATTTTGGTAAAATAAGCACACATGGGTGCCTTTACCGGGGCTGTGGAAACACCTTGCGGTAAAGGTGCACCGAATAAAAAGGTTCACTGCCACCAGCCATTAAAGGTAAGTTTGTCCTTGTAACATAAATGTTACATTTAGAATGAGAAAGGGGATACTCGATATCTTCCCAGCACTCCACATAAGGTGGGGATGCTGGTCTCACCCAATAAAATGTAAAAGGGATCTGAAGATCCTTTCTTCCCTTGGGAACTGTAGTTCTCACAAGGTTAACCAGAGAAAGTTAAAAGGGAGCCCCAGGGGGAACCAGCAACAATGTGCCAAAAGTTCTCAGAGGATACAATTAAAAAGGCACTATGGAGAGTCTTAAAAATGACATCCATAAAAAGAGTAAACGATTATGTGAGTGTGGAAAAAGGTTCCCACTCACTGAGGTATAAGGAAACATAATCCACCAGTAAAGCAAAAGGTTCTGGGGTTGACAGGTCAGGAAGATTCATCATTGCTATGAAAATCTTACCTTTCCAATAAAGTCGCAGGCCTCCAAATCAAAATCAACAACAAGAAAGAGACCCTATCCAAGGCCAAACCTAACACCCCCACACACACCATCCCTCAACACCCTCCCTCCAACCCCCCCCCCACTCGCTTCAGTTTCTCCAAAGTCTCCACGCTAGAAGTGGAAAAAAATCATACTCAGCCTCAAGCCTTCTAACTGCCAAGGCGACCTATGCCCACCTCAAATCATCAAAGACGCGGCCAGAGACCCATCTCCATTTATCACCAAACTCATCAACGCCTTCTTCTCTTCTGGTACATCCCCAACAACCTCAAAGAATCCTGGGTCCTCCCCCTACTAAAAAAAACCACACTCGACCCAGCCATACCCACTAATTATAGACCCAACACCGTCCCCTTCCTACTAAAAATCCTCGACAAGACAGCCTACCTTCAAATTCAAAAATTCCTTGAACAAAACCACCTACTAGGAGTCCGGCAATCAGGATTTAGACCCCAACACGGCACAGAAACCGCACTCGTCGACCTCAAGGCCCAAATTGACACTCGGAGATAATGGGAAAACTGCCTTATTGCTCCTCTTAGACCTCTCGGCAGCCTTTGATCTTGTTGATCATAAAATCCTATGTAGCCACTTAGACTCGGCGGCCCACTTTTACCAAGAAGCTATAGGCTGGATCACATCATTCCTAAGCAACAGATCCATGCGCGTCTTCTCCACCACGGCCTCCGCTGACCCCATTCCCATCACATGCAGGGTTCCTCAGGGGTCATGTGTCTCCCCCACACTGTACGTGTTCACTAAGCCCCTGTTTGATGATCTCGACGGTTTGGGCATCACCTACACTAACTATGCTGATGATACCCAAATCCTCATCCCGTTGACGGGAGACTACAACACGGATTTGGCCTTGGTGAACAGGGTGTACCTCATCATCCAGGCATGGATGGCCTCCCATAGTCTATGCCTGAATGATGACAAAACCGAACTCATCATCCTGGGATCAGCCACAAACCTAAACAAACTGGACCTCAACTACTCCAGCTTCACCATTAACGGCAACCCTATAAAGGTAGCTAAAGAAGTAAAAAACTTTGGCATCTATCTCGATTCCACCCTCTCCTTCCATAAACAGGTCAGCTCCATGGCATCCACTACAGCCTACACATGCAAGCTTATACCCTCTGCCAAACCCTTCCTCTCCACCCAAAGTTGCATTACTCTAGCCAGAGCGCTCATACTATCTAAACTGGACTATTGTAACTCCCTCTATGTAGGCGCCAACAAACAGATTACCAATAAAATCCAGATCCTACAGAACAATGCCCTTAGAGCAGCGCTTAGCTTCCCTAAAAGAGAACATCTCGAATACTAGGAGAACCCACAACTGGCTCACTACCTCGGACAAAATTCTGCTTAAGGTAGCCTCCCTCACCCACAAATGCCTTAACAACGCAGCTCCCCCTTATCTCTCAGACAGAATAACCAGATACACGCCAAACAAACACACCAGAAATAGTAATGCTAACCTGATCGCTGTTCCCAGATTCAAGCGCACAAAAATGGGTGGCAACAGCTTCCAGGTAAAAGCAGCCCAACACTGGAACTCACTACCACCCTCCGTCAGAGCACCTCAAACCTACCACCAATTTAGGCGTAACTGCCTCCAGTGTCTTAAGAACAAAGACCAATAATGACAGCCAATAATGACACCCCGCAAATACTACACATTTGTTCAACTTGTAACTATGTCGTAATGTTACTCTGTATCCTTGTAACTGTTTCTACTCACTGTAACTGCATCTACTCACTATGCATAATGTAAATAATGTACAGTATTGTAACTAAGTTGAGAATATTCTTGTAATGCTTGCGCCCGCATACCTTCTGGTCCGGTGCGCCATATAAATAAACAAACCCAACACAAGCAATAGATTTAATGTGCACTCAAAACCTTGAACATTGGAGGTAGTGCTAGTTGTAAGCAGAATTTCTATGCTTTCTTTTCAAAGGTCAAAGAGACCAAAACTAGAACCTCTGGAGCCATGCTCTTCTGTCAAATTAAGATGGGTAGTGATGATGCACCTGCTATTTTTCTTGTACAGATGGTACTGGGATGACTGCAGGACTATCAAGTACTCTGGTGAGTGAAGCAGGTCAACAAATCAACATGACCGGGGCCAGGCCTGGCTAGGAGGATTAATCTGAATGGCTTTTGCTGTATTCCCACCAGATGTTTTGGGTTCAGGGAGACTTTTTTTTGAAAATGCTTCTCTACACACCCCAGAGATCCCTGCGGTGAATACCTTACTTACAACAGAACTGATCTTTTCTATTTGGACTGCTGCAAAGATATCTATGTGAGGCGTTCGCATTGGCATAAGACAATGTTCATCTTACCCTTCATGAGCTACATCTCGCAACAGTATTGGTCCCTGCCAAGAGGTCCTGATACCCAGATGATGTTGAGGGATAATAAGAATACACTGCCGAATCACTGAGTTCCAGGCCTTCTACACTACATCGCAAGGTTTCAGCTATAAAACATTGTGGTTGGTTTGTCATTCCAGACTCAAGCCAACATATTTAAAAGATGAAGAAAGGATCTGAGCGGGCCTACCTGACAGCTTCCAACTGTAAAATATTGTGTGCTGTCCTTTTTCACATGAGAACTACTGCCCCCCCATGCTCGTGGTGTCTCCATGAGTTCCACGCCTCCAATGAGACGTCTATCCCCACTGCATTCAACATCTGGCTCCAGAAATGGCAGCCCTCATAGAAGACTGTGCTGGTCCATACAGCAATGCAGAGGAGCCTGGAAAACTAGATCCAGTGGGATCTTGTTCTATTAGGACCTGGAAAAAACCTTTGTCACAGTATTGCAATATTAGCCTTCTATGTAATATGCTGGTAAGAATCCATGGAATGCAGCAGAGACTCCACAGAAGGGATGTTAACCTTTTTACAATGGTCAGTCCGTTGCTGGTAAGTGCACCTCATTAATAAAGGCCTAAGTACTCTCCTACAGTGGTCGTAGCAGAGCCTACTCCGTCAAGAACTCTACCCTCAGAAAAACCAAAGTTCAGGAAGGTTTGAGTTGTATTTTCTCCAACCTGACGGAGAAACCCAAGGATTTAAAATGGTTTGTAAATTCCTGTAGTGACTGCAGAGCTAAATATGCAATTGAGGCATTCATTAGCCAGTTATGCAGACAAGGCAAACCATTATGTTACTGCTGAAATGGGGCATCTATGGAAAAAGACACACTGAAGATTCTTGGATCAGACATCAGGAAAAAAAAAGGCAGCACCACTGATGCGTGCTCCTACCCGAAACCCGAAGACCTTAGTGTGGGAGTGAATGTGTAAATAATTGTCCTGCAGATCTACAGACCATTAAGTTACCCTGCTTGGAGGGTGAGCATCCTAAAACGGTTTCTTCACTAATTGGTTGATGTATCCGCCCTCCACTTATTGACAAGGAAATAGCTTGAATAGACACCTTGGTTCTTCTGAGATGTCAGGACATGTTAGAGGGGGTGTCTGCAGAGAAAATCTTTAACCTCCTTTTTTAAGTTACTTATTAGATATGGCTTGCATGGTGGAGACTCACTGTGTTTCAGAAGGGTGTGTGTGTGTGTGTGTGTGCATGCCTGAGAGAGAGTGTGTGGGTGTCAGTGAGTGTTTGTGTGTTTAGTGTATTCATGTTCTAGAATGGAGTGCATCCACTTGTGTCTGCTCCCATCCACCCATCAACGATGGAACAATGCAATCCCATTGGAGAGGAGAAAACAGTAATGTATAGGCATGCCTGTTTTGGGGTCTGGTCTTGGGTGTCTGCCTGCATCGGAAGGCAAGATAATAAGAACCTTTCATGCAGCCCATGTTGGGTCGCCAATCACCCCTTAAGAACAAGTTTCCCCTCCATAGCGGCTTCCCACTGGAATGCTCTACCTCCACACGTCAGGCTCATTGATTCGCACTTTGCCTTCCGTAAAGCAATCAAAACCTTTTCTATTTGTCTAATGCCGGATCAACCTGCACCCTTCTCCTGTTTTGTGCCTCCTGATAACTGTTTGCACATTCTGTTAATGTATTGTAACTAAGCAACTTGGGCAGCTTTTTTGTAACCCTTAATCAAGCTCACGTTCACTTGCGACAGTGCCTCGATACCCCTGGGCTGTAGTGCGCTATGCAAATACAAATAAATTAAGTCGTATGACTGAACTGCTTTGTCGCCATGGTGGATTTTCCATTGGATCCCTAAAGGCAAAGGTAATTTCTCCTTTTGAGTGTACCAGAGAGGCAGGCAGTATCCATCGCAGTTTTGGTTGCTTGTAGGGCATTATCCACCATTTTTTTTTAAAGCTCTTTTCCATTGAAAGGGCAGGTCCCACCTGCACATGGTGAGCTCTTGCAATCTTTGTCTTTTTAAGACCTCTGCATTATGACCGTATCAGGTTTGAACCGATGCCCTCCCAAAAGTGGGGAGAGGGAGTTTAGGTGGGGTTGGCAGCCATCTTTTTTCCCTTATGTGCCATGCATGCTACCAATAGTGACACCCTCTGTCACACAAAGCCTCCCAGGACTCAGTCTGGCCAGTGTTCTCTCATGTTTCAGAACAACAACTCCAAGAAAGTACCTGGGAGAAACCAAGAAAACCCAGACTGGAGCGAAAACTGAATAAAGACCAGACAGGGAATGGGCTGGGAATTTTCATGCCAAACAGAAAGGAGGCACCCAACAACTGACATGACAAATCTAAACATATCCCAGGTGGTGGTGAGGGCAACAGAAAACAAACTGGGAATGAGACGGGACTGCAGGGGAACAGCAGAGATACTGAAATCTTCCCTAAATCGTATTTGACAACAAACTCACTCGCACAGGAGGAAAATCACAAGAAAAATAAGCGAGGGACGAGAGACTGCCAACCGAACAGTGCTGGAAAAGGAAGGGCTTAGATGGTTTTTAAAAATAGTCCCGTGTAACACAGCCCCTGGCAAAAAGACGGGTATAGATTGGAATGCAGGGTCAGCTGAGCGCTGGAGTCAATGTTTGGGGACAGAGAGGGAAGGGGAGGTGGTGTGGAGGGGGAGTTTAAGGCAGGAGACCGTATATAAGAGGAGAAAGTGAAGGGCAGAATGTGGATTGCAAGGTTACATCAGGAGGTCTGTAGGAGAAAAAAGACCAGCCGTAGGAGCTTAGTGCCTCCTCTGATTGATGCGACCTTTCCCAAGGAATAGGCATCTGAGTTGGAGAAGGCTGTGACCATAACTTAGTAGAAACTGGCTGCCAATTGGGCCTGGATATTTATGTTATTTATTGTTTATTTGTACAGCGCTTATACACAAGTGAAGTGCTTCAAAGCGCTTCAAGGTGGGAAGGGAGCAAGGGAATACAGTAATCATTCTTAGTCCTTGAAGTTCCAAATGATCCAGCAAAAAGTAACTAGCGTACAGGCCTGACGGCATTTCTCCTAGTGCAAGTGCATGAAGCGTTTCAGGCGCAACCAAACGAGGGAGGGAAAACAAAGTGTGAATAAGACAGAACTTACTAGTCCTAGTAAATTCGGGTTATGCAAGTGCGCCCAGTCCAGCAGGGCCCTTGGTTAAGTGCAGAGAGGTTACACCTCTCATGGAGCGTATGCTGCAATTGCAGTAGTCTGAACATAGTGCAGAGGCCCGGAGGCAAGAGTAAAGACTGGTGGGGGGGAGCCTGGGACCTGTGAGGCTCTGAAGGTGAACCAGGCGACGAGTCAGTAAAAACTGAGCAGAGTTAGAAAGGGGGAGAGAGAAAGAGAGAGAAAGAGAGAGAAAGAGAGAGAAAGAGAGAGAAAGAGAGAGAAAGAGAGAGAAAGAGAGAGAAAGAGAGAGAAAGAGAGAGAAAGAGAGAGAAAGAGAGAGAAAGAGAGAGAAAGAGAGAGAAAGAGAGAGAAAGAGAGAGAAAGAGAGAGAAAGAGAGAGAGAGAGAGAAAGAGAGAGAAAGAGAGAGAAAGAGAGAAAGAGAGAAAGAGAGAAAGAGAGAAAGAGAGAAAGAGAGAAAGAGAGAAAGAGAGAAAGAGAGAAAGAGAGAAGAGAAGAGAGAAAGAGAGAGAAGAGAGAGAGAGAGAGAGAAAGAGAGAGAGAGAGAGAAAGAGAGAGAGAGAGAAAGAGAGAGAGAGAGAAAGAGAGAGAAAGAGAGAAAGAGAGTGAAAGAGAGAGAAAGAGTGAAAGAGAGAGAGAGAGAGAGAGACTTGATGAGTTTCCAGAACTTCAGGAGCTTCGGCTCAAGGCGGAGAGAGACTGTTCCAGAGGGAGGCACCTGCAGTGGATAAAGATCTACCCCCAAATCTCTGCTTAGAAAAAACGGCTAACCCACAAAGAGTTGGAGGACGACGAGTGGAGGGCTGAAGGAAAGTATTTAGGAAGAGAGCGTTGAAGATAGAGCGGGCTCCGGCCCCAGAAAGCCTCATGTACTATGCAAAGGGTCTTGAATTTGATCCTAGCAGCCACGGGGTTCCAGTGAAGGGATTTCAGTGCCGCAGAGATGCGGTCCCTGGGCTTGAGGCCAAGGATAAGTCTCACAGTTCTGTTCTGGATGATTTGTAGCGGACAGAGAGTAGAAGTAGGAAGATTGAAAAAGAGGCTGTTGCCATAGTCTAGCCTAGAGAGAAACAGGGCTCTGGAGCTTATGAGCCTTTGGGGGACCATCAGAAGAGGTAGAATACAGCTGAAGAGGTGCAGCTGGTAGTGGGGCTTTTTGAAGATGTCAAAGATGAGAAGAGAAGGAGAGAGTGGAGTTGGAGATGACCCCCAGATTTTTTGCCTCACTAGTAGGTGGAGGTGCAGGGCCAAGGGAGACCGGCCAGTGAGAAATTGGGAAAGCGGAGCAGTGGTCCCAATTAGGGCAATCTCTGTTTTACTGGCATTGAGGCAGAGATCATTAGCAGCACATAAGACTGAATTGCGGAAAGAGACAGGAAGAGGAGGAAGAGGCTGAGGGTAGCCTGAAAGAAAGCTGCGTGCCATCCACATAATATTGAAAGTTAGAGGTCCTGTGGGCCAGAGGGGCCATGTAGACATTCAAGAACCATGGGGATAGGTTAGATCCCTGGGGAACACCACAAGTAGAGGGAGAGATGGAGGAGAGAAAAGGCCAAAGTTGAACCTGGGAAGGACAGTCAGAGACAAAGGAGGCAAGCCACGCCAGGGCCTGATCTGTGATGCCCAGGGTATCACGGAGATGGGAGATCAGGATGTTGTGGTTTACCGTGTCGAAGGCAGAAGAGAGATTGAGAAGAATGAGGACAGAAGGAGAGTTAAAGTCAAGGTTTGAGAGCAGGTCTTCACGGGAGTTCAGAAGAGCAGTTTCCGTGCCCCTGGATACTCTAAAGCCAGACTGATGGTCATGGAGACAACCAACAAATTCAGTGTGGAGGGTAAGCTGTGAAACAGCTAATTTCTCCAGGAGTTTGCCCAGGAAAGGAGCGCTAGAGATCGGGCCATAGTTTGAGGGGATAGAAGGGTCAGCAGGGGGTTTTCCGGGCAGAGGGTGCACCAGAGACTGCTTGACAGAATTGGGTAAAACTCCAGTGGCGTAGGATATGTTGCTGAGGTTGGCCAAGGCTGGAGCAAGAGAATCAATGTTGTACTTGATGGTTTTATGAGGGCAGGGGTCAACCTGTTTGGAGGAGGCTTTCATGAACCGGACTTGTCTAGAGACCCCCTCAGGTGCGACAGGGGAGAGGTGGTAGAGTGACCGAGGTGGGCCCAGGAGATGTGGGTGCAGGCAAGGGTGCGGGGGAAAGGACAGGATGTCCTGTGTTTTAGCATTAAAATGTGCATCCAGGGTGGAGCAAAGGGCCTGGGTGGGTGTAGTAGAGGAAGTGGTTGCAGTAGGATTGGCCAGTTCCCTTGCAGACTTTGAAGAGTTCAGCCGTGTTGATCGATGTCGCCGATATATGTGTGCTTGAATATGGACTTGTTTCTTGGAGCAAATGCAGAGTCTATATATGCCAGTTTGTCAGAAGGTGCACCTGAAGAGCACTCCCCCCCCTTTCCGTTCCACTGCTCTGCACTTTCGTTTAAGGCCAACCAGCTCCGAGTCGTAGATGTCTTCAGGCAGACACTTATGACAGGGGCGAGAATGCCAAGTGTTGGAAATGGAGTGGTGAAAGTTAGAGAGGGCTGTGTCAGGGTGGGAGTCAGCCGCAGAAGTAGGAGGAGGCAAAGGCAGCCACTGTTACTCTTTTCATGGGTCATATGACCTTGAAGGCAGGAGGGAGTTAAGGGTGTGCCAGTGCTTGAGGAGAAGAGAGCTTCATGTGGGAAGTGAGAAGAGAATGATGACCACAGATTCACTTAGAGCGGTGAGGAGGTGACTGGCAAAGAGAGTAGGGTAACAGTAGAGTAACAGAGTAACATTCTAGTCAGAGCCGACCACTCTACCCGGGGAGCAAAGTGATCATTCTCCCCTAAAGCCATTGGACCCAACACCGAAGTATTGCATCCCAATGACAAACTAGGAGTGGATTTGGGTCGCTCCTATGGCACCAAAGACGCAGACGAAGTCACAGAAGATGAAATGTCTGCAGAGGCAGAGTCCATTTTGAGCTGCAATAGCACCAATTGGTTTTTGGTGGCTGGAACCTTGCCCTCCGATAGGGAACCTCAGCGATGCCAGTATCAGACTTAGCCTGCACAGAGGGATCCTCTGGAACAACCCCGGTACATGTAGCTCCCTGGGGAGCCTCTGCGCTACCAGGAAGATCAGCCCTGCTGGAGGAAAACTCAGGGAGCACCCCAGCAGATTAAACCCACGATCGCGGGAACCTTGGCCCTGCTGGTGCTGACTTTAGTCCTCATCGAAGGTACATGGGGTGAGCCCAGTAAGTTTAGCCCCCAATGGGGGACCCTCGGTGCTACCGGTAAGAGTCCTGAGCAGGGAGCCTCGAAACAAGCTTCGGAATCCAAATTAGCCTCAAGGGCATTGGGATGAGTCCTGGTACTGCTAGGGTGTGAGCTGACCCTCCCGCAAACCACGGGCCTCTGAAGAGGAACCACTAGTCTGGGGTACCCTGAAAAGGAAGTCAATTGCTGGTCGATGTTAGAAGCAAATTCTCGAATGTGCTCTGGCACTACCCGACGGAAGACTTCTTCCTAGCGCTGGAGACGTCGAGTGAGGGCCCGAGCTGAAAGTGCGCCACAGACGGAGCATGCGTCCCACCTGTGATCT
Source organism: Ambystoma mexicanum (assembly GCF_040938575.1). Taxonomy (NCBI): domain Eukaryota; kingdom Metazoa; phylum Chordata; class Amphibia; order Caudata; family Ambystomatidae; genus Ambystoma; species Ambystoma mexicanum. Next base: position 1,087,396,118 of record NC_090927.1, on the reverse strand, counting down.
GGTCCAGGCACTAGAAGAGCATGTGCGATCCAACGCAGGGTAACTTCTAGAGCACAGCGCACAGGAGGCAAACCTCTTTTTTCCTGGCATAATCAGGCCAAAAAAGACTGACGCCGGCCATGAAAATAATCACCTGCCGGTGCTGAAGCATGCTGCCCCGACAGTGCAGAGAAAAGGTCTGCAGTGCGAGACCCGGAGGCCGAGCCTGTGGCCAAGCATGCGCTTGGGCCTGTGGCATAAAAATAGGACAGAAAATGCCTGTATGGTGCTACAAAAAGCTCTGGTCCCGTCCCGAAAGGCAGAATAACACACAAGTATGGAGGAAAAAGGGGACGGGACGTAGGAGTGCTGTAAATACTAGCAGTGCATAGTTTAGGCCAAAAGGGAGAATTCTGTACTGGTATTGGGAGTCCCCCCATTGAAAAATGCAGAAATCTGTGAGGAACAAATGGTGATGTCCAACTAAGTGTGTCCCTCAGTTCCACCACACAGATCCAGTCAGCCTTTTGAAGGACAGACCAGCACGATCAACTTGAACCTTTCTATGGGTAAGTGCAAGTTCAAACCTTACAAATCTAGAATAGTGCTGAGGCCCGCCTGGTTCGTGTTTGGCACCATGAAGTGGCAAGGGTAATAACCCTAGACTCTCTCAAATAGGGGACCATTCACGATTTAACTCAACTGAATGATTTTCTTCATTACCTCCCTTAAGGAGAGGGAGCCAACATGCTCCAAGGAATGGCGAGAGGAAGGGGGTAGTGGAAAGTGGAAGCCTCTGCTTTCTGCTTGCCACTGACAAAACCCACAAGAGCCGAAGATTACCTTTTTTTGTTTGTGGTCCCAAAACAAAAAAGGACACAGAATAAAGCACAGTACAATTACACCTGCACCACTAAAATGTTAGTGTGTAGCAAGAGAAATTTGATACAAAACCAAGATCACAGTACAGATTTGTGTTTGGTAGAGTTTGCCTACCTCAGTGCTTTGCTATGTTGTCAAGAAGTATTATGCAAAATCACAGTATACTAATCCCCAGTCACATTTCATGTGTTGAAGTTTTTTTAAGTAGTGATGTGTAATAATTACTTGTCTCTTGAATACTGCTAATGTCAATGTTTGTATCTTTTGGATCAGCCAAATTCTATGGCCTTTTTTTGTACAATGTATAAGGATTTTCTAAAATAAATGAGTGCCATTAGACTTTCTGGTCTTCACTCTCTCTCATTAGCTGTATGCACTAGAAGTAGCAAACAGCAGCGCAATTCAGTCGCTGTGAGCACAGATTTTTGCTCCTAAACTAAGGGAGGGGTAACCATTCTCCTATAGACCGATACATGTTTAGACTCTTCCACTATCGAGTCTGGCCAGTTTGAGCTGCAAAATATTGCTGTATACAAAGGGTATCCTGGGGTGCGGGTGGGGGGCAGGGGAGAATTACAAGGAACACTTTGCTTCCCTGCTCCTAGCAGAAGATGGCAAAAGTGGGCTTATAAGCCTGCCTATCTCTACTCTTTGCCCTCTTCAACTCATCCACAACAGGACGGCAAGACTTATCCTTGGCCTTAAGACCAGTGACCGCATCTCCCCGGCTCCTGAAATCCCTCCACTGGCTCCCAGTGGCTGCAAGGATCAAGTTTAAGACGCTCTGCATCATCCACAAGGCTTTCTGGGGCTGTGGCCCCTCACTACATTCAACTCTCTCTTCCCAAGTACCTTCTTCCTAAAGTCCTTCGCTCGTGTACTAACTCTCTGCGGGTGAGTCGCTTCTCCAAGCCGAGAATGGGGGAGGAGGGGGTAGATCTCTCTCTCCTAGGCAGGTGCCTCCCTCTGGAATGGCCTCCCTGCCTCTTTACACCTTGCGACGGATCTCAAGTTACGGAAGCTCCTCAAGACCTCCCTTTTCTACTCTGCTCCCCTCTCCCCTGCTACTGCTCAGTCTTCTGACTGGCTGCTCAGTTCCCTCTGAGCTTTACAGGACACCAGTCCCCCCCCACACCTCCTGAGCAGTCCCCTGCACTTGCCACCTGGCCCAGCTTAAACTGCCGCCTAGCTAACCTTGCACTGCCGGGCTGGGATTGCCCCCTGTAGTCCTAGCCTTCCTTGCACTGACTCAGGACCCTACTGCTCTGAGTGCACTTCTCCCTGTACCCACCACCTGCACTTCTTGTTGAGCACTTGCACGATCTCAATGACACAAGGCCTAGTAACATTTTTGTCTTGTTCCCCCTCCCTTGCCTTGTTGTGCCTTGAAACAATTGTGTGTAGGTGCATAATAAATAACAAATCAATCAGTTAATCACTGATACACACCCACTGATTTAGAGCAGTTATGAAGGTGAGAGTGAAATCAGAATGTTGATTCAGCAAGAGCACACCTGTGGATACAGCCACAAATAAAATCTGGGACTGTCCTCCAATCCCTGATATGCAACCCTCTGCCTGCAAGCATACGTACTCCTTCTCTTAGAGTCCTCCAAACGCAAATAGTCTGAACCGTGCAATTGTACAAATATTGTTTACTGTTACTGTATCCCCATGTACAACAATCAGTTTCTTCAAAGATTGTGCACAAACAAAAAAAGACATAATGCTGGTGCTTCACACAGAGTAGAGTTTTCCTCTGTTGGGTGTTCAATAAGCAGAAAGTTCTCAAATTAAAGGACTTCATTTCATTGGTAGCCTGGCCCTCACTTTAATTACTGCTGCTTACCAACATTCTGAATGATTTTTAACATACTAGGCAAAATAGGCAAACAGGTATTTGAATTCATAATACAATCTACTTGGAAAGCAAATGTTGTTTCAAGGACCTCTCACCGAGCCAAATCAAAATTAGGAGAAAAAATTCCCAAGCACGAAATCTCAGGCATTAGCCAAGAGCCTCAGCTCTTTTGGTAAATCTCAGGATAGTTTAAGTGTTGTCCCTAGTTCCTCCAAAGGCACCACAAAACATACTTATGTAAACATTTGGCTCATTTTTGCAGCTTTGTAAACTTGCTGCAGCATGAGTAATGAGGGAATCTTAATTGGCGGTCATATAAATTGTAATTAACTGCAGACCTTAAAATGTGCACTTGGCCACTAGCTTTTGGCTAGTGAGAATTGACTCTTGGCGAATAAGAAACAGTTTGCTGTCAGTATGGGGAGAGTTGAGGGGGAATGTGACTGCATCGCTAGTAGCTTGCAACTTGTGTGTACCCTCATTAAGAGCATATTTCCTTGTGCCTGTCACAATTATATGGGCACCTAGATTTCTACAAAAAATGACCTTGACAAACACTGCTCAGAAGATCCAAAAGTCCACCAATGTGAACATTCCAATGAAATATTACTCAAAATAATATTTTGTTAAAGAAGAAACACCTAAATATAATAGAACCCTGGGAAATATTCTTACACTTCACATATCTTTTCATATTTCATACTTCAAAGATTAAAACTGCTAATATGAACACAGTGGATCACTCACCTGCTGCACACACCGGGACACAACATCTTCAGGAACTTCAGGAAATTTTTGCCGCAGGTCATTTAAAACCTGAAAATCAATTTGCGGGCTCCCTTGGTCCATTCGTATACTGCCCAATAAGAATTATTGTTCAACAGGCAGTCCTAAGCCTTCCTGGAAGCTGAACTCATCTTGGGTCCACGCATTTTCTGTTTGAGAAAGACAGGAGGGAGTTTGGGGGTGGAGGGGGAAGACAACAAAAAAAATATTAAAACAATATGTCTAGCCAAACTTAGCTGTGCAATCCCAAGAGCATTTACCATTATACGTAAGAGTTCCTCTTTTTCTAACCATGGAATTGAGAATGGCTAGACAGCCACAAAAACAATTCCACCCATGGATTGATTCAGACTGGGCAGAAGTAGTCAGTTACTCTAAGGAATGTTCTTTCTTGTTCACGTTTTCCTCCACCATAGGCCCAGTCTCTTAAAGAAGACCTCTAGATGCAGACTAGTCCAGAATCTTCACAGCGCAATGGGGTGCGCCACACAGCTTGCATCACAGGTGCCTCTATATGCATGTCGAACCTGTATATATTCGGAGGTATGTGTAGCCCTGGATTTCTGGGCCAAAACCAGGCCATGGGTTGCACCTTCCCTTACCCAGGCCAAGGGACAATTTCCATGGGACCCACCATGAACCAGACCGACTGGACAGGGAGGGGCGCTGCACCTGCAAAATTAAAATTGCTTTTAAACAGGAGATGGGCTATGCCCAGAGTTCTTTCCTTATGCCTTCCTTAGACACAGACAAAGGGGTGGATTTTAAAGGGATCCCAACAGTGACACCCTCTTACAAAAAACACCTAAACCCAACACTCCTAAACCCCAACTCTTAGTTCTCTTTAAATGTCCCCTGGCGCAAGTTCCCTTTAAATGTCCCCTGGCATAAGTTCCCTTTAAATGTCCCCTGGCATAAGTTCCCTTTAAATGTCCCCTGGCATAAGTTCCCTCTGATAGGTATCTATGCCTTCCGGCATCAAGTGCGGGGGTCCTTTATTGTAATAATTCCCTTTCTTTTTTTTGTTTACAAATGCACTCCCTTTCACCTATGTTCTAACCCAAATTGCCCGGTCACAGAAATAAAGAAAGAGTGGAAGTGACAATTATATGAGCAATCTGGCTGAGGAAGACTGGATGAGGACTCTGCTACAGGTAACAAAGAAAATTACCAAACGAAAATAATGTATTCTACTAATGGGTCCCTTCTTTCCCACAGATTGTTAAAGGAATGGTTCTCCCAAAAAATTTTATTGCACAAAAAGATGGGCAATAATAAAAAAAATAATAGATTGGCACTTTTTTTTTTTTTAAGTCCCTATGTAAAATTTTGAGCAAATGAAGCTCAAAATGTACCAAAGGAAGCACATGGGGGCATCCATTTTGTGAAATCGATGCCCGCCTTTGCTTGCTTTTGCTTTTGAGGCACTAATGAAGGAAAAGCCAGCCAGCTGTAGTAAACAAAAGCTACCATTGGGTGGCTTTTCCTTCATTGGTGCCGGGACTCCGAGGACGCAGTCCGGAGACTACAGGCAGAAAAGCTGCAGCTGCATCTCGGGAAGTGCTATTTATTTTTTTTAAAATAAGCACTAGCTGCGTTTTTTTTTCTACGTTTTCCGGGCTGGAGGAGCCCGGAAAACTTAGAAATAAAACCGCAGCTTCAAAAACGTATTTATGTTTGCGGTAGATTTTGAAGCTACCGCAAACAAATACAACGTTATTGTGTTTGAGCACCGGAGACCCAAAGTGAAAGCCAACGCAGGCAGAAACAACGCGGTTGTGTTTCGAAAACGCTGTGGTTTTTCTTTCTAAGTTTCTCAGGCTCCTCCGGCTCGGAGGAGCCTGAGAAACTTGGAAAGAAAAACCGCAGCATTTTCAAACACAATAACGTTGTATTTATGTTTGCGGTAGCTTCAAAATCTACCGCAAACATAAATACAACGTTTTTAAAGCTGTGGTTTTATTTCTAAGTTTTCCGGGATCCTCCAGCCCGGAAAACTTAGAAAAAAAACGCAGCTAGTGTTTTTTGTATTTAAAAAAAATAGCATTTACCGAGATGCAGCTGCAGCTTTTCTGCCTGTAGTCTCTGGTCTCCGTCCTCCGAGTCCCGGCACCAATGAAGGAAAAGCCACCCAGTGGTAGCTTAGGTTTACTACAGCTGGCTGGCTTTTCCTTCATTAGTGCCGCAAAAGCAAGCAGAGGCGGGCATCGATTTCACAAAATGGATGCCCCCATGTGCTTCCTTTTGTAAATTTTGAACTTCATTTGCTAAAAGTTTTACATAGGGACTTAAAAGGAATGTGCTCTATAAATGTAAAATTGGGAAGACCAAGCGCCCAACTTTTACATATCCCCCTCCAAGAGTCAAGGCAGTATTTTTTTGTGAGGGTATGCAAGTTAGTTCATGTAGCAGCCCAAATGATTTCGGATTGAGGTTGGAAGCTTGTGGCTGAAATATTCGAGGGAGAAAAGACTGAGTTATTTTTCTTAGAACTTTGGTCTTTTCGCCCCTCAATATTGCAGCCACAGGCTTGCAAATCCACCCATCCCCCCACTTACCATGCGGCGGCACACTTCGTTGTGTGTCGCCGACTCCGTGTCCCTGCAACGTCTGTTCTCCTTTCACTTCCGTTATCGGAATCCGGCGCTGTAGGGTGATTTCTAGCAGAATGAGTTCTAAGCTTAAAAGACACTTCTTTCGTAGCATGTTTTGATTTAAAACACTATGCACCGAGACGTGGTCTGTTAACAGAGTGCCCCCTTTTGGGGCCAAGCAAATCCTACAAACAGTTGTTCATTTGTAGAAATATTTTAGATCTATGCACTGGGCTACATATTTCAATTTGCAAGCATGTCACTCACCCCCTGGAATGTGGCAGTTCTGCACATGACCACATCGCACCATTTCTTACTTTCCAAGAGCAATTCTCTCGCTAGGTGCCAGTGCACATTTTTGGGCACGCTTTGGACACAGAAGCTTAAAGTCTACTCAGGGTAAAGCCTGTGGTACACTGCTCGATCTTGCAATGGAAAGCTCAAATATGGATCTTCTGCTTCAAGTTGAAGTCTGACATCACAGACAAAAGGGGAGGACGTAAATACACTTGGTTAATTTCTCTTTGGAAAAGAGCAGAAAGAAAACGGAAAACCTACAGCTCAAACTCTTGTTGCCAAATTAGGTGCAACCAGAAAACAACTTCTAGAGTCTAGACAGTAAATGCAGTGAACAAGACTGCAAAAGTTCAAAAGGAGCAGGCACCATAAGTAAAAATCAGGGCCTGCCCATAAAACACTATGTAAGCATTCAAAACACACTTTTAGAGTAGGTCAGCTAGGAAGCCCTCTATTGTGCAAATGATCAGCCATAAAACAGCCCAGGAACATGCCAATGAGTATATGTTTTTTAACAGAAGAAAGCAGAGTATGTACACCTTTTACAAGCACAAGTGGACTTTGTGGATTGACAATGATAGAAGGGTTTTTGCTTCAAAAGACAGGCATGAAGGTTCAGTTATCACACACACAAGGATGAAGAACCTTGTGCAGGCTCGGAGCTCCGAGTCTCTGAATCACTCTTCTCCAGACTGGCTCCACCTATAGGGACTCTGAATAGGCTGCTTGCTACATCTTGAGCCTGAATGGCAGATTCCCAGCTCCCTCGGAATCTGTTCTTGGAATTTAATATACCTCCTTTTTTGTAAACCTCTCCCGGTGCGACGACTACTCCCTTGTAGTTCCTACTCAGCCACAACCCAATATTGCTCCTTTCCCTTCAACGATTATCCCTTTGGCTCATTTTCTCCTTTCCCTTCCCTTCTGGAATGGCTTTAATTACTAATTTCAGTAACAGGAGAGGGCTTAAGTTAAGCAGAACTGGGTTCAGGTGAGGGTGCCTCAGTGCTGCCTTACAATCCGAACCTGCACCCACCATTCCTTTGAATCTCCCCTCCAGGTACTAACCGGTAGCATCACCTGCATACTACTGCTTAACAGTTAGTCCACGAGACTGGAGATTGCTCAATGCCGTCTGTGGACAAGGGCTGCGTAGGAGCCAATCGTCCAAGTACGGATATACATGAACGCCCTATAGCCGAAGGTAAGCTGCGATGACCGACATCTTCGTAAAGACACATGTCACTGAGCTGAGGCCAAAAGGAAGCACCCGGAACTGGAAATGCTCCCCTTCCAGGGAGAACCGCAGATACTTTCGATGAGGCCCCCATATCAGGATGTGCATATACGCATCCTGAAGGTCCACAACTCTGAGCTAGTCATCCTCCCGAAAAGAGGACTTTATTTGGCAGGGTGTGATCATCTTGAATTTCTCTTGGGGGAAGAGAAAGATTGAACTGGGAAAAGTCGAGGATGGTGCGCATGTCAGCCTGGTTGGGTTTGGGCACCGTGAACAGTCGAGAGTAGAAGCTCTCCCCTTGATCCCAGAGGCGAACAGGTTCCAACGCTTCGAAAACTTCGTCGTATGGAGCCACCCCTAGCGGCAGGTGTCAATTCCCACCATCAGGCCTTGAGCTGAAGTATCCACATGGTGTGCCGCAGCCTCCAGGATATCCTGTGCCAACACCCTAGCGTCCGACAAACCAGCCTTGAAGTCATCTAGCCTATCCGAAGGAATGCTCTCCTGGAAATCAGCCAACTCCCGCCACAGCTTCATATTAGCTGCCACCAGAATCAGCTCGTATTTGCTTGGCGAAGTTGCAGTGCTGAGTTAGCAAAGACTTTCTTGCCCAAGGAGTCCAGAATTTTTTCTTCCCTGGAGAGAATCTGAGCCGCAGCTGTAGAAGTCGCAGAGGCCGGCTTAGATTGAAGCGTGGCCGCAGCTACCACTGTTGAGGAAGGGAGCGGGCAAGACGCCAAGGCCATCTCCTCAGAGGTGTGAAGCCTGTAACGGGCGTTGATTCTCTTATTACTATGCAGCCCGGTGTTGGGTTTATCCCAAACCTTACGGGCCTCAGCCAAAATGTCCTTCTGGAGGAACAGGCCGGTGCACTCTTGTGGTGACAAGGTGAATGTTCCCGAAAGCACCCCTTCCTGCGGAGCGGGGGCCTCAGGTACTGGAATGTCAAGGAGGGCCATCATATCCAGAACACAGTCATGGAATGCTCTGACAGAGCGGGGCTGCTCAACGCTATCCTGATCTGCCTGAGGTCATCCGACAGATCGGTGGCAGATGGCTGGGTCGCCACAGGTTTTAAAATGCTATCCCGCTCCACCGGTGTCTTCTCTACGGGAGACGGGAGTAGGGGGGCAGGGGGAGCTGGAGGCGGACGATAGGGAGAGGTGGTACAACCGGCGGAGCCACTGGAGTGGAAGGTGGCGCCGGAGGTTCAGGGTACATTTCCTTGAAAAGACCATTAAAGTACTCCTTCATGGTCAGAATGCATGAGCCTCTGAAATTTTCCGTAAAAAACATCCTCTGATGAAGGCTTAGGCGCTGGGGTAGGCAGAGGCCTCTCATAAGGGGGTACTCCCCACGAACGCAATGAGGATGGTTGCCAGGAAGGCCCACCACCAATCGGGTCCGCGTAGATCAGCGGAAGTAGGAGGCAGTAGGAGGACGTGAGACAGTATGCGGCAGCGGCATTCGAGCACGCCAGTTATAAGAAGGGTGGAACAGATTTTTACACGGAAGGTGAAAAAGGCTGCTCAGCCTCAAGATTCCCAGCACCCACCCTCAAGAACATAGGTGTAAGGGAAGGATCCAAAATGTCCACTGTGGACCATGAGGTGTGGGCCGCCATTTTGTCGATGCCTGGAGAGAACTGCGTCACATGTACAGCTGAGGCAATTGACTCCACAGGCTGGTCAGGGGACTTGAGTAACAATGTAGTCTTGACACAAGGATCCTCGGCCGAGCCGGTACTGGGGGGTCTCGAATGTTTGCTTGACATCTTAGAGGTGGCCCCAACATTAGCCTCCAAGGGAGGAACCTCGGCAGAGCCGGTAACAGAGGAGTTACGTTGATGACCAAACTTTTTTCCCTCTCGACAGAACCGACCGGTATCACTAAGATGAGCGCGAAAACTGAGGAATAACCCTTACAGACAAGACCTTAGGAGCAGGTATCTCGGTTTTGTTGGTAAAGATCTTATCCTCAAGTAGAGGAACCTCGGGTTTGGTCCCGGTATGTATAGCTTTCTCGTAAGGGGCCTCAAGCCGTGGCTTGGTACAGAAAGCTCCAAAAATGGAGACCTCGGAGCGAACCCCAGTGTCCAAAGCCTCAGACGAACGAGGCCTACGTTTAGCACCCGACAGGTGATCCTCGGAACGTGTTCCGGTCTTGGCAGGTCCGTGGTGGGAACCCTCTGAGAAAACTCTGGTACGCCTATTAGGCCTGTGAGACACTTCAGGAAAAATCCTGGTGGTAGAGCTACTAGAGCCCCTTCCAGACCGAGAAGTCTCTGGGAAGGAGTCCCCCGGCCAGGGCACCCTAAAAAAGTAAAGAACTTACCGGGTGTCTCTTTTCGTCGATGAAAAGCTGAAGATGAGGCGGAGGAACGTGCTGAAAAACGTCCTCCCACCGAAGAAGATGGTGCTGAGTGCCCGGACGGATAAGGGAATCGCAATACAAGCACGAATCCCAGTGGTGGTCCGGCCCAAGACACCAAGCAGAGAGAATGGGGATCTGCCCTAGCGAAGCGACGTTCACACGAAGAACACGACACAAATCCCAGACGCTTCAGCATTGACGGAGGACTACGCGACCGCAGAACAAGAGCAGGAGAGAAGGACAACAGGAACAAAAAACTCCCGAAGATGCAAGTGCGTCCAGTCCCGAATGCGCAGAGAAAAGGACTGAAGTGCGATGCGCGGGGCGGAGCTCAGGAGGGCGGGGTTACGGCCATGTGCAGTACCCCGCGTAAAATGAGAAGCAACAAATTTCTATTTTTGATGCTTTTTGGAAAAAAGTGTCTGGTCCCGTCCCACAGGACGGAATGTCCCAGAAGTATGAAGGAAAGGGGACGGGACGTAGGAGTAAACGTTTTTTCTCTGGATGGATGTAATTTCAAACCAGAATACACGTTGAGCCTCATGGTAGGATGCCCTCAGGATTATGTATAGAACAGTCTTCTGTGAAGAGAAGTATTAAGGTTGGTTTAATTTCTCTCCTTGTGTCACATGCTACCCTCTGCATGCGCTGGCACAATGTCTGCTGAGAACCTTCAATAGTCTTATTTATTTTTTTATTTGTAAAGAGCCTCAACCCAAGGGCATCAGGGCGCTGTTGCGAAAACCAGTTACACACATGCGGACAATCTTTGACAATGAATTACGGTGTTCCCCGGCCTACCGCTTAAGAGACGTGAGAGGCAGCTGTTCGGTAGTCTTTAGGTGAATAGCCACGTTTTTAAGGCCTTTCGAAATGGCCAGTAGGACGCTTCTGCTCTTAGGGCAGGTGGAAGGGTGTTCCAATTGTTTGTTGCCACAGGCGGGAAACTGCAGCCTGCTCCTCTGGCTGTTTCTAATTTTGGTAGGTACAGGCGATGAGCGCAGACGGACATTACCGGTCTGGTAGTATAGGTTCTCACAATTCTCTGCAACAGGTATTGCGGGGCAGTGTGGGATAAACATGTATGGGTGATTGAGTGAGATTTCAAGATAATTCTTCCACGAATAGGCAGCCAGTGAGCTTCTTTTCTCACTGCTGAAATGTGGTAATTTTTGGGATGTTGCGCATGGCACACAAGCGTTTTGGATTGTCTGCAATTCATGTTCTTTTTGGACGCCGCTGCATATAGGGCATTGCAGGAATTTATGATTGCTCGGGCGATAGATAGCTGGTCGGTGTCAAGAATTGTCTGGCTGCGTTAATGTGTTTGGCTGTGTAGGCCGATGACGAGGCTATTGCATTCACTTGTTTGGCGAGTGAGGGATGCATCTAGGTGGCCGCCCAGCATTTTTAGTGAGGCTGAGAGCGGGATGTGTAACCCGTCAATAGTGAAGGAGGTGAACTGTGGGTGGAGCTTCTTGAACATGGCAGTGGACCCCATCAAGATCTCTGGTCATCATTTAGGCATAGGTAGTTTGCTGCCATCCAAGCTTGGGTGGTTGAATAGATTTTATTAATGGCGTGGTAGTCTCTATGTGTGCATGTCAGTGGGAGGAGGACTTGGGTGTCATCGGCACAGTTCGTGTAGGCTATGCCGATGTCATCCAGGCAGTCAAATAGGGGCTTGGTGAAAATGTTGTAGGAGGAGAGGCATGAGCCTTGTGGGACGTTGCAAGGTGTGGGTATTGGAGGTGCACTAGCAAAGTCGGAGAACAATCTCCTGGAAGGAGGCTATCCATGAAGTTGCTTCGCACAAGAATTTTGCTGAGTCTGCAAGGTGGTTGCATAGGGTTTTGTGATCCACCAGATCGAAGGCGGCTGAGAGGTCCAGTAAAGAGAACGAATGCAGGTTTACCCTAATCTTTAAAGGAGTCTAGCTGAATTTACAGGTAAAGGAGTGCAGATTCTGTGCCATGAACCGGCCAGAATCCAGATAGGTGCATCCCTAGGATGTGTTTGGCATTGTGTTTGGCATTTGGTTAGGCTTGCATTTGGTTGTATGCTGCCCTGTGCAAGACCTTTAGCAAGAATGGTACTGTTGTGATGGGGCGGTAATTGTTCGGGGATGCTGGGTCGAGTGACTTTTTTTTAGTAGCGGGAAGAAGCATGATTCTTTGAGGCTGGCCGAGACCAGGCTGGAGGTGAATGAGTCATTGATACATTTGGTGATGAAAGGTACTAGGGCTTGTGCGCAGTCTTTCATGTTAGCTGGGCAGATATCCCCATCTCAATGGTTTTAGGTTTTTGAGTAAATTGGCAGTTTCTATTTTTGCGATGTCTCTGAAATGGAATTGCGGTGAGGTTGGATGTTTGGTCACAGGAGTGAGAAGAGAGGGTGAATTAGTTAAAGCTGGTTTCTTTTCAATTTTTTTGTTGTAAGGTGCTTGTTTTCAATCGCATGTCGTTCTGGATATTAATATACCAACTATCACCTTTGGTGATAGTAGTGGGATGGGAGAGGAGGATGGAGACTGAGGATTTTGAATATTTCCTCCGAGTTGGAATTTGCATTAGTTATTGTTTTGTGATAGGTATCCATTTCCGCTCAGATAATGGCCTGCTTATAATCTTTGCAAGGCATAAAATGAGCAGTGTTGCATAGCAATTTGCCAAGTATTTCTGTAGATTGCTAATTAATTGGGCACTTGTGTAGCAAAACTAGCTTTTTAAGTTACCCTGTTCAATGAAATCAAACATTGCCCTGCATTTCGCTCTTGCCTTAGGGGCTCTCTCCACTTCTCTGCAAGTTCAAAAGGGGCTAATGGAGCGAGAGTGCATCGCTAATCTTCTCCTCCTCCTCTCTTAAGTGGAAAATGCCTGTGTGGAAGTGCAAGGCAAGATTATTTTTTCTTTTTCAAATAACGGCAAACCAAAAGTAATCAGGAGGATACTTTCATTAAGTGAACTATATCCTGCCTGGCAAGGACAGGTATGTGTTAGCTTTATGTGTTTTTTTTTTTAAAGTCATGCAATTCCATCGTTACATAATGCTCAATTACAGTTTTTCTACTGGAAAACGCTGCATTGTCTCCATGCTTTAAAGCAAAGTCTAGGTTTATCTAAATCTCATAGTGACAACTATATTTAATTTTGTTGGGGAAGATGCATCATATTGATGAGTCAACACTTTTGAAAATGTACTTGACCAAATTCTTTTGATGTCAAACCTAGTTCTGTAACCTGCTGTTCGCATGCATCTGTGCAACTAGTGCTCAACCCATGAGCTGATCCCATACTCCTTGACATTCTGCCTCATCACCCTGCTGCTTTACACAGCTACCCTGAAAGTGAGATGGACACATGCGACAATATTCCACCTACTTTGCCCAGTTCTCTGGCTGCTACGCCATCCACTCTGCTTAGTCTCTTACTTTCTTTCCTCTTACATAATGAATACATAAAGCTAACTAGATGTTAACACAAAGTGGTGATTAATAGTTCCATTCAGTCAGTACATTTACAGATCTACTGTATATATATATATATATATATATATATATATATATATATATATATATATATATATATATATATATTAGCACTGGTAGGAGAGAACTGGTTAAACTGTTTTCAGAGCCTTTTTATCAAATCTATTCATGTCCATTCATACAGCGAACCTTTTCCATTTTACAGACACTCATCCAGGTCTCGCAAAAACCTTGCATAGTCGAATACATTTTATGAAGGGCGAGTACAATTTGCAGTGGATGTTTGAAACTTATTTCAATTTGCTTTGTTTGCCATAAATTTCAAATAAGTTTCACTGTGCATTGCTGACCCCTGGGTGGCAGCAGTGTGCCAAACATAGCGGGTTTGTGGTGACAGGGACCATTTTACAGAAAGCACATTTACATTTGTCATCCACTGTCATGGATGAGTGCATTTCTCAAAGGTCGAGTAGGTAAACTAAGTTACTCGGCCCGCAGGTCTGGTGGAATTTTAAAGAATTTGCAAGGCCTGTCATATCTCACTAATGCCTTCCTTCAGTGGTACACAACTGCAGTATTGCTACTCATTTTATGTCGTGGGTACAAATAACTTCTGGTGACATACTAGAACAATATTGCTAATCAAATGGGTCTCTGCTAATCAAGAACATTTTTATTAGCAAACTCTGCTAATCAATTTTTGAAAACAAATGTATGCCTTGCTTTGGCTATCAGGTTAAATGTTTTTGAGATGTCTGAAGGGGCTTTTTCTCCATATGGCTTCTGCCTGTCTTTTTTAGCACATGTAGGGGAGGATAGGTCATCGGGAACCCCCTCACATATATCTCCGACCCAGGTGGAGACTCATGACTCTAACTATCGCCCAATCTCCATTACTCCCTTCCTGGGCAAGCTCCTGGAGAAACTGGCCATCTCCCAGCTTAACCTCCATGCTGAATATGTTGGTAATCTTCATGACCATCAATCCGGCTTCAGAGCGGCCAGAAGCACGGAAACTGCTCTCCTGAACATCCGTGAGGACCTGCTCCTGAACCTCGATTCCAACACTCCCTGTGTTCTCATTCTGCTCGATCTCTCCTCTGCCTTTGACACTGTCAACCATGCCATCCTGCTCAACCGTCTCCGTGATAACCTGGGTATCACTGGTCAGGCTCTGGCATGGCTGACCTCTTTCCTTTCCGGTCGACCCTCCCAGGTCCAAATGGGCTCCTTCCTCTCTGACATCTTTTACTCCACCTGTGGTGTCCCCCAGGGATCCAACCTCTCTCCCTGGCTTTTCAACCAGTATCTGGCACTCCTTGCCCACCGCATCGCCGCTCTCTGCCCCCACTTTCAGTGCTATGCGGACGATACCCAGCTCATTTTCAGGCTACCCTCGGCCTCCTCCTCTCCTTCCCTCATCTCCGACTGTCTGTCTGCTATCCAGGAATGGTGTGCCGCCAATGACCTCTGCCTTAACGCCAGTAAGACTGAGATTCTACTCATCGGCACACCCACTCCCTCCTTTCCTGCAGCTCTCTGGCCGGCCTCCCTTGGCCCCCTTCCTGCCCCTACCTGCAAAGCTAAAAACCTCGGGGTCATCTTCGACTCCACACTCTCCTTCTCTCCTCATATATCTGACGTCTCTAAGAAGTCACACTACCAGCTGCACCTCCTCAGAGGTATTCTTCCCTTCCTCTCCTTCCCCCAGAAGCTCACTGTCTCCCGAGCCCTGGTTCTCTCAAGGCTGGACTACTGTAACAGCCTCTATCTTAATCTGCCTGCCTCCACTCTCCGCCCTCTGCAACTTATCCAGAACAGAACTGCGAGACTTGTCCTTGGCCTCAAGCCCAGGGACCGTATCTCTCCAGGACTGAAATCTCTTCACTGGCTCCCAGTGGCTGCGAGGATTAAGTTCAAAACCCTCTGCATTGTCCACAAGGCCTTCTGGGGCCTGGGGCCTAAATACCTTCAACTCTCTCTTCCTAAATATCTGCCTTCACGAGCCCTTCGCTCATCCGTCTCCAACTCCCTCATGGTCAGCCGCTTCTCGAAGCAACGACCTGGGGGTAGATCTCTCTCCGCAGCAGGGGCCTCCCTCTGGAACAGCCTTCCTGCCTCCCTGAAACTTGAGGAGAACCATCTCCGGTTCCGGAAGCACCTCAAAACCTTCCTCTTCGCTTCTGCCTTCTCTCTCCCTCGCTAAACCTGCTAAACTCCCCACTGAAGTCTGCACTAAACCTGCATCTGGGCCACTCTGTGACCTCGGTCCAGGGCCCAGCCACTCTCCACTTGCACTGCCTCCCTGGCTCCTCCTGCACTGTGGGACTGTCACTGCATCCCTACAGCCCCCTTCCCAGCACTTGCTCTGCACTTACCTCGCACTTGCCACCAGCTGGCCCTTTTATTTATTATTTATTATTTTATTACGCTACTTACCTTGTACTGCACTTTCCCCCCCACCTCCTCCCCCTGCACTTTCTCCTTTTCCCCTTACCTCTGCACTTGCACGATCTGAATGACACCTGGCCTAGTAGGATCGTTTGTCTGTCTTCCCCTTGTTTCCCTCCCTCCCTGCCTCGTCGCGCCTTGAAACACTTGTGTATAGGCGCGTTACAAATACCATATCATATCATATCAAGGGCCCAGGAGGCGGGGGGGGGCTGCGGATCGACATGTGAGGCTGCATGACTGCAGTATAAAACATAGCATGGACCCCATTTTGTATTAAGACAACTCCATTTTGTGTAAAAAGGCACTTAAATCCAGTCCATGCAAAATTCACTCGCACACACAGAAAGATGCAGCCTGACCCCGGCTTGACTGCGCTCACAGGAGCATACACTCTCTCCCCCCCCCCCCCCGACCCCCAAGCCTCCGACTCATGGTAGATCCGCTGAAGGCCTGTTCTCACGAGCAACCAGACACGAACAAACAACATAATAAATACTGTTTCACTTGGCCTTCCGCAGTACATAATTTGCCCCAGCCGTGACCAGGCTTGTTAGAAGGTAACTGGAACCAGCCCAATCCTGCATGCCCTGACCCTGTACCAAGCCCTCCCAGTTGGACTGTGTGGCGCCCCTCACCTCCACCAACCTCTGAGGCACCTTGCATAACGAAATAAGCATTTGAGTAATATATGTTGTGTGTTGACCAACGTTTGCTGCTATTCTGGAGACGTGTGATTTAAGAGTAATATGTGATCGCTCCTGTACACGATGTAACAAAAAGCATTTATAATGCACGATGACCAGCCGAGGCAGTGGAGCCAGATTGTACTGGGATGTAATATGCAGTGCTCTCTCTTACACACAACCCAACCGAATGCTACCTCATGTTCGTATGTCAACTACTGATGTGAAATACTGTGTTAAATAGCAAAACCCTCTCCAGCTTGTGTTCCCATATTAATGTAAACATATGTGTATAATACCAGAAGCTCCAAGTGTTGCCACCCACCCTTGCCAATAATACGGGGAGCTGCCCTGTGCAGGGAAACGGGTCCAGAGCTGCAAGGTCCCCTCCTCCCTCCCAGGCCCGCCAGGGATAGCTGGTGTTCGAACTGCACAGCCTCGCCTCCCCTCCCATTCTTGCTGGACCCGTTTCAAGCATTCACCTCCCCCATGTCAAAAGGCCGCCACAGCCCGACTATGAATTACGAACTACCTGGTCCTAAATCACACCATCTCCCGGGCACCGGTTACATGCCCCCCACGGCCCATTGGTATCCCCGTTCACCCCAAGTTAATGGCCCTCGAAGGGGGGCGCCCACCCTTGTACTAACAGACCGTAATACCATCCTTCATTATAGCCACCAGGACAGGGCGATCGAATAACCCCCCCTCTGTACCCCTGGCCCTGCACATGGACTCGGACTACCATACCTGAACCCAAATGTCACTACAACAGATGGAGAGGGATACCCCCCATCACATATCCATGTCCCTCTGTCTCCTCCTTGAGCTAAGGTCAATGTGTCACAGGATTTACCAGACACCTGACATTGTAGAATATGACAAATGATTGCTAATGCGTGGCCACAAGGGCAAGTTAGAGCAGCCACCCATCATCAATACAAGTTCTGTCCGGCCGGCAGCTCCACCCCGAAGAGCCCAGCTGACCCGTCTACCCCGCGTGGCACAGCACAGACGTCCGCCAATCCTGGAACAGTAACTGTATACTATGTATCCCACCTAGCCTTCACCACCCAATCCCTAAGACTATGTGCCCCCTATAGCTTGTGTCATGCGCGACGTTAGTTCTGTAATAAGTAGGACTGTCTTTGCTATTGTCAGACACAGCGCTCTCGGAGTTTGCAGAGTCCTTTGCATGCCCTATATTGATTTATATAAAACCCTTTTGATCTCACCCGCACTTGGTCCTGGTCTCATTCCCCTACTGGGGTGTGTCCTTCATTGCCTCTCACTAAGGGTGGTGCGCTTTTGGGGGATGCTCACATTCAGCATAGGATCTGGATGTGAGAGGTTAACCATGTATCAATGTGACTGGTTTGGCATTCTTCCATTCTTGGCTGTCATAAGCTTGATTTCTTCCTTGGCAGGTAGGGAAGGTGGTGACCGTGTAGCAGGCCGCAAGTACCCTTTCTTCCTTGCTCTCCTGACACAATGGCCGGTTGCACCTCAGAGGCCCCCTTGGGTGCTCTCATCCAGCTGATCATCAGAAAATTTGGTTGTTTAAAAGCCTGGCACATGGTCCTCTCCAAAGAACACTACTCGGTTTTCATCCGACAGTCACCAGAAGTGTTACCATCAGTAGGTGTTTTAGGACATTCTGAATAATCTCTTCTAGTCATCTTTGCCCCTGCCATTCTCGACAGCAAAACAGACAGACAACATTGATTACCAAATGTGACTGGCAGCTCTTACTGGGATGGCAAAGAAACGTCCACCTCCACCACCGCTCAAACACCTGGAAGTGCTACAAACCACAAGATTAAGTGACCCCCAAAAAGCTGAATGCTGAAAGCAGACTTTATAAGAGCCCCTGCACCCCCTATCTATACCCCAGACCAAGCAAACACACTGATAAGCAAACCTGATAAGCAAACCCTGATATACCCCTCTGAAACAAGCTCATTCCACCCCTTTCTTTGGCTCCGTCCCACCAAGGGAAGTGCAGAAAGAAGCCAATTGCTTTTGAAGGTTGATCCATAGTAGTTTTGATGCAGCAGAAATGGCACAAACTCTTCAGGGAACAAGACAGCAAAGCTTTGGTACCATGCCTTTCTTCTTCCCATAATGCACTGTTCAGTCAGGATCTGCTCCTTGACCCGCACCCCAGTGTCCTCAAGTCAGTGTTCAGAATGTTGTGTGGTCAAGTGCTTGGGACAGCATTTTTTTTAAAAAATGCATTTAAGAGTTTTTGTCCTGGCATGCAAAAACCAAACAGGCTAACTAACTGCTGGACATTTTAAATGATGGTACTCCTTAGGTATCTGTGACAGTACTATACAACTGTGTTAGTCTAAAGATTCTGGACTCACAGCACAAATGGTGGAGCTGGGTAGGCGTTTTCATTCTTGTGATATTTTAGCTTTACGTTTTCACTGCCCCTGACACAATACATTGTCATGTGCTGAAAATATGTTGCTTGTGTGCCCTAAATGTCTGATAGAATACTCAAAGTTGAAGTTAGTCAGTCTAAAAGTTCTGGAGTTAAAGAACAAAAGGCGAGCCCTGGGGCACATTTTCTGCTACCCCACTAACACTATGCCTGGAAAATTGTAGGCATTCTAACAACCATTTAAGGGACTATGTTCTAACTAAAGCGTCAGAAAAAGGTGGACAGCATTGCAATTCAGTGCTCCCATCTTAACGGAAAGATGCAAACGATTATGCAGGCAAATATGTTTGATCAGTAATACAATGTGGATAAATCCCTAAGAGTGCACGTCTTCCAGAAGAGAACATTTTTAAAAAAAAAAAAAAATCTGGCAACTTGTCGCCATCTGGAAGATCTCGAAATGAGTATGCAAATAGATATTTTGATTTGTAGACTATCCAATTTGATAGTAACTCGGCACACAGGGAAAGAAGTTTTGCGTGTTACACTATACACCCTCATTGTTGCTATATGTTTTTGCAGGTTTGTGTTGCATCCATTGCTTATACAAAAACAAGGACCATCTGCAGTGAATTCTATGTCAAGACGGAGGCGAGCATTAAGCTTCATCTTCTCTTTATTACACTCTCCAGCAGTTTCAACAAATAATGTAAACTTTAACTTTCTTTTTTTTTTTTTAAACAAAAACTTCAAGTTCCATCATTCCTTAGCCATGTGACCTAGTCCTTCCTCTTACTCTGTTCCTCCTCCTCTTTTCCTGCTCTCCAGAAGATATGTACTACCCTACATTAGCTGCATAATAGCATTGGTTTATTGTAAGGGTAGACTGAATATAGGCAGGAATATGAGTTGATAGTAAATGTGGGTTTAACTGTAGGCCTCATATGCGCAGCGCAGCAGTGTTAGAGCGTTCATAGCGTATAGGAGGGGCGACGGCCCCGTGCCACACTACTCGGCACCTCAGGGGCTCACCGATCTCCTCACACACAGGCCTTTAGTCAGCGCCGTGTTCGCGCCAAGCAGCTGACAGCCCCCATCCTTGTGGGGGTGGAGCGAGCGACGCAAGTGGGAGTAGAATCCCCGACCCCGTCAGAGGAGCGGCCCGTCCTCTCGAGGACGTGTGCCGCAGAGCGAGTAGCCCCCACCGCGGTGGGGGCAGAGCTAACCGACGCGAGCCAGTGAGCTCTGTCAGAGCCAGAAAGCGGCCCCCACCCTTGGGAGGGTGGGTCCGCCTGAAACCCGGCAGAGCCAATCAGAGAGCTAAAAGCTCCAAACTCGAGTCCCCACCCTCGGGGGGGCGGAGTTAAGAGCGCATTCGCTTGGGAGAAGCTTCGTAATAAGAAGCACGAATGCTATGGAGCACTTTTGAGCTCTCACGCAGTCTTATGCAATCACCTCGGCTCTGCTGCCCATTTTTCAAGCGATGCCATAACCTGGGTTCAATCCTTCCTGGCTAACTGGACTAGGAGAGTCTTCTCCCCCCTTGCAGCCGCTGACCCCATACAAGTCTCCTGCGGTGTCCCCCAGGGATCATGTGCGTCTCCTACTATGTATAACATCTTTACCAAACCCTTGTTTGACAAGTTGGACAGACTGGGTGTCATCTACACTAACTATGCAGATGACTCTCAGATCCTTATCCCCCTTTCGGGCAACTTCTTGGAAGACTCAGCTTTGGTAAACAAGATATACCTCCTCATTCAGGCATGGATGGCATCCCACGGCCTCTGTCTGAATGACGACAAAACAGATTCTGATCCTCGGCACAGAGACAGCGATCAAAAAACTCGACCCCAACTATGCCTCATTTAACATTGACAACAATGTCATCAAAGTGATGCCCGCAGTCAAAGCCCTTGGGGTGTATCTGGACTCAGCACTCACTTTCAAGAAACAAATTAACTCCCTAGCCTCCTCCACAGCCTATACTTGTAAACTGATCCGAGCATGTAGACCATTCCTAACGGAGGCCAGCTGTATTACCCTAGCTAATGCACTTATCATATCCAGTTTGGACTACTGTAATGCCCTATATGCTGGATCTAACAAGTATATCCTTAATAAACTCCAATCTCTCCAAAATAACGCTCTTAGAGTAGCCCTAAACTTACCCTACAGAGCCCATGTCTCCACCGCCAGAAGGAATATCCACTGGCTCAAAATCAATGACAGGATCACCCTCAAAACTCTCTCACTCACGTCCAAATGCCTCAACAATATAGCTCCTCCCTACCTAGTAAACAGAATCAACAAAAGAACCTCTAATCGCCCCACAAGGTGGTCTAACGCCTTCACCCTGCTGGTGTCCAGATATAAAAAAAAAAGCACAGCTGGCGGCGCCAGCTTCCCTGTCACAGCTGCCCAAACTTGGAACAAACTCCCCTTAGAACTCAGAAAGGACCAACCTTACCGAAGTTTCAGACGCAGGGCACTCTCATGGATACGATCCAACGACATCTAAGGTGATCCCCCTCCTTAATCAGAACCACTCGTCTTGAGAGACACCCTCCTGACTATGCCCTGCTAACTTGTCCCTAGGTACCCTGACCTCCACTGCCAGTATCCAGCTACAAACTGTGGCCGACCACCACTCCGCTCCTTCTTGCTTCCGACACCCGACAATCAACCGCACAAGTTCTTCCAAACTTTAAACGTCATTGAACTGTACCCCCCTCCATTTCTTTCTGTTTCCAACACTTGGCATTAACTGTTTAGCACATGTAATCCATAATGTTTCTGAATCTGCTCCTACCGCTTACTTCTGTTGTGTGTCACTGTAACAAAGTTCTCAAGTAATCTTGTAATGCTTGCGCCCGGCTACCTGCGGGTTTGGTTTTGAGCTATATCAAATAAACAAACAAATATTAAATTGAATATCGGCACAAAGAAAACGCTACAGACCATCTATAAGCTCACTACACATAAATCACAGCACAGATAAGTGTAATTTTACACTTGGGATTCAAGAAAGGTCACTGGGCAAAACTGCACAGCAGCTACCACAGTGCATACAAGGTGCAGCCTTGCAGCTGAAGTGATTCAGTGGACGTGCCACTACACCTGAAAAGTTATTGTTAAGGCACCTAACAGCACTAAAACATGTCAAACTTCGAATGGAGAGAAGAAGAACAAGAGGCAGTCTATCAGGAAGACTTAGCCTATAGTTTCAAGGAAGTGCTGGGGGATTCGCTCACGGAGGCAGTGGCTCAAGGGGTCAGACCCCTACAGGAAAGACTACAGACAATAGAATTGTTTGAGCCAGAAGGACAAGTGCACCAGGCTGGAAGAAAGCACGTCCACAAGGGTCACTCCAAAAGACCCCAAGGGTTATAATAAGACCCGGAAGAGCAGAGACTCTTCTGACCTCCCCCCCCCCCCCCCCGGGCCAAACGGAAGGGGCAGGTGCAAGGACCCCGGAGGCTTCAGACGCTTTCAATAGATTGAAAGAAGCGTTCATGAAAGGATCACAGGTGCCGTGCCTCGAGACCCCATACCCAGGGGACGATAATATGGGCTATCCAGAAGAAGGTTTCCCAGAAGGTTTCCAGAAGAGGAACCTCCAGAATCGCCTGCCTCCACACAGGAGGATGCAGATAACAAAGGGGACGAGGGAAGCCAAACCCTGCCTAAGAAAAGGCAGCGAAAACTCCATAATATAGAAGAGGAAGAAACCTCAGACATGGTCCAGCCAGAGGAGATCAGGAATCCAAAATCCTCGGAGAGGGTCGCAAAGTATATGACCCAAAGATTGAGAAAGGCGCTGGAGAAGGAATTTGGACAAAGAATGAGGGCAGTGCCCAAGACGGGAACTACCGGGCAAAGTTGCAGAAGCCCCAGAATTAGACCCAAAAATGGTGGTGATGGAAGTGATTGTTCATCGAGGTAGAGATGGGGGGGTGGATGAATGGAATGAATATTTGGTGCAGGGAATGAGAGCAGCGTCTGAGGCGGCAGTTCCAAAGATTGAGAAGGGGAAGAGTGGGAAGATTGAGGTACCTTGGTGGACGGTGGAATGTTCGAGAGCTGTGGCGGAACGTAAGAAGGCTAGGGCCAGGGCGGTAAGGTCAGGAATGATAATGGATTTGGTGGCATATAAAAAGGCTAAAGCTATGGCGCAGAGAGTAATTAGGGAACGGAAGCGTGGTTATTGGAGGGGTTATTGTGGGTCCCTGGGGAGTGATTCTGGTGTGGGTGAGGTATGGAAACAGTTCAAGCGGATGTCTGGATTAACAAGACCACAGGGTGGAATGTCAGTGTTGTTGAAAGGAGAAGAGGTGATTAGTGAGGATGGGGAAAAGGCGAATTTGATGGGGGAGTATTTTGCGGGGGTGCACAGTTCGGGGAACTTCCCAGAAGCGGTGAGGTTACGAATGGGTGTGGTAGAGGAGGAGATGCGGGAGGTGTTGGCGAATGTTGGGCCTTGGGAAGAGCAATATGAGGTCCCGTTTTCGATGTTGGAGTTGGATGGTGCGATTCGAAAGGGGAAGTGGTCAAGTCCAGGGGTGGATGGTGTTATGTATGTATTTTTGGAGAAGTTGCCTGTAGAATGTAAGTTGGAAGTATTAGCTCTGATCAATGAGATTTGGAAGAGTGGTGTTTTGCCGAAGTTGTGAAAAAGAGCGATTGTGGTGGCGATTTTGTAGGGTGGAAAGGTTCCAACGGAGTGTAAGTCGTATAGGCCGATTGCGTTGACTGTTGTGATGTGTAAAGTTATGGAACGGATGGTGGTTGAGCGATTGGGGTTTTATTTGGAGTCGAATGGGTGTTTGAGTGACTTTCAGAGTGGGTTCAGGAAGAATCGGTCGGTGGCTGATCCATTAGTGAGATTAGTGACTGGGGTGGAGGAGGCATTATGTGATGGAGAGTTGGTGGGAGCGTTCTTTTTGGATTTGGAAAAGGCATATGATATGGTGTGGAAGAGTGGGTTGTTGGTAAGATTGTTGGAGATGGGTGTGAAGGGGAGGATGTTTCGGTGGATAAGGGCATTTTTGGCGGATAGGACCTTTCAGGTGAGAGTGAGGGGGGTGCTGTCTGAAGTTTGGAAGATGGAGAATGGGACACCGCAGGGTAGTGCGATTAGTGCAATGCTGTTTAATGTGATGGTGGATGGGCTGATTCGGGCTATGATGGGAATCGGGTGTCAGGTACATTTCTTTGCGGATGATGGTGTGGTATGGGTAAGAGGGCGGAGTTTGTTGATGGTGCAGAGTCGGTTGCAAGCTGTGATAGTACGCATGGAGGAGTGGTGTGGGAAATGGGGCTTTTCGGTGTCTGTGGAAAAAAGTGTGAGTATGGTGTTTGAGGAGAAGAGTGCAGCAGGAGTTGGAACTTGGTTTTGAATGGTGTGAGGGTGAAGAGTGTGAAGGAGTTCCGGTACTTGGGGGTGATTCTGGATAGAAAGTTGAATTGGAACGTGCAAGTGGATGGAGTGATGGACAAGTGTTAACGCAGGCTGAGTTTGTTGCGGGCGGTGACTGGGAAAGAGTGGGGTGCGCAGCAGAAGTGTTTACGAATGTTATATAAGGGATTGATTTTGAGTGTGTTAGATTTTGGATGTCAGGTGGCAGTGGGTTTCACAATGAGTCAGAAGTTGAGGTTGGATAGGGTGCAGGCGAGAGCATTGAGGGTGTGTTCGGGTGTGATGAGGTCCTCTCCAATGAATGCGGTTCAGGTACTTGTGGGGGAGATGCCATTGGGGTTGAGAAGGGATGTGTTGAATATGAGGTGGTGGGTGAAGTGTAGTGCGAAGAGTGCGGCTCATCCGGTACGTGAATGTTTGCGGTATAATTGGAGGTTTGACTATTATGGGGATCGGTGGAGGAGGAAAGGGGGCACTTTGGGGTTTCACATGTGGGAGAAGGGGGTGCAGTGGGGTGTGGGCGAGTTGATGGTTGTGACAGATATGGATCTGGTGAGGTGTCCGATGTGGATGATGGGGTCTCCAAAGGTGTGCTTGGAGTTGACAAGTGTGGTGTCAAAGAAGCGGGGATTGCGGGGTGAGATCAAAGCTTTGGGTCAGGCATATGTGGCAGAGAAAGAAGGGTGCAGGGTGTTCACGGATGGTTCAAAGGATCCGGTATCTGGAAGAGTGGGAATGGCGTATTATTTGGAAAGCACTGGGGAGTATAAAGTGGGGCGTCTGACGGATGATGTGTCAATTTGTACGGCTGAGTTGGTGGCGATTGCAATGGCGATTGAAAGGGTGTGCGAGTTGAGGTTTGAGAAAGTAGTGGTGTTTTCAGATTCGTTGAGTGGGTTGCAGGCGATTGTGGCAGGGGATGGTGATAGGAAGGATGTGATTTTGCATATCAGGAGAAAGATTGATCGGTGTGTGCTTGGGGGGATGGATCTGGAGTTGGCGTGGGTCCCCAGTCACAGCAGCATTCTGGGAAATGAGTTAGTGGATCTGGCGGCGGGTGAGGGTATGAGAAGGGAAGCGGTTGATGTAAGGTTGCCTTTGAGTGTGGATGAGATGAAGGCAGTGATGGTGAGGCGGGTCATGGATGAGTGGCAGGAGAAGTGGGTGAGTGGGGTGAAAGGCAGGTGGATGTTTGGTATTCGTGAGAAAGTGTCAGTAAAGGTGGATCCGGGAAGTCTAGAATGGAGGAGGGGGGAGGAGGTGATGCTGAATCGATTGAGAATAGGGCATATGGGGCTGAATGACTGTCTGTTTAGAGTGGGGAAGCGAGAGTCGAGGGACTGTGCGGTGTGTGGAGTGTCTGAGACTGTGGAACATTTTCTGTTTAGGTGTGAGAGACATGCTGTAGAGAGAGAATTGATGAGGGTTCGGCTGTCTGCGCAGGGTGTGGCTGAGTTGAGTGGGAAGGCTTTGTTGGGAGGTGACGGGGTGAGAGGCAGGAGGAGGAGTAGTGTGTTGTTGGATTTTGTGAGGCAGACAGGGCGGTGGGAGGAATTGTGAGTTTACGTGGGTTGAATGCTGAATGGTGGATAGGTGCACATCATCCAATTGGATGGGGAAGCGCCTGAGTGGGTCCGCCCACGCCTACACTAATTTAAAGAAAGAAAGAACAATAATAAATGTTTTTAAACAGCTCTGTGTGTAAACAAAACACAAATTACCATGAAAGTGACTGATGAAGTGGCACAATGGACAGAGACAAGATATGCCTGAATGATGCTTAAGATTTGTCAATCGCATGTACTACCTCCAAAACTCCTAAGTCAGAAAACACTCCTGGGTACAAAACGTGGAGTTCTCTAATGTTTTCATATATCTATGCAGCAACAACCAATTGCTCAAAACGGAAGACTAAACACCTGCAACGTGCCCCCTTTAATGTGTGCCCCAGAACACGCACTAATCAAACAATTAAAAAAAATGGTTATAACGGCCCCAATCTTGGTCTAAAAACAAAATATTGAAGCACTGGCAGCAAAGAACAAAGCTATACAGGACTTGCATAACCCTTCTGCTAGGGGCAGACTCTCTGACTCCGGACGGAACCTATTACGTGCATATGACCTTTTCTGGTGTGCAATTAATGAGGTTTAGGAATAATTAGTTTTCAACTACATCTTTAGGTTTTCCCCCTGTGTTGTCTGGTAAGTCTTTCGGCCTCAAGGGTCAGTCTGGTATAGTGACTGTCTTAGATTAAGATTGGGGGGGATAAGCGTGCACATACATGTGAAAGGTTTATAGGTTTACGAGTGGGTGTGCTAACCATAGTTTAAGTCAGTTGAACAAATTACTTAACCCTGGTAATGTTCTTTCTGATGGATGTTCGTTCCACTGATTCTTCATCTTAGATGTTACTGGTATACTGCTTTGTAGTTCCAGAAAAGAAATTGACAGCAGAGGGCGGCATTGATGTCTATGTCCCTCCGCGGTTACCATTTCTGTGTCCGATCAGGACACCGATGATAGTACAAGTAGCGCGCACTGTGCCCGTTGCCTCACTTCCCAAGTTCCCTCTTTCCGTTTAGCCGTGTTGAGGAATAGATAACCTGCATGGGCATTGAAAGACAGAAGTAGGAAAAAAAAACGCACCCACAGTCAGAGGGGTAGGCTGGGAGGGCGATGAGGAATCAATGGGAGGAACAATTTGTAGAAGTAATGTGTTCTTCTAATGGATTGTGTCCTCCCACTGATTCCCCACCTTAGATAGACTCCCATAGCAGTTTTGCAGAAGGAGGTGGGAGAAGTGGATTTTTGTACACCTATTAGCCAGGGGTCGAAATTAAGATTAAACAAGGAGTCAAAAGCAGCTCCTGGGTATCCAGCATTAACCAGTGACCAGGAGCTGGCACGTAGTGCTCTGCAGATCTAACTTCCACATAAGAAACAAACTTATTTTGTCCATTATTTATGATCCCTTATGCTTTAAATGTCATATAGATGTGTCCTAATGTTTATAGATTTTGCCAAGTGCACACAGCCAAAGTGACATGGGTGTGTGTGTTCAGCATCAGCTGGCCCGGGGAGCTAAAAAGGTAGCTTTGGTAGCTGTTGTGTCCAACTGACCAGGCTCTTCCAGGTTAGAAGCAGGAGCTAAATAGCTACCAACTTACCTCAATTTCTAACCCTGTTAGCACATAATACTGTGCAGAACTGCGCTTCCAAATCGAGCGTCCTGGCCCTACAGTGTCCCTAAGCAGTAATACTTTGAAAAAGCGTGGCTCGAGGACCAAATGGTGGCATTGGAAATCATCTGCACTGGTACATCTCTTTGGAGAGCCAAAGTAGTTGCCACTCATCTGGTAGAATGGGTTCTTAAGTTTTCAGGGAAATCCTATCCAACAAAGGAGTAGCATTCCGAAATGCATAGGATGATCCAACTTGACACAGTTGCTTTGGTCACGGTTTAGCCTAACTTGTGGCCCATGTAACCGATATATAGTTTCATAGTACTAAACCAAAAATTTGAATGAGGATATGTTTGTCACACAACAATTCTTTAGTCATTGTGTAATATAAAGCTGCCAATGCTGGCTAATAATTTTGTTGGACATACATATTAAAAAATAATAAAGTTACTCACCGTAGTGACTACCTTACTCCTAGTCCCCTTTCCTCCATACTTGCAGGACTTTCCGTCCTTCAAGATGGGACCGAGGGACTTTGGTAAAAAGCATCACATTTTTGTCCTTTTATTTTTTATGCAGGGTACTACCCTCCTGAGCTACGCCCCGCACATCACCCTTCAGTCCTTTTCAATCGCCAGGTCTGAGACGATTTAAGCAATAATAGAGGATACTTTTTAGGGTGGAGGGCCTATGGAGGAAAGGGGACTAGGGGTAAGGTAGTCACTATGGTGAGTAACTTTATTATACTCCTACATCCTGTCCCCTTTCCTCCATACTTGTGGGAGATTCCCAAGCATGCATCAAAGTTCAGGTGATTGGGGAAAAAAACCTTACTGGAATACATTCTTAATTGGGCATCAGCCCTGGCGCTCAGGTCCAAGCAGTAATGCTTACAAAAAGCTGATGGGGAAGCCCACGTAGCCTCCTTGGCAATGGTTTCCCAAGGAACATACTTTTGGAAGGCAACAGCAGCCGCTTTGCCACATACAAGATGGGCATGGATGCCTTTCGGAGGTTGAAGGCCCTGAATGGTATAGGCTTCAGTAATGCAGGAGGCAATCCATCGGGAGATAGCTGCCTCTGAAGCTGGTTTCCCTTTCGGGTCCCCGAATGTGACAAAGTTGTGACGAGCCCCTGAGTTCACTCGTCCTGTCGAGTGTCAACTTCAGGGCTCGTCTAACATCCAAGTTGTGCAAGACTCTCTCGGCATCCGATACCAGGTTAGGGAAAAAAAACAGTAAGGAGATCGATTGGTTCAAATGAAAAATCAGTAACCACCTAAGGCAGGAAAGAAAGATGAGTGCGGAGCACAACCTTATCCTTATAGAAGGTGACGAACGGATGTTCCACAGAAAAAGATTGGAGTTTATTCGCCTTGCCTATGTCACTGCGATCAGAAAGGCGACCTTCCAAGAAAGGTATCTGAGATCGGTAGTGGCCATGGGTTCAAATGGTTTATGGCAT
Organism: Ambystoma mexicanum; assembly: GCF_040938575.1. NCBI lineage: Eukaryota > Metazoa > Chordata > Amphibia > Caudata > Ambystomatidae > Ambystoma > Ambystoma mexicanum. The sequence goes on along the minus strand of NC_090927.1, from coordinate 1,087,367,024 downwards.
AAGGCGGCGAGGACCACATTCAAATCCCATTTGGGATGAGGATTGCGTACCGGTGGCAAACAATGCAATAGACCCGCAAAAGGCATTTTAATGACTGGATTAGTCAAAGAAAAGGAACAGCGGTCAGTGGACAGATAGGCCACAATGGCATATCAGTAAGTCCTGCAGGACAAGACATGAATGCCCTAAACAGCGAGGTGAGATGCAAACGAAAGAAAAGTGTCAATCATAGCGTGCCTGGGATCAAGTTGTTTAGCTAAATACCAGTGGTAAAAACAGAGCCATTTGCTCCTATATTGAGACCTCATAGAAGGTTTTCTGGCAGCTTGAATAATGCGCATATCGTCCTCGGATAAATTAAAATGCGCTAAAGATCTGAATTCAGGCACCAGGCCGCCAAGCTGAACGATTGTGGGGAGGGATGCCACAACTGGTGATCGCACTGGTGAGGCAGGTCGGAAATCAACGGCAATCTTATCAGAGGAAGAATAGACCGATGCAGAAGACTGAGAACCAGAATCTGGCAGGCCGCCAAGGAGCTATGAGGAGGAGAGTGCAGTTCGATGCATTTCTGAGCTTGCAGAGTGACCAATGAATCAGAGGCAGTGGAGGAAAAGCATAAGCCTTCATGTTTTGCCATGGAATTTCCAGAGTGTCCCCTAGGGAGGAGACCCTGAGACTGTTTCTGGATGCATATAGAGGAAGTGTCCTGTTTGAAAAAGTCACAAAGAGGTCCACTTCTGGAGTGCCCCATTGGTGTAAAATGGTGGAGAGAACATCTCTGTTCAATTCCCACTCGTAACTGGCTGCTGACTGGCGGCTGAGTGAGTCTGCAGTCACATTGATGTGACCTGGAATGTTTACAGCCAGGAGCCAAATCTTGTGTGGGATGGTTCATTCCTAAATATGTATGGCTAGGTCCACAAGGAGAGGTGACTTGGTGCCACCCTGCTTGTTGATGTAAAACATCGCTACTGAATTGTCTGTGCGAATACAAACTACTTTGCTCGTGATGGACGGTTGAAAGGCTTTGAGCGCCAGAAAAACAGCCAGGAGTTCCAGATAATTGATAAGAAACTTTGTCCAAAGGTCGAATACTTTGAGGTGACAGTGTTGCGCCGCCCCACCCCAGAAGGGAGTAGTCCGTGGTAATCGTCACTTTTGGGCAGGGCTCTTGGAAGAAGGCCCCCACAGAAAGGCTGTCAGTCGAAGGCCACCATTGTAGATCCGCTGTCATGGAGGACGGAACTGTGATCGTCTTGGTATCCGGGTACGAAGCCTGAGACCAAGAGCTCCAAAGAGCCATATGAGTACGCCTCATCTTAAGACGTGCAAGAGGAAGGGCTAGCACGCAAGAAGCCATGAGGGCCAGGAGTCTCTGGAACCACCAAGTCGTCATGTGCGAAGACTGGAGGAAGAGCTGACACGTGGCCGATAGGTCCGTAATCTTGTCCGCCGTTAGGAACATTTTGGTACTGACCGTATTTCAACAGAAACCCAGCAAAATCAGGTCTTGAGAGACCGTCATGTAAGATTTCCACCGGTTCACAGACAGCCCAAGGTGGAACAGGAGACTGGGGATTGCTCAATGCAGTCTGTGGGCAAGGACAGCGCAGGAGCCAGTCGTCCAAATATTGATGCACATGAACGCCCTTGTAGCTGGAGGAAAGCTGTGATGACCAACATCTTCGTAAAGACACGCAGCGCAGAGCTGAAACCAAAAGGGAGCACATGGAACTGGAAGTGTCCCCTTCCCAGGGAGAACCGCAGAGATTTCCGATGTGGATCAGGATGTGCATGTAAGCGTCCTGATGGTCCACAACACTGAGCCAGTCGGCCCTTCCGAAGAGAGGACTTTATCTGACAGGGCGTGATCATCTTGAATTTCTCTTGGGGAAGAGAGATTGAACTGGGAAAGATCGAGGAGAGTTGAGTTGAGTTGAGTTTATTATTTATAGCGCCCGCCAGACCCGAGGGTAACCGGGCGCGTTGTTCAAGGATACTTTAAACTTTACAGGTTACATATGATTACAAATAGTGATTATACATAGTAGAAATTACATAATGCAGGCCATGGTATATACATGTAACATAATATAAGCAGGAAATATGCAGTAGGGAGAAAGAGGATATATAATTATGTACATAGTACGTTTGTAGAACAGTGGTAATGGACTATCGGTCATTTTCTTTGATCCAATTGATACACTTGGATCTGAAGAGAGCGTAGGATTGGGGGGGATCTCAGGCCGGGCGGGAGGGAGTTCCAAAGCTGGGCAGCTTTGACCGGGAAGCCGTTTCCTCCGGCCGTACTTAGTTTGAATGGGGGTATCATTAACTGGTTAGAGTATGCTTCTCTGGTGGGTCTAGTGGAGATTTTTCTGTTGAATCTAGCGGCTAGGTATTTAGGTGCTAGATAGTTGATGCTTTTGAAGGTTAGAGAAGCTATCTTAAGTTTGATTTTGTCCGCTGTGGAGAGCCAATTAGATTGTCTTCTAGCTTCTGAAATATGCTCCCTTTTTGGAATTCCTAAGGCAGCCCTAAGGGCATTGTTTTGTAGTGTTTGAATCTTTTGCACAGTGCGCAGGCCAGCCTGGTTGGGTTTGGTTGGGTTTGGGCACCATAAACAGCCGGGTGTAGAAGCCCTCCCATCACTCCCCTAGGGGAACGAGCGCAGAAAAACCTAATTTAGCTGGTTTTTCGGTGGCTGTACCTCCAGAACCTGAGGAGGAGGCCGAGGATCGAGAGAAAAACCGGCCCTGTTACTGACACCGACGGGAGTTTCCTTTTGGAGTATCGACCCTACAGGTCTGCCGATCCAGAAACCCCCGAAAACCAGAGGAAGGACGAGGCTGCGAAGACGTCCTCTATGCCCTGAAAGGCGGTTTCACCAAGACGGACAGGGACTTTGCGTTCCGAGTGCTGTCCTTAGTCTTGGTCAGTTCAACGTCCGTCGATGAATGAAAAAGCTCTTTGCCGTCAAAAGGCAGGTCCAGAACTTTATCCTGCACCTCTTTAGAAAATGTTGTGGCATGAAGCCAAGCCTGACGAGAGGTGTCCACGCCAAGCAATGATGCCCCGAGCCAAGGTGTCGACATGATGCACCGCAGCCTCAAGCATATCCTGCGCCAGAACCCTGGCATCTGGCAAACCCGCTTTAAAATAGTCTAGTGTATCCGCAGGGATGAATTCCTCAAATTCCGACAGACCTTTCCACATTTTCATATTCGCCCCCGCTAACACAAGCTCCGCGTTTGCTTGACGCAACTGCAGGGCTGAATTAGCAAAGATCTTCCTCCCCAAAGAGTCCAGAATCTTGTCTGCCGTTGTTGAAGACGCTGAAGCCGGTCTGGATTGTAACTTGGCAGCCGTCGCCACCATGGAGGAAGGGGGCGGACAAGACGCTAAGGATACCTCTTCAGAAGAATGAAGCCTATAACGAGCGTCAATCTTTTTGTTAACTATTAGTCCAGAGTGTGGTTTATCCCAGACCTTTCGGACCTCGGCCAAAAAGTCCTTCTGGAAGAAGGAGCCGGTACGCTCCAGAGGAGAGAAGGTGAACGCCCCAGAAAGCACCCCTTCCTGGGGAGCGGGTGCCTCGAGTACTGGAACATCCAGAAGACATGTCCAGCACACGGTCGTGGAAGGATCTAACAGAGCGGGGCTGGTCCTCGCTGTCCTGATCCCACTGTGCGTCATCCGACACATCCGGGTCAAACTGCGTTGCATCTGGCCCTGCTGAAGATTTGTCCACTGGAGACAAGTGAGGGAGAGCTGGTGGCAGGCCGTCCGGTAAAGGTGGAGCTGGATGGAAGAACCACCGGTGCCGCGACTGGAACAGACGGCACAGGAGCCACTGGAGGTCATATTTCCCTAAACAAACCTCGGAAATAGTTCTACAAGGTCTCGGAGTGCATAAGCCTTTGAAATTTTCCGAAAAAAGCGTCCTCAGCAGACGGTTTAGGCGTGGCCAGAGGAGGCCTCATGAGCGGAGTAGCTCCAGGGGCGTAAGGGAGAGGGATGCCTCAAATCAACATAGATCAAGGGCGCAGATGCTGCAGGGAGCGAGACGGTGTGCGGTAAAGGCATCCGAGCGTTCCAGTCATATATTGGACAAAAAGGATGCACACAAGGAAAACAATGTTCACCTGAAAAAACCGCCCCCAACACCTAGCACCGATGGCGTAGTTGTAAGGGAGGTATCCAAAATGGCCACCGTAGTCTTGGCGGGAACGGCCGCCATTTTGTTAGCACCTGAGAACTGCGACACATATGGGAATGAACCAGGGGTCTCCACAGACTGGTCAAGGGTCTTCATTTTAGCCTTGACACAAGGAACCTCGGCAGAGCCGGTCCTGTGTGGCCTAGGATGTTTCTGAGACATGCTATCAACCAAATTAGCCTCCAACAAAGGGACCTCGGCCACGCCAGTGACAAAGGAATTCCAGTCAGAGACCTCACTTTGTGCCCTCTCAACCGAACCGGTGTCACCGCTCAAGCGGGAGCAATGAGGAGTACACCTCACCGACAAGACCTTTGGAGGAACCTCAGACCAGAGTCCAGTAACAGCTCCCTCACGAGGGGCCTCGAACCTTAGTTCGGTACAGAAAACCTCCACAGAGGCCTCAGGGCGTACCCCAGTGTCTGTATGGGAAGCTCCAGACAAAGACCTCAAAGCAAGCTCCAGTACCCACCGCCTCAGTCGAACTGGGCCCACAAACAGCCCCCACCGGAGGGGCCTCGGATTGTAATCAGGTGTCAATAGGCCCCTTACGGAGGCCCTCGGAGAAAACTCAGGTACACTTTTTAGGCCTAGAAGGCACCTCAAGGCAAATACCGGTAACAGAGCTTTTGAAGCTCCTCCCGGACCGGGAAGACCCTGGGAAGGAGTCCCCAGGCCGGGGTGCTCTAAAAATTAAAGAACTTACCGGGCGTCTCTTCTTTTCGTCGATGAAACTTTGAAAATGCAGAGGAGTGTGCTGAAACACCACCTCCCACCGCTCCAGACGACGTTGAAGCGCCCAGACCGAAAGGGAATCGCAGTAGAAGCACGAGTCCCAGCGGTGGTCCGGACCCAAACACTCTAAACAAAGAGGATGGGGATCCGCCCTAGCGAAGCATCGATCGCAGGAAGAACAATTAAGAAAATCTAACTGAAAACAGCATAGAGAGAGTACTACGCGACCGCTAAGCCAGAGCGGGAGAGAAGGACACTGGAAGGAAAAAATCTCCCAAATATGCAAGTGCGTCCAGTCCCGATCGTGCGGAGAAAAGGACTGATGGACGATGCGCTGGGCGAAGCTAACAAGGGAGGGGTTACGGCCGCGTGTGGTACCCTGTGTAAAAAGAGAGGAAGGACACATTTTTGAAAAATTTGATGATTTTTACAAAGTGCTCCGTCCCGTCCCACAGGACGGAGGAATGTCCCATAAGTATGGAGGAAAGGGGACGGGACGTAGGAGTACTAGGCTTACTGAACATCGGTCTAAAATTAGAAGCAAAACCATGACAGCACCTTTGGTTGAACAGTATGTACTGAATGGACATGATGAAAAATGACAGTGATGGGTGATTGATAAGATTGTTGGCATGGACCAGCACAACACAGTGCTTAAGAGAACAACATTGGTTATATACCCTGCATACATATAGATCTGGACTCAACCAACAAGATGAGTGGAGCCCAATAGGGGTAATGTAGTTGGCAGTGGGATTACGCCGTCTTAACAGCTAAGGTTGTGTTATCTCTATAATAGCAGCATTGCTCTGGTCCCTTTTCACTTCTTGGGACATGGGGGTCATGCACACACGTTGACTCCAGTGTGCGTGGACTATGGGACACCCCTGTGCGGGATCCATGTTCAGCATTTGGATATTTGAGTCTACACAACATCCCCCATCTTAGAAATGATGCTTGGAAGGCGTATGGTGCCGTTTTTCCACAACTGGGGTTGACAGTTATTGGGTACCGTACCGTACTCATTTGTTCGTGGCACATTGCCATTTTGGTCTGTCGATCATGTGTGCCGCAGTAAGCTCAGTTGTTGGACATCAGTGAGGTGAGCTGCAGGATCACCCATGATAACCAGGTCCTTGCCAGTGACACCAGCCAAGGGGTTGCCTACGGCAACCAGCAGCTGGGCGGATTTGATGTTGCAGTGACCCAGATGAAATATCTTTGCTCCTTCATTTAACTCAGAGGAGAACAGAGCATTTCTCGTGTTTACGGACATCATGTAGGGAACTGACATCGGCACGCGCGTAACCAAGGATGCATTTTAGTTAATCCACCTATCTGGTAGTATTTGATGTATTTACCACACGTTTTCGTGTTTCTAGATGCGAGAAACATTAGGCTAGGTTATCCGCTGCATGAGCTATGTGGTTAGTTAGAAACAGAAATATACAGGGTCATTTTAGACTGCGCATTGCATGCACCACCCTGACCGTAGATTGTTTTTTCTTTTTGTCTCTCTCCCTTTCCTCCAGCGACAGACAACCACTACTGTCCTACTGCCTGGAGGTCACAATTGTCTGCTGCGTGATGACTGATTGGCATTCATTCAAAATATTCAGAATTAGAACACTACTCCACGATGAACCGGAGATACTGTTTCAATTCTGCAGTAGATGTTAAACCTGGAAGTTTAGACTACACCATTAATGGGTTGCTTCCCGTCTGTGTGTTTTGAGGGTCTGGTTGATTGCACAAGAACTAACTAGACCCATACACTTTCCTGATTAATTCTGTAAGTGCAGTGAACCATTTATTATGGTTGACTGACATGTTTTATGAGAGAATAGATTATGGTTCAACCAAATTTGATTTTCCTTATTTTTGTTTAGAAATTGACACAGCTGATCTGATGAACAGTTGTTGAAACTAGGAGGAGGGAAAATAAGTAGACCCTCTGGAAGAGCGCAATTCAAGTTTTTGAAGACAGTGGTGTAGCTGTCTCGCCTAGTGGTCTATGGTTGTTTCCATTTTTTTGATGAGTTTGTTTCACATCGATGAGGATGCCTACACTCAGGGTTTCTTTCTTACGATTTACAAATGTTGTGGATCGATGTATATTAGAGTTGCACATAGTGTACTCCATTAAACATCCGCATTGTCTGCTTGCGGTGAGGGACATTTTGCACATTGCACGAATTTATATGTATGTATATTGTGATGCATTTTAATAATGAAATTGTTTCATCTATCTTTCATTTTGTAATATGTATGTCCAACAAAATTATTAGCCAGCATTGGCGGCTTTATAAAATTACACGACTAAATAAAGAATTGTTGTGTGACAAATATAGCTACATTCAAATGTTTGGTATAGTTGTATGAAACTTGGAATGAGGCATTGTGGGCTGTTGTAACATTTTGATCCATGTAACAATAGTTTGTCTATCTGTCTGACATTTGCCATTCCAGAAATGTAGAAGCTAAGAGACATTTTCGGGTTCAGTATGTGTAACCTCGATTCATCCTTAGAATGGTGAGGTGGATAAAAAGCTGGTAGTGTTCTCTTCTGTGTCAGATGAAATTCCGACACCACCCTGGGAAGAAAGGGAGATGGACCCTCAGAACCAACTTCTCCTTGGAAAATATCGTAAAAGGTGGTTTGCATGTAGAGGCTTGTAACTCGCAGGCCAGAACCAGAAAAGGAACTGGTGGTCACTATTCACTATTCAAGGGTGGTCCTTGCTATTTATAACCCACTACCGCCTTTGGCTTATCTCGATCTGTTCAATCTTTTATCACGCCATTTTCTAGATCCCACCATGTAGGTGGATCTCACACAATACATCTCCCTTGTTATGGGTTTAGTTATTAGTATAGAGTATTTCTCTTTTATCTGAGAGTTCACTCTTTTCACCATACTAGATCTCCAGTATTCTGCTTTTCACCATCTCGCTAGCATCTCGAGTTATGTACAGCTTGTCAGTCAGTCCTTGACTGGTATGGAAATAAAATAAAAGATTTTACTTTTTGTCTCTTTGTAATGTTGTCAACAGTTCAATTGGGCCCTTATGAAGAAGAGGTTACCCTCGAAACGCGTCGGCCACCCCACAATTGGACAGCATCATCTCTTCATCATTTATTGCTTCATCGCAATTTGTTTTAATATGTCATACGTCATGAATTACTTTGTATAACAGATTGTGCTTTTTGGCAAATTTTATTTTGTTTTCTTCTTTGCCAAATAAATCATTATATGCTCAACTAACAAAACTGCTGTTATATATTTATACATTGATAGATTTATATCTATATATTTGAAGGCCCTATGTGGCATCAGTAAATAGTGTGCAGGGGACGGGAGGGCCCCACCTTTTGGGCCCTCTTCTATTTTCTCTTTTCTGATTTAGGCTTTGTGCCAAGGCCTTGTTTCCTCCCCCGCACCTTAAAATTCTTAAATCAGCTCTGCTGTACGTATAATGACGATTTGAATTTCTATATCAAATGTTACCAGGTGTGCACCACTGTCAGCATTTTTTGTTTCCTGGAAATGTATGGTTTCAGTCCGTTTTTATTTTATTTCACTAAGTTCATTACAAACAAAAAAAATAAAACATTTAGAGACCTTATGGGCCTCGGCCAGGATGGCCTTCTGAAGGAACAGGCCGGTGCGCTCCTGTGTCAACAGAGTAAAGGCTCCAGCAAGTACCCCTTCTTGTGGAGCACGGGGCTCAGATATTGGGATGTCTAACAATGCCATCATATCCACAACCCGGTCGGGAAAAGCTCTAAAAGTGCGGGGCGGTTCATTGCTGTCCTGTTCCATCCAATGAGGCGGTCCACCGCACATGGTGCCTCAGGACCCGAAAGGCACGGTTGGCTGCACAACAGGAGTCTTTTCGACAGGGAAAAGTGGAGACAGAGGAGGAGGAGGCCCCACACGAAGATGTAGAGGAGGTGGCACTACCAGGACCTGCATAGAGATTGCCGGAGCAGGGGCCGGTTCAGGATACATTTCCTTAAATAAATCCTTAAAGTACGCCCTCATGGGATTAGAATGCTTAAGTGTCTGAAACTTGCCAAAAAACGCATCCTCAGACGAAGGTCTAGGAGCTGGAGTGGGAAGAGGCCGCTCGGAAGGGGCAAACCCCCAGGAGCGCAAAGAGGATGGTTGCTAGGATGATTGTCCAACTGGATCCACGTAAATCAAAGGCGCGTACGTAGGAGGGAGCGAGACTTTATGCGGCAGTGGAGTCTGAGCACAACAATCCATTGGAGGGCAGAACGGGTTCTTATTATCCACAAAACATGTAAATGGCTGCCCTGCCCCAAAAACAGGCCCCTCAGCACCAGCCGTGGTGAACGTTGGTGTGAGAGAAGTAGTCAAAATGGCCACCGTGGACAGCGGGGGTTGGACCGAGATTTTGATAACGCCTGAGGCGAACTGTGTCACAGGTGTAAGTGAGGCCATGGTCACCACAAGGGAGTCAGGGGTCTTTAATTCCATTTTAGCCTTGTGCCAAGGAAACTCAGCAGAGCCGGTGCTAGCAGATCTAGAGTGTTTGAGACACCTTAGCGACTGCTGATGAATTAGTCGCTAGTGGGGGAAACTTGGCAGAGCCGGTACTCGAAGACTTAAGGTGCTTAACCGGCTTCTTTGCCCCCTCAGCCAGATCGGTTCCACCACAGGTCCGAGTGTGGAAAGGCTTAGAATCATTCCCTGAAGCAAAAACTCTCAAAGGAGGCCCCTCAATCCTGCTGGTCTTTGATATAGCCCCAAGAAAGGGACCGCTGGATAACCCCGGTACGTTTAGTCACCTTGAGAGGGACCTCGAGCTGAGACTCGGTACACTTAGTTCCAGATGTGGAAACCTTGTGGCTGACCCCTGTGGCAACAGCCCCAGAAGTACTCTGCCTAACTTTAGCCCCCAAAGGGGGAACCTCGGATGAAGATCCTCTTTTGGCAGCCCATTTGCAGGGGTCCTCTGAGGAAACTCCGGAGAGCCGGTTAGACCCCTTTCAGGACACCTCAGGGAGATCGCTGGTAATAGAGCCGCTTGAGCCCCTCCCGGACCCAGAAGACCCCGGGAAGGAGTCCCCAGGCCAGGGTGCCCTAATAAGGAACAAACGTACCAGCTGTTACCTTTTTTCTTCAATGAACTGATGGTAATGTGGTGGAGGAACGCGTTGAAACACCTTCTCCCACCTGACAAGCTGATGGAGTGACCGGACTGAGAGGAAGTCGCGGTAGAAGCACGAGTCCTAATGGTGTTCTGGGACTAAGCACTCCGGGAAAAGAGTGGGAATCCGCGCTCGCGAAACGACGTTAGCACGATGAACAGGACACACATTCTTACATGCACAGGCATAGACGGAAGAAAGACGACGGTGGAACCAAAGTAGGAATGAAGGACAATGAAACAAAAAGAAAAATATTCCCTGTGATGCAAGTGTGTCCGAACCCGACTGCGCGGAGAAAAGGACTGAAGGGTTATGCGTGGGTCGGAGCTCACAAAGGCGGGGCTATGGTCACAAGTATGGAGGAAAGGGGACGGGACATAGGAGTATGAGAAATATATTAGGGTCATGCCCCTCCAGAAATGAGTACATACCCAAGTGGTATTCAGAAAAGCTAGGACAGCTGAAAGCCACCTATAACCCAGGTTACACCGCAGCATAGGCATAGGACACTAGCCATGTTCCTGCCCTTTGGCGGCACACCACCTTTAGCAAGCTGCAACAGCTGGATCTCCATTTATAGCTGGCTTCATTTACAGCTAATAGGCACTCAGTCTATCACATCTTTAGCATCACTATTGGCAGACATTATGGGAACACGGGCACTGCTGCCGCCATGAACTTAGGCTAGTGCATAGTAGGGGTGTCACAGTATTAGTTTTATGGCGGTACGATAACCTTCTTGCCAAATGACGGTATATCATGGTTATCACGGTATAGCAGGTGGAGTTAACTAATGTTAACAAATATTTTCTTAAAAAGGTCATACATTGTCAGATTTATCATCACAAACAAAACCAGGCACCCAGGGCCAAAATTGGGCTTTTCAACATACTTTCCACTGAAATGCCAACCCTTGCTTCCACCAAACAACACAACCACATGTGGAGAGGGGGTGGAGGGGGGGGGGGGTGATGGGCCTGCTGTGACTGGCAAAGCAAACTCAATAGCTTTCTTTTCTTATGTGGCCATTTAGGCTTTTAGCTCACTCACTGGCTACTAGTGAAGATAAACATGTAGCCATCTTGATAATCTGCATGCCACAGATTAATGGAGACTGATGGTAGTGTGCGCATACACACGCACACATGCACTCTCTCTCTACGTCACAGCCTTTAGTTTACTTGCAGGCCAAAGGGTGTTTAGTAATCACGGACATGTTACCCCCAGAGATGAGTGAATTTCGAAGTATGAATTATATGTAAATTCAATGATAGAACCAGGGAAATCCCCCATTGTCATATGTTTAGAAAACATTATCCATTATAAATATATAAACTCCAAAGCCGCCAACCCAAAATAAATCTGTTTCCTTCTTGGCACTGTATTTATTCTTCCTATTGATAACATATTGATTTTGTGTCAGGCACGTGTGGTTTACGGAATAGCATTAAAAACTGCTCCAACTGAAACTACTGGTACCAAAAAAAATTACTTTTGACATTGCCTTTTTGCATTTCAAGTTCTTTAACAATACCATTAAGTCAATGCTTTTTAGTTAACTTACGAATACGCAGGCAGGATTTTCCAGCTGCAGCAAGGTAGTAATTTGAAACTTGTTTCTGCACATATTTAACTGATCCCTCCAGGAAGCTAAGAAGGTTGCAGAATTGGTCTTTCATGGCGCTCACTCGTTGATTGCCTTGAAAGAAAGTGTGACTAGTGGAAGTGTAATAATGCACATTTTGAGCAATGAGCTTGCTACTCAGCCACAGCTTATCGCTTTGAAAATTGGCCTCGACTTGCATTTTTTTGGAACCACGTGGCATGGGAATCATGACCCCTCACTGCAACAAAAAGTTTATTTTGACAACTCTTTATACCATTAAAGGGAGAAAAGTCACTTGTGTGGTCTGAAAGCCCATGTCATTGTATTTCTTTTGTCAAAATGTCATAGCCAAGACAGACACACCGAAAGGTTGCATAGTGATCTAATCACTATAGCTTGTTTATCATCTGCCTTGTGTATTATGAAGGTCTGATGTCGGAGTCACCACCAACCATCGTTCAGTGGGCGCTGTTGATTTCTTGATTCTTGCAATACATGTTCATTTACCTTCTTAAAGATAGTGGCAATACGTCTCAGCACAAATATGGCCTAGTCCACCACCACCACACCACACCACAGCGGCATCATTACCGTTTCCCCAGGTCTGAGTGCATTAGGACCCTTGTGATGAGAGTTCAGGAGGGAGGAATGCGTTTATGGATGGTGTCACAAATTGAGAATAGACCTAAGAAATATTTCACCCCCATTACTCTGGATACTTCAAATTGAATGTAGAATCTGTCCTGCCTGCTTGAGTCCAATGCCATATGCAGGAGGCAGGTAGGTGAAGGATCAAGCAAAGCAACAACTCTAGTGCCAATGTGCAAATCTACACAGAGGACAGTGGGGTGTGGGGAGCAGTTTATTTACTGGCAGAAAACACCGATAGGCCTAGTGTTCACACAGTCTACAGCCGGGTCGGACTGGGGCATAAAAGTGTCTCGGGCACCAACATATAAGTGGACCACAGTTGTAAATGGGAATTCATTCCTTTTGGAACACTGTTTGAATAGTACCCAATGGGGAGATTTTTTGATAAAATGTGATGCAAATTGTACATTTAAAAGAATATTTATTCAGCAACAGTGGTCAAAACTATTAGCCGCATTGTGAAATCACTCATCAAACTTGCCCACTTTGGCCAAAAAAGTGACCCACTTGACCCAAAAAACTGTCCCACCCAAGCATTTTGCGTTTTTGGTTCAGCCATGGGCCTATTGCCCTAAAGGCCAGTCCATGCCTGGTCTACAGAGCTAAAGTTGTTTGTGGACATGCATCAGAAGGGCATCCAGTTCATTCCCCCTTTGAATTCTGGGATGTGTAGTTCCCCATCTTTCAAATTGGTGGGAAAACTACAAATCCCAGAATTCTAAGCTAAAACAGAACTGTATGGCTTATCCAATCCATGACCATGAGAAACTTAAGTTCCTTGAAGCTAAACCTTGGGGAGAGTAATTCAATATGCATGACTTCACTGGCCGTCCTTTTTTTTTTTTTAAACAATTTGCACAGCCAGAGCAAGAGCTGTTCCAATGTGTTTGCGCTCAGTGCAGTAGGACCTTAACTTACTGAACTAATGGCACATGATGCTGGGCCAGGCTGAACCGATACATTTCTGCTCCTGCTGGCTGACTGGTTGCTAAGAAAAGTGCTCCTGGCTCCACTGTTTTGCAAGTCACTGAAGGTTTTATTACATTTGTTTACATACAAACAAAAGGAAAAATAAAATGCTCACTTTCAGTTCAGGCCCTCAGCTCACCCTTATGATGTCCCTGTGGTCTTGCAAATTGAAAATCGGGACAATCGCCATAGAAGATCTGACCTGTAGCGTGGAGCAGCATGACTGAAAACGTTTAAAAATCAGTATGCTGCCTTTCAAATAAATAATGCCTGAAACAAAATAACTTTGTTCTAGTTTGCCCATGAAATCCAGGTCTGGCGGAGTCTATGAACTATGGTCTCCGGAATGTTTACAGAGCCAGTCAGTCAGCTCATTGTTATCAGCTTTGCATGGGGAACACAAAAGGTTAAAACACTGGGCAGCTTTCAACACAATTTGCGCAAAATCGGCTGATCTTTGACCCGACTCAACTGATCACAGAGGAAGAGCGGTCACAGCAGCAAAACTGCATTTACTAATGTGGCCTCACCTTCCCTATGCTCTTGTCTACCAAACAAGGCCCCCTTGGCAGATGGCACATCCAACAGTGCAAGACCAAGACTGTGCAGCACTTGCTTACTGCAGCCTTTCCAAATCAGATTGAAAAGCACACTTAACGGTATAAACGGTATAAACAACGTGACGGTTATTATTGTTCAATTAATTGTTCATGGTATCTTTAACAGTATACAGTTATAGCGTTACATCCCTAGTGCACAGAATCCAATAATTATCAAATGGTCGAGAGCATAATTCTACCCTTATTGACAGGAGAGCCTGCAAGGTTAGAAGTTCATAGAAAATAGTCCCAGTTAAAAGAGTAAGAAAAAGGGAGCCATTTGGGGACATAGTGACATCCACTTATCAATAACTAAGCAGTGATCACCTAGGCAAGAGACCTGCAGAAGCACAGAAGAAGGCTAACAAGGATAGTAAGCCAGATAAGGAGACACACCAGGAAGGGAGAGGTATAGGCGTGCAAAGGCATGATAGAAAGGAGATTATATCTGGCAGAATGCATCTGTAAGGCACAATCCAGTACCCCTATTAGGCCACTAACCTCTGGATAGCTTAGGGACAGTTGAGGAAATATTTGTGAGAGTTAAGATAGCGAAGGCGCTTGGGCTTAGATCTTCCCTTAAAACCAGATAGTAGGGTGGAATCTGCAGTATATACTAACCAGGGGATTTCTGTTTTCTTTAAAAAATAAATTTAAAAAAAAAAAAAAGGCACGGCCATAGGGCACTGAAAATGTTAAAACCCTTGAACAGTCTCTGAGACTTGGTTTATTTCGTAAGCCATCTGTGACAACTTGAAAACTGATTATCTGTTTTAATTGTGTACATTTGGTTTACCATAAACCTTTACATACATACACCAATATCAAAAAAACACCATCCTGTTTATACAACCATATGCAATTATAACATTGGCAAAAAAAAAAACACGATATGTTAAAACCTATAAAAAGCAGTATTCTCCACAATAATTTAGAATGCCCTCAGGAAATCCAGCTTTGTCATCAGTGGCCTACAACAAACTGTATGCATGGGGCCAAACTTTAAACATAGTTAAACTTAAAAATAACTTTCAAGGCATGTATTACAGTAGCGAAAACAAGGAGAGTGGGCAAGAAGGGCCACAGAGAGTACCAGCGCTGTTGCCGTTACTTCAGAGACTGATGAGCGGCAGCGGTCAACTATTAGATTGTGAATGCCTAGCCCCGCATCTACATGTAAAGCTTAGTAAATTACTTGTAAATAGTTCAACTGTGCCACATCAGATAATTAAAAAAAAGTACAGTTGTACAGAATTTTTAATGCATGTTCTAGACAGCCTGACACGTAT
Source organism: Ambystoma mexicanum (assembly GCF_040938575.1). Lineage (NCBI taxonomy): Eukaryota > Metazoa > Chordata > Amphibia > Caudata > Ambystomatidae > Ambystoma > Ambystoma mexicanum. The sequence goes on along the minus strand of NC_090927.1, from coordinate 1,087,351,775 downwards.
TTCGAGCGAAGCTCTTCCTCTACACCTAAAACCCGATCAAGGGATGCTAATGAACGAGCTAATAAAATTAGATTCATCACTCATAACAGTTAAAGCAATAGTATTTATGCGATTCTCAAACGCCACTGGCATTTACTTCATTTAGATTCTGATTTGGCCAAATGGCTGGAACCCAACCCTGCAATTACTTTTAGTAGAGCACCCACATTGAAAAATATTTTATGCCCATCTTTCATGTCTCAGCCGTTAAGTGGGGGGACATGGCTTGCACAGGGGAAGGTTAAAGGCTTCCACAAATGTGGGAGTTGCAATATGTGCATGCATACTTTGGAGACTGATGCAGTCGATTTTGGATTAACTGGCAAACACCAAATTAATGCTTTCATTAATTGCAATACGAAATTTGTAGTTTACTGCATTATCTGCAGTCTAATGTATATTGGCAGCACAATTAGACCCCTGAAGATCCGTATATGTGAACACTTTTCCACATTGTCTAAACAGGAATCGAAATATCCTTGGCATTACATTGGCATTACATTGGCAGACCGGTCATCAATTGGACAATGTAAAGGACATTCGATTTACAGGACTGGCCCAGGTCTGCCTACCTAAAAGAGGCGGTAACATTGAACTTGAACTCGGGCAGCTGGAAGCACGACTTATTTGCAAACACAGACTTGTTACCAGGGACCTCAACTCAGATCATGAGTTTCATGTATTTTTATGAACTGGACTGCCGGATACAGATATGAATTTTAGCCTTTTTGTTCTGTCATTCTGCTAATCTACCCTATTTTTAGACACCAAATATCTTCATGCTAGCATACATGATTTGTGGATTGCTTTCAGTTATTTAAGTTGCTATCTGTTTAGATTCATTGCGTTCTCTGATTTAGTGGTTACAACTGCTAATGCTTTCTAACTTTGTCCGGGCTAAATGTGTATTCTTGTATTGCCAGTGACATACCGGAATTGCAATGTACTTTTTCCCATTATGATGGTTGTAATTTTGTCTATCAAATGCATTATGGTAATAGTGGATAAACAATCATGGTCGCCTCTGCGGCGTATTATATTAATGGTCAAACCCAACTAATTCAAAATGTTTTTTTTTTAAGCTGGCAGCAGTTTTCCGAACCATCTGTTGAATGATTACTTCCAATTACTATTCGCGCCTTAATGGGCTCTCATCTCATACGTTGGTTAATTTGATTCACCTCGAGTGTCTTGAATGGCAATTGGTTCGCTGTTAGTGCCCGCATTCATCCTTTTCATCATTTCTTAGTCTTTAACTTTGCGATGCCATTTTCTTTCAATTGGGTCAGCAGCGAACCAGGTATAGGTCCTCACTCACCCAAGATGGCGGTGATCAAAGACCGTGGAGCACGTTGCAGCTCACGGTTCAGTGGCTGGTTATAATCATTGGGAAGCGCAGCAACGCACCCTCCCTTTGACTCATTTCGACGCCGGAAGGCAGGTAAGAGAGATGCTCTCACAAATACATACGGTCCCTGACCGGACCGAATGATTGTTGGCGCAAGTAATTAAGACCCCCCAACCTAATGAGGGATTGTTTTGTACTTTCTCTCCTTCCTTAATTGGACCATACCGGATTGGCCAAATCGAACATGTGGCATTTTTACACTCCAGTTATGATGGCTTGAACACACTGCAGCATTTAAAATTATTGCACATCTGCAATTGCAGCTTCAATTAAGGTAAAACAGATTTTATTTGTGTCTTCATGTGCATGAGAATCCTCATATGCACGTTATAGTTAACACAATTGGCTGCATATGGAACTTCTCTTTTTGATCTATTTTAGATTTATAATTTGGATAAGCAGCCTATTCACGGCTGATTCTATATAATTGGTAAGTGCATATGAGCAATATTTATGTATAAGCAAGTGTGCGAATGGTCTTATGTTAAGCCATTATTTACACAGTTCTTGTTTACTGTGCAGCGTTTCAGATTGAACAGGATTATTTTTGGTAATTATGCCTTTTCATTGTGCACTAATTCAAAACAAATACATTTTGAATAACTTTGTAGATGCCACAGATGCTGTCCACGGTTGTTTATCTACCGCTTTGGCTAACAGCTGGTTTCTCTCATCTTTTCCCTCTTTGCTTATTCCTAATTTGGGATTACTGTGATGCCACTACCTGAATTGGTAAATTTGAATATTACCTATTCACATTGTATTGACTACCTAATTGCGTTGTTAGGTCAACATACATCGCAATGTCTCGAATGATGATATTAATGATGTGCCTTCACATGTGATGCAACCTCTTCTTGCCCCGTAATTTGGCCCATTTATTTTACATGGCTATGCTTTTAATTATGTATATGCTCCAAACTGTGTATAATTTTCACTGTAACATCCTCAGAGGAAGAGCTTCGCTCGAAACACGTGTCAGGCTGTCTAGATCATGCATTAAAAATTCTGTACAACTGTACTTTTTTTTAATTATTTGATGTGGCGCAGTTGAACTATTTACAAGTAGTTCACCATGTATTACAGTAGTCCAGCTCACCCCACCCATCATCGTAATGCTCAATCAGAAAAAATACATCTACCAAGGTAGCCGATTCACACCCAGGGAAGGGAATGGGCAGAAACTGCCAATGTTTGCCCACGTTCTCACAGAAAAGTGCATGCCTTCACCGGCTACCCCTCCCTTAACTGACCCCCAAGACATCCCCCAACAACCCTCTCTCTTCCTTATCCCCCTTCCTCCATGCCCCATAACATTCTACTTTAAAATTCTACTCCCACGCCCCAAACAAAAAGAAATAGTGCAAGATGAGCTTTTGATTATAATTTGCATTAATGGATGCATAAAAGGTGTACTGTAAACCAAATGCAATGGTGGTCTTTCCCAAAGGGCAAACATTCAAAACATGGTAAATTATTTTTTATAGTGGATCAAGATAATTATTTGTCAAAACAACAAATAAATCTAAAGGTTTTCTTTGTATTTAAAAATGAATACAAATATACTGCAGTTTACCAACACGTGTGTGTGGACATAAAATATACAAGAATGTACAGAAATCCATCTGCACATTTCATTTTCAGACACTACACAGACATGACCGTACAACTGTTGTATAAGTACAAGACAACACAACTAAATTGAAAACGGAAACCTAGGGGGCGAGTACCTTAATGGACGAGTGAGATCGCAGCTCCGTCAGCTCCCGTTTGGCCTACAGAGCTTGCTTCTCCCCCTGACGGAGGATAGGCCGCCTGGTGCCCGGAGCACCACAGACACGTGCCGCATGGTCGCAGGAGAGAGAACCCCCCACCCCCACCACAAGCTAGTAGCTGACCCGGGAGAGGCGGCTCAGCCGCAGCAGAGGATGAAGACCGGGGTGCCGTGCCCGCCATCTGGCCCCAGAAGAAGGATCAGGTGGGGCACAACCACTGTGCGCAGGGGAAGGAAAGAAGAGACCCGAAGAACCCCTTCTTGGGCGGTGCGGCATCTGGGGCGAGCCTCTCACCGAGGGACTGAAGAAGAGGGACCTTCCCTGCGAGCCAGCCGCCAACCCGGGAGAGGCGGCGTGGCAGTCGTGCAGGAGGATTGGAGTCCAGTGTCCGTCCTTCAGCCCTGGCGGAGAGGAGGAGCGGGGTGCACCCATCGGTCGCAAAGGAAAGAAGGTACGGGCCGGAACAGTCCCTCCGAGAACTGCGCACTGCGTTCCTCGCCCCCCCCCCCCTGTCAGCCCACGAACACCAGAGTGCGAGCAGCGGAGCCGGGGACACCTCCATGCCATAGTCCTTCCCGACGAGGATCCGAAGTGGGCCCACCCTGGCACAACCCAAGCCATGGACCCGGGGGACCACAGACGTCAGCCGTAGAGGGAAACCAGCCTTGAGGGTGCTCCGTAGTGCAGTAGGACCGGGACGACCCTGGAGACCAGGCAGAGGGACCACCCTGCCCCTTGGTGGAGGATCCCCGTGTCCCACGAGGACTCCTGGAGGAACTCCCAAACAGTGCGCCAGGAGGAGATGAGCGGGACGGATAAGGAGCGGGTGCTTGGTGGGGAGCAAAGGTAGTTTGGGCCCACACTCCCACAAGCAGAGACGCGACGGGGAGGCAAAAGAGGACCTACACTCTAAATGAAAATGGAACCCAGGCCCGTTGGGTGAAATAGTCACACAGCAGCCAAGGAACATGCCCCCGACGCAGCAAAAGAGGTGCACCTACCACCGCTGGGGAAGGCCCATACTGAGCCCCACTGCGAGGTGTGCCACGGGGACTTGCCAAAGCCTGCAGGCCTTCGGTAACCGGGGGTTCCCCACAAGGATCAATTCAGAAACCGAAGCAAAGGCACAACGCCCCAGCACCACAGTGCAACGCAGGGACAATAATACTACTCACAACACGCCCGCGGGTGTCCGCACACACAGGGCCTCTACTGAAAGGACCACACTCCCATGCAGCAAACCAGAGACAGTGGATGGGGAACACAGTACTAGCATAGGAAGGCACCCGGATTTCCTAAAAGGGCCACAGCACACCCCGCCGGAGGACGAGGGACCGACCCCAGCACAGAACCCCCCCAACCGAGCTCAAGGACAGGAACCCCAGGCAGGTACCGTGTAACGAGGAAGTCTACACAAGGCGAGGAGGGGCTCCCAAAAGCAGGAATATTTCCCCCCTCCCCCCGTGGAACGTGACTGGAACTAGACAAGCTAGGGGGGCCTGTGGACTTGCAGACACTGAAGCACACTGGAGAGATCCTCCGCTGGTGTTGGGAACAGGCACCAAAGACAGCCCCCTACCCAAGAAACTCCACAGCACAGCGCAAGGGGACGAGATCCCGCGGGGATAGTCCCCCTGCACGTTAGACAGCTGGTGGACAGTAATCCACTGCTCTCACAGTGAATCATAAAAACGGAAGGAGACCGACACCAGAAGCCAGGTTGGACCATTCAAATCCTGCCAACATATAAAGCATAGTAGAGAGGGCGCCCTACCACAGGTGGCACCTTAACCCAAGAGACAGAGCGACGCCCGTGCACTGCACCTGGGCATCACACTGGAGGAGGTACAAGGCCAGGCGACCAAGAAGAAGAGGGCCCACAATGGGATCCTAGCTCTGCAACTATTCAGGAGGCCCCAGGAAGTGCTCCAAGGGACACCCACCACATCTCCCCCCACGTAATGGCGTCAGGGGAAGACACCCCCACCACAACTCCAGCTCTGACCAGAGATGATCTCAAGACATATTCCAGGAGATCAGAGCTATCAGAACGAACATACAAGCCTCCAGTTGTGGTCTTAAAGGCAGGGTTGACAAAATCAGGGACAAATGGACGTTCTCGATATGAAATATGAAGCACACATGACAGATCTGGAACTCAGGGAAGAGGAGATGCTCTTGAAGATAGATGACTTGGAAAACAGGGAGAGGCATAACAACTTGAGAATCCTCGGAGTGAGTGAACAGAAAGAAAAGAAGTACACCTGGAGAGAGCACACAGAGGAGGAAGAGAAGGGGGCAAGGGCCCGAGTTCCATAAAATGGAAGTCCTCGACAAAGTAAAGCAAAGAGCCTGGGGAGCTTCATCTACGAAGGGGACACAATCAAAATATTCCAGGATCTCTCAGCCCTGACATTAGCCAGCCGCAGGGAGTGTCGCCCCATCGCGCAATGGCTCGCTGACAAGGATATCAGATACCGTTGGTCCCATCCCTTTGCGTCAACATTGGAGCTCGGAGATGTGGACTATAGAATGACAGGGGGAAAAGAGGCCCTCAAGGTACTGCAGGTTATTAAAAGTGAGGACGAGAACGGGGGTCACGATGGAGACTGAGGCCACACCACGGGACCAGCAGCAAAAGCCCCTGGTTCCACGGGCCACAAAAATGAAGATGCAAGGCTGCAGAAGTTGAACACCCCTACCGGAGAGGAAAATAAAGTGGGAGAATGGAAGACCAGGCTCCCGCCCTTCCCCTCTCGCGCTTGGCCTAAAGGATCACGGCCCAGGCACCCGCCATGAGAAGAGTTTGCCCATCTACCAGACGACCAAATACCCTGGTACAGGAACATACGGATGTGTCCATCTGCCTGCCCAGCAGCCCGCCCTGTCCATGCCGACACCTGCGGCACGGATCAACTAGACTAAAACCTACACGTCGTTAGAGATGCCATGACGACCTAGCCAACGGTCAGCACACCTGTGCAAATATACACACCGGACACTCCCGCACCAATCTACACGAAGAATATACTCAGTGCTATGACGTAGGCGACAGACATACCCACGGACGTGCATCTTTATTATTTTCCACATAGGCTCTCAAAATGCAGAAACGCAAGACGCATCATGAACCCATCTAAAGAGCTTGCTTACGCTTCTCCTAAAACCAGGTGCCATAATGAGAAATATAACGAAGACACGATACTGGGGAAAAGACAATATGATACTATAACCTAAAGCGCCTGTGCACCAAACGGTTCCACCTATACACCAGGCCTAAGTAGGCCGCAAGCAAGAGCTTCCATGGACGTTAAAAGAACAAGAGTCAGGTTGCTGATCCTGCAGAATGAGCCCGGCGAAAGCAGACAGCCAAGGTCGCAATGTTGCAAACCCACATTCCGAAAGCAGACAATCAAGGGCACGATGTTGCAACCTCGCACGCCGCACACCAACGTCAAAGTCACACCTGCAAATTAAACCAGGCACACAGTGGAAAAACAATATTAATTGTGCAGAATTCTGCCTCAAACACGGTCCCACCTCACGTGACCAAGCCGAACCTGACAGGATGCCAAGGCCAGAAAAGGCGTCTGGATCCCTCGTTACAAGACACAGGCAGATACAATTAAAAGGCTCAATGGACATCTGCGACAGTGGGAGTAGTCGGCCTTCCAGCTTATGAATAAGTCCTCACATTGTCTGCACGTACTCATAGTGAAACATTGTTGCAAATGACAGGTGCACCGAGAGCTGGGAACAGCGATGGTCCCAGACTGGGTGGCTCGCGAGCGCACCAATCAGAACATGGGGCTCTTATCACTGACGCCATTAACCAATCATCAGGGGTCTTCATGTAACAATTCTCATGTATCTAATTGTAGGGACAACCCAGGTATATCACCTGACTAACCCTTGACCACTAACACTGTTCTCTATACGTATGCTATACTAACCCTACCACTCGAGCAACCAATTAAGAGTGGCGATAGGTTTTTGGCTAACTTTCCAAGGTGACGCAAGTAGCGCGTCATACTAAGGTAAAAAGGGCCTGCGAGCCCCACGATTGTGTGTGTGTCAGGACGGACGCGTACGATCCTTGACCCATCCCTGCCGTTTTGTCTAATAAACAGCAGAGTCACCTTGCTTCTTGCGTGTGTCTCGTACTCTATCTCTTTTGGGATATACGGGAGGAGTTGGGGCCTCCCTGCCCGGAGGTCTGCGGACGGCCCGGCCGACCCCGGCAGAATTTCCCCCCGACAAGTTGGAGGCACTGCTGGGATCTGTTAAGATCTGCTTTTTATTTTTACCTTTTCCAGGTAATCACGTTGCGAGGAGGCCCGACGGCGCGGCCACCTCTGCCGTTGCCCCCTTCTGAGGACTACAGGACCATCGCGGAGCTGCGAGAAGACCGGAGAGCGCAATCCGGATATTGGCCCTCGGGAGCCGGTTGAGAAGTATCCCGCCCGCGGTTGGCGAGTGTCCAGACGTGGTCCAGACGAGGGGAGGTGGCGAGCCGCTTGGAGGGGTGCACGCAGTCGAGCGGCCCCGCATCAAGAGAACTTGGCGAGCATGCCACGCACAACAAGCAATGTGAGATTGTGAGGGAGGGGGGAGGAATTAAATACGGGAGGTGGGAGGTGTTGCACAGGTGCGCGGCGAAGGTTCAGCAATTTAGTGTTGGCAATGGAATGAATGGTAGCCAAACAAGTGCGAGAGCAGTCGGCTACGTTACGCGAGGGGGGGCGGAGCACGAAAACATCACGTGCGGCCGCTCGTAGAAACTGATTGGCCTAGGTCGCGATTACGTGTAAGGGTGGGTGTGTGTGGTTTCCTACGATTTGGCATTTATTGATCAATGAGTAGATGAGGATCCCTATTGTTCGAGCAAGAAACTCGATAGGTAGATGACGTTTCCCTGTAGGCGGTAGCTAGTTAGTTGCCCAATACGGAAGATAATTGGCTGGTTAAGCCCTCCTGTCGAGGGGCGTATCACACGCGAGGCGACGCAGCGTGCGCAGTCCGATTATATTATTGATTACCTTGTTCCAGGAGTGACAGGAAGACAGCTGTATGGTTAACGGGGTAGATTGCAAGTGTATTTTGAACTTAAAGAATATATGAAGAACTTACCAGTAGCTCGAAGAGATCGGTGACGTCACCAGTAGGGCTTTCATAGGATATCGCGAGCAAAAGGCATCTTGGTTTTTGAGAGTGGTGGGGAAGAGAACTGTGGTGAGGGAGTGGAAACGGAGATAAACGGTAAATGAGTTGATCGGGGAAAGGTGAAACGGGGGACGTGGCTGCGCACGGAGAACGCCGGCCACGGCAAGTGTAGAAGAAGGAGGAGGAGCAAGTGAAAATAGGACGACTGTATAAGAACGTCATAAGGGGTACGCAGCCACAGGGGGCTACGTGCGCCTCGGCCGCAGGGGGCCGTAAGGGTGTCGTGTAAAGAAAGAAAGACAGAAGAAAATATACAAATGTAAAATACTATATTTTTATAATTTTCCTTAGCGGACTATCGCAAGTCCCCAAACTTACGGGGCCAGGTAACGATATAAGGCTGTATAATGTAAACTACTAGTGAGATAACCACTACCAGATAGGGGAAGGGTAACAAGTGGAGCGCTACTATGTCATACGGGACAGGATCGGGAGGGTGGGGGAACACCCTCACTACCCCACTACAACACATATGTACAACACTGCCACCCCATAGGGAGAAACTGATTAAGTATAGCATAGAATGGACCCAGGGGACGGATAACAAAATGATAACACCGTGGCCGCCTAATGGTAGCTTCGATCCATATGCCCAACATTCACTATTAAACCATCTGCACAATACATACAAAGGGAAGAAGTTGGCAAACCACATGGAGGTGTTTAACTTATGGAGGATGTTCCAAGGGTCCCGACCAGGACCAAATGGAATGTTCACTGTGGGGGAAATACCGGAAGAAAAAAGAGATTAAGGAGGAAGGAGAGGATGGGAAAAAGGGGAGTGAAGACCCAAAGAACACGGGAAACGGACGAGAGGGAGGAGAAAAGAATAATACATCAGATGAAATAAAAAAGGAACCGAGCAACGATATACCCCTAGCAAAGGGAGTGAAAACAGAGGGAGGGGGGTTGTACCCTTTAAGAGAATTAGGAGAAATAGAAAGAGGACAGTTAAGGGCGGCTGTGGGATACTCGAACCCGGCATACAGCCCTCCACCATATGTGGCTCATAGGAAGATGCCAGCAGGGGAGGGGACGACTGGAGAAGAAAAAACTGTGTAAATAGGAAATTATGAGTGGGTAGCTGCACAGATATTATTAAAATTACGAGGTTCATTAACAGGAGAAGAGAAGGAGGTAATAAAGAAAAAAGACGAGGATAATACCAGGGAGAGTGAAATGAGGGGGGAAGAGCTGTTATGACAAAAGGAAGAGATTTTGGAGGAACGACTAGCAAAGTTAAGGGATGAGCAGAATGAATTGATCAAACAGCTCGAGAGGGAGGAGAGAGAGAGAGCGAGGAAAAGGAAAGAAGGTAAGAACGAATTGGAAAAAATAAGGGAACGAACTGAGGAGCAAAGGAGAGAAGCTGAAAGGGTAAAAGCAGCAGCAGAAAGGGTATCAAGAGTAGTGCTGCGAGAAAAGAAAAGGGAAGAAGAAGAAAATGAAAGAGAAATGGCAATGTGGAAGAGGAGATTACTATCAGAAACGACTAAGAAATACGAAGAAGGGAGGGTGATAGAGAGTATAGTAGAAAGGGAAAGGGTGAAATGGGAAAGGAAGAAAGAGGATGAAAGAATATTGGAACAGATGAGTAGTGAAGTGATGGAGGAATTAAAAAGGAAAAGGGAGGAAAATAGTAGGGAGATGGAGGAGAGAAATGAAGGAGAAAGAGAAGATAGGAGAAGGGAGAGTGAAGTATGGGGGGATGTATATAGAGACACAGAAGTAGCAACAACATCAGCACAAAGGGGAGCGGTTGATAAAGGAGAAAAAGGAGAACTGGACCTAATAGACTTACAAACAGTAACAATCAAGGGGAAAAAGACAGAGTGGGGGGTGCCGTTTATGACTGACTTTTGTAGTGAGGAAGAAGAAGGAGTGGAGAAGGAAGGAAGAAACAGTGAAAGGGAAAGCCTAGATAAACTATACATCACCCGGACCAACACAGACTCACCATGGATCCGTAGGAGAAAGGATGAGCTGGAGAGAAGTGAGGAGGGAGAGCAAGGAATAGCGGAAAGACAGACACATGAGGCCGCACCGTCGCCATCAAGCCCTCCCCCATCGCACCCTACATGCTCAACCACCTCACGCTCGTTACGCACAATAAAACTTGCGCCCTTCACAGACGAACTGACACCCTATGCATGTCGGCTTAGGGACCTCCCTAGACCCAGGCAGGAAAGACGAATACACATGCCCACATTAAATAGAGGAAATGATGGAAGAAGAGGAAAAGATGGAGAAGAAAGAGTTACGAGCAGGGGAAATACGGACGAAATTGACGATGTAGAAGAAAGGGAAGAGGAGGAAGGGTGTGAGGACTCGATATTATGGAACACAAAGGGTAAAACGAGACATAACTTAATGCCACTTCTGGAGAGAGGAGGGGTTAGACCACAGTATGTCCCTTGGAAGCATACAGAAAAAGAAAATATAAAATGCAGGCTCCCATCATTAAGTGGAGGTGCGGGTAAGTGGATATATGAAATGGAAAAGCACATCGCAGGACAGAAACTGGCAGTAGGAGATGTAAAGGGCCTTCTAATATCGATATTAGGGGATACCGCGGATGACATTTGGAAGAGAGCGGGATTCCCTGGGGTAACAATAACAAACACATCGCATGATGGGGCACCATTCGCAAACTGCAGACAAGCACTATGGCAGGCACTGAGGGTACAGTACCCAGACACATCAGACATAGGAGCACATACCTCCCGCAAGATGCGTGAGAACGAAGATCCTGTTGATTATATCCAGGAAATCCAAGAGAAGTGGCGCATGGAAACTAGAGAACAATGGGATAAAACACCAGCAATATTTTATCATATACTAGTACAAGGGCTCCCAGAAGGAGTTCAGAAACAACTAAAGAAAGTAGTGGGAATGGAAGCAAAACCATGGCCAGAAATACAACTGACTATAGTGCATCATTGCAGGACATGGCAAGGAAATATGAAACAAAAGGAAGAGGACAGGAAAACGGAAGAGGCTAAACTAGTACAGAAAAAGCTTACTAAATACACAATGAAAGGGGCACTAATAACTACGCCTACAACAATGACCCAAAGCCCCACACAAGTAGTGGCTGCACAAGATTCCTCCCAAATACCACCTTCACAGACTATAACACAACAGGTGCCGCCACTCCAACCATACACGACCAACATGGGAGGAGGACACCCAATGCCAGGAGCTGGGTATTATAATTATAACAGGGGGAGAGGAGGAATTATGAGAGGGAGAGGATACGGATATAACACCCAACAGCAGGTGGGAGGACTTAGAAATTCCTACCCCACAGGGCAACCAGTATACCAGGACAACACAGGGAGCTTTCCATGGCAGAGTAGGGAACCACCGGTGTGTTGGAGTTGTGGATTATTAGGGCACATGTCACGCACGTGTAGAGTTAGACCAGGAACACCATCATGGAGTGAACAGGGACAACCAAGGCCCTCACAGGAACAGCAGGGCATACAGCAACAGCAGACGTTGCAACAGGGAAATGAACAACAACAACTAATAACACAACAACAGCCACAGACATATTCACTGCCACAACAACAGGTAGCGATAACACAACAACCCCAAGCACAACAAACACAACTGGGTAGGGTGACGGTCTTGGGACACAAACCTTACACAGGAAATGGCCAATCGTTGTACCCTCAATAGGACAGCCCACAGACGGCCTTGGTGTGTCCCATCCTGTCAGTAACACCTAATAGTGCGGAGGAACCACGCATAGAGGTAACGATAGGTGACAAAAAATTATCATTCCTTGTTGACACCGGGGCGACCCGGTCTTGCAAAAGGGAAGGTAAATTTAAGATGTCAGGCGAAGCCATGAACACCCAAGGATTCTCTGGGGCTAGAGGGTTGGTTCCCTTTACTGATAACATTCCCTTATCTATTGGAGATTATGACCTGTCAGTTCCACTTCTATATTATAGTGCCTCACCAGTAAATATACTGGGGAGAGACATAATGAACAGGTTGAATATGACGATCTCCTTTACTGAGGACGGCATAATTTGCTCTACTCCAGGGATTAACATGCTCACAGCACGACAGATTATGCAAGCATACTGCGGACAGACAGCGATTAGGGCGGAGCCAGTAGATGGCGAACTATTCCAGTATGGAACAGATATGGCATTTGCATGGATGCCAGGGATAGAAGGGAAAATATGAAGGAGGCCAGCAGCCTATCTGTTCAGACCAGAAACACCTGTTAATGAACCAGAAGGAAAGGTGGTTCCAGTGGACATTGAGAGCATTATTGCAACAGCTGATTACATTGCTGTACATGCCCAAGACAGAGAAGGAAGAGCATGGAGGGCAGTGATAGCACTAGCAGAAGGATGTAGGCTCACCCAGGTGTCAGATGAGGAGCTGTTCTCAGAAGAAAAGGAGGAAGGTGAAATGGTGTTTATGATGAGTGTGGAAATATGGCTAAGAGTGGCTTACAAACAAGTAGCACAGAAAATTGCAATGGCACTTGAGGCACCCGCATGCACCCCAGTCCCCTTCTTTAAGGAGGATATGTCAAAGGTACCCACATCATTGTGGACTATTAGCCACTATGACGTGGGGTGCATAAAAAGTATAGGGGGAGTAAGGATAAAATTGAAAAAAGGTGCAATACTCCCCAGAGTGAAACAGTACCCACTATCAAAAGAGGCAGATGAGGGCATATATGAAACCATAACGGCCCTTATAAATAATGGCATATTGGTCCCCTCAGAATCACCATGTAACACGGCTGTATACCCAGTGCGCAAGGCTAAAGGGGGGTCTTGGCGCTTCATACAGGATCTCAGGCCCTTGAACAACATAGTAGAAGCAGAATATCCCATAGCAGCAAACCCGGCCACAATATCGTGTGGCATTCCAGCAGAAGCATCACGATTTACAGTGATCGACCTTAAAAATGCTTTTTTCTCAATACCATTGCACCCAGACTCACAAGATCTGACAAGCTTCACTTACAGAAACACAAAGTGGAAGCACACCAGATTGCCACAAGGGTATTGCGAATCACCCTCAATTTTCAACAGAGTAATACAGATGGATTTGGGTAACATTGAAGTGGAAAGCACAGTGTTGCAGTATGTGGATGACATAATAATTTGCAGTACAAACGAAAGAACATGCAGAGGACTCCTTAAAGATGTTGACAATATTGGCTGAGAAAGGTTACAAGGTAGACATGGAAAAGCTACAGTACTGTCAAGAACAGGTACTTTACATTGGTCAGCTTATATCCCAACATGGAAGAAAGATTGCACCACAAAGAGCACAGGCCATTTGAAACACTCCAATGCCACAAACAGTGAGGGAACTGCAGCAGTTCCTGGGGCTGTGCAACTACTCTAGAGCATGGGTATTTGATTACAGTTCGTACATAGGACCCCTGCTTGAGGCGTTAAGGGAAGCTAATAAAGGGGAGAAAAAGCTGGGGTGGACGATGGAAATGAAAGAGGCTTTTGATGAATTGAAAGATGCGATATCAACTGCTCCGGTACTGGCATCCCCAGACTATGAGCGACAATTTTTTATATTTTCACATTGCGACTCAGCAGTAATGAAAGCAGTGTTGGCTCAAAAAACAAGCATGGACTACAAACCAGTAGCATTTTACAGTGGCCACTTGGATCCTGTGATGTTAGGTCATTTCCATTGCGAACAAGGTCTCGCCGCAGCTGCTTTTGCGGTAGAAAAAGCATCAGCAATAACCATGGGGTGCCCAACTACACTGTTTGTGGAGCATGCACTATTTGCAATATTGAATAAACCTAAGTCCACCCTAACCACGCAGAGGGCATCAGGTTATGAGATCATCCTATCCAGAGCTGAACTATCAATTGTTAGATGTAGCACGGTCAACCCTGCAAGGTTCCTGGCAGAAGTACTTGAGGAAGGAGGTTATGCCCACGATTGTACGCAAATAACTGAAATGTACTCATGTACTAGAAAGGTTGAAGAAAACGCACTAGAGGGAGGTGAGCTCCTGTTTATTGATGGGTCATCAACTATCGACTAAAGGGATGGTATAAGGAGGACTGGGGCAGCAGTGGTAAAAATGATGGAGGTACCGGTGTGTGTGGCCATGAAATGTGTACAATTACCACAGCATTACTCCGCTCAAGCAGCGGAATTAGTTGCACTGATCTTGGCGTTGAAGGAAAGCTTTGACAAACGAGTGACCATATACTCCGACAGCGCGTATGTTACATCCACTGTCCACTCAGGGCTGTCGAAATGGAGAAGAAGAGGGTTTAGGAGAGCTGATGGCACTCCAGTCCAACATGCCCTCTTATTGGCTGAACTAATTGAAGTAATAAATGACCCCCAAGAATTAGCTTTAGTAAAATGCACCGCACACACCAATGGTGAAGACCACATCTCAAAAGGGAATGCAGCAGCAGACGCACATGCGAAGTATGCTGCATACTTTGGTGAGATATGGAACCCCCCCAGAGTCACAGAGAGGGAGAGGGAGGGGAATGGCTAAGGAGATGTTGATAAGAGAAGGGTACACCCATCTCCCAGCCACACAGATTATGGAGCTACAAGCGGCTGCACCAATGGCCGAAAAAGAAATATGGGTAAAAAGAGGATGCACAATGTCACCAACCGACGCACTATGGCGCCAGGGTGACACTGGAAAGGTTGTAATACCATTGGCACTTTTGAACACCGCCCTGAGCCAACTACATTATCCAGCCCACACAGGCAAGGAAGTAATTGCAGCACGAATTAGGGAAGACTGGTTCTGCCCCGAGTTAAATTCTCATGTGTCAAATTTTATCAGCAATTGTCTCACATGTCAACAGTTTACGGCCGGCCAAAGAGGTACTATACCCCGGCCAGAGGGACCTTTCCGGCATCTCCATATTGACTATGTTGATATGATCAACATATGTCAAGGAAATAGGTCTATGATTGTAGTAGTATGCCCATTCTCGAGGTGGATTGAAGCAGGGCCCTGTTCACACCCAGATGCATTTAGAGCAGCTAAATTCCTAGTGAGGGAGGTCTTCCCCAGGTGGGGAGTGTGCGAGGTGTTAAGGTCAGACAATGGCCCACATTTCGCAAACGAAATGTTCCAGCACATCACATCCTTGCTGAACATCAAGCATAAATTTGCATGTGCATACCACCCACAGGCCAACGGTGTATGTGAACGCCTGAATGGCCTATTAAAGGAGGCAATTGCAAAGATACAGCAAACAACAAAGAAGAGTTGGTTATATTGCCTTCCATTAGCCCTATTTGAGCTAAGGAATAGACCAGGGTCCGACCGCCACCTCACCCCTCACGAGGTGGTTACCGGACGTCAAATGCGCCTTCCCCTAACGCCAACATCAAGAGCATTTACCGACCACGAGAGTACTGCGAGTGTTCTTGGTGATGAAATGTACCACTATGTGTCTTCTTTGATTACTAGTGTAGTGTTTGTGTCTCAACAGCTCGAGCGCACGCGGGCGGGTCTAACGGCAATCAACAAGACGACGTGGATAAAGAATTGGAAAAGGAAAGACTGTGTAAAGTTGCTAAAGGTGACCACGTACTACTTCGCAATTTCAACAGGAAGTGGAACAGTCCACGATTCACTGGCCCCCATCTGGTAGAGGAGGCATCAACGAGAGCAGTAAAGCTACAGGACAAGCGTGCCTGGAACCACCTACACGATGTAAAGATCTACAAACTCCAGACCCGCCCCAGCGCCACCGACAGGTCCATTGGGAGAACAACAACAACATCACCAACGGAGGAAGAGAGTTCTACCACAGCCAACGACCCAATTGTTCCCATACCCTGTCACTCCCCAGATCCCCCAGAGACAATAACTGACGAAGAAAGGGGTGATCCCCATACTGCCCACCCCATGGTCACACGCTCAAAGAGTAAAGATACTTCCGCCAGTTGAGCCCCAAACCCCCTGCCCATTGACCCCTACCCCCACTGCAGTAATAACTGAACTGAAGGACATTGTCTTGCACACGTACACATGTAAACACGTGAATGCTCTCTTTTCTTTTCTCTCGCACATGCAGGAACTGCGTATTATTGTACTGCTAAGAAAATAGATAACTAACAAATTCACTGCCCAGGAGTAGATGGTACCCTCAGACGATAACTACCCAGAAGAATTGTCACACCAATTTGTATATGAAATAAAAAGGCCAACGTACCTAAAAGAAGAAGGGTACGTGTCTACTACACAGCATTCCTCTTGGCCATAGAATATTCAATGCCCCACCTCCACCCATACTTGCCTGTCCTAAGAGATAGATCGCTTAGATTAGCGTGGGAACAGCTCTTCGCCTGGGCACTGAATGACTATTTGATAGGGAGAGCTTAAAAAACAACAACTAACATTTAATAACCAGCATATTGAGAATTTTCAGGCGGGCAACTTTAACGTCGCAAGAATACGCTGCCGGACTGCAGCAAGGTAAGAGCAAAATGCCGGTGAAATTAGCATTTGTAATAAAAATAATAGGGATTTTGATGATCACCGGGTTCTTGGCTGCCTCTGTATGGCAGTACAGCTATACTATCAATCTTATTGCTGTACCCAAACCTAATACACCCCCACCCCCAGCTGCAACAGGTGTTACGCCAGGTGATACTAGTAAAATTGCACACAAGCAAAATAGAGTTCAACGCAGCACATACTCAGATAATAAAGGTATTGACAATTATATACAAGATTCAGCACACATCTCAAACAACATATGGTACCAACACATGACCCGCATCGGTAAGCAGACAACAGAAGACAGCTGCTACGTTTGCTCATTAATACCATACGCCATGAGCGCTTCTCGAACATTCGTTGCCACAGAAATAGATGAAGACAGCACGATGCATAATATACTTGGCACTGTTCCAAACGAAAGGAAGATTTCAAGGGACAGTGGTGCAACTGGTGTGGAAAACACGAGACACATATCCATATGAAAACAACTTCAGCAAGACTTATTTGAGTTACCACAAGAGCAGTTTACATGCTGAAGCATTCAGATACATAACAAGTGGTCCTGAAAAAGGGGAAACAAAGAAAGTAACACTGCAGTATTTACCATGTGATTGGTACGCCACTGAAGTTCCTGGTAAAACGGGATGTTGGGAGAGGCCACTGGTGACGATAACGGGGAAGGTGTACATGGACAACAAATGGGAGATAGGAGTGGTTGGCAGCAACATGGTAACAAAAGAAACTATTTCAACTATCGATGCACACAACCACAGATGTTGGACGACTTGGATCAAGTACGTACCCATGCTCACGTGGATAGAGAAGGATGAAGACCCAATAACAATACTGCCGCTGACTGCGCCTAAGGTATGCTACCAACATAAAGGAGAGGTGGACGTAGGATACAACACCAACTGTGCAAGCGTGATGGAGTTACCTGAGGGGGGAGCAGGAACAGCAGTGATAATGGACCATTACTGGGCCTGTGGAGAAAAGGCATACCACACACTGCCCCCTCTGTGGAATGGTGTATGCACGATGGTGCACGTCAATGTACCATCACTAGTGGTACCCCAGAAACATGTGAATGTGGCGAACTTCCCCAAAATGGATGAAGGGGACAAGAGGAAGAAGAGATCTGCACAACCTCAGAAGGGGTCAGGGAACAGGAACAACGGCAATAATACTGTCCTAAATAAAAGGAAAAGACAAGGAGAACCTCTGACAGGAAATTACCTATGGGGAAGGTCGGAAACGGCACTCACTTCAATTCCGCCAGAACACAGACTATTCAGCAGAGCAGCAATGTTCTTCTCCTCAATAATCCATCCGGGACTGCAGGCTTACGCAAACGCAAAATGGCTCCAGATAACTAGATGGGAACTAATGATGACCATCAATTCTACAGTAAATGGATTTAACGCAATAAAAGAGAAGCTGCGAGCTATAAGGATGGTAGCACTTCAGAACAGATATGTATTGGACCTCCTCACAGCCATGGAAGGAGGAGTCTGCGCAAAGATAGGACAATCATGCTGCACGTTCATTCCTGCCAACGATGCTGACAATGGTACACTGACAGAAGCAGTTTCACAATTGGCCCAGATGCACTCCAAAATGATGGATGAAAGTAAAGGTGTGAAAAAGGATGAGAGCTGGTTTTCAATATTATGGTCATGGATGCCATCTTGGCTGTCAGATGGACTGAAAATTATAGTTGGTTGTACTATTTTGGCTGGAGCTACACTGATCATAATAAGATTTTGGAAGGCCCGGAAGGCACGCACCACAGACGAGTTGCTTGAAATGGCCGGTATGCACCCCTTGATGCCAGCAGATGACGGCCAACACACAGGCACAATCATACAAGAGAGAGAAGTTGCGCAACCAGATCATCACCAACCACCTGGACCCACCATCTGTGAAGATCGGGAACCCAAGAAACCCCAGGAGCTACATAGGGAAATGGGTATACTGTACTCTTGGAGGAACCTGTGAATATATGTATTGGTCATTTGAAGATCATGTTAACCACTATGGACATTTAGGAGGAATAACTAAGATATGGAGAGTAAGAGGAGATAACGAAAAGGATATGTTTGTGGTCGACAAGTCGACCAGAGGGGGGACTGAAGTGGGAGAATGGAAGACCAGGCTCCCGCCCTTCCCCTCTCGCGCTTGGCCTAAAGGATCACGGCCCAGGCACCCGCCACGAGAAGAGTTTGCCCATCTACCAGACGACCAAATACCCTGATACAGGAACATACGGATGTGTCCATCTGCCTGCCCAGCAGCCCGCCCTGTCCATGCCGACACCTGCGGCACGGATCAACTAGACTAAAACCTACACGTCGTTAGAGATGCCATGACGACCTAGCCAACGGTCAGCACACCTGTGCAAATATACACACCGGACACTCCCACACCAATCTACACAAAGAATATACTCAGTGCTATGACGTAGGTGACAGACATACTCACGGACGTGCATCTTTATTATTTTCCACATAGGCTCTCAAAATGCAGAAACGCAAGACGCATCATGAACCCATCTAAAGAGCTTGCTTACGCTTCTCCTAAAACCAGGTGCCATAATGAGAAATATAACGAAGACACGATACTGGGGATAAGACAATATGATACTATAACCTAAAGCGCCTGTGCACCAAACGGTTCCACCTATACACCAGGCCTAAGTAGGCCGCAAGCAAGAGCTTCCATGGACGTTAAAAGAACAAGAGTCAGGTTGCTGATCCTGCAGAATGAGCCGGGCGAAAGCAGACAGCCAAGGTCGCAATGTTGCAAACCCACATTCCGAAAGCAGACAATCAAGGGCACGATGTTGCAACCTCGCACGCCGCACACCAACGTCAAAGTCACACCTGCAAATTAAACCAGGCACACAGTGGAAAAACAATATTAATTGTGCAGAATTCTGCCTCAAACACGGTCCCACCTCACGTGACCAAGCCGAACCTGACAGGATGCCAAGGCCAGAAAAGGCGTCTGGATCCCTCGTTACAAGACACAGGCAGATACAATTAAAAGGCTCAATGGACATCTGCGACAGTGGGAGTAGTCGGCCTTCCATCTTATGAATAAGTCCTCACATTGTCTGCACGTACTTATAGTGAAACATTGTTGCAAATGACAGGTGCACCGAGAGCTGGGAACAGCGATGGTCCCAGACTGGGAGGCTCGCGAGCGCACCAATCAGAACATGGGGCTCTTATCACTGACGCCATTAACATCAACCAATCATCAGGGGTCTTCATGTAACAATTCTCATGTATCTAATTGTAGGGACAACCCAGGTATATCACCTGACTAACCCTTGACCACTAACACTGTTCTCTATACGTATGCTATACTAACCCTACCACTCGAGCAACCAATTAAGAGTGGCGATAGGTTTTTGGCTAACTTTCCAAGGTGACGCAAGTAGCGCGTCATACTAAGGTAAAAAGGGCCTGCGAGCCCCACGATTGTGTGTGTGTCAGGACGGACGCGTACGATCCTTGACCCATCCCTGCCGTTTTGTCTAATAAACAGCAGTCACCTTGCTTCTTGCGTGCGTCCCATACTCTATCTCTTTTGGGATATACGGGAGGAGTTGGGGCCTCCCTGCCCGGAGGTCTGCGGACGGCCCGGCCGACCCCGGCAGAATTTCCCCCCGACAAAAAGGAGGAAGAAAACTGATGAACAGTGGTCGCCAGACTAATGATGGTGGGGAAACCAAAAGTGCATTGCCCCTATCAGGGGGAGGTGAGGTGTTATGGGAACCAACAGAGGAGCGACGATCTCAACTCTAGTGGCACACCTTAGGGTGGGTGTCTCAAAACATGTAAAGGTTACTGAGGGGCAAGGAGGGAGGGTAATGGGACTGATCTAGGACCTGATGCACGGATAGGTGAAGTCAAAGTACCAAAGGGAGGCATAGTGGTGTGTGACGCCAAAGGGTCTTGGAGGGGCATGCAGGTTCTGAATAGCGCCCCTTAACATGGTAGGCCTGGTGGAGGTCCTCAAGATGGGCTCCCTGAATGTGAAGGGCCTCAAGTCCCCCACTAAATGCTCTCTACTGGGGAGGGAGCTGAAAATGGCAACCTTGATGCACTCCTAGTGCATGAGACCCGCACAGTCCTGGGGGAAGAAAGACGAATCCCGGGGGCCTATATTGGGCAGACATTTTGGGCCTCGGGCCAGCTAAGAAGGGAGGAGTAGTGATTATATTGAGCCGGAGGCTTAGGCTTATGGATCCAGTGGCCTGGGGCCAGACCGACGGGAGAGCACTCATGGTTTCCAGGACCATAGACAACACAAAAATTACCCTGGCCTCGGTATATAGCCCCAACACGGGCCAAATGCAGTTCCTGAGGGAAGCCATGAGGGAGATTATGGACAGAGCGGAAGGCCTCCTCATCATAGGAAGGGGACTTCAACATGTGGGCGGACAGGGTGATATGGATCACAGTGGCGGGCATACCCCAGTGGGCAGTAGAGGGGGAAGTGCAAGTAACGGTTTCGGTGACCACATGTGGAACCAGGGGCTTGTAGATGTCTGGAGGGATGCCAACCCGACAGAGGAGGGCTACACTTTTTATTCCCCGGTGCATATCTCCAGAACGAGGATTGATTACTTCTTTCTAGAAAAGACTCCTCAGTAGGGTGAACTCTTGCATACAAGTTCCAATCAACTAGTCAGACCACGATCTGGTGGAACTTATGACCCACAGAGGGCTGAAACCCAGAGAGTCGCTCTGGTGATGTAATGACCTTCTCAAGGACACCGTCTTTGAGAAAGAAATGAAGGGGGCCATTGAGGAATTCTTCAAAATTATTGGTACGGGGGAGGTTGAAAGTGGAATGGTTTGTGATGCTGCAAAGGCAACCTGGAGAAGCCTACTCATTAGGGAAGGAGCTGAAAAGAGGATTAGGTCCCTGCCGGCTGGAAACCTTAGGAGAGAAATCCGCCTTCTATAAAGGGCAGAGGGCAAGCAGACAGAGCAGAGGGAGGAAGACCTCCAAGTGGCTAGAGGTAAGTACCAGGAACTGAGGGACGTAGAGATGGGGAGGGTCCCTTGTGATGCCTGGGCACTGAGGAGAGGTTGTGTGGACTGATCTCATTGGCCATCCCATCACCCCCAAACCCCCAAGGAGAGGAGGCACTCCATTGAGCACAGGGCTGTGCTACTGAAGTAGTGTCTCCACGCACCCCCACCTTTCCCTTTATCCGAAATGGTCATCCTGAGGTAGTATATGGTGGGCTTGGGCTGGCTTCAGTGCGGTGGACTTTTTGGGGCAATCACACAAAGTGTATTGTGGTGGATATACCACTCTGTCTCAAGTCCTGATTGTGGGGCTCTTTGGGAATGGTGGGCCCATCTGAAACATTAAGAGATCCCTGACCTAGTTATCTGCTCCAACGGACAGTTTGCAAGGCTCCGATTGCGAGGGTGCGAGTCTTCTTGATTTGGTTAACAGGCGGAAGCTCTGAAGCTCTGCAGGGTACTGTCTGGAGATGATGTAGGAAACCAGTATCAGAATGCCTGCACTGGCAAACCACAGGGAATAAAGCATGGTACTACTGGTGTTGAGGTCTTGCAATGTCAATTAAGCAATTCAAGTACTCAAACGGTGGAGACATCGTCTGAACGCTCCAGCGGATGAAATCTAAAAATAGTAAAATAGCAGCACAGATTCAAGAGCATCCGCTTGCAACCATGGTGGTGGTGGAGCATGGCAACTAAAAGTTATTTGCAGCTGCTACTGACCGAAATTAAGTGAGATCCAGGGAAATGAACAAGGCTTACGGGTTGCAATAGAAATATTACAGGAGACTCAGCTCTGTCCCGATTAAGAATTCAGAGTACGACAGAGGCTTCCCTCTACAGTTAGTTGCCTCTAGAAAGGAAAAAGGGTGGGGAAAAAGCCACTCATATTGGCAAGGGGATACCCTTCATAAAGTTGGCCACTGTCAACAACTGCTTGGGTATACATTTGTTATTGAAAAGTAATTATTTGGACACTTCATGAGCCTAGTTTCAATATGCGCCGTACAAAAAAACAAGTTGCACCTTACAGCTGCCAACTTTACAGATGGGGAGGTAATGATTGGTGGGGATTTTAATATGGTACATCATTCATCCATGTACAAATCCATTGTGTCACCTGCTTTGAATTTCCATCCAGAATGTAATTCCTCTTGCCACAACATTGGGGGGAGCTTGGGGCAATTGAAATAAAGCAGTTTCCATTATGTACATTTTCCCATGCTCAGAAATGGGTCCTTTACGTCTCCTCCAGACTGGTGGCCTCTATATCCTGGGAGGAGATTGATAAACCAGTATTTTCCCACCACTCCCCCACTTAAGTTTAGCCCCATTTAAGAATTAGTCAGCAAGGGATTCCCCCTGCACTAACCATGAAGGCATTGGGAATCAGTTCTCAGAGACCCTCAACTACGTAAGGCAGATTGCCACAAATATTGCAAATTATTTGACAGGGAATACTACTTCAGATGTGAAGAAGTGGGATGATTTAAAGGCAGTCCTCCAAGGGAAATTGATTAGTCGTGCAGCAGCAGATAATGAATAAAGGGAAACCCGTTTGAAGACATAATATTGGGATAACGAACAATAGCACAGACAAAAATGTATCTCAGGAAATGAGGAACAGCTCAATCCCTCTTGCAATCAAAATAAAGCAATTACACTCGGGGGAATAAAGCTAAACATATGCTTGCTTACCAGTCAGTTATGTTTGATTAGATCCAGGTATGAGATCTTGTGCTTGGAGGAAGAAAGAAACTTGCAACATGGCAAGTGGCAAAGGCTTCCATCGTTACAAATTATTTGACTTCCTTGATGGCTGAAGATGAAGTAGAAGATCATTATCAAAATAACAAACATGAACTCTGATTCTCTAGTCGAGACAATAAGAGTCCCTCAAAAAAAATGTGGCGGACTAGAAGTAGAATTTTGGGACATCATGTTCATGGATTTTTATAATATTCTTTTAATATTGGTCTGACCCGTTGGCGAACGTCAAAGAAAATAACGAACTAAAATAATGAAAATTAACTAAAAGGTGTCAAGGTCCCTATTGTAAAACACGAATGTCCAAGGAAAAATATTCATGTCAGGATGAACCCAAAACAAAGTCCATAGGCTAAATCCTATGCTAGCCTACTACATTAATTGAAAAAGGAACGCACATAAATCTAAGGGTTTTAACGAATAAAAGATGCTGGACTGCTGCCTCTGTTTCAGGGTCTCTCCCCTGGATATAAAGTTCTCCAGGTGCCAGTGTAATGGCTAAATGTTCCAAATGTAGTTCCAAATAAAATCTTACAAGGTATATCACTCTCTTTCTTCCGATACATCGGGTGCCATTTAATTTGTTTAACCGAGTGTTTCTGTTCCCCCTCCAGGGCTTCACACTCGTACACGCTACTCAAGGTATTCTCTTGTTTCTCTTCTTCATCCCTGTTCCATGATGTCTTCACTCTCTCCCCCTCTTCTGGGGTTTCTGAATTCTTGCTCCTCTCTTGGAGAATGTTCACTCTCAAGCCCTCTATTGGGGTATACTCATGCTCGCCCCCCGCTCTTGGGGTATCTTTACTGTTAGGTTAGCTTCACACGAAACAAAATGGGATACATCTCTTACAGGACTCCTTTACACTGGGCTCACCCATTCTCGCCTCTTACCCTCCAGGAGTAGTCAGGATGCCCACAGTCCCTTCTTCACTGGCAAACTTTAGGTTACCTAGCGCCTTCCATAGGCTAGCACAGGCTTTCTTTGAGCTCCTCTCGACTCCTGGATGTGTGGGTTGTGGGCCTCATTTCCCGCTCTCGTTTCAGCTGGGCTCTCATGTGTCCCTCTTCAGCATAGCAGGGTAGATACCAGGCAAACGGAGCCTTCCTTCCCCTGCTTCAGGCTGTTTCTCCCCTTTAGCACAGCAGGGAACCTACCAGGCAGATTTGTCTCTCCATTGATAATTTATTATCAAAGACGATTCCCAGATTTTGTACCGCCTTACTGAGTGGCTTGGGCATGTTCTAAAGCGGTCAGGGCAGTTTTGTTTATTGCCAGTAGCTCAGTCTTGTCCGGATCTTTAAAAAGTTGTCATCCATCCAGTGCTTAGACAGATTTTATGGGAAGTCTGGGAGTCTCCTTGTTTTAAAATCAACCAGGAGATGGGTATTATCTGCGTAATTGAGTAACGTGATCCCCAATGCACTCAGTATCTCCATCAATGGTTGAAGGTATAATGGTTGAATAATCCATAAAGGTTGAAGTTAGTGCTTACATCATAGCCTCCCAGGGTACGTCATTTCTTATTGGTCAGTTAGAACAACTGGGTCAATTAGGAGTTCCAATTAACTCCTATAAGAGCTCTGCTTCTGTTTAGCTGGGTTGCTCCTCCTGGGTAGATGGTATGTATATGGCATTGATAACGCGCCTATACACAAGTGTTTCGAGGAGCGACGAGGCAAGGGAGGGGAACAGAGGGGAGACCGAGACAGCGATCTTACTAGGCCAGGTGACATTGAGATCGTGCAAGTGCAGGGGGGAATGGAGGGGCGGGGGGCGTCGGGGAGTGTGAGAGGAAAGTAGGGGGCTGTAGGGATACAGAAACAGCCTCAGAGTGCAAGGGTTGCCAGGGGGGCAGAGCAGGTGTGCAACTGGCGGAGAGGGGACCTAAGCCCGAGAAAAGAGGGTAGCCAGGTGACCAGTGCAGAGTTCAGCAGGGAAGAGGAGGAGAGAAAGCAGAAGCAAAGAGGAAAGTCTTGAGGTGCTTCAGGAACTAGAGCTGGCTCTCCTCAGTTTTCAGAGAGGCAGGGAGGATGTTCCAGAGGGAGGCCCCAGCCGAAGAAAGCTCTACCAGCAACTCGTTGCTTGGAGAATCGACTGACCCCGAGGGAGTTGGAGGCGGATGAGCAAAGAGCTCGAGAAGGAAGATATTTAGGAAGAGAGAGTAGAAGGTATTGAGGCCCCAGAAGGCCTTGTGGACAATGCAGAGGGTTTTGAACTTAATCCTCAACACCACTGAGAGCCAATGCAGAGATTTCAGTCCTGGAGAGATACGATCCCTGGGCTTGAGGCCAAGGACAAGTCTTGCAGTCCTGTTTTGGATGAGTTGCATAGGGCGGAGAGTAGAGGGCAGAGAGTAGAGGCAGGCAGAAGAGTCTGTTGCAATAGTCCAGCCTAGAGAGAACCAGAGCTCTGAGATTCTGGTAGAAGGAGAGAAAAGGAAGAATACATCTGAGGAGGTGCAGCTGGTACTGTGACTTCTTAGAGACGTCAGAGATGTGAGGAGAGAAGGAGAGAGTGGAGTCGAAGATGACCAAGATTTTTAGCCTCATAGGTGGGAGCAGGAAGAGGGCCAAGAGAGGCCGGCCAGAGAGTGACAGGAAAGTAGGGAGCGGGTGTGCCGATGAGGAGAATCTCAGTCTTACTGGCATTAAGGCAGAGATCTTTGGCGGCACACCACTCCTGGATAGCAGACAGTCAGAGATAAGAAAAGGCGAAGTGGTGGCTGAAGGTAGCCTGAAAATGAGCTGAGTGTCAACCGCATAGCACTGTAAGTTGGGGCAGAGAGTGGCAATCCAGTGGGCAAGAAGTGCCAGGTATTGGTTGAAAAGCCAGGGAGAGCGTTTAGACCCCTGGGGAACACCACAGGTAGAGATAAAGGACAGGAAGGACCCAAGATGGACATGGGAGGGTCGATCTGAGAGGAAAAAAGTCAGCCAAGCCAGGTCTGGGCAAGTCCTGTCAGCACGTGTTAAAGGAGAGCTTCCCCCATTTTACTGTTAGCCTCCAAGTGTGGCTGAAGTAATTCACTTCAGCCCAGCTTAGGGTGCCCCCTCAGGGGTACTGTCTTGGTAGAAGGCCATACGTGTCACGAAGAAGAGATAGAGAGAGGGTGGTCACGGACCACTTTTTACTGGTTCTACCCTCGTGTTTAGTTTCAGAGACCCAGCTTGACCCCGGGGTTGTATCTCCCTCATTTTTGTTGGTTGTTTCTGGTGGTGGGGTAGTCCCTTACCCTGTCCTTCCCTTTCAAGGGGATATTTGGAGGATAGTTAGACCAGTGGGATGAGAGGAGCACGGATAAGATGCCATTTAGGGGTGCTATGATTGCAGCGTTTCCATCCCCCTCCCACCCCTATTGAGCCCTGTCGGTGAGGTTAAACCCAGCTCTGGGGTGCTTGAGAACAGGACAGAGGTTGGAGGGAGGCAACTCAGGGAAGAAGAGCACTGCAGCCCGATGCATCCCTGGTTTCTGGATTACATGGGACCCTGTTGGTCGGCCTCGTATGGAGTCAGTCAGGGTTCGTCATGCTACCATGCGACTGGCTCAAGGGAATAGTGGGTTCTGGGAGACGCTGGTTAGGTTTATTTAGGACCAGCCCAGTATAAGGAGTAGAGGTCGGTTTAAGTAAACCAGTTTAGACTGTCTGTACGTGTTGGTTTTTTTCCCTAGGTGTTGTGTGTCTTGTGGTAGTCTGCAGCTACCATTAGTTAAGGTGTCCAGTTGCTACCTCCGGTCATTATCAGAGGAAGAAAGGCCAGGACTCCTAAAGCGGCAGTGTTGCCATTAGCAAGTATATGGGCTCCGTAAAGGTTAATTAGGAGGCCCGCTATTTAATTATTCGTCAAATATGAATGAACTTCGCCCAACACCCATCCTCCCAGAGTACTTAATTGATGCCATTTAATTATTTATCATCAGATGTCAATTAACTCACGCTACCCGGCTACTTATTTATGTATGTATGAAATATACCCAAACACCCCTCCTCCCAGGTTACTGATGGGATGGTATTTAATTATCTAAAGTAATTAAATGAGGTCATTTAGTTATTTATTTCATGTGCAGCACCCCACTCTAGGGGCATCAGAGGTGTCAAGTTACTTATGTTGTAAGAGAGAACCTGTTGAACACCGTCATTCATATAAAAAAAAGGCTGTTAAGCAGTTCAAATGGAATATGGCTGCGTCTGTTTATTTAACCGGGCGCGTAGGTACAACAGTTAGTCATCATGGCTAACTAATCACAAAATGGGGCCCAATCACAAAATGGGGCCCAATCACAAAATGGGGCCCAATCACAAAATGGGGCCCAATCACAAAATGGGGCCCAATCGCAAAATGGGGCCCAATCACAAAATGGGGCCCAATCACAAAATGGGGCCCAATCACAAAATGGGGCCCAATCACAAAATAGGGCCCAATCCCCCTCTGTACACCCTGTGAATAAGGAGGTCTGGAATAGGCTGGTACGAGATGGTTCATCATTTATCCCCCTGGGTTTCATTTGCACATGAGGGGAAACATTCAAGGAGTAGATGGGTAGATTGTGCCTAATAGTGATTTTTGCAGATTATTTTTTTTTGCATGGCGAGTACTGTAACAACTCTGCCTGCCCTGCTGCGTGAATTGAAAGAAGGGTTCTCTGTGAATTAATCAACAGAATTAATATTTCCTACTCCTGGCAAGTAATGCTGCATGTGAATATCATTTACAATAGGTCACAGAGACACTGGATTATCTAGGAATTAAAAATCATAGGCACCTGGGAAATCCAACTACATTTTAACTTCTCTTCTAAAAGATGGAATAAAAAGAAGATCTACTGGACAGATCAAATAGCAGCCATCTAAATGAATCAGATACTCTTGATTCCTACACCTACCTGGCTCTACCAGCTAAGAGTCTTTTATGTATGCGCTACCAAATGTAAATATTTCCAGCTAAACACTTAACCAGGTGTAGCAAAATTAATTACTGGCCCCCTCAGTTCTCCACATTCACAAAACACACCATTTACTCGCCAAGAGTTAATGTGTCCTGCTCTACAACAGATGTTTGCTTACATATGGGCTGCGAAAAGCCAAAAGGTTCTAAGGAAAGTTATGTTGAGTACTTCAAAAGGGAGGTCTAAGGGATCCCTGTATGCAAAGGTATGTATGGACATGCCAAATATGAAACATGTTCGACTGACTGTATTCTGTGGTAGGTCAAAAGAAGAACAGACTCTGATTTGCATTTTTAACAATAGTGGTTTAAGTAAAGGTTAAAACTCCAAACTTTCTCTATACCACAGAGGTTCATAGTGCCCCAATAAGATTTGGAAGTGGGAGTATTTTACTGCCTATTTTTTAAAGTTGGGAGTAAAATGATTTTTTTAGGGAGTACAAACGTAAGTCCAATTCCCAATGAGAGTATTTTAAATATAATGTTTTACTGGAAAATGTAAATGTTTTTGTAGTAATTATTTCTTTGCACCTAGTTATTTATACATGTTCACTTCTTCCGATCAGGCAGTAATAATAGTTTCTTCCAGTGGTACTACTGGTCTAAACATATGTTCTACGTGTCAGTTTCCTACTTTTTGTTGGGAGTATTTTTACTTAGTATTTGCCCATTTTTAGGAGTAAAAGTGGCTGATACACCCCTTAACTAGAGGTCTGGGTGGTCCTATCATAATTAACTAAGGTGCTTGTCAGTGAAAAGTCCCATTAGTTGAAGTTCCACCCCTTCCCAGCATTCTTCTTAAAAGGTTGGTATTCGGGCCTTTTTTAGGACGTACATTGGGTTGGAATACGATGTACCAGTTCTAGAGTTACCCCTTGGTCTTATTTTTTTGCAACTGTGAGGATACAAATATGAACATACATTTACTGAGTGTGGTCGATTCGGGTATAAACTTAAATTTTCCTTCCAGATTACACTACTGACCTGAACTATATTCACACACGGGGATGGTTCTCAATTCCTTCTTTTGGGGAGCCACTTATAGCTTTGTGGTCAATCACAGTAAACTTCGCAGGTGGACATGTACATCTACTATCACACCTGTAAGGATTACATATTGAAATTGTATTAGGATGCAGACTACTTAATTTGTTAGTCGCATATATGTCAAATCTTTGACCTTTTTGTACGGACCTTCAAATTGACCAGTGCACACACACGTGTTGAGGAGTGTTGAACTGCAACATGGGCTATTCAATTCCTCTCAGCGCATTCAACGTGATAAAGCAAAACATTGGACATGCTCACATTTTATGTATATCATGCAGATTACTCCGATTTTCAATCGTTGTACGTTCGTATTTAAAGTAAGCTTATATACTAACTTCATAAGGACATAGTCCGGGGGTTGCGCTGTTTTAACAAGAACACTGCTGATGGGCAGCACCATCCAACTCCTCTGTCTTAACATATGGAGCTGACAATAATGCCATTACGTAGTACCCGCTTCAGTATAAGCATGCTCAAACATAGCATCAGCTCCATAAGTTAAGAAAGAGGAGTTAGATGGGGCTTCCCATCACCAGAGCTCTTGTTAAAACAGTGCAAAGCCCGGACTATGTCCGTATGAAATACAAACGTACAAAGATGCAAAATCAGAGTAATCCGCATGATATACATCGAGTGTGAGTATGTCCAATTTCATTTTGCTTTATCAGGTTATTTTTCCTGTATGTCACCACCTAAAGCGACTTTAAAGCCTGTAACAAAAGCCACAGTTCTATCAGTGATGTATCAGCACTCCTTGTGTCCTTTTTGTCTTGGAAACCACCACGACATGGAGGAGTGTGAATCATGTCAACTTTGCATTTGGTACAGATGCCCAGGATTAACAGTCTGCATCTCCACTACCTTTCCTGAAATGCAGCCAACTACATGAGGCCAATGGTGCATCTGGCCTACATGTGCCCCTAAGAAAAGCCGGTCTGGACAAAGTGTGACTAAAAAGAATGCCATTCTACTTTACTAGTAAGTAGCGATCTCACCAGGCAGGTAAAAGCTACTACTCTACTGTACTTTATAGTCGCACACATTTCATAGCCCGCTCTTGGTACCATATTGCGCAAGCAATCTACATGGTGAAGCTTTAGCAGTTAAGCCCAAATGTTATTTGTACAGGTTGAAACCACCCACCAAATGTATCTCCCATTAATCACGGATACTGAGCGAATAGGCAATTCTAACCGTGTAAAGTGATCACCCACACCAGCCATAAACGTATAGCCAACTAATTTCCAAAGAGGCAGTACTATTAAAGACACCGACATATAAAATTAGACCCTCATCAGAAAGGCTCTGTGCTGGTCACTCTCGCAGATTAAGTTTCATATATGTTGTATTAATCTCCTGACCTAGAGGGTAGATGTAATCTTTCCTGTGTCCATTACTGATAGTTTAGCCTCATTCTATGTCAGGTCCAGAGTGGAGCACTGCTTTTTTTTTTTTTTACTTTTCACTTCAGGAGCAGTTACAATAGTAACTCAAAACACTACAGTTCTCATGTGAATATGTAATTCTTAGTACATTTCTTTGTTTTCAAAGAATGAAGAGACCCTGCCAGGACCCCTAACCTAGAAGGTAGGCAAATAATTGCAAGCTACAAACCAGCAATAAAAGTGTCACTCACCCCAACCCCATAACATGCAGACAGCACACCATTTCTAGATCACCAGTCAACAGCTAGTAGAGTGTGCACATTTGAAACCCTGCTTTATCATTTGACCTGATTGAAGTCACTCCTCGGTCTTCTGTTATTCAGCAAGATAAGTACCCAACTCTATACTAACTAGCTTGCTAATGTTTCAAGGTAGAAATTGTATAAGCGATTAGCCTGCACACAGAAACAGCTTTATATAGATTAAGATCATCAAATGCAGGTTTAATTGACCTGTGGGCATTAGTCGTCTACCTCTGATGCACAATCCCCTAGCCAATGGTTACTGGAGAATGTACATTTTGAGGCATGATGCATGACACAACGAGACGGGAGTGGTCTGCCATGTAGGAGCCTGAGTAAGGGGATTTCGAGGAAGAGCGGTGCATCTATCGCAACAGCTACTTCATCCCCAGCTTCAACAGCAGCCTAGGGCCCACTTTAAAAGAAGATACTAAAGGTACCGGAGCTATGCAGCAGAGGCTGGAGGCCCTGGACTCTGGATGACCAGCAGAGGGGACAAAACAACAAGCAAGGTGATGACTCAGCCTTGGGTGAGGGACCATTGACTTCCAAACCTTTACTAGAGGAAAGACCAGGGGTTTATACATTACAGAACTGTGGAAGGTCAGTTGTCCTGGGGAGGAGGGGGGCCTTTAACACGCACAAAGTGTGTTTGTTGGTACATAGCAGATCTAGGCCGTTCCAGATGGATCTAATTGGATTCAGACTCAATACACTGATACTCTTGTTATTTTATCTAGAGATCAGACTTGGGAGCGGAGATGACGGATGCATTTCTCCAATGTTGGGAGCAGAACAGATCATATAACTTTCCTCCTTTCACCACGATAGCAAGAACACTGAACAGGGGGGAGGGGGAGCAAGTATCCTTAGAGCCGATTACACCTTTGTGGATGTCGCAAGCCCAACTTCCAGTTCTTCTTGACATTTCTAAGGATTTTCCATGAATTCTCACCAGGGGTCCGTAAGCACTAATTGATCCTCAATGGGAAAGGCTTCCCCTGGTTGCAGATAAACCTTTGGACCTGGCTGCTTGCAAGATTTTGAGGAACACTGGAGAATGCCAGTAGTTTTGGATGCAGCATCTAGGCTCACCGTCAGCATACTACTCAGATTGCCAGAAGAATGCTGAATAATTAATAACCCATTAGGCCTAAAGGTTGAAGCTGTATTGAGCAAATTTGCCACTGTGCTCAGTCTTATTTCATGAAGGAAAGTATCAGACATGAGATCTCTTGAAATATCTCGAAAGGATCATTTTTCACCAGATAGTGCACCATTTACAGTCATGGTGCACACTAAAAGCAGTTCGAGATCAGTCACACAGCAGTATTTCAGAGAGAATCCATGTCTGTGTGCAATGAGATCCTAAAGGAGTATGAGACAGTAACAAAGCCCTCTGGGTTTCACCAGGTTACTCACCG
This sequence comes from Ambystoma mexicanum, assembly GCF_040938575.1. NCBI lineage: Eukaryota > Metazoa > Chordata > Amphibia > Caudata > Ambystomatidae > Ambystoma > Ambystoma mexicanum. The sequence continues at coordinate 1,087,318,909 of NC_090927.1, read as the reverse complement.
TAGTGACCACCTTACTCCTAGTCCATAGTCCCCTTTCCTCAATACTTATGGGACATCTCTCCGTCCTGTGGAACGGGACTGGAGCACTTTTGTAAAAAGCATCCAACATTTTTTTTCAAAAATGTGTCCCTCTTTCCTGCGCGGGGCCCAGCACGCGGCCGGAACCCCGCCCACCTTGGCTCCGCCCCGCGCATCGCCCATCAGTCCTTTTCTATCGCAGGGTCCAAGACCCATTAGCAATAACAGAAGAACCTTATTAGAGGAGTATGGGGAAAGGGGACTATGGACTAGGAGTAAGGTGGTCACTACGGTGAGTAACCTGGTAATACTCCTACGACCCGTCCCCTTTCCTCCATACTTATGGGAGATTCCCAAGCACTCCTCACAGGAACTATGGGTGGATGGAAATACCCCTTACTGAAACAGGTTCTTCAGCAGAGTCTGGCCGAACTGAGCGTCAGCCCTAGAGCTCATATCGAGGCAGTAATGCTTACAGAAAGCAGATGGGGAGGCCCAAGTAGCCGCTCTAGCGATGGACTCCCAGGGAAAATACTTCTGAAAAGCAACCGCAGCTGCCTTGCCTCTCACCTGATGTGCATGGATACCCTTAGGAGGTTTCAGCTTTTGGACGGTGAAAGATTCCGTGATACAGTCAGCAATCCATCTTGAAATGGATGCCTTAGACGCCGGCCTGCCCTGGGGTTTACCGAAGGTCACAAACAGTTGGGAAGAGCTCCGAAGCTCGGCAGTCCTGTCCAGGTAGAACTTAAGAGCTCTTCGGACATCCAGGCAGTGTAGAACCCTTTCCGCCTCCGAGGCAGGGTTTGGAAAAAAGACCGGAAGGGAAATCGACTGATTCAGATGGAATTCGGACACTATCTTTGGTAGGAATGCTGGGTTTGTCCGAAGGACTACCTTGTCCCTGTGAAAGACCAAGAAAGGATGCTCCACCGACAATGCCTGGAGCTCACTCACTCTCCTCGCTGACGTAACGGCGACCAGAAAGGACACTTTCCAGGACACGTACTTGAGGTCAACCGTAGCCATTGGCTCAAAGGGTTTATGGCACAGCGCTGTCAGGACTACATTTAGGTCCCAATGTGGGTGCACACTACGAACCGGAGGGTAGAGGCGTGTCAAACCAGCAAAATGTCTCTTCACCACCTGGTTAGTTAACGAATAAGAACACCGGTCTGTAGAGAGGTAGGCGGAAATCGCCGAGAGATAAGTCCTGCAGGAAAAGACATGAACCACTGACTCTGTTAGGGAGGAGACAAAGGACAGCACCGTGTCAATCGTCGCCACCCTCGGGTCCAATTCTTTCTCCAAACACCAATGACAGAACCTGAGCCATTTACTCTTGTATTGGGATCTGGTCAAGGGTTTCCTGGATAATGCGCATGTTATCCGCAGACAAACCCAAAGGCTCTAGAGCCGTGAACTCAGGCAACATGCCGCCAAGTTGAGCGATTGTCGGGAGGGGTGCCACATCTGCTGTTCCCCTTGGTGAAGAAGATCGGGAGTTACTGGTAACCTGATCGGCGGACACACCGACAGGTGTTGAAGTTCTGAGAACCAAAACCTGGCCGGCCACCACAGAGCTATCAGTAGAAGAGAACAGTTTACAGAACTCTTCAACTTCCAAATTGCTCGATGAACCAGAGGAAGAGGCGGAAAGGCGTAAGCTCTCATGTTGTGCCATGGGATCTCGAGTGCGTCCCCCAGAAATGAGGCTCCCAGCCCCCCTCTGGAGGCGTACTGAGGAAGCTTCTTGTTTACCGCCGTGGCGAAGAGGTCCACCTCCGGTGTGCCCCAATGCGAGAAAATCCATGAGAGGATCTCCGCCTTCAACTCCCACTCGTAGCTGACCACTGTCCGCCGGCTGAGGGCATCCGCGGTGACATTCAGCCGGCCCGTGATGTGCACTGCAAGCAGCCAAACCCCATGAAGCACGGCCCACTCCCAAATCTGAATGGACAGATCCACAAGAGGGGGAGACTTCGTTCCCCCTTGCTTGTTTATGTAGTACATCGACACTGCATTGTCCGTTCTTATGCGGACCACCTTGTTGACAATGAGAGGTCTGAAAGCCTTGAGCGCCAGAAGCTCCAATTGATTTATGTGCAGGAGCTTGTCCTGAGGTGACCAGAGGTCCGAGACCTGAAGAAGATCTAACGTTGCACCCCACGCGAAAAGGGAGGAGTCTGTCGTGATCGTCACCATGGGGGCTGGGTCCTGGAACCCCACGCCCACTGACAGGTTGCTGAGAGATGACCACCAGTCCAGGTCCACTCTCATGGAATCCGGAATCATCCTTTTGGAATCCGGGTCCACAGCCGGACGCCAGGAACTCCGAAGAGCCATCTGGGTCCGTCTCATTTTGAGACGAGCAAGAGGAAGAGCCAGTACACACGAGGCCATGAGGCCCAGAAGCCTCTGGAACCACCAGGCCGACATGCTCTTCGACTGCGTAAACATCCGACACGTGGCCAACAGATCCGCCATTCTGTCCCCGGTCAGATACACTCGGCAGTCTATCGTGTTCCAACGAAAACCCAGGAAAGTCAGGTCCTGTGAGACCGTCATGGAGGATTTCCGCCAGTTCACCGACAGCCCAAGATGGAACAGGAGCTGAAGGAGAGACTGGAGGTTGCCCGCTGCTGCCAACGGGCAAGGGCTGCGTAGGAGCCAGTCGTCCAAATAGGGATACACATAGATACCCTGGAGACGAAGATGGGCCCCGATCACCGACATCTTCGTGAAGACACGCGGCACCGAACTGAGGCAAAAGGAAGCACCCGAAACTGGAAGTGCTCCTCTCCCAAAGAGAAACAGAGGTATCTCCTGTGTGGGTTCCAAATCAGGATATGCATGTACGCATCCTGAAGATCCACCACGCTGAGCCAATCGCCCGCCTGCAACGAGGAGCGAATCTGGCCGGGCGTGATCATCTTGAATTTCTCTTGGGGTAAGGAAAGATTGAACTGGGAAAGGTCTAGGATGGTGCGCAGGCCAGCCTGGTTGGGTTTGGGCACCGTAAACAGCCGGGAGTAGAAGCCCTCCCCTCGCCCCCCAAGGGGAACGGGTTCCACATCTCTGAGGAGCAGAGGTTTCTGAACCTCGGCCTTGAGGGAGGGCGAGCCCGACAGCTGAAAAGGAGGGTTGAGAGGTGGGGTAGGGGGTAAAGGTAAGCGGAAGCCCGCTCGAGCGACTGACCAGACCCATCTGTCTTCTGTGATGGTCTGCAATGCGTCCTCCCACCGGGGTCTCGTGCGAGCGCGGAAAACCCTCATTTGGCAGGTTTATTGGTGGCGGTGCCACCTGAATCTGATGAGGAGGCTGAGGAGCGGAGAAATACCACGTACACTGGTGTCTACAGCGGTTATTCCCCGCAGGAGTATCCACTCTGCGATTTTTGCGGTCGAGGAAGCCCCTAAAACCACAGGAAGGTCGACCTTGCGACAACGGCCTTTGAGTCTTGAAGGGAGGCTTAACCAGAACGGACAATGATTTGGCCGTCTGAGTGCTGTCTTTGGTTTTGGTGAGCTCTACATCGGTAGAAGAGTGAAAAAGCTCCTTACCATCAAATGGAATGTCCAGAACCTTGTCTTGCACCTCCTTCGAGAACTTAGTGGCATGCAGCCATGCTTGCCGCGAGGTATCGACCCCTAGCATCAGACCCCGAGCCGAGGTGTCTACGTGATGAGCCGCAGCCTCCAGGAGATCCTGGGCCAAGACCCTGACATCGGAAAGGCCTCCTCTGAAATCCCCCAGCTTCTCGACCGGAATATGCTCTTCAAACTCCCACAGACCTCTCCACATCCGCATGTTAGCTCCCGCCAAAATCAATTCTGCATTGGCCTGCCTGAGCTGCAAGGCCGAATTGGCAAATATTTTCCTCCCTAGGGAGGCCAGGAGCTTGTCCTCCTTTCCCAAGACCTGAGTCACCGTCGCAGAGGAGGAAACTGCAGGTCTGGATTGCAACGTGGCCGCAGCCACCACTGTGGAGGAGGGAGGCGGACAAGACGACAAGGCCACTTCTTTCGAGGAATGTAGCCTGTACCTCGCGTCAATCTTTTTATTTACAAAAAGTCCCGAGTGTGGCTTTTCCCAAACTCTACGGACTTCGGCCAGAACGTCGTCCTGCAAGAACAAGCCGGTACGCTCCAAAGGAGACAAGGTGAACGCCCCAGAAAGCACACCCTCCTGCGGGGCAGGTGCCTCGGGCATCGGAACATCTAAGAAGCTCATCATGTCCAGTACCCGGTCATGGAAAGCTCTGGTAGAGCGGGGCAGGTCCTCGTTGTCCTGATCGCCTTGAGGGTCATCTGACAGGTCCGGCTCTTGCTGAGCCGAGTCAGGCACTGCCTTGTCCACTGGGGACAGTGGTGGCACAGGCGGAAGCGCAGGGGGAGGCACCACGGGCAAGGGAGGCGCCGGCGGAACCACCGACGGAACGGGTGGAGGCGCGGGTGGACATATCTCCTTGAAAAGCCCCTTGAAATATTCCCTCATGGGGTCGGTGCGCATAAGCGCTTGAAATTTACCGAAAAAGGCGTCCTCAGGTGATTGTTTCGGAACCTGAGGAGGCCTCTCATGAGGTGGACAAATCCAAGGACGCAACGGGGAAGGGTGCCACACAGGCCCCTCCGCCGACGTATCCACATAAATCAAGGGAGCCGCCCCCGCGGGCAACTAAACATTGTGCGGAAGAGGCATCCGGGCGTCCCACTCATAAACCGGCCGGTAAGGATGCGCACAAGGGACCTTAGGTTCACCCGAAGGACCGAAACCTACACCAGGGGCCGATGGCGTAGTTGTAGTGGTAGTACCTAAAATGGCCGCCGTGGTCATGGCGGGAACGGGTGCCATTTTGTCCTCATCTGAGGGGAACTGCGGCACGTGAGGAAGTGAGGCAGGGTTCCCCGTCGATGGATCAGGGGTCTTAATTTTAGCCTTAACGTAAAGAACCTCGGCAGAGCCGGTACTATGAGGCCTGGAATGTTTCTGCGACATACCAACCGCCAACTGAGCCTTCGAAGGAAGAGCCTCGCCACTGCCGGTAAAAGAAGAAACTTTCTTCTTTGCCCCCTCAACAGATCTGGTGTCACCACAAGAGCGGGAACGGTGCGCTGTCACCGACAGGGCCTTGCCCGGCCCCTCAGAACTGTTGGTAGCCTTCGCCTCTGTACGAGGGACCTCGGACCTAGGCCCGGTAGAAGCCTTATCGGCACGGGCCTCGAACATGCGCTCAGTAACCTCAAGCCCAGCCAAGACCTCGGGGCGTACCCCAGTTTTGTTTTTGAGGGAAGCCGAAAGAACGGCCTCAGAGCAAGCTCCGGTACCCCACGACTCAGTAGAACTGGGTCTACACACAGCCCCCACAAGAGGGGCCTCGGAGTGTACTCCGGTGATCACAGGCCCCTTACGGAGACCCTCGGAGAAAACTCTGGTAGAATTATTAGGCCTGACAGGCACCTCAGGGCGAATCCCGGTAACAGAGCGATCAACGCCCCTCCCGGCTCGAGAGGAACCCGGAAAGGTATCCCCCGGCCGGGGTGCTCTGAAAATCAAAGAACTTACCGGGTGTTTTTTCTTCTCGCCGATGAACGCCTGAAAATGTGAAGGAGGAGTCCGTCCGAACACCACCTCCCACCGCTCCAACCGATGTTGAAGAGCCCGGACCGAAAGGGAGTCACAGTAAAAACAGGAGTCCCAACGGTGTTCCGGACCCAAACACTCTAAACAAAGAGGATGGGGATCCGCCCTCGCGAAGCGACGGTGACACGATGAACAGTCTGGAAAATCTAGTTTAAAAGACAGACAGACAGTAAACGAACGCTAGCGAGAGCCAGAGAGGGAAAAACGGGAAGAAAATCTTCCGAGGATGCAAGTGCGTCCGGCCCCGGTCGTGCGGAGAAAAGGACCGATGGGCGATGCGGAGCCAAGGTGGGCGGGGTTACGGCCGTGTGCCGGGCCCCGCGTAGGAAAGAGGGACACATTTTTGAAAAAAAATATTTTGGATGCTTTTTACAAAAGTGCTCCGGTCCCGTCCCACAGGACAGAGAGATGTCCCATAAGTATGGAGGAAAGGGGACGGGACGTAGGAGTAATTCATAGCAATGGGAAATCAGTATCAGCCAGTTTCCTCTCCCACCTTAGCCGGCTGAATTCAGTGGGTGCTAAAGGAGCAAGAACAGAAGTGTCATATTGGTAGCCATGAACTCGAAGGTTTTCATGAAAAGGACAAAGACATTTTCAGATCAGCACACTGGTCAAATGACTCAACTTATAAAAGTTTTTACTTTAATTGTATTCAAAACAGAGCAAAAATTGTGCACCCGGTGAATGCTGCTCAGCCAATCAGGTGGCTGGAAACATGGACGAGAACTGACAGCGTATTGCCTGCATTTTTCCAGCCATCTCAAGCCCTTCACCGGGTTCCACTTTTCTTTGTGAGGTGCCTGGGTACCTTGACCACTGGGCCCCTTCCCTGCCGTCATATGTCATCTACCGGCTCTGTCTCCACTGCTCCTTCCAGTCTCCATGGAAATAGAAAAGGGGCTGCAGCTATTTATTTCGATTTACTATGGCAGCAGTAATTTTTCTTTCTCACTGGTATTGGTCTCGGGCGAGGAGTACCCTCTGCTCGTTTTAATTGTACATAGGAATTTTTTCATCTCGACTTAGAAAGAGGAGGCAATGCAGTCAGGGCAAAAGATAGAGGACTCCCTTGGAAAGGAAGGGCAGAGACAGTGTCTGACTGGTTGGAGAAAGAAAGGTTTAACAACGCAAAAGACAGAGGAACTGTTTTGTTTGGATTACTGCGGTTTGAAACTTCTGCTGAAGAAACATGTTGAAGTGATTAATTGCTTCAACAGGTAATAGCTCTTCCCCAGTTAAAAACGCCTGGAATAATGTATTGCAATGTACCTCACCCCTTGATTTGACCCTTTGCTCTTCTCTCCACCTCTGCCAGAGAAGGGCACCCTTTGATTAATCCAATGGAGTCATCACAGATTCCCTGGTGGGAATCTCCTGCCATGTGGCCGGGGGCAGCAGCTGCTACTACTTGATCCTGACCCTTGGGGCGGCTATATGAGGGAGGATCACATGGGAGGAGACCAGTACCAGGGAGATGTCAGGACTTCATTGGATGAGACACAGTATGCCCCCCCCCCTCCCCTTCCTCACGAGGAAGACCCTCTGAAACCCAAGACCTTAATGGCCTATTGTCAGCTGTTCCCCCTTGTAGAGAAGTCCAGAAACCTTTTCTCTACAATACTCAGGTCAGGCCACCACTTTTGACCCAAAAACCCACAACACCTTTTATTTCCTTTTGTTTCCGATGTGCATTTATATGAAATCCCAGAGAAAAACCATCTAAGAGTTAAAAGTCCAATGACATCCATGGACTTCAACTCTCATAACCACCCAGGTACTGAGACATGGAAGAGGATGAGGAAGTTTGTGCAAAGTGACAGGATCGAGGTTTTCCAAGTCTTCAGTGCATGGGCCATTTAAAGATGGCAAATGCACTATTATATCGAGCAGTCCAGGAGAAGACGTTAAACCTGATACTGAGGCACACGAACGCGAGGCACAGGGACAGGCGCGGTGGAATAGAAAAGGCGGCCGAGCCAGTAGCAGAAATGCTGCGCGGGAGCAAGAAGGGCCATGGAAACGCCGTGAGCCGTGCAGGAGATCCTGGAGGTTGGGCCGCTTGATGAGAATCTCCACACTGGGTTGAAAAGGAAAGATGGTGTGTGACCGCAGAGCCGTGCAGAACGCTGAAAGAACGTCTGCACACTCCAAAGTGGAAAGCACGGGAAGGAAACACACGACAGAGGCGCTGGAAGGAACCAGTGAGTCTGCCCAAAGTAGCAGGAGACCACACGGAGTTCCGACAAGCGCACCAACAAATATTTGAATGGTATGAAATTGCGAATGCCGAAAAGACACGAAGTTTGTTTGAATGAAGTGAAGGCAAAGTACAAATTCAACACCCAATAAGAAGATTGCCTTGTTTGTATTCAAACAAAGTACAAAGGCAAACCTCAATCAAATACAGACGCATGAGATGTCAATGTGGGGGAAATATTTAGCAAATATTACCATAGACAGATATACTGCAAGGTGCTTGGTATATGCTATTGTGGTAGAACTGTGAAACGCATAAGAAGTCCTGGCAGGAGAGTACAGCGGGCAGCTGAAATTGTATAAAGATTCCTGGCAGGGGAGTTTACAAGGCAGTCTACAAAGTTACAAGGAAATCTACAGAGAGACTGTTACAGAGAACGTATTGCTTAAACAGGAACTTCTTGAGTGCAGTGAAGTCACAAACTGTTTGCAAAAGAGAAGGGAATAGTTTCTTACCTGTAACTCCATTTCTCCAGCATTGGTAGCTTTCATGGATTCACATGCTTAGAATATTCCCCGTCGACAGACTGGGAACCCTCGGTAAACTTATAAAGCCGTTTCCCATAGGAAAACGTTCCACACTTTTGTGTCCTATCTATGTCGTTTTGGGCCGCGCACGCCCGCCCCACTAGGACGTAGTGGTATAAATGCCCTGCCCCCGCGGCTCCCTTCAGATTTGGACCCCTCCAAAGTAGAACAGGGTGAAACAAGATCTACAAGACGATTGCATTTAGGGGAGACCGGCGGGCGCATGTGAATCCATGAAAGATACCAATGCTGGAGAAATGGAGTTACAGGTAAGAAACTATCCCCTTCTCCATTGGATCTTTCATGGATTCACATGCTTAGAATAGAATGCACAGCAGCGAACCTGAAACAAGGGAGGAGGTGTGAATGCAATCCAGCACCCACCCCATCCTGCAAAAGGCGAATCACGATCACATAAGATTCGAAATTAAAACGTGCCACAGTACTGCACCGAGTAATATTCATATAAGCCATAAAAGCATACATAAAACACACGCGTATACATACATATATATTTATCAGCATAAACCCTTCTTGAAGAAGAGGACTTACCTTACTGAAAAAGATGTCGCAAGACTGCTCGTCCCATTTGTATCTCGTCCGCATGCTGTCGTTCGAGGCAGTAGTGGCGGGTGAATGTATGAGGCACTGACCATGCTGCCGCCCTGCAGATGTCTGTCAGTGGAACCCCCGCCCACAACGCCGTCGACGAAGAAGTCGCCCTGGTTGAGTGAGCTCTCGGACGTCCTTGTAGCGATTTCCCCGCTTTTGAATGACAGAAGGCAATCGTCGAGACCCATCAGGCTAGTCCTTGTTTTGAAATTGCCTTCCCCTTTGCCGAAGGCCCATATGCAAGGAAGAGTTGCTGCGTAGATCGAAGTTGTTGAGTTCGATGAAGGTAACATTTTAGAGCTCTCTTGACATCCAAGGTATGCAAGACCTTTTCCGCAGCTGATGAGGGTCGCGAAGAAGGTGGGCAGGACAATGGATGAGTGTTTATGATAAGTCGTAGGAACTTTCGGGATGAAACGAGGACTTGACAAAAATCACCTCGTCTTTGAAAAATCTGAGATACGGAGGGTCTATGACCAATGCTTGCAACTCTGAGATCCGTCTAGCCGATGTTATAGCTATTAGAAAAGCCACTTTCCATGATAAAAACTTCATCGACGATGTGGCCATTGGCTCAAAGGGTGGTTTTATTAACCCTGCTAGTACCATGTTCAGGCTCCACGCCGGTGGAAAACGCTTAACCGGAGGGAACGTCCGGAACAAACCTCTCATGAAGTGCTTCACTAACCTGTCGCTAAACAAGGGCGTTGATTTCCTCCCTCTTGTGAACCTAGAGATGGCCGCCACGTGAACCTTTAGTGATGAAAAGGACAATCCACTCTTCGCCAAATGTAGTAGATACGGAAGAAGCTGTTCCCGAGTACCCCTCAGAGGTTCCACTACTGCCTGTCCTTGACACCATGTACAGAATCTTCTCCACTTACACCTGTAGGACTTGTTGGTGGAAGGGGCCCGCTCAGCCAGTAAGATCTTCCGACAGTCCGAGGGAATGTTCAAGGCACCAAAATCTGAAGGTGCCAAGCTGTGAGGTTGAGACTGCTCGGATTGTGATGCCACACTGTTCCTTCGTCCCGGGACAAGAGGTTGGGAACCTTCGGGAACGTTATCGGACGATCCGCTGACAGGTGAAGCAGGTCGGAAAACCATGGCTGCCTCGGCCAACATGGCGCTACCACGATGACTCGGCACCTGTATCTGCGTATCCACTGCAGAGTTCTCCGTATCAGAGGAAACGGAGGGAAGGCGTAGAGGAACTTGCCCGTCCACGGGAAGGAAAACGCTTCTCCTACTGATTCTTCCTTACGCCACATGCTGGCGTACATCTCGCACTTCTTGTTCGTTTTCGTGGCGAAGAGATCCAGCAGAGGCCGCCCCCATTTCTCGAAGACCTTCGACAATTGATTGGTGTCTATTTCCCACTCGTGAATCTGGTCCATATTTCTGCTGAGCGAGTCCGCCTGCTCGTTCCTTACTCCTTGAAGGTGATGAGCTACGATGGATATATCGTGTTTTAGAGCCCAGTGCCACACCTGCTGAGCCTCGATGGAGAGGGTTATGGATCGTGTGCCGCCTTGCTTCCTTAAGTAAAACATCGCCGTGGTGTTGTCCGTCAAAACTCTCACTGTGGACCCCCTGATGTGAGGCGGGAACACCCTCAGGGCCCAGCGCACCGCTCTCAATTCCAGAACGTTGATGTGCAGGAGAGACTCCTTCTGAGACCAACGGCCTTGTTTCTGTAGAGTGCCCATGTGCTCTCCTCAGCCAGTTAGGGACGCGTCCGTCACTACGGTGAACCGGAACTCCGGCTCCTGTAGGGGTACTCCTTTGGATACATTCTGAACTCTCTTCCACCACCGAAGAGCTAACAGGAGCTCGTCGTCGTCGTCGACGGTCAGCCTGTCTGACCAGAGGCCCTGAGCCTGCATCCAACGATCCGCCAAAAACTGTTGCACTGGCCTCTTGAACAGGAGGCAGTTGGGCACCAGAGGAATGCAGGACGCCATAGCCCCCAGGATTGATGCATATTTTCTCACCGACAGTCTGGAATTGATTTTCAACTGACTTGCCAATCGACTGAGCCTGGTGATCCTGTCGAGTAATGGTCTGACTAACCCTAACTGGGTCTCGAACTGTGCACCCAGAAACACCAAGCTTCTTGACGGCGTTAACGAGGATTTTTCGAAGTTTATAGCAAACCCCAACAGTTGCAAGAGGCTTATGCCTTATGGTGTCCTGTAGACTCCTGTGCGTCGACATAGGGGAGGACCCCCTCACCAACCAGTCGTCGAGATACGGGTATACATGGTGGCCTTGCCTGCTCAGCCAGGCTACCACCGGAGCCAAGCATTTCGTGAATGTTCGGGGGGAAGATTTCAGTCCAAAGGGAAGAACTGTGAACTGGTAGTGAGTCCGCCCTACCACAAACCTTAGGTACTTCTTGTGTTGCCGACACATTGGTATGTGGAAGTACGCGTCCTGCAGGTCCAGAGACGCCAGAAAATCCCCTTTTTGAACTGACCGGATCGCCTCCTGGAGCGTGACCATCTTGAACTTTATGTTTTTCAACGAGTTGTTTAGCTCGCACAGGTCTAGGATGGGACGCCACTTTCCATTTGGCTTTTTCACCTCAAAGTATCGGGAATAAACCCCTTGACCCCTTTGTGACGGGACTAGTTCTATAGCCCCTTTTTGTAGCATAAGTGCTACTTCCTGCAGCAAAACACTCAGATGAGATTGAGCTACACACGCCGGTGGAATGTGCGGAGGGTTGCTCTTGAATTGCAGGGAATGTCCGTATTTTACTGTGTCCAACACCCATTGATCTGTTATTAGCTCCCATTCGTTGATGTAACATGATACTCTGTCCCCCAGAACGTTCCGATGGCCGTCACAGCTGGTCCTTGTTCTGCTTATCCCTCGTCGACGACAAGTAACCTGCTCTCTTCTTGGGGGCCTGGTAGGCCCGGCGCCGTTTAGCCGCTTGCAAAGCTCGCCTGTATCCCTGAGAGGAATATGCTGGCCTACCGAAGGGTCTGTCCCTCGATGCCGAGAATCTGGAATTCCCCGATGCTCCCCTGAAGGGACGAAAAGACCGGAAACTCCGACCACTCTGGAGGGCCCCCAAGGAACGCGCCGAGTCCTCCTTCATGCCCTTCAGGGCTTCGTCGACATTCTCGCCAAAGAGGAGGTCCCCTTCAAAGGGCATATCCAGTACCTTTACTGCACCGCCGGTCGGAAGTTGGTGCATTTTGGCCATGCTTGCCATCGGAGAACCACACCATTGTTCACCTGCTTAAACCCCGACTCCGCAAGGTCTACTGCGATGTTAATGGCATGATTTGAAGCCTCTTCACCTTCCCTGACCAGCAACATAGCTGCTTTGCGATGTTCATCCGGAAGGTGTTCCAGTATAGGAGCCAACCGATGCCACATCTCCCTGTCGTATCTAGCAACTATGGCGAGAGAATTGGCCGCCTTCACTGTGGTAGCGCCTACCGACAGGACTTTTTTGCCGAAAGCATCCTGTCGTCTGGTATCACTTTCCGGGGCGGGGGGGGGGGGGTCGTACACTTATGATGAGCCCTTGCCTTTCTCGCCGCCGCTGCCGATACCACAGAGTCAGGAGTTGGTTGTGAGGAAAGGCACTTGGGAGTAGAGTTCGGGGCTTTGAATTTTTTCTCTAGACGACCCTTCATCGCTGGCTCTGAGAAAGGGTGACGCATGGTTTGAAGTCCTTCCTTCCACACATGATCCAGGACGGGCACTGAAAACACCGACCTCCTTTTCCCCATGTGGTCCTTTTTTTCTTCTTCTTGGGCCAGCCCGAATTCCGTACAAACCCTGGCCATCATGTTGTGAAATGACCCGATATCGTCTGGGGGGGCATCGTCCGGGCTCCTCAGGGTTTCCAATTCTGCATCGGACTCCCAGGTCGGATCCCTGGAGGGGGAAAGGGAGACCACTGACGAGGCTCTGCTGCCCGATTCCGAATCCAACAGTTCCCCTTCCTCGCAGCGTGGGGCCGAGAGGTTTGCTTCCGGCGGCACTGCCGCGGGGGTTGAAGGTGGTGGCCGGCGAGATGGGCCCGGGTAGTCGACGACCGATCTGGCCGAAGTTGTTCGAGGTAATCTGTCATCCAGTGTCTTCAGCAATGTGGACAAGACCTCCAATGACAAGATTGATTGCGGATTGATCAGAGGGGCAGAGCCCGGAATGCTCCCGGAGAGAGGTGTGGTAACTTGTAACCCCAGGTCTGCAGGGGCAGCTATTCCCTCACCCTTGTCTCCCGAGGACACCGACAAGGCCTCTTGCTGTAGAAGTGCCTCCGGAAAAATTGGGTCGAAGACCTCTAGACGCCAGGCCTCTTGCGGGATTTCCGTCGACGAAGCGATAGTCAGCCCCGTCATCGACATCGTCGCCTGTGGTCCAGGAACGGTTGATGTCAACTGCGTCAGCGGCAGAGAAGTAGTTGACGACTGCCCTACCGTCGACAACGGTGGTGGTCGTGCAGGCTTATGCGTTGTCAATCTATGACGATCGCCCGAGGAGGATTAAGATTTTTCTTTGTCTTTCCTCGCTGAAGATGAGGACGAAGAGGCCTTCTTCGAAGAAGAGTCCCTGGAATGGCCTACCGACGATTCCTTGTCCACTGGTCGCAATTTCTTTACCGGGGGTTCCGACGACTATGAGCGGCGCGGGGCCCCTGAAGATTTTGACACTCAGGCCGCGCTGCGTGTGGAGCCCACCTCCGAAGGCGGGTATGCCCCTGCTCCGTCGTTCAACCATGCTACAAGTCTGCGACTCCGATCCTTAAGAATCTTCTGGGAGAAGCCCTTACATATGTCGCACTTGTCAGCAGAGTGATGAGGGTGCAGACAGTATATGCAGTCCATATGTCCGTCCCCCTCGTTCACCTTCTTTAGTCCGCACGTAGCGCACGGGCGGAAAAGTGCTTTTCCCGACATCAGGAGAAAAACTGCAACAGCACAACCTAACCAAGTAGAAATTACACGAGGTGCTCCCACTTTGGAGACGGTTGAAATCTGAAGGGAGCCGCGGGGGCGGGGCATTTATACCACTACGTCCTAGTGGGGTGTGCGCGCGCGGCCAACGACATAGATAGGACACAAAAGTGTCGAACGTTTTCCTATGGGAAACGGCTTTATAAGCTTTCCGAGGGTTCCCAGACTGTCAACGGGGAATATTCTAAGCATGTGAATCCATGAAAGATCCAATGCTGGAGAAACGTTTGCTATCCTAGTTCAGAATCCACAGGGAGTGCACCACCCTCTGGACCCAAGGTGCTTTACCTTGTAGAACATTTGCAAGTCATTCTTATACTTAGCCAACATCAAGTTAAAGACATTTCCTTGCACCCCTCTGTTTTGTTTATAGTGTGACGGCCAGGATAGAATGTTTTGGACACAAGGACGGCTTTTCAGTCACCGACATCCTGACAGACAGATCCTTAGTGTTTCTAGGTACTGTGAATGCATCATGATGCCAGACACAGACAACAGATTCAAACAGAAATACTTTATTAACTCAAATGTCAGAACGGGAGAAGGCCTAACTTGCCCTATGCTAAGGTGGGATTTCTTTACCTGAATGAACATAACGAAAGTCCGAGTCAAAGTGTTCAACTTAAAAGTCTCTGTCCAAAACCTATGCTTGCCCTCACAACTAAAGCTAAACAATGTGTAGGGATGTCAGAAATAGTGATCAAAGTTCAGAGCTTCTTGCCGCTCTTAGCTTTCTTCTCAGCTCCCCTTCCTCAAGTTCAAGAAAGTTCAATAAAAGTCTCAAGATTACCTCTCACATTCAAGGTAACAGTTCCACACACTTCTCAGGCTTCCCTTCCCCAAGTTTCAAGCAACACAGTTCAAAGGAAAAGGAATCTTGAGGCTTCGCTCTCAAAACAATACTTGCAGTTTTTTAAGTCTCAGGGTTCTCTTCCCCAAGACTTTAACTCAGCCACTTTTATCTGTTTCAGTGTTTTCAAAACAAATGTAACAACTCGAGGTCACACTGACCCTCCTTCTGGATTGCATCACCAGTTGACTTGCAGTGTTCTTCCTTGGTTAATTTCAGTTTCTTTGATTCTCATAATTCAGGGCTCACTGGTCTAGGCACAGCTGTCAGACCACAGGGTCCGCCCATTACAGGTCGCACAACCAGGATCCCTAGACTCTACAGCCCAAACAGCTTCCTCTGTACCTGCCCTGTGTTCAGTTACATTCACCTAGCTCCTCTTTGTTGGCCTCTTGGCTTTATATGCATGGTTACACTCTTCTGGCTTCTCCTAGTTAGCCTCTTCGCTTTTCCACAACGTGTCACAGACCTCTCGCCAGTCTTTGGCCTTGCCACACACAGAAAGTACACTTTCAGGTGGTCTTTTCCATGCCCCGCCTTTCTTTCGCAATCTTTCAAACATGCACTCTCTTCCATGTGTTACTTTCACGTGGGCACTTTCCCTTCGTCATCTGCTATTTTGGCTTTGCCCATAAAGTTGTATTCAATTTTGTATCCTATATGCTTAAATTCAAGCTTTCCCTCAGTTCGGTACTTCATAGACATAATGCGGCTTGATACAAGTGTTCATCTCATTTGATACTTAGTTATTTCTCCGCAGCCCGCTAGGAGTGCCCTGTTCTTGTGGCTCCTCCAAACACTCACCATCCTTCGGCATCCTCCCCGCCAGCTTACGCAACTTCCTTCTGCTTCCCTGGTCGACATAGGCTGCAAGCCTTGTTCGTACGGCGGCGGCACTCCTGCACACGCCAGCAGCTCTGCGGTCTTCACAGGAAGGCGAATGGAATCTTCTCTATCCCGCTGCTTGTTTCAATATAAGGAGGCTCCCACACCTGAACCAGCTCACAGCCACGCTCTCCTTGGGCTCCCCAGGTCCTGTGGGATCTTCAGCGGCATCCTGGTTCCTTCTCCTGTCCCACCACGGCTGATTCCTGTCATAAAGGGTCCCCTGCTTGTCTCTCCCAAACAGGCCTCCCTGTTATTTTCTGTACTGTTCTCTGGTTCTCCATTTATACACCTGCAATCACAGACAGGTTGCAGGTGTGATCATTCTCAATTGGGCTTGCCTGATAAGGACATGCCTGACCCTCACAGTACTCTGCAGGCCTCTTCCTCTTTGCAGTACTACAGTGCTGAACTAGGTTACTAGTGTTCACTACGGCCAGTTGCTTCTTCCTCATCGAAGTACTGTTAGATGGAAATTGTGGTGAAATGAGGGGGGCTGGTTTATAATAACCTATAAAGGATGGGGAAGGGTTAGGTTGTTCTTCAATAGGGAGGGGCATGACATGTTTTTCCTACCTCACCGTTGACCCTTCTCCTTTTCATCCTTTTTCGGAGGCCTCTTGAGTGGTAATATCTTCTGTCATTCTTTTTGTCAAAGGGACGGGGATAGCAATATCCAATGAATGCTTCTGCAATAGAGGATGCTTCCTGAAAAAACACTCAATACGGTGTTTCACCAGAGGACATCTCAGCCACAATCCCAAAGGACTGTCTACCCAGGTGATTCTCCCTCGCTTTGCACCACTAGGGTCAAGATCCAAAAGCGATGGGTCCTCTCCTCAGGTGTCCGGGGAAAGACCAAGGGGAGTAGATGTGAGGACGCCTCCAGGTTTCTCACAGTAGGGAAGCTCCTTTTTAGAATAGGGCTAGAGAGGCATTTTTCCAACCCATTATTATTTAAATGTCTTCAACCAAAAACATGACAACTTTGTGTCTGGCTTTCATTTCTGACTCCTCACAACGCCTTGGAAGTGATCTTCTCAAATAGCCATACATTGTGGTCTGCATTCAACCAGGTCACTGTGGGTCCAGATACAGGTTTTGCTGACTGTCTTGTTTCATCTTAATGACATAAAATGGTTCTATGATTCCCTGCAGGATTGGAATTCATGTTTCTGAATGCTCTGCCAAAGTCAAAACAGGAAGGCAACGGTCAGCGTCTTTGCACCCAGACCATTATGTGCCAACGAATATACAGGGAAGATCTTGCAGTGAACAGGGTCACATATCTGGGGGGTTGCCAATGGTTCTGAGGACCGATCAAAAACGCTTAATACACATGTTCATCAAAAGAGGTATATCTACTACACCTCCACGGAGCAGTAGTTGGTATCCAGAAGTGACAGAGCAAAGTATTAGGGTCATACTTAGAGGCAGAAACATGGTGGCAGAGAGCTCAGCCAGGTTGATGGAAATGCAAAGCACAGAAGAGAGGATGGTTGGAGAGAATGTGCAAAAAGACGCCAGTTTTGTCGTTATGATACACCCAGTCAAACAGTGGGAGTGGATGAACGAACACAGGGAGGATATTGAGGCCAAGTTGCTCTGCATATGTATGAATAAAGGGTGGAACGTAGTAGAAAAACTTCCTTGTTACAGCAAGGTATTTCAAGAGCTCCCAGCAAGGTGTTTCAAGAGCTCCCAGCTAACCAATCGATGAAGCGTGCAGGGGTAGAGTGCAGTCAAATACCCCTCTCAAGTTGAAGAAGCAACTCATGGAAATAGTTTACAAGAAGCATTAGGAATCAAACTGATGGAAAGACTCGGTGGCCAGCAGCAGGCTATGTAGGCCAGCAATAGGCTATGTAGATGGAGGACGTTTATCCATAAAGAGCCAGCAACAAAACAAAGAAAATAGTATGCCAACTACTCAGACATACTCATGAGAGTTGAGAGAATAATAGCCTTGAACATTATGGGGCCGAGATGCTAGGATCCATGCCCACCTTCAATGTTGTTTTGGTTCCCTGAACATCCGAGTGAGTGGAACAGCAGTCCACGAGTGCAGTCAAACAAAGTCATACAATTCCCCAGATTATAACTATGGGCAATGAGGTGCGATTTTGCGCATTACGGATGAGGTCATTTTTGGGAGAAAAGGTACATTATTCGACACAGGGCAGCCCTTTATTACCAATCCTCTATAGGGACTTGGAATGGGACACTGAATGATGCAGATTTTGTATACAGATCTCTTGCACATGGACAATGGGGACAGAATGGTTTACATTAGTGAGGGTAAGAAAACCAAGCTGTGAGTTCAAACCTTTGTTTGATGTGGAATAAATCTATTGTTGCCACACATACAGAAGTGGGGGCCAAAGTGGATCAAGGGGAAAAAGCAAGCATATTTTAATTAAAAATTAGGCAGAAATGCTGTGGATTTCTAGATAGGAGCATTTGTAGGAGTGAAGGATTACAGGAAAAGTAGACAAGGGGTTCCCAGGCACAGCCTCGTTACCCATGAGGACAGCAACATTTGGTAGTAAAAGTAAGTTGTCAGGACAGGAGACAAGTGCCCATTGTAATTGGTGCTTCAACTATGAGGCTTGGTGCTTGGGGGGACAAAATCTTGATATTTGTCATCAGGCGGAGTGGAGAGCGTCCCCAACAAAGCTTAAGTATTTTCCGGCCGATTTGGTTATTTTGCCTAATTTAAGGTTTTATGTGTGCAAATATCTGTTAGTTGTTGTGGTCAAATCTGTCATGACATAACGGCTCCATGCTTCCTTCGGGGCTCGGAAATGTAAGGATGTGCTGAGGGGCATCGAAACAAACTGTCTTAACCCTATTCAGCATCGGTCTGATCACTGCACCTACTTTAACAACAGTCAAGATTCTCCCACTCCTTTTGTCTGACCACTCAGCAATAACCTAAAGAAGTACTGCGTATAAAGACACACGGAAATGGAGAAATAGTTCTTATCGACCTTAAAAGACAAAGCCTTAATCTTGACCATCCAATTTTGTATCAGGTTGTCAGTAGTGAGACAGCCAACAGTAACACGTAGGGGAAAACAGCCCAATTTCAATTAGTTAGTTAAAAAATATCCTGGGACCTGACTGATGGATAGTGAGACAAGCAGCTTTGGCCTATTAAAATAGGACTGCAAATATTCTGGCGAACCAAACAAAAAAATGGACTGGCCCCTCTAAAAGTAGTACAGCACACAGCAGGCTGGTCTGGGGCACGTACCATGGTGATCACATCCAGATATCACTACATAGCGCGGGGTTGTAAAGCCAGACACTTCAAGATACTCAAAACCCTGTGGACAAAATACCCATTTCTAGAAGATCATCTTGCTGCTAGTTTGTGGGAAGTGCTATTTTTCATAAGACAACTGATAACCTAAACCCTTTTCCAGATGTGCAATGCAAATCTGGAGCTCTTTGCCCAGGAACTAGTATGTGCAACACCCCTCGTCCAATTCAGAAAAGACTCGAAAACTCAGCTACAAGAAACAGCTGCTTGGTGGGCCACAAAACTTCATACATGCCCATCTCTGCTCTACTGTTCCCAGCGACGCCATTTTCATCCCTGTAGCCCACCACAGGCATATGGCCTGCAAGGCTGGATACACAACAGGGTTCGAAATTGAGGGGAGCTATTTAGTGAATGCTTCTAGCATACTAGAGCCTGGTTAGCTTGAAACCAACAGCTAACAGGGGCTACTTTTGGCTCATACTGCCAACTGGTAACTTCCAAACATGTAAAGGTGACATACGTAAACAGGGAATGGTGCTCAGCCAATCAGGTGACTTGAACAGCGGGAGAGAAAAAAACAATCCCTGGCCGCTGTCCCAGTCACCCGAGGCCTCTCCACAGGTGGAGGTTTTTTCTTTCAATGTGGGGAGGAAACGCTCGCTTCACTTGGGCCTGCCTTAGCTCGGGCTAGCGGACGGTTAAAGGCCATGTCCGCCCTCTTGATAGGGCATGAAAGCCATATTAACTGAGTCAATGAGCAGGTTAATAAACAAGAATTAGAACACATCTAATGCACATTTAAACAAGATGGTTCATACAAAATGGACAAAAGGTTGAAGCAGCACCTCTAGTAGCTCCTAGTTCCCCTGTGGTAGCTCATGCCTACAAGTTGATGCCCGACACCCAGGAGCTGGTTTTAGCTCCTGCTTATCGAATCTCAAATTTCGAACCCTGCACTATTATGTCAGCCAGCGAGTTGATCACGCCTATATTCACCTTTGTTCCGGGAAACCAATCACATTGGAGTAATTACTACCAAAAGCGATCTTTCTCTACCGAGAATCATTACTCTGGCTGTGGTCACTCCTCCCAGTTCTTCACTCAACTAGATTCTAGTCTTCATCCAAAATCATCTCATTTAACGAATTTGGGTCTAGAAAATTACCCCCACGAAAGGCCTCAAAACAGGAACACTCCGTTACTAACATTAATGTAACTATACAAGCGGATACTGTGTAACCTCACAATTAAGACAAATATCCTTACGCACCTTCCTCTTATTGGCACACACCCAGCAGAAAAGAAAGATCTACGGTCACTTGCACACAGGTCCATTTTATCCCCTTCTTCCATTTATCATTCACCCAAGTTACCCACATCTTTCCTCACATAAAAGTCAGACCCAACGTTACAGCTCAAGAGGATTGCTTATGTGTGTCTTCCCTGCAATTTACTAAGCCATTTACCTTTATAAAAAAAATACAAATAATTAAAAGGTACTGCGGAGAGTCGTTCCCAACACTGTCCATCACAGTTATGTTCTTCGGTTTAATACCGCTTTGCTTCCACTTTGAATGACACTTTGGCATATCTGAAAGAGTGTAAGGGGAGCTCTATTTAGAAAGTGGTATAAGAGAAAATGCAAGTAGCGATGTCGTTACATTGATCCAAGCATTTACCAACTATATGGGTACAATGTGTGGGTCTGTTTGTGTCGAGAGCACTTGAAGCATCAGCTTCACATCATATGTTTCAGTTTGCAAAATTCAAGACAAAACATGTAAAGGAAAAGGTTTTATATAGCACATAGCTCCTAGTATGTTAGCTTTTTAGCACAAAGATGATTGAAACTGCTTTTATCTTTCATTTCAATGTTAAATTGGGCATTTGCAATAGCTGTTCATTAGATCACAACCTATGACTGAACCTTGCGGTAAACAAAAAGGAAACATGGATTTCCATTTAGCACAAAATTAACAACTGAAATGTGTGGATTTCAAGCACATGGTACTTTATGCACAGACGTGCAGCAAGTTTATTCCTCATTTCTTGTTGCCTACAAGCAATTTTAATGGAGACCTTGTGGTCAACCACATTCTGTGCCATACATGGCCATGGTGGATCAAGACTCCAAGCTAAACCTAGCCCCATCAAAAGAGGGGGTGGGGGAGGGGACGTCCTGCAAGAGTCAAACTCTGAATAGGTCAGAAAATGTTACGCCCCCACCCCCTCTTACCCGTTGTGGCGGTTGGGCCACACCGCCCGGGCACCAACACAACTGGATGGGGGCCATCAGGCTAGGAGCAGAGTGGATGTACGGGGGACCAGTGCCCTGGATACCTGCATACGCAGAGCACACTCCAGAGTCATTGCCTGCGACAACGAGACCAGGCGGCAGAGCTCTGATCCCATGCCAGCGTGGATTAATTTGCTACTTCTGCCCCATCCGGTGAAGTCACAATCCTCTTTTGTACCGTGAGGAGATGCTCCGTGCCTGGCGGTCTTGTTTTTTTCCTCCTATTGTCCCCCTGTGCCCTGCCAGCCGCCTCCTTCCCCCACACCTGCTGACCCTCTCTTTTTTGCCTTCCTCTACCAGCCTGGCTAGCTACCTTTCTTCTCCTATCCACCTCCTCCCCCCGCCCCATTTGCCTGCCAGTTGCTTCTTGCTTCCTCTAGCCTACCAGACCGCTTTGCCCTAGCTCCCCCCTCCTTCCTTTCCTCTGCCTTCTACCTGGCACCTCCTGAATTCTCCTCTGTTTGCCTAAATGTCAACCCTGCAACAGTGTTTGCACTGTCCTGGAGCCACGAGTAACGGGTGATGGCAAGATCTTACGTGGTGTTGGGAGAGCCCTTTTCCTGAGCGGCTTAATTTACATTCCCAGGTCTGTTTAGGAGGAGACACTTCAACGCTGCCCGCATACCAGATCAGATTCTCACCCAGGAATTTATTGTGGATGACATTGGACACACCCAGTTGATGCGGGAAGCCGAACAAGAAATGAAGCTTGACAGAAAGGTTAATCTAGTAAAGTGGCACCATGCACTCAAAACCTAATCAACAATGAAAATCTCAAACAAGTTGACTTTTTGACAACATCGAGAGATTGCAATGTGCACTGAGAAGTTCGATGAAAATTTGAAAAGGCAATGTTGTGAAGTCACAGATTTCATTTTGAAAATCTACTGCCTTTATGTACACGTCTCGTGCTAAGCATAGTTGGAGGGCACTCGAGAATGTTGCTCGGCAGCAGGCGTGGCACTGATGAGGGACAGATTATTAATATAAACACTATGTGCAAAAACATAGTAAGTACTTGTATAGTTTTATTGATGCAAATATGTGCTGTAGTTTTTAACAACACACTACAATGGGGTTCATGTATGCAATCTTTATTTTGCTAAACTTCATAGTTGTATAGGTAATGTCAGATACCATATTGGTTAGAAATCCAGCTAACGCATGGTTGTTCAATCACTTATGCACATAAATGCCTCAAACCTATTCTGAGTCACATTTGGGTTAAAAGCAAAGACATGCATGTCCTGGTTTCATATTTTGCTAAGCATGTGGTCTAAATTGTTTAGGAGTAAAATAGGAAGTTATTTCTAGCATGCAGACTTACAGAATAGGCATGTTTCATTGTCCCGCGTAGATCAGTATCACAACCACTTAAACCAGCTGGTAACCATTGTTCAATGGAAGGGATTATGGGCCTACAGGACAAGTGGGTACAGCGCCTGGCAGAGGTCAGCCTTACCATGTGGCCCAAGAGGGGTGAATGATCAGTATACGATGCTACAAAGCAATAGCCGAAAAATAAGGACATTATGTGGGTGAGCCAGCAATGCTATTTTCTTCCATGCAGCTACTAGGGCAACATTACCAGCCAGCAGCATTCTGGCCATTTGTGTAATCAACATTACAACCTAGTAGCAGATGCCATCCCCTATAGTCTGCAACGCCAGATCATTTTAGATCCACAGGGGATAAGCACACCACATTGCTTGAGAGTACGGCGTATACAAAGACACTCTGTGCCATTCAGGGCAAATCTACAACAGAAATGCCATCATTCACAGAAGCCAACCAGCTTGTATGCTGCTCTTACCATTACACAATGCCAATTGCGATGACTGCCAAAGATTTGTGGCTGACAGTTGAACATGTCTTGCTGCCACGCTACACCACCCAGTTACATGGGAGCACAATAATTTCCGGGTGAGGGGAGGCAGCAAATTAAATTATCTGATGCAGAGCGCATGGAATAGTGCAAGGGAACCGTCTCTTTGGAACCCACATGACAACACTAAACTGAGAAGGTGACCAGACAGTAGGAAGCCATCTGCACTATTGTGTGTACTGTGGATAATTTTAAACAAGCAGTCAACAGAAACTGGGGGGTGGGGGGGGTTATTAGAGGTACGCGCTCAAACCAAAAAACCTATAAAGTCCAAACAACAGCTGCCAAAAAAGGAGTTGCAGTATTCCATAAGTTCTTTAATATGGTGACAGCCGACACGTGTTTCGACCACTGGTTGTTCTCAAGGCTGTATTAGATATTTAGCCAGTCCCTTAAGACATAAGAAATAATTAGTGGCACCAAAGATTTATATTAAATTAATTTTTATTTTTTTTCCCAGCGCTACAGCAATATCCATTTTTAGCAGAAGCAAGTTAGCTTTTGCATCACGACTTTCAATTGTTTGTATACTTTTGCCAATCTGGCAATTACTAACTCAGGTTTCCAGCAAATAAGCCATAATTGTTTATATAACAAACGAGCAACAAGACCCTTTCATTTCTGTAATACTTAAGAGTTTGTTGACATCAGACGTCCCGTGTTGCTACATGTGTCGTCTCTACGTAAATACGTTTTTTTTCCCGCGGTACGTCATTATGCCTCACTAAGATGCGGAGCGCACGGGATAGACCCCTTTGAATATTCGCTACAAAATGAGGTAATTTAAAAATGATGCACAAGGAAGGGACATTGCGCATTTCCAACCAGTATTTACTAAGTTCTAAACAAGTTAAAGTTTAAAGGGGATGAATAATATCTGACACGCTACAATGGGTTTCATTTTTGGAGGAGGGGTCATGGCTAATATGCAAAACTGGGCACCTAGGACATGAGTGCCAATCAGATGGCACACTTCTTTAATGACTAGCTGGCAATGATAACTTTGTAGAATCTAAAGATAAAAACATACCACTGCATCTATAGGTGACAGAAGCCAATGACAGCTGGGATTTTCTTTGTTGGCTATTGGGAGCCGCATACAATTTTTGGTTTAAGGAGAGAAGCGTTATCCAACAGAGCATTTTTCGGATATTTACAGATTTCTGGTAGGTTACCATTATTAATCCTAACAAATGTAGAGACATTAAAACTAACATTAGGGTTTTCGGTTTACAGCTAACCACTGTTTAATTGGAAGACTTAGCTGATATGCAGGAAATATGACCAAGCTGATAAAGCAGAGTCCAAATCAACTAATATTTTTCCCAAATGCATAAAGGTTTATTTAACCAAACGGAACAATTTACTCAGTAAGTCCAGTTACCTAAATATTAGTAAGACTATAAATCAACAAATACAGTATAATGATCATACAATAAAGATTCTTAATCACCACATCTAATACCTAATGGAATGGCTGTACAAACATGTAACCATAAAGGGAGTGAGATACCGGTGTCTTTGGGTTTAAATTATTTTCACTGTCAAAAGTATCGTTTTGAGATAGAAAAAAAAAATAGAAATTGAAATGTAGAACAATTTCATATTCATTCCTTTTTTATTTTCGATTTTTCTTATTTTTCTTCCACTACCCTCAACTTACCTGTTCATCCTGATCCGGTGTTGTGATACTATATGGTTTTTTATTAATTAATTTTTTGGACAACCAATTTCTGTTAATGCAAATGCTATATATTTTGGACATCATCCTTTTATTACATTTATGTTGAAAAATTGAATGCGACATAATTTCCACCAATTCATCATGTTATTATGTAATATATATATATATATATATATATATATATATATATATATATATATATATATATATATATATATATATATATATATATATATATAGCTAAATATCTAATACAGCCTTGAGAACCACCAGTGGTCGAAACACTTGTCGGCTGTGCACCATATTAAAGAACTTTTGGAATACTGCAACTCCTTTTGGAATGATTTCTCAGCATTTTGGTAGCCGTTATTTGGACTTTATAGGTTTTTTGGTTTGAGCGCTGACCTCCAATAACCCCCCCAGTTTCGGTTTACTATTTACAGAACCTTGTGGGAGGCTCTGTGGGGAGGTTTCTGTCCGCAGCAAACAGTCTCTTTTCTTATATGTACCAACACTATTAGAATTAACAATATGTACCAACACTATTAGAATTAACAATCAAATAATTTTGAGAGTGGTCACTAGCGCGCAGATTGATATACTATCCCACAAACCTTTACTAATTTTAAACAAGCATTGGCAATGCCAACAGTTTGGGCTTTTGTGTAGGCATGCAAAAGGCACAGGCACACTGGCAGTGGTATTAATTGCCCATTGATGATAGCAGCTGCAAAATGGTGCATGTACCTGGACATTTAATAGCAGTGCCTGGCAAATGACCAATACTAATACACAAGCCAAAACGGTTGGCTTCATCAATGCTTGTTTTTTACAGGACTGCAGTGAAAGACATGCATAGTGCTTATAAATAGAGTGGCTGAAGCCAGACCTGGTGAAGTCATTTTTTTACACCAGTAGCAGGTTTACAACTCCAATTACGTCATTAACTCTCAGAAGACTGCTTTGAAAACCACTGGCAGGCACTTCAGTGCAAAGTGCGATAGTAAAGCGTGATCACAGCGAGCACAACGTTTCTGTAAGGTGTTTTGGGCAGGGCGGGAGAGAAGCTGTGTGGGAATGGCCTTAGGGATTTGAATGGCCAGGGGCAGTCAATGAGTGGGGAAATAACCAAACACCTTTGTGAGTGTCCCTCCTCATATGCCATTTCTCCCTATTTGTAGAACAATGCAATAATTTGGGCTTATAGGCGTCGCTTGCAACAACTGCTAAGCCCACCTGGAACTAGGGTGAGCATCACTACTGGAAGCCTTTTTGACAGAAAGTGGTTTACCCCAACATCTAAAAGCTGCAGCTGTCGTGGGAGAAGGCAATGCCCATCACAGACTGTCAAGGCATCCATGTCCCTTTCAGCGAACAACATGTAAACACGGGTTGTCAGTAGCACACTAACACCCCAATTCCCCTACATATGCAGTAACCACACCACCCCCACGACCTTTATCCATTCAGTGTCCCAACAACAAACCTCACTGTGGATCCCCAGATTCGGAGGCAAAGGGCACGCACTGCAAACCCTCATCACAAATGCAGGTACAACTTCCCTAAAATCAGTCAATCCATGAACAGACAACCGTGACCTCACCCCACCGGCCTCCTGTCACACCACCTCTGACTGAGACATTCACCATCCTCATGGGCAATGAAAATCGCAATTATTCTGGTCTGCCGGATGTGGCACAAATAGGGAGGCTCCATGTCAGGAGGATGCCCAAATAGCCCAGGATTCTGGGGAAAATCTGAACGGCATTAAAGATAGGAAGGAGGTCACTGCTACTTAGATGTGTCGATGATCTATAATGTCTAAAATTGTGGCAGGTACACAGCCCAGACTGAGGAACCGGTCATCCACGAGCTGGCCCAGAAATATAGCAGCCAGGTCCAGACATGTCTCAACGCAGTCCTGAATCCTCAACACAAGCACGACAGAACGTTGTTGCTCTTCCCTAAGTTGGCAGATAGCGTATGACAATGTAGCTCCAGACCCATGCCACCTTGACTGGTTTGATCGAATGCCAGGATCAGCCCCTGTCCCCACTGTGGAAGAGCACCATCACCTCTAATGCCCTGTTCTCCCTCCCCTTCCAGGCCTTAGTGCAACCAACTCTGGACAGGTACCTTAGGCGGTCAGCCAGCAGCATGCAGCCGCCCCCTCCTTCCTTGCAAGCACCCTAGGAAATTGGCTTTTGGGTGAAAAATATGCACTCGCCACTGGCTAGTAATATCTGACTTATGGCGAGTAGCAAATGGTGTGCTGTGTGCATTTGAGGTGGGCAAGTGGCTTTTTTATCGCTGGCTAGTAGCTTGCAACTTGAATGTTTGCCCCCTGGTATTTGGAACAGTAAAAACTGGGGAGAGGGCGGTTTTAATGTTGGGACTGCACATTTGGAAGCAATAGGATTAGTATGGTCATGATTCATTTGAAAAAGAAGTCATGTGAAATAATATTTTTATTTGAAATAGCAGCGAGTTTCGGCTACATCATCTGCACCATCAACCAATCCAGGCAGCATATTTGGCTATGGCCATCGCCATTCTCCAGTTCTGCGATGCCATCAACATGTTGTACCATAATGCAATGCTATCGAACATGCAGCACAACACTACCAGGCTGCAAATAGCAAATACCTTTAAAACTAAGCGGGTGAAATAATTCACCCAAGACAAAAAAAAGGCTACTTTTTTATATTAGCACATGCGTGTCACATTTTGGGGCAGCTCCCGCATTGGCAAGATGCATGCGGTCATTCCGATTTTTCAAATGCAAGCTATTGAAAGCAGCTGTGGGGCTGCAGTTAACATTTTAGCTAATTATATGTCACATAAACTGTATGTCAAGCTGTCATGCCCAGGGCACAGAGACCAGTTGGGTCGTGCACAGAGTTCACTGTTTTTGGAGCATGGCCTCCAGCCATTTCCCGGACACAGGAACAGGGCTCAAAATGTACACTCGCCATTGGCTAGTGATAATGGACTCTTCACGTGTAGGTAATGGTGAGATGTGTGTATGTAGAATTGAGGTGGCAAGTGATATTGTATCTGTGCATTGGGGTGTCTGTTGTCTCCCCTGCATTTTGCGGTTGAAAACTATTGAGCTGGAACAATAGGATACGAAGACGCTATTGGAAAATGTTTTTTTTTTTAGGGACCCATTTACTTCCTGATGACCAGTGTGAGTAATCTGAAAGTTACAGGTTCCAATGCCACCAATTCCCAATCCAACTAATATAATTAAGTGCTGCTGCAGTGATCCCGGGAAATTATGACTCCTGAGTAAAATAGTACAGAAGGTAGTGTGCCTGCAGCAGAGAACTGTATTCAGCCTGCAAGACAAGGTTATAAAAGCAAGTAAAAGCAAGCAAGATGGCTCAGTGGGAAGTGTGTCTGTAGCAGAGATGTCCTTGTAATATCGAAACATAGCTTTCTGCCCTCCAACTTTCTTATGTTGCCAAAGCGAGTCCCTTTGAATTGGGTAAAAGTGACAGATATCACTAAATAATGTGGCGATCCAATAAATGAACAAGTTACTCTCTTACCTGGTAACGTTCTTTCGATGGGATGGTCCGACGACGTATTGCATATCTATGACATGTAATCAGCACAGCTGTGGTGATTACATGTCAGATATGGAATACGTCGGAGGACCCAATCCCCTCGAAATAAAGTTTTACAAACATTTTTTAAGCAAAATGCCCGTCTGTGGCAACAGAAATATTCCTCCCAACATTAGAGGGATATTTGTGTAATGAGTAATTTTTATTTAATAATGATGTGAAAATAAGCATTGTCCCTTCCTTATAGGGTCAGCCGAGAACCATGGAGGGCTCGGCATTCCCTATATATTTTTGTCTGGTGTCTTCAGCAATGCCCCAAAACAAAACAAATAAAAATGCTATATATTAACGAAAAGACATTTTAAAATGTTCTCATCTCTCCTCGGCACCACAGCACTTCAGCAGTCTGCAGGATGCTAATTGATGTAATCACTACCTTTGTGTTTCAGTGCCTTGCTGGAGCCAGAATGCTAAAGAGGGGCAGGCACAAAATGAACATTTGAAAGTACAAGTAGACACATCCCAGTCCCCACCGCTCGCAGTGAATGCATACTATACTTTTGGGCTAGCCTTAGTTACTTGGGTCCTGCCCAACAAGCGACACAAATGAATGCACAAAAATGCAAACTGTTCGGTTTATTCTCTGATAATGTATTCCTTTCACTGTTCATAAATTTTCTGCAGACGACAAATGACAAAGAATGGCTCAGTGTTTTTAATTTACAGAGTGTTTGTCTTAGCTACATAAACGTATTAAAATCGGCTCCATATTCCATATTCGGTTGAATACTTGTACAACTATTGAGCCGAATACTTCAATATACTATTCGGTACACCTCTACTTGTAACCAATTGGCAACTGTGGCCCCTTGAACCTCAACAGCTACAATGTATCAGAAATGTGGTGCCAGGTCAGGTATTATTGGAAGGAAATAGGATATGATCGGAGGACACTACTTAAGCTGTTAGAACTTGAAGCCTCTACACACAGTTTGATGAGCGAAAGTCCCCCATCCTAGTATGTGATGGGGTGAGACGAATAGGGATGGACTGTTGGTCTGAGCACTACCAGATGTGCCTTCCAGAGGGTGGATGGAGCAGGATCCCGCAAGACTTGCAGTCTCCACCAGGTGTGATTTAAACCACCAGGCATAGTCAAGAGACAAACTTCAGGCAGGCAGTTAGAACACTCCAATTGAAGAAACTGAGGAATGCCACAATGTATTCTGCATCTGTACAAAGATATTAATAACAGTCGAACTTACCTGCTGAGGAACACCAAGAAAGAGAGAAACTGCTTACTGCGTAGTTTAAAACGCTAGGCTACAGCAGTGTGCTCTCCAAACTAAGGACAGTACCCTAATATCCACAGCCAATCATAAAGGGAAACCCAAATACACAAATAACTATGGCACTAGAAGAATGATTAAGCCCGGCAGAGACATCAGCAAACCTGAAGAAGGATGTGTCCCTTGCTACTATCTGCCGAGTCAGGGCGATTGCCACATGGTGGCCCCTTTGCTGGAGTCCTTATTTGGTAACCAGACACTGATAAAATTGTGTGAAGCCTGTCAAAAGGTATAGTAGAAACCTGTATCTGAGATGCTGTGAAATCAGAGGTTTATGCAGGGATCGAAATTAAGATAACAGGAGCTAAAAGCAGCTCCTGGGTATCCAGCATTAGCCAGTGACCAGGAGTTAACACTGGGGAACGAGGAGCCAGTACAATGCGTTTTGTAGATCTAATTTATGCCGTTAATGTTATATAGATGTGCCCTAATGTCCATTTACTGATCACCCCAAAGGCACATACTTAAATTCACATAGCTGTGTTTGTTCTGCATCAGTTGGCCTGGGGAGCCAAAAGTAGCTCTTGGTGGCTGTTGGTATTAAGCTAACCAGGCACTTCGATGCTCCAAGAACAAGCTAAATAGCTCCCGGCTCCCTAACTCGCTCTATGAGAGATTTAAGCAGTAAATTGTGAGGTCTGAAAGAAATCCCTTTTGAATGTCAAGTAAGAGATCTTGGGAAGACACACCTGGTAGCGTGAAATACCACATGTTAGGAAGAAACCGAACAGTACAGCAAGAACCTGATGGAACCTCAGCGCAAGCTGGACGACAAAAGACCAAGGAGAAGGCTACAAAAGAGTAACGTGACGAATCGAGCAGCATTGTCACCGATTCTCTGGAGAGAAGTTTATCCATGTGGCCAGGGAAAGGCAGAAGCTACCTGACTGAGCCTGGGGGTGACTGACTGCAGGAGGGTCACGTAGGGAAAGACACTCCAGAGAGACAAGCAAATACTAACCCGAAATAATCTTGCAGACAAACTAATGACATCCATGTGCCTGTACCACATACCTATATGGCTTATTGTGATATAGATAAAGAATGCCCACATTTTCCTAGTCAATCACCTTATCCCCCCCCCCCCACTTTTTAGTACGGACACTAGGAAGAACGATGGAGCAATGAAGATGACCAGAAGCGGTAAGCCAACACTGCAGTCTAGTCTGTGGAAATTGCTAAACCATGCTGGGAAATTTAAAACTGCCACAGCTGAGACTTACAAGAGAGGCAGAGACGGAGTGTGATGGTAACTTGTTCTGATGCATATTAGAACGCTGGTGGCTACGACACCGCTCGAAGCAGCACAGAGGCTGACACGAACGGCAAAGAGAAACCAGAACGACAGAAGCTCACCGCTCGAGAGTCTGGAGGCAGCAGAAGAAAGCAAAGCCATCTAACCAGCCGACTAACAGGACGCACACAGAGAAAGCAAACCGAAGCGGAAGGAGAGACATGAGGGACACTGAAGCCACCCGGTAAGCCCAAAGAAAGCCAACGGAGTGTATGCTGTGTCACAGAAACAGCGCGAGAGAGGCAAAGTGAAACATTTTAACATTTGCAAACAATATTGAAAACTGATTGTCAACCCGATGCTTCAACAGACAAGTTAATGTAAATACAAACAGTATTAGAATAGGGGCAGAAGCCCAATGTTTGAAAGGAAGAGTGGAAACTGAGGCAAACTTTGCAAAACAAGGGTCAGAGACCAGATATTGTTCAAATATAATATCATGGATGAAAGAAAGAGGGATTGAATCAAGGAGAAACACAGGGACGTTAGTGAACCAGGCACACATTGAGTCTGGGATTCACACCTATGAGAGAAAGACAAAGACAAAGAAACGTACTAACTTGATATCCTGGCAGGAGACTAAACCAGGAGTAATAAGCTGGCCATATCTTCTAAGGAAACTAAAAAGACTATGGCAGAAGTCAATGATAGGCATGTTGGTGCCATTTCTAGCTGGGCTGACATCACAACCATCTTCCCACTAGACACAGAAGCTATCAGTGATGTTATTCCTCGTCCATTTATCTTGCACTCAGAAAAAAAAGAGTTGCTTCAAGTTGAAAGAATTAATCAAACAGCTTCTGTGACTCCCGCTTCATACATGCTGCCCACGAAAATGCTCTAAAATATACCGATCAACGACAACTCCTTATTGGGAGTTTCTAGTGAGGAGAACTGTATTCCAACAACGGATACTTCCTTAGTAGCACGCACCGTTATGGCTGAGCTGCACAAACGGATGTGACTTTCAAACGGTCCTTCCACTCCAGTTGTTAGTTCTTTGAGATTCTGTGAACAGGTACACTTTCATAGGACACCGCCTACACAACACAATGCACCTATTGGTTTGGTAACAATTAAAGGGCAGATACAAGCAAACGCCAGTTCACCAACCTCTGATGCTGTACCCAATATCACAGAGCCGGCATATCCTCATTCTCCGGTACTATGATACGGCTTGAAACACCCAAACTTCCTGATAGAAGGCACACGGCAACCCAACTCGTCCCTTCCATTATACCCGCTTGAGGAATCCCTCATTGATTTAAATGAGCAGGAATTACACAATTTTCCCGTGCTTACACGGATTCTCAATCTACTGGAAAGAGGGCACGGACATACTCATATGGCCATCAATGCCCTCAAAACATCTACAGCCGATATTCTTATTAAATCAAGTAAAATAGAGGCTTTCATGTTAGCCCAAGAAACCTGCCATTCACTTTGGGCAAGGCAAGCCTTTAAGGGAGGTGAGTGCACTCAAAATGAGCCCTCATCCTTGCCCAAAATGACCCAATCGCAGCACACTCAAACTAATGCGTGCATCGAACCTCCAGATGTTCCTATATCATTTGCCCACAAAGTACAGCAACAAAAGCCTGGGTATTCTAATGCTGCTTTACAACCTGATTATATGGCATTTGCCAAACTGCAACATGACAGAATTTTGGCCATAGAAAACATACTTCGCAAACATGGTACCTTTGGACGTTTTTAATGAGGTTTAACGAGCCAAATGTAAAAATTACGCCCAGTGAAATGGTATCAGATACTCCGGATAGCCCCACAGTTCTAACCAACATCATAGATGCTACCGCTGAGTCAGTAGACTGGGCTAGACAGGCTTCTGAGGAGGACACTACCCAAAAAGACGACCAAAAAATAACCCAATTAATGTCAAGAAAAGCAAAAAATAATATTTAAGGGCACAAAAAAGGTGCCTCTTGGCTAAATTGTCCAATGTGAATTCGACAGGTTCAACAGCTGACCGACATGTAAAAAAATATGGCATCTATTAAAATCAAAGGGCATAACTCAGCCATCAAAAAATGGTCCTTATATCACATGATGACGTTATTATAGATCTGAACCAACTTGAAAGTCAACTACATTTGGATCTAAAAAATAGTGAAACAAATATGCCACCTTGCGAAGGTGCACTACCTATTTGCGTAGACCCAGCACAAGAGCCAACAAACGGTGAAAAACTTAAAAACAAAAGTTGTTGGTGCCTCGATGCAACAAAGTGTAGAGACAAGCGCCCCTTTGACTCAACCTCTCACAGTTTTATAGTTTAACTGCAAACAAAAAGTCCTCAGCGCCACCTCAATCAAACAAGCCATTACTAACAACAATATTTTACCATCAACGACTTCCTCGTCAAGCAATAAAGTTGAGCAACTCAATGCCTCCAATATAGAAGTTCCTCTAAGTGGTCACAGGTCCACAAACTCTCAACCCTCACCTAGCACAAAACCAGAACTTGATGCAGGCCAATCCTCTGTCAGGATCAATTAGCAATTTCCCCTATAGTGAAAACACTAGACCAGGAAAGCAGGTGTGTTCAGCGCTCTATCCACGCTACTATCGATTTGGGCGTTACTCTGACTGCCTTTGAGGAGGTGTCGGCTGACATGCAACTAATAATGGGATGGGGAGTTAGCCCATCCAGAAAAGGCAAAGCAAGCTTAAATTGCTCGGCGCTGATGAAAATATTCCACCAAATTCCAGCGTTGCGCAATTTGATCTCAGACGATGTTGCATGGATAAAACTCCCAAGCCGTCACAACAATCGCATGCTTTGCGAACTGCAATCATATTATAGCAAAGTTACTCTGGGACCATCAATCAGACCTGGTCTCCATAGGCTTTCGTCTCTTTGCCTTCTTTCTATGGATGAAGCTATCAGTTTGATTGAATATCAACAACTGAAATCATTTCATCTGAATAACAAATACATGCCATGAATAACAAAACGAAGGAACAACTTGATTCGTTCTCTCAAATCTTAAATGGGTTAGCTTGGCTAGAATCGCTCATCAAAACTCTAGCCCATTCAAATGCACAGGTGGAAAATCATAAAATTACACATTATCAATATACTCATTGAAATTCTGTGGATTTAGAAATGTATTTGTATGGTTTAACTCCATAGCAGAGGTAGAAAAACCATCTATTATTCTTTTACAAGAAACAATGTCGATGGATGATATCCACAGATCGTTATACCTCTTCTTCGCAAAAAGCTTCAAGAGGAATTGCTGGGTCGACCATCTGGTGGCCTGGCAATTAATAACTTCAAATTCATCTTGCAACAAATCTACGCTTCTCCAGCGCTACTGGTTATTGAACTTACAATCGAAGCTAAACTCACGTGCATTATATTAGTCAGAGCTCCATTTTGGAACCCAAGCACAATGCCCCTTGATGTGATGATATCTAATCTAAATGCACTGCTGACCGAAGTCTTTATCAAGGATCCGAAATACAAACTTATAATCAGAGGGGATTTCAACTCAACAATGCAATCACATCTCATCACAAATCCAGATAGTAATCACAATCATATTAATATCTCCTATGAAAGAGGGAGCTTATGGACACACTTTTTTGCTTAGTGGGACATTTACTTAGTGTTTCCGAACCACGATAGGCCACATGTTACATGGCATCACGGTAACGCTAGTTCATGCATTGATTACATTGCTATCTCGCATGATTTAGCTCAGAAAGCTTCCTACCTCACATTACTTAAATCGAACACAAGCGATCACCACATCCTAAAATGTATCATGGATATCTCAATTCCATCCTATCCTGTGACTTCATCTTTGGGATTACTAGAAATTGATAAATACATGTCCATGCAATGGAAGCCCTCCCTGTGCAGACAATTGTCCCACCTTGTCAATCGTGATATTTGGATAGTCGACGAGTCAAGCTCATTTAGTGGGGAGTATGTGTCTGCTGATGCATGGAATGTGCAGATGATCCATAACCATCTTGGTACTTTAGTTTGCTTGAGAACACTGGGAATTCTTCTCATCATGCAAATACTTTTAGCCCTGCAATTAACATCTTGAAACACTCTAAAAACGTGGCACTTAGACACATATTAAGAATAAATGAGAACAATCCAGATTATATAGTCTTAAAGAAAGCAATCATCTCGAAGTACAAATCTGATGTGAAAGCTATCCAAATTGAACAGCACCTGAAAAACAAAACTTGATTAATCTCTTATGTAAAAAAAAAAAACGAGAAAAATGTGGGCCTCTCTAAGGAACCTCATGGGTAAACGAGGCACAGAGCTTCAGGCCGCTATATCTAGTAACACAAAGATTTCACCGCTTCAATGCCCAAGCTTTAGCGACATCTATGCTTCCAAACTGTATGTAGGAAGTAGAAGACGTGATTTGGGCTCTTAACAAGCTGAAATACTCAAAGGCGGCTGGTCCAGGTGGCCTGCCGCCCTGTGTCTTGAAAGACGACCCTCACTTTTGGGCTGCTGTTTTGAAGCGTCGCTTTGATTTCATCTTTCTCACAAGGCTGATTCCGAAATCATGGTTGACATCTATAATTATTCCCCTACACAAAAAAGGGCTAGATAAAAATCCCTGCTAACTTTCGACCTATAGCCCTGATCGATAATGCAGCAAAGGTATTTGCTTCTTTAGTGCTAAAAGATCCAACTTCTTTCACTTCTACTCATACATTATCACGTTTTCAAACTGGTTTTGGGAAATCCATGGGGACTCAACTAAATGCAACTATTCTCTCTCACATCTTGGCCTCCTCACATCAGGCAAAAAATGGTCCTATTTTCATGGCATTACTCGATCTATCATCTGCTTTTGATTGGGTTATCAGAGTAACCCTGTGGAAAAAATTCAAGGTTTCATATTCCTGCTCACATCATCGCAATGATTGCACTTCTCCATAACCAAACTAATTATAGAGTTATGATTAACAAGACTGGGTTACTCACAGATAGCATCCCAACAGAGATCGGCGTAAAGCAAGGATGCAACCTTCCAGCCATGCTGTTTAATCTTTATCTTGCCGATGTAGATGCACTGTGGTCCAACTCCGACACCTTCCCAGTAAAGTTAAGAGCGCTGCGAATCAACTGGCTTGCCTTTTTTATTTGACTGTACTCCATTTGGTTTACAGAAACAACTCCACTACTTCCCTTTATTTTGTTATCAACACAATCTGGTTATGAACTCGTCCAAATCGAACATTTTGGCATTTCCTAATTTTAAAAAAAGGTGACAAGATTTCAATGGAGCCTAGAAGACAACCCAATTAACTGTACACTGGGAACGACTTATTTGGGTTATAATTTGACCAACACTAACTCGATCAAAAAGTGGCACAATTCCATAACTATCAAAATTACTCTGCTAATAGCGCAATGAGGATTATCTTATACAAGTTTTCTAAATTCTCAATTCTGCCACTCATTGACTTCTACCATCTTAAAGTAGAGGCAATAAGTGTATATGAGCTTGATCTCTGCTTGCTTTCCATAGGTGATGACCTTGACAAAATTCAAGGCATCATTTGTAAAACTGTGTTGGGTCTTCCTGAAAATATCCCCAATGTTGTTATCATCCACAAACTGTTTGTTTTCTTTGGCTTCTAAGTTACAATGAAGAAGGATTAGCAATTTCACAAAAATGCATGTCCCCTCCCCAAATTCGCTATATGAAGACTTAGCAGGGATGCTATCTAATGAAACACGAGTATCCCTAGCGTCATACAATATCCATATGCGGGCCATCCTTGACAAGATTTCTATGACTCCTGAAGATCTAACAATACGTTTGGGGACAGTAAAGAATAAGCTGTTTCAATCCGATTGGGCAAATACATCAGACCGTATTGGTTGTTACAAATCCTACGCGGAATATGCCAAATTTAGGCATCCACAGAAACCGCATCTAGCATATCTTATGATGTTTCTGTGCAATCAAGCGAGGATAATATATATGAGGTTTAGACTTAACCTACTATGCACTAAAGAACATATAAAATATTGGAAAAAAATAGCACTGTCATAAGTAACGACGGCTATTGTAGATTCTGTAGCATTGGCCACGAATCAGAAGCTTTGAAGCATCTAGTCTTGTGGCTTCTTTGCTATTACCGGAGAGTCGATTCTGAGACAATATGTAAATCGCAAATGACATCATTCCCTTGAATTATTCTGGGTAACATGTATGTGGGGCAAAAGCAATTCTTTAATATTAGCCTTAGTACGCTTCTTGAAGATTCTAGAAACAAATCTTGCAAATGGTAGATACATTGATATAGAAGCTGTTTAGGAACTGAATGAACAGAATACTACTCTTCCTTAACTATTTTATGGCACCTTCTTTACAACCATGATGCCGTTTTCTTAAATTATCTTATTGATTGTTCAAATGATGAATTGTCTTCCATTTGTAACGATTAACTGCTCATGATTACTTGAACAGTGTAATTACATCAAGATCTAAAATTAATTACCAACATGCAAATATTGGTGGGTTGTGAGAATCAAAATCATTCAAATGACTAACGATCCCATTTTGTCAATCTTTTGACAATAATTGTAAGATTGTACTGTATTATATTGATCTGAGCACTTCTTTTGACTATGATGTTTTAAAACATTTAGATGATTATGTGTTATGTGCAAGTGTATTGCAACTGTAAAATGTTTTACTGTAATTTTGTAAAGATGCTCGCACCAAATACAATAAAAAAATGTTTTTTAAAAAAGGGAATGTCGAACTGTGAAATTGCAGAAAAACAAGCATAAAAAAGGGAAGAATCATACCTCTTGTTGGAGGACTGGTGAGAAAGTCGCAAATACCCCTGGCAGGAAAGTGCACCACAGATATACCAAAAAAGAGCAGCTATACAATACAAAAATAGAGCAGTTAATGGAAAAGGGAAGAGTGATGTCCCTTATAAATTGATGGAAATACTGAGTGTGAGAAACTGAACATTTGAAAGAATTGTAAAGTTTGAAGGAAACACAAGGGAAAAGTTATCCCTCTTGAACAAGTGTGTGCTTTCCCTATTGTTCAACATTCCCAATCGTCAGCTGGGTCTTAGCACCTCAGAGCCAGGCAACAGTGGATGAATTTGAAAGGGTGTGAGGCAGGAAGCCAAGCAGGACCAAACACAGGTCAGGTGCAAATGCCCTGTTTTAACACTATATATAAACAGTAATTGCTTCCAAATTTCTATCCGACCCGTCCACTCGATTTTGTCTATTATTAGACTTAACTTGCCCCACCCCGTCTTGATCTAATGTTCCCACATGTTGATGTTTAAGATGGCATGGCCGCTGAAGTCATTTAACACCAACAACATCTCTTCCACTCCAATGTAAAAGTTGCTGCTACCATAAAGGTAATGGTCAATTGTCGTTCCCCATTCTTCCATGTATTGGCTGCAGGAATGTCCCCTTTAGTAGATCCACTCATCTGCATCCCAAGATCAAAGAACAATTCGAACCATAGGCAAGCAGCGCCCACATGCCTATTGGGTGAAGAGAGCTGTGGGACAGCACCCTTTTCCGTTACAATACACTCAATACAGGGGGAGTGCAAATCATTTCCAACAAACAGATCCCGATTATCCTTCATATGTGAATAGATAGTTTCGTATATTGACAATTTGAAACAAATATGCGAGAACCGTAACATAGCGCCACTTCAACCAGCAAGAAGCTGGGGTTACCAGATAGTGGAACAATTTAGTGTGCCTCCCTGTGTTAGAACATAGGGTCAAAAATCCCCCAAATGGTCCACCCCCTACTTCCTCTACTGGCGTAGTTCTTAAAACATGTGTAACCATCAAAATGTATGTCCCCGTCAACCATGTTTCCTGTAACAATATTAAGTCTGAATTATGCAAATTGGTATACAAGCCTCCTTTTTCTAACAAAGGAGTATGGCCTCGCGTATTCCAGGTGATTCTTACATCCCTCTCAGGTACGCCGATTGGGTGCAGGTAAGAAGGATAGAAGCCACTCCCAATGTGACTTTGCAATTGCATCGTCTGTTGGGGTTTATTTATATAATGCTAAAATGGGCTTGCAGGCATATGAGCGATTTAACAAAAAGACAGAACACATCTATTCATATAGCTGGGGCAGCAAGAGTCAACAGAACGGATTCGTTTTCAGACCACACTTAAAAGCAATCAAAAGAACGGCATGCTCTCAAATCAGGTGGAAGTGCTCTTTAGCGCGGCATAGGGAAAAGACCTCACACACCATAGTCAGTCTGACTTTGTGCACAAACAGAAGCATAGACTTGTTAGATGGAAGTGTCCTCACAGCAGATTGCCAACAAAGTCGCTCAGACAGATATGCTGGGCTTGTACCATATAAGCACCTGTGTTATGCAAAGTAGTCGAACAGGGATTCTAGAGGCTACCGGAAGCCAATTAAAGGTTTTCCTGGCCTCAGAAATATGATCTCTCCAGTGAAGGGCCAAACAGCCCGCACTGCATTATTCTGCACTGTCTGCAGTCGGGCAATGTCCCCTTCACTACTGCTATACAATATACTTGATCAATAATCTAGTTTGGCTCATACCGTAGCCCTGGCAACCGCGGTCCGATTATCATGGCTCAAAAACGGTCTCAACTGCGCTAATAGTATAAGATAATATAGGAGCGATGGGCCAAGACAGCTCACATGCGCCATCATGTTAAGCTCCTGATACAAGATTACACCCACAGTTTTAACCGCAGGGAGTGTACCTATGGTGCAACCAGCCAGTTTAAATTTACAAAACTCAAAGCCAAGCTTTCGAAATTGGGTTCCCGTACCTATAATAATCAGCTCAGTTTTAGTGTTGAGGGCTAAACCACTTTCTGACATCCAATTCTGGATGAGTGGGAAAACCGAAATAATGACTTCAGTGTCTCTGATATAAATCACTATTCAAGGGGATAAGACACTGAATATCATCTGCATAATTGGTATAATGTACCCGATTCACATCCAACAGAACAAAAAGTGGCAGGTTGAAGATATTAAATAATGTGGGTGACAAGCAGGATGCCTGAGGGACCCTGCAAGTCACCAAAAAATCCTCAGCCATGAAGACCCCCCCGAGAACCCCCTAGCGGAGTGATCTGCCAGCCGCAGCAATGGAAAACAGGCAGGGAGGGATGAACTACGTCTAACGTTGGTGACAAGTCAAGGAGCATAAGAAGTGCAGTGCCACGACTCTCAAAAACATGAAGCATATTCACCTTGGAATCCAACAAAGCCGATGCAGTGCTATGAGCACTGCAAAAACCAGACTTGTCGTCTGCCCAAGATCTTGATTCTAGACAGAAAGTCCCTTATTTGAATATAAGCAACCCTAGACAACATTTTCAGCAAAAAGTGTTGGTGATAGGCCTA
This sequence comes from Ambystoma mexicanum, assembly GCF_040938575.1. Lineage (NCBI taxonomy): Eukaryota > Metazoa > Chordata > Amphibia > Caudata > Ambystomatidae > Ambystoma > Ambystoma mexicanum. The sequence continues at coordinate 1,087,278,366 of NC_090927.1, read as the reverse complement.
GAATTCAAAGGGATGTTTGGATCAAGTGATTTTTTAAGGGTGATATCCATGCCTGCTTGATATGGTGGAACAAAGTCTTCCCTAAAGGTATTAGTGAATTTCACAACCACAGAAATAAGTTGTGAATCACAATCCTTGACTATTATAGCAGGACAAGCATCTCCCTTACAATAAGTGGGCTTAAGCTGCTGCATGATGGCTAGAACCTCAGATTCTGTTACCATCCTAAACTCAAAGAAAGGAGCAATGCTTTCACAACTCATCGGCTTGGTAACCAGGGTTTTGTAAAAAGGCTCAAACGGTTTGCAGAGCTGCTTTCTAGACTCGGCCATGGTCCCAATGAATGTATTTATTACTGTAGGTTTACCTCGCATATCTGAAACTTGCGCTTATACACAGGTGGAGTGCTTCAAAGAATTTCAAGGTGGGAAGGGAACAATGAATACAGTAATAATTATAGGCCTTGAAGTTTCCCAGATACAGAAACAGAAAAAACTAGCATACTAGGCCCAACGGCATTTCTTCTAGTGCATGAAGTGTTACAGTTGTGACCAAGCTAGGGAAGCGGGGGCACAAAAAAAGGGGGGCAGGACTGACAAACTTACTAGTTCTGTGTCAAGCATGCGTACAGACAGAGGTGGAGGAGGGTTGGGTGGGTGCGGGAACAAACGCGCCCAGTCCAGCAGGGCCCTGGGTTAAGTGCAGAGAGGTTGCCCCGCTCATGGAGCTTAGGCTGAAAGCGCAGAAATGCTGGACATAGTGCAGCGGCCTAGAGGCAAGTGCAAAAGACTGGCGGGGGAGCTTGGGACCTGTAAGGCTCTGGAGGTGAACCAGGCAACCAGTCAGCATATCATATCTAATTCACAGCCCCATTTTAGGAGCGCTGTTGCATTACTTCTAACCAGGTCTGCAATTTCCGAGTCCATACAATGAACTCTTGTTACTGTAGAATTGTAGCGCCAGTCTGTTCAACAAATTCAGGACTTGATTTTGTAATAATCGTAATGCTGGCAGATGGCTAAAAGGGTCCAATAGAGATCTCAGCTTTATGGGTACTTGCATCTTCGAATAGTCTACAGATCATAAATATAGGGGCGATAAATCGAATTGCATTGTCCTTTGGATTTGGCATTGGCGATCCGTAGATGGACTACTATTGGGCACAGCCAAGCCAAGGCCGGAGGCTGTTGATTCTCTGATCAAATTGTTCGTCCACAGGCAAAACTTCCTCCTACTTGTCGGCATTGGTTTTCAGGCGTTATTTTTCCTCTCGCAATTCATCAACCAATAAGTTAGATTACCAGCTCCATTGTTAGTTCTTTTTTGTCCCCTGGTCGCCTTCTTTCAAGCTTTCTTTTGTAGAGGGGAGGTTTTAGGGCTCACCATAAGCGGTTCCTCTGCATCAGGGTTTTGCATTGGTCTTTTCATTGGGCCCTTTTTAGATAGTTACTTTTGCAGCCTTCTGTCTTTTTCGTCTTTCTTTTTTAGACTGATTGCCAAGACCACGGGATGAAAAAAGCTGGTTGCAAATTCATCCTTATTTTCATTAAAATTTTACAGTGACTCAACTCAAGCCCCAAAAGCCTCTTGTAAATGAATCCATATTTTTTTTCAAACTTTAAAGTAGTTCAATTCAAAGGCATTAGAACTGCATTTAGGGTGCGGGTGTCCTTTCCCATAGCAAGCCAGGGCAAGGAGGAAACCACCTCCAAACAAGTGTGCAGAGTCCCTCCAGAAATAAGCCCAGTGGTATCTTTTCCAGTCAGGAAACCAAAACCCACATCTCTATGAACTTGAGTGACAGCCACATTCCCTGTTCGACTATACGGCTGCAAAATTTCAAAAGTTAAAAAGTTAAAAAAAAAAAATGCTGCTGCTGTCTGCCTCCTGTGAGACTCCATTACAATTTCCATCTATCCCTTTTCTATATCCAACGACTCCCAGTAAGCAAGAGAATCCAACCTAAGCTGCTCAGTATAGCACAATGGTCAAAGCCTATCGCCCGTTTAGTGACCTCTCACCCAGCTGAACTCTTCAATCTGTCCTTCGACTCCGCTTGCTTTCCCTCGGTTTTGAAACAGTCACGGCCACCTCTCTCTTAAAAAAGCAAGGGGCTGATCCAAACCTACCGGCTAACATTTGCACTACTCTAAAGGGCTTCAAGGGTTGTGTTCCACAGACAAGCAGGTTTCCAGTCCCGTCACTCCACGGAAACTGCTTTCATGAATGTGTCCAACTTCATCGCCTCTGCTAAGCACTCCAACCTATCTTCTATCCCAATTCTCCTTGACCTGTCTGCTGCCTTTCAAACTGTCGATCTCTCAAATCTCGTGAAGAGTCTTCTTGGGATTCACGATCGAGCCCTTGCATGGATTGAATCCTACCTTCCCCCTCGCCAATTATCTGTCTCTAAGAGCAACAACACTTCTCAAATCACTTTTCTAACTTTTGGTGTCCCACAAGGCTCTGTCTCGGGTCCGATCCTCTTTATACTATACAACTCTGCTTTTTGGGCACTAATCTCCTCCTTTGGGTTCTCATACAAACTCTTTGCTGCCACCCAAATCCTCTCCTCTTTTCCCGAACTCTCCTCAGGTGTCTTTATCAAAATTTCCAACTGCCTCACTGCCATTAAATATCGGATGGCTTTGCACTCTCCGATGTAACAGAGGTGCTCTTCTTCCCTGCCAAAAGTGGTCTCATCTCTTCCAATACCTCTCCAGTTCCCACCTGACACTGCCCTACTCTTCTCCAGCTAGAAACCTCAGCGTCATCCATGACCCTTCTCACACCTTCTGTACTTTCATCTGCAAAACTGGAACAGCAGCTCACCCCAACCTCCTAAATATTAGGAAAATCAGGCCCATCCTTCCTTTCAACACTATCAAGCATATCTTAAACACGGTTCTCTTTTCTAAACTGAACTACTGTGCCAGCATTCTCTTTGGTCTCCCCAATTATGCCTTCTGTTCTCTCGACAAGATCATTAACTTTGCTACAAGGACTCTCTTTGAGCTCCCCCACTTCAAACCTACTTCCTCATACATCAGGGAGAATGACTGGTGATGAAAAACAGGGCCCGATTGAAAGGTCTTCTTCTGGTTCACAAATCTATCCACGGTAATGCAACCCTGTATATATCCTCCTCTATCCAACTCTACAAGTCTAGTCTTTTCAATCTCTGCTCTTCCTCCTCGGCTACCCTTGAGGCTCCTCGCCCTCCCTGTACTTGTCCTTGCTTCCACTCTTTCTCTCTTCTTTCTCAACTTGCAAGGAATTCTCTTCCCCGGACATACGAGAAACAGTCCATATAGATGTGTTCAAAACCAAACTAAGCACCTACATACATGCCTCTGAGTTACCCTCTTAACCTACCTCTCATCTGTCTCCTAGCTGACATTTGTCCCTCACCTGCGTACGTCCCTCACTTCCTCTGCCTCCACTTTAGCACTTCACCCATCAAGGTCACATCTTGAGCACAGCTGGCAGTACCAGCTACCTGCACTTAGAAATGTCCAATATTTGTTGTCCTTAATCTATGCGTGTCCACTTATGTATTGTCCCAGGTGACTGTTCCATTTACTCTTCTCCACAACCTGGTCAGAATGTCTCTCAAACTCACCCCATTGTACGAAGCTCACTGATCCCATCAAATCGGATTTCTTATCTAATCTATGCTCTTTTGTGATCAAAAGAACATGGTTTCTCCTGTATATATAAATTCCCCCTCTGAAAATGTAAACCATACATCTCTCCTAGACCACCTTTCTCCTCCAATATGGCAAGACCATATAATCTGTTTTTGCCACCTAGCACTGGAATTCACTATCTGAATTCAGCATTACTATTCATGATCAGTTGGTCTTCCACAAGGCAGCAAAGACTCGTCTTGTTATCCATCAACTGCTCATGACCCTCTGTCATCTTGGCCTAGCACCTAGAAACCACCTGGGCACTGTATGCTGTACTCTATGAAAGATCCCAAAGAAAACTGCATATACAAATAACTCATAGCAAGAACAATGATTTGCCCGTGTCATTACAAATATGACAAAACAAGGATCATCACGAATAAGAGCTTTTTTAAAACCATTCCATTTCAGCCACAATATACACGAAAGTGAAGAGGAGCAATAAAGCAAAATAATCACTTGGCACATCCAGCAGATGGTAGCTATCAGTTAATGCGGACGACCTTGTTCACTCCTATTAACGACACTTGCTCTCGTCAGGTATAAGACAACAAGGCGGTAGAACCATCATACCTGTAAATCTACTTTTGTCATCGGGTAGAAATTCTCATTCGGCAAAAACAGGGAACGATTTTAGTGATCTTTAAGATATTTTGAAGGAGGGTGCATAACATGTATGAGGCTACCTTAGTTAATTGAGATGCACATACATACCAGATACAATATCTGAAATAAGGTTAAGTGCGTTCCTTATATTGTAACATGTTTTTAGAAAAGTGTTTGAAACGCAAAACGATTGGTTATTTCCCCTATATTTACATTTGGCTAACACAAACAACTCAAAATAACCAATCGACCCTTCGAGAAACACCGCTTATCAGAAGCATTTCAAGAATGTTTTGTGCACAATGAAGTTGATGTGTGTGAAAAGACTTGTGACTGACACAAAAAAATACTGAGTGCCACGATTACGTGAGAAATGTAAAGCTGGCGTGAACATTGTTGAGAAGTTCCACACAAACGAAAACCTCACCAAAGTCAAACGTATTTGCGTGGATTATGTATCTCGCTTTCACTAGTTTAAAACTAGTTTCAAAATTTTAGCCATTTTATAAAATGTAGGTTTTATTATAGGAAATCGGAGATAGATATATATATATATATATATATATATACTATTGGGGCAGTTACTAACTACAGCAACATACTGGTACATGTATTTGTGGAAAGCAACATGGTTCTAATGACGAGAACAAGGTTAGTTCATTTATGTTTCGTTACCTTGTATCCGGGTTGGAGCTTGTTGTTACCTTGTATCCGGTAGAACATAAAGGCCAGTCAGGGGAAGAATTAATTGCAGCTCCATCCACCTGTACTACGGCACGAGGTTGATGTACACAAAAAAGGTCGTGGAGGACTGATTTAAAAAAAAAAGTCATATTCCCTTCCTGTGAATATCTGGGGTCATAGTCAACGCTTTCCATCAATGACATACATACCAGGGGAAGTGATGGGCCACGCTCATACCTGTCACCTAAAGTTCAAACTGGGGCCAGCAGTGAACCAGGCTCCACGCCCCCCTTGGAAAGGCACCGCATTAGGAGGAGGCGGTGGAGCATATTTCAGGGGATAACACTTAAAAGCACAATGTAAATGCAACGGTGTGCACTAATACAGAGATGGGTGGATGGGGTGTAGGCATTTCTGCGCACATATGTTGGTGGCATTTTTCCATATGTCAAACTCGGAGAACTGTCAATAAAGAATGTAAATACCGACTGATCTAGCGGACTACTGCCCAAGTAGGCGCGTGTCCCCAGAAACACAGTGTGCCCTGAGTGGAGGGCGGGGGCTTGTCTACGGGTGAGGAACTTCTGAAGCATGTCCCGGGGGCGGTCTCTGCTTCTGCTGTGACCCCTCTCCCCAGTCAGACAGGCCTGCGCAGCGGCCAGTAGCACCGCCCTCCCCAAGATACAGTGCTGTTACCCCACAGCCTATCCCCTACACCTGACATGCATGCTCGTCTTACCCGAGGCCGCTCCCCGGTCTCCCGCCGTTGCTGCCGGGGCTCGGGGGGGGAGCGGGCCGGACCCCTCAGCCTCCTCCACCCGAGACAACCAGGAAATGACAGCAGCATCCAGCGCCCGTCGGCGGTTGCTCCCTGCCGCGGGTCGGAACACTCCGCTCCTGGTCCGTACTTTAGCGTCGCTGATGCCCTGCTCTGTGTCCAGCCGCCACCAGCGCCCCCTCAGTCCCAGCGGCCCGCTCCGGTCCAGGCGCCGTCAGACAACATGGCGGACCCGTAGCCGGCACCTCTCGCGAGACTTGGAGCGCGAGAGAAGGAGGCGGTGGGTGCGGGGAGTGCACTGCTGGATAGCAGCACAACCAGGAGCAGCAATTCCACGGTGTACTCGTTCGGTGTGCTACCCGGCCCTAGTGTTCTATGAGTAGGGCATTTTCCTAGGTCAGCAGCCCCGGTGGTTCACGCGGCCAGCCTGATAAATCACTCCTGCAGACGAGTTGACTAGCTACAGGGGTAGCAGCATAGAGTAAAATAATATATGTTAAATACTATTGACTTGATGGTCCGATATAATGAAACCACAGGAAGCAAAAAGCAGGAGCTCTCTGATCACGTTGTGTGGGTGCATTCTTCTTTTGTCAACCGCTTTGTGTGTTCCCGGGCAAAGGTTTGCATTTCTTTGTGCCCCACGTCATACATCTGTATTGCCGTAACTTAAATACTATCCACATCGTCTAGGTTTTATATTAAGAAGCATATGTAAACTACACACAAAAAGTAACAAAGGTTAAAAACTGTAACATTTTACTCTAGGAATTGTAAACGCGTGCAGTGTTCGAAATTGCAGGGAGCTATTCAGCTCCTGGTTATAGTCCGGGGGAGTGTGGTTAGCTTCTAACAATAAGGTACCTGCAGCAGCGACTTTTGACTCCCCAGGCAAGTGTGCCATCCAAACATCACTATGCGATATTAACTTTGTAGGTTTTGGAAACGTGTATTAAAAAGGATAAAGGACACACTTAAGAGACATTTAAAGCATATTGGATAATGCATAATGGAGAGTAAGTTAGTTTGCATCTTTCGCACAAGGTAGATTTGCTGCACTAGCACCTGCCTAATGCATACTTGCCAACATTCTGTGACCAAAAAGATGTAGGATTTTTCAAGTTGCAAAAATAATAATTCGCATAACAATGACATCACAGGAAAATACAAAACACATTGTTGGCAGTCTTGAAGCGTTCTAAAATACACAACTCATCAAACAGCACAACATGGAAAGTTGTTCTAAGGCTAAGAAATGCATAAATCTGAATGATAAGTTAACACCAAATTCAATTAACTAACTTCACAGAAAGAAATCACACACAGCTGGTGAGAAACGTTTGCCACTGCTCTATCGCCGCAGCCTCGGCAATGCATATGTATTCCTGCAGTGCAAGTTGAACACTGAATGACATGGAGACAGATAGCCCCCTCAGTCCGATAGGCAGATGCTGTTTGATGGTGTTATGCTCTGCCACGTGCCTTCACTGGTGGTTCACCTAAGGGTTGTCCCAGCAAGAGTTCAGGACAGAGTCACGTAGCTATCAGGTCAGTGGATTGGTCTGAGCCCAATCTAAGTAATCACCTACCAGCCCACTGTACAGACAGACTAATGTGTTGCATGCTTTGTACTGCAGCCTGCCTCAGAGTCACATAAATGACCTGCCACTGTAAAAAGCAGTGGGATCGGTCACCCAAATCTGTAGGCGGTAGGACTGCTTAAAAAGCAGTAGCCTACTGCCTAAATCTGTAGGGTTGGCAAGTATGCTAATGTGTTATTACTGATACCCAGAAGCTGCTTTTTGCTCCAGGTAAACAAATCCTAATTTCGATCCATGCATGTGTGTACACTAGCATTTGTTTAGAAAGGACTATGGCAATCTGTACCCATGATCGCCCCCATTTTTATAAAACACCCCCTTTCCTTGTTTTCAACATTCATTTGAAACATCCCTTACAGCTGAAATCAAGGAGTTTATAGATAATTATAACACCTTGACGCATTAGCATTTCATACCTGCACAAGACAACCAGGCATCTCTGTGAATTGCCCTACTGCACATAATAGAATTGTTTCAGACAAACATCTTCTGAATAAAATGTGCAAGGGCGCATGCATTACACTGTTTGAAGCTTATATGATGCTGGTATTTTCTGTGGAGAATGCACAGAATGAGGGGCTTTGGAATGCTAATGGCCCTTTCCCAGTGAGCTGTGACTTGTCAGGGAAAGGGGCATTATCACTCCCTTGGGGAATTACCTGGGGCCTGTGAAGCCCAGCTATGACTTTTCCCATCACTGCACTTCAAAGCCCTGGTTAGTGCGAACCTGCAGTATGCAACGAAAAACACCAACCCTTTTGTTAGGTTTTCAAGGAGGCAGACCTCTGTGTTAAAACTTTTTTAAAAAGCACAATTTTGTACATTTTTGAGGACGATGATGCGTAACACAGAGTAGTTCAAGTGCCACCACCGGGGGTGGGGGTGGGTGGGCTTTGGTGTGCCATTTGATTTCCAGTTGTATGACGTTTGTCTTAAAAACGAATCCTGTTTTTCTTGGCTGAAATATTTAATTTGCCGACTAATATTGAGGGACGTGCAAATATGCAAAGGATATCAATGTGGTCTGCAAGTGTTTACATATATATTTTAAAAGCAATTCCCTTTCCTCTTTTGGTGTTACAGGCATCACTTTGCACGCATGTCCTTTGATAGTTACCTGGGGTAGTTGTAATTTGGTGATTAGGCATCTCAGGAAACTTATTTAGACTTGATGTACCTACAGTATCTGAGCCTAAAGTGCATTACCATCATCCAACTTTCCTATCCCCATCTTGACTGTATAAGCAAGTTCTGCATGGGAGAAAGTACCACAAGTAGCTCATTTTGGGGGGAAATTCGACTAACCCTGACCACTATTCCTTGAAGCTAAGTCCAATTCCCTTCTCTGCCTGATTTTGTATTTATTTAATTATTTATGTTTCTCCGTACAATTATACGGCTGGACGGTTTGTTGCGGCAGGCAAAATGAATGCCTGCCTGCGGCACTGGTTCTTTGAGCTTGCATGTTTTTCTGTTTTTTTTTTCTTTTGCTTTACATTTTTAGTACAAAGAAAGAAACAGGACTGTTTTTAACATATCTTTATCAGCAGAACATTTTTAACAGGAAGTGATTTGAGGTAGACAGCAAAGACATTGGTGAGTACGTAATTGGGAGTGACTATTGTTAATGGAATGTCCTTTAGCAAGTGTAAATGTTGAGTTTATAAAATGGCAATTGTACATAAGATGCTCCATGCTGGGGGCGTAGCTTGGCGGCCATGCAGTGAGCAGCTGGAATTCAGAGCTCCGTAGTGATCCTGAACATGCAGCAGTCAAACTGGCCCGATTGTCATCAAACTAGAACTAAATGCAGCAAGAAGTTGTTGGAAGATCTGAGGAACATCCAGGGAGAAGCTCGCAGCGTGAAAACCAGTGAAAATCCCAAACGCAAAGTCGAGAGAAGCCACGCAGGAGCGGGCAAGATGGCGGATGAGAGCCAGCTCCAACATTGAGGAGGAGGTGGAGAGCGAGCGCCACAGCCAGTGTATGCGGGCAACACAGTAGCAGACAACGAGGCGGAGGCGTGAGACGGAGGAGGAACTGTCTAAGGGACCCAACTCCAGCTTCAATGCGAAGCGAGAGGCGGCCACAGCGAGAGGCTACGGTGGAGAGGGGAAGCACTGACCGGAGCCTGCAGAGGGCGGAAAGCAACGGGAGACCGTCAGCGCTGCAAGGGCCCAGAACGCAGCACCAAAGGTGAGCCCGGGACGAACAGTAAGGGGGTGGCGGCACGAGAGGGGAAGAGAGGGTGAGCTGGTAGTCGGCATACAGCCCCCCCCCCCGCACCGGGGCATCCACACTACGGCACAGGCGGGAGACCGCACTACGCACACTAAAAGGACAGAACTCTGGCCGTATCATAAGCACAGCAGCCTGGGTAACCCCGCAAGGCAGAGAGCGGGGAAAGCTCTGAGGGAGCCCATATTTCAACGGGGAAGTAAGCAGCCAAAGTGGGCACGCCGGGGGGGGCGCACAAACCAACGCAGGATGAACTCTACCGGGGCAGGCACCTCCCCTATTGGCTCAGGATGTGGAAGTCTACCGCACAAGAGGTGTGGGCACTGTACTACACTGCACTGGAGGAGCCATTGAGTGCACCCACATCCCGGGCCCATAAACCAAAGGGCGGAGGTACCTGGGAAAGCAGAACGGAAGGGAAAAGGCATCAAATGCCCTGAGACGAATAGGAGCATGAACAGAACCCGCTCCTGAAGGCCAGCAGCCAGCGAATCTTGAGGTGAAGGGGAGGTCAGCGTAAGATACGCTAATAGCCCAGAGAAGGCAAGAGGTCCCCCCCAACACCCAAGGGCCGAAAAAGGGGGCAAACACGGGGCATAGGCCTAGGGGACCAGGGAAGCAGTACGTAGGGGCAAAAGCGGCCTCCGAGGCGCCCCAAGAGGCACCACAACGCACAATAGACCTCCCGAAGCCAACCAGAGCTTTCAGCAGACCGAGAGACACATACTGCCGTGGACAAGGTGAGAGCGCAATAGCAGTGCAGTACGGCGCAAGAGTGACCCTAGGGAAAGTGAAGAAGAAACACAGAATTAGCCGGCTGGTACTCAAACCAATATAGCTACGTCGGAGGGCACAACCCACTGCCCCAGTGCAATGGTGCAGAAGGGTGCAGGGAGCAAAGACGTCGACCCGCGGCCCTCTGGAAACACGAACTTGAGTGCACAAGACTGGGTACCATCATATAGGCACATAGGACCGATGACGCATCCCAACAGAAGGGGGCAGTAAAAGACCCGCCCCACGGAATAGAACGGCGAGCACACGACCTGAGGCCCTGTTAGCAACCTTGAAGGGTGACAGAGGGAGAACAAAGACCCTGGGATGCCAGGACCATCATTCAGCACCCGAGCAACAACGCTTTCAGACGTGAACTCGCCACTTAGTAAGGAGTGGAGGAATAGTGCGCATCACTGTAAGCATATGCAGTAATTTGCCCGATAAACACAGAGGAAGTAAGGGCAAGCAGACCAGCATGGAAGCATTCACCCACAAGGGTGACATGAACCAGCCCACCTCAGCAGAGGCTAGTGCATCTGCGACAAGGCCTAAACTACAAGAAGGGAAACAGGGTGATGGCCCCGTACTGGAGGCCATAGCAGCGCTGAAGGAATCACTATAGCATAAATTGGACACATTGATAGACTTGGGCCTCCTGAGACAGGATGTTTGTGCCCTGCAGACCGGGTGAGCACAGCAGATCAGCAGGTGCAGGCCATCACCAGGAATATCACCACCGCACAGTCCCAGATGACAGACATGCTGGACCGGATACGTACCCTCGAGCACAGAGCTGAATATGCCAAAGGGAGGGCCCGAAGAAACAATATAAGGACTGTCGGACTCCTGCAGGGGGAGGAAGGAAGAGACCCCACGAACTACGTGGAAAATATGCTGCTGCCGGAAGTGGGAGCCAGGGTACTGTCACAAGGATTCACAGTCGAACAAGCACATAGAGCTCTAACTAAGAAAACCCCGGCCGGGGCCACCCCAAAGGCCCGTGATTGCCAAGATCATGAACTTTAAAGACCGGGAGAAAATATTAGCATTCTCTAGGGAGGGGGAGCAATCACTATGAACTCCTCCAAGATAGCGATATACCCGGACTACACACTGCTCATGCAAAGGCAAAGGGCGAGATTTGCACCAACGAAAGAGCACCTCAGAAATGCAAATTTGAGATATATATTACTGTAGCTGCGAAGCTAAAAGTAATCCACAATGGCAGGACGCACATCTTTGTAACCACAGAAGAAGCCCACGAGTGGATGGATCAACAAGGAATACCCCAGCTGGCGAGTAACAGAAATGCTCCCCAATAAGTTGCAGACGGGGAGGACCGAGGGGTCTAGACATGCTAGGACACCAAGAGAAGACTACGAGGACCATAACAGGAGACAGCGGAGCTAACCCCGAAGCTGCCCCGATGGACGCCACGGCGGAGACCCCCACAAACTTGTATAAGTTATGGATGCAAGTTTTGAGGCATCGCGCTGCGACAAGCCGGCCCTGGCACAATGGGGCTGAGCAAGCGAAGCAGCGGAGCCTAAGCAGGGGGAGAGTAGCTGAGTTTTTGTTTACAGTTATAGTTAGTTGGATGAAAGGCAGCACGAGAATGGGAGTACTTAAACACAGAGAATATCAACAAAGCACACACAGGGAAAAGATAAAGACTACAGAGAAGGGAGGGTATCACCTTACCCCGGAGGAACAAAGCAACTTGGCAAAGTCCACTCTGAACACCGATGCACAACGGTGTGGGGGTGAGATCACATCACCAGGAGAAGCAGACAGCAAATCATCAGAGGGAAAGGAAGGGAGGCATGGCCAAAGGAACAATATAGGCTTGTGGGAAAGGAAGAGCCACACCAAGTGCAGTCACTATGAGCCCTGATAGAATCAAAATTGTCACTTGGAAAGTAAGAGGGCTGAACAAGTACGTTAAGAGACTCAGAGTTTACGCCTGGTTGAATAGATCAAGAGTGAAAGTGGCAATCTTACAGGAAACCCACCTGACAAAGGAGAAGCATTTGAAAATAGCAAAAAAGTGGGGAGGGCAAATATATGGCTCTAACTATTCCAACTACGCTAGGGGAGTATTAACATGGGAAGCCCCCATCGTCCCATTCCAGCTCATAACCCAAGAACAAGATCAAGGGGGCAGACTGATCATTGTGCACGGTATGCTAGAAAACAGAGAGGTATGTGTGGTCAATACATATGCCCCGGACCATGATGCAACACAGTTTTTTTAGATCTCTGGCACCAAGATTGGCCCCATTCAGGGAGGCGACCTATATTTGGGCAGGAGACTTTAATTGTACACTTAACCCGACGTTGGACAGGCCTGACAATAAACATATTAAGCCAGCACCACCGGCAAAAGCACTGCAGAAGATTCTGGAACAGATGAAACTGGAAGATGTTTGGAGGAAAATGCACGGGGAAAACAGAGGGTACTCCCATTACAATGCCCTGCAGGGTACACATACACGCATAGATTACATGTTCACTGGTGCTGAGACCCTGGGGGAATTCACTGGCATACACTTTAAAGCAAGGACAGTTTCGGACCAAGCCCTGTTGATGGCAGACTGGGAATAAAGTCATAGGAAGGCCCCTATACCGATTTGGAGGCTGAGGGTGGAGGCACTATTGGAAAATGAGTTCCAGGAACACCTCCACGGCACAATAGAAGACTATTACCACAATAACTCAGGTAGTGCAGATAAATTTAGAACTCTGGGACGCTTTTAAAGTAGTGGTTAGGGGGGCAGCGATAGGTAAAACGAGGGGCCTTAAAGGGTGCATTCTGGCAGAATTGGTTGAGGTGGAGGAGGAAATAGAATGAGTGGAAAAACATGCGGGCGTGACAGGTGGAGAACCAGCAGAGCTAACATCATTACGATTGCAGTGCAAGACCATCTGGGAGAGATTGGGGAAACTCGATTATGGGAAGTATGTGCAGAAATTACATGCAGAAGGGGATAAGTCAGGAAGACTCCTCGCCTGGTTAACCAAGCAGGAGACAAAAAAGGTACAGATAAATGCAATAAAGAATGAAAAGGGGGAGGAGGTGAGGACCCAAGGGGGGTATCAACCAGATATTCTCAAACTTCTATGAGACACTGTACTCTCAAAAACAGGAGGCCGAGGTCTCAGACATGAGGGATGCCCTGACCCAGATAGAGGTGCGTAAACTAGACGACGAACAAAGGCAGACACTAGAAGCCCCGTTCACAGTAGAAGAGATAGAAGCGGTAATAGACAATCTCCCGACAGCAAAGACTCTGGGGCCCGACAGGTTGCCCAGCGAGTTTTATAAGAAATATAAGCATATGCTAGCACGTAAGTTGCTGAAAGTATATGAAGAGGCGTTCACACAAAGTCAGCTACCAGATAGTTTGAAATAATTGTTAATCATACCAATCCTGAAGCCAGGGAAGTCACCACTAGATTGAAGCTCGTACAGGCCAATCTCCATAATCAATCAAGATTGTAAAATCCTGGCAGCAACCCTGGCTAACAGGCTCAAAAGAGTCATACACACAATGGAACTTGCGGAGGCTACACCATGTTATAGACCAGACAAACCCAATACAGGACGAGTGTGTGGTGGTGTCTTTGGACGCAATCAAAGCCTTCGACTCTGTCAACTAGACCTGGCTATTGCATGTGCTTGAGCTCTTTGGGATGGGGGAGGGCTTCCTGAAGTGGATACGGTTGTTGTATAGGGACCCCAGGGCGAGGTTGAAAAGGGGAAGACACATATATAGAGGCACGAAGCAGGGATGCCCGCTGTCACCAATGCTATACATACTGGCTGTAGAACGCCAGGCATTTTTTTAAAGACCAAAATACAGCGAGATGGGTATCAAGATAGATAATGTCATCCACCTAGTCTCGCTCTATGCAAACGACATGCTCCTGTATGTCGCTGACCCACGGAATAATTTGCCATGTCTGTTAGAGGTAGTATGAGCATTTGCTAGGTTGTCCGGTATATCGATCCATAGAGAAAAGTCATCCCTATACCCCCAGCTGGGCTCAGGGAAATAGGCACACACCAACTCCCAGACTTAGACCTCACATGGAAGCCTCACACCTCCCGCTATCTGGGGACAGATGTTTATCATAACACGATAGAGACACATAAGGCCAACACACAGGGGGCACTCGAGAAAATAGTAAGGGCAATAACATTCTGGAAGACATTGGCACTAGGAATGATAGGTAGAGCAGCCCTTTTGAAGATGACGGTACTGCCCCGACTCCTGTATTACTTTAGAAATATACCCAACAATATCCCCGGGACATTCTTTAAAGAACTGAACACTGTAGTATGGGAATTTCTGTGGGGTGGGGGGGAATAGACTGGCACTGCACACGTTGAACAGAGATTATGAGTCTGCAGGGATCCAGTTGCCGGACTTTGAGCGGTATTATTTGGTGGGGCAGTTACAGTTCGTAGTACACTGGCTGGGGGATGGCACATCTATAGATACGCTGCTACTGCAGCCTGCAGTACAGAATTTGTACCTGAGAGAGTTGATATGGATAGAAAAGTAATTACCCGAATGCTCCCTACACTGGCCACATTGGTTCTGACCCTCTGGAAGAGAGCATCGAAGATCCAAGGAACCCCAGACCCCTACTCGCAAACACTCGATCTGGAGCCCTCCCCCAATATCATGACCACTGGGAAGCTAAAGGGATAGCACAGATCGGCGACCTGGGGACAGAGGGACAATGGGTTGATTTGCAAACCCTGGTAGAAGAGTATGGCGTACACAAAGGCCAATTCATGCTTTGCAACGGCATGGTTAAGTCAATTAAAAAAAGGTGGCCGAACCTGCCGGAAGACACTGAAACAGTGGAGCCACTAGATACATGGTTTGACGTGGCCGAACGGGGACACACGGTATCCAGAATTTATGACCTGCTCCTGAAGTACCACAGCATTCAGGAACTGCCAGTACAGGGAAAATGGGAAACAGAACTCCAAAAAACATTCACAGATGACGAATGGTCAATTGCATTACAGTACATTAAGAAAGTCTCCAGGAATGCAAGGTTTCGGCAAACTCAGCTCTATGTTACACACAGGGCATACCTCACCCCGAACAGGATATCCCAAATGGGGAGTAAAGCAGACCATAATTGCCCGAGATGAGCGCCAGAAAAAGCGGATTTGCTCCATATGTTCTGAACCTGCCCAGTAATAACACGATTCTGGGAACATATTAAAGCTAGAGCAGCGGAGGGCGGAATTCACATGCATGCATGGTCCCCAGAGTCCTATCTATTGGGTCTCTTCCAGAGAGAGGGCAAGCAGAGAACACACCTAGCTAAAATGAAGGACATGATAAGTATCCTGGCGAAGCGACGCATAGTGATGGCGTGGAAGTCCAACACTGGCCCGACCATAGAAGCGTAGTGGTCAGACTTGCAGAGATGGACATGGGCAGAAACCACAGTATGGACTATGGCACTACACCGGGGGGCAAACGAAATCTCTGACAGAATCCTGGCATGGAACGCATTGAAACAGGAACTGTTTACACCCATAGTGGAAAACGACATGAACAATTCCGATGCAATGGAAAACGCAGACATAGACGCAAGGGAACAGGAGACGCTGTGTTAGAAGGGAGCCTAAGTCGATGGAGGGGCGATAGTCCCAGAATGTGCAGATACCCAGTTGCGAACAAGCAATGAAACCTCTGAGTATAGACAATTGTGATTGTGCGCAAGACAGATGAAAAGGAAGCAAAATACTCCCAACACAAAGTGCAGATTGAATCTTATGTTGTTTGTTGTGTGTGTTTTTAAAGTTGTGTAAAAAAATAAATAAAGAGTTAATAAAAAAAATATGCTCCATGCTGTGTAAAATAATGGCTACACGCAGGTGACCTTATAATTCATTTTTTCACTCCATAGTACAACTTTAGAACTCAGAGTACTTAGGGTCCCATTAGGTTGCATGCTGATAATTGTAGTCTTCCCTTTAGAATGGGTATAATAAAGCTACAATAATGCTCCTTTTTGTTCAATGTTTATCTGTAATGATTTATATTTTGTCAGGTTGCTTTCTTGTACTTTCCAAATTGTTGCTGTTGAGAGACAAATTAATGTGTCATTAATGTCATAGCTTGTGTGTAGGCGCGTTATGAATGCCATATCATATCATATCGTCCCCCTCCCCCATCTGAAATGGCAGGTGCACATCACTTATAGCAAACCGTTCTTCACCACCACCATATCGCAGGTGTGAAAGATGTTACTCAATTAGGCAACCCTAGCAACCCTTTCCTGGATCAGTTCAAGGATGAGATAAACCATGCAAGCCATGGAGGATATGAATATGCTATAACTCAGAGACAAATTACATCACCACTGAAACCGACACACGTAGATGATTTAGACGAAAAGCACATATGCATCCACCATGAAGCTACACGAACAATAGGTCAAACTGCACGTAGATGTGAAGAATATGCTTATATCCAATAGGCTAGAAAACGCATGCTTCACATATATATTGAAATGCAAGATGCATGAGAATACACAGAAAGAGCTTTCTTAAGTGAATACTGCTGGAAGTAATATACTACCTATTTTAGAATCTCGTTGTCGGAAGAAGGATTTGGATTGTATTTCCGACAATGATCTTCTGAATGGTATCCCCAGTATATCTGAAGGTGAAATAGGGATGGATATCTATACGAGGCTAATGCGACAACTCCAAGCAAACTGTGACACCATCGTACGAGTTAAAGACTCAAAATTAACATAGAGGGTTAGGAATCAGTGGTTTGATGAAAAACTTAAGTGTCATCACGAAGCTTTTAGGAAAGCAGACAAAAAATGGCTTATGACCCGAGCCACTGTTGATCATGTAATAGCCAAGCAGGCTTTAAAAATATCTAAAACTGAAATTGTGCAAGCAAAAGCACAAAGCCTTCAAAGACAAATACATTTAGCAGCCAACAGACCCAAGCAGCTATTTTCAGCTATTAGATCTATTTCTAATCAAGCTGTATAAACTCCAGTATGCTTCCATCTCACAAGAGGGCAAATGATTTTAATACTTTCTTCCTTGATAAAATTAAACAGATCACACTGACATTGATGGGCATTCAAATATGACTGCGTCGTTAAATAAACTAGAGTCAAGGAAAAAGCGACCTATCCAGCGGAGTTTAACTTTACCTCGGTTGGTAAAGAAACTATAGGAAAAATATAACCAATTTTGTCTATGATCCAATCCCAGCATATCTGGCAAAACAACATGCCCAGGCTCTGAATGAACCTATTCAAGCATTTATAAATGCCTCATTGGATCAGGGCTTTGTACCCGAGGAGTTGAACAATTCCTATTTGCCACCGTTGCTAAAAAAAACAAAAACTGAATACTAAGATCCTAGCTAATTATCGCCCCATTGCAGATTATTATGGCCAACAGAAATCTCTGAAAAAGTGGTAACCTCTCAGCTTCAGGGTTATTTGGAAGCCAATAATATCCTAGATGTCCACCAGTCTGGCTTCAGGCCGCAACACAGGACAGAGACTGCTTTGGTAAAAGTCTGGGATGATTTACTTGGAAATACGAACGAGGGGGACATCAGCATGCTGGTCATGCTAGACCGGTCTGCAGCTTTCTATACTGTGGACTATGACATACTTGGTTCTAGTTTAACATCTCTTGCACATGTATCTGAAAAAGCATTGACATGGTTTACTTCTTTTCTTACTAACTTATTTCAACAGGTTAAGTGTGACAAGTATGTATCTGAAAAGCTGGCGGTACTTTGTGGTGTACCGCAGGGCTCATCTTTGTCACCCGTTTTGTTCAGTTTGTACATTCTTACATTGCTAAATATCTTTGCGTAATTTGATCTTCAGTACCACTCTTATTCAGACGATACACCGATTTATGTGACTTTAAATGAACCACTGGATGCAACAGTTCGCATTTTACAATGCGCAGAATTAATCTGTCTTTGGATGGTTAAAAATAAACTCCAGCTGAATCCTAGCAAGACGGAAATCGCTATTTTTGGATCAAAAACAAACTGGGGAATATTCTCCCCATATTACCATGTCCAACTCTTTTTGGAATTGCTTCCAAATTCACTGACTTTGTGAAAAACCTAGCTTGTCTCTGCAATCCAATTTGAATTGCAATTTACAGGTAAACCAGATTATTAAGTCTGTATATTATCAGTTGAAGATTTTGAAACCAATTCTTCCTCTGGTGGCTGAATATGACCGGGCAGTGGTGGTGGGCACCCTTGTTAATGCTAGGCTGGACTACTGCAATGCGCTTTTGGTAGGAAGTCCAAAATACCAGCTAAAGCGCCTTGCAGTGGCCCAAAACTCAGCTGTACTTCTGATCTTTTCCTTGCCCTGGAAATCATCAGTCTCTGACTTCCGTAGAAAACTTCATTGGTTACCGGTTGAGCGGCGGATTCAATACAAACTACTGTGTCTTGTGTTCAGGTGCATTCATGAACTGGCACTGGTATGTTTGTCATCCAAAATTAACATCTATAAACCTACACTGTATCTGCAATCTTTAGATCAGGGCTTGCTGATGATTCCCTCATCCAAAATCACCTGGGGTGATACATGTTTTTCGGTGGCCCGGCCCTCGAGCCTGGAACTCGCTTCCTTCTTATCTTTGCCAGATTGAATCTATGGCTATTTTCAGGAAGAAACTGAAAACGGATCTGTTCATATACATTTGTGAGATTTCACTATATGGGTATGCTATTCTGATTTGATCTGTGCCTAGATGCAGATGCTTCTTGGTTCCTATGGATATGCACAATATAAATTCTGAACCTAACCTTAATGCAGAAACGCAGTAGGAATGAATGGCAGTGTTAAACAAAGTGGAAGGTGCAGCCACATTCGAGTAAATGGGAGACATCAGGCATCCTCGAAGTTGCAGGGGGACCTGGCTCGTGGATTTAGCAGAAAACTGAGACTTGAACCGCCTAGACAACTATCATGTGGCCCTAGCCAAGGTTATCATGAGCAGGGAAGGTTTGGATAGGCACCCAAGAGAACAGACGATAACGGTTCCCAGACGTGAGACACATTTCTCTTGGAGTAAGCAAAATAAAATAAAAACGGTGAAAGGTCAGATTCCTAGTAACCAAGGTTCAATAATAAGAAGACAGTAGCTCAAAAAAGTCTTTAGCGGTCAGGAAGAATAAAGAGACCTGCATTAATAAGGGCTAAAATCCTAGTAAATGCTGAGCAGAATAATTCAAATTGTGGTCCTCATGCACGTGAACCATAGTTGGAGAACAGAGACTATTCATTAGCTTCAGGGATAGACAGGCTGAGGCCTTTCGTCCCATCAAATTCTCAAGACAAAGATACAAAACTATCCCTAAAGAATCGGAGAAAGGTATCCAAATTGTGAAAAGTAGCACCTTGGTGCCGTTCTCACCAACCCCTATTGTTCCTCATGTGCTGACAACTGTCCAAATTGCCAAAGCGCAGAAAGACACTGTTGACCAATCCTTAATCACCAATAACGTTACCCCACACTGTTACATCAGCCAGTAGAATTTCTCCGAAATTACATGTTTTTACCTGTAACGTCTTTGTAGGTGGTCTCAGGAGGAGCCATCATATAGAAAGTACCCAATGAATTTACTAACCCCTATGTAATCTATATGTAGCTGATTCCCCTAACCAATCCTATCCCCTCATAGGTTTTTCATCATGAAACGTCAGTTTTGATGTCACACTCACTTTTAGCCTGCTGTCGAACCTAAGAGTGATTGAGAGTGCAGACATTTTCTTGATATCCTCTGCTGTCCCTGTTTTATGTGGCTTGTAAATAAAGCAGGTTTTGTTAAATTCTTTGGACTCTTCTGTTTTTTTGGTTTTTGGGCATGGCATTTCCCTGGCCTGTCCCTCTAGCTCATCCACAGGTTTTTGCCCCATCTCTTCATGTGGTAGCAGAGGACGGTTGGCCAAATCCCTCAGAATTGGACTGCTTTTTCCCTGTCATGAGCCTGAGGACTACACTGTGACCCATGAGGACCGGATAATAACACATGAACTGAACTGAACTGAGACAGTCATCAGGAGCCCCTTTCAAAGAAATCCTGCCTGCTCCTCGCGGGATTCCCCGTAGGCCGGAAGGCAGAGGGGCTGATTGAGGGACGAGCAGTTCCGAAGGCTTCAGCTGATCCACAGATTTAAGTATGAGAGCATCGATTTGACAAACGACAAGGGGAGGAATTTGTTTGTCTTTATAGAAAGTGGTTTGTATACGTTTTGAAAAGTGAGATAAGAGTTACTTTGTGAGAAGTTTACCCGTAGCCAGGGTTGTGGAAGGTGGCACTTTTAAACTCTGTGAAGAGGCACTGAATACAGGGAAAGGAAAAGAAAAAAAGGAATAAAAATAAAGCATAAAACAGTTATCCTGTGTCAAGGACATGGAAGGGGGCGCCAACCCCGAGTGCCATTATTTATGAAGGATACCGTGTCACAGTCAGGCGAGGAAGATATTTTATGAAGGATACCGTGTCACAGTCAGGAGAGGAAGATTATTTATGAAGGATACCGTGTCACAGTCAGGAGAGGAAGATTATTTATGAAGGATACCTTGTCACAGTCAGGACATGATGACGGCTGTGTTTTTTTTGCTTGGTTCCATTGTCTTGAGTATGCACCCATGTGTCTATATTTGTAGAAATGATTAGTGCCAATAGGAGGTTGTGAGGAGATTGTGTCAGTTTTCATTGTGCTGCTCTGCGTTTTGTCTTGCATTGTTGGCATATAATACAGGAGGCCATGTATTCTTGGACAACTTTTTGCAAATTAGGCCACCAAAAGTGACAGCTGATGTTTTCAAATGTAACCTTTTCTCCCCGATGGCTTGCTGTCTTGGTGTCATGACACATGAGCATAACCTGTGTCTGAAGTGCAGATGTGGGGATGTAAAGGTGGTTTCCATGAAACAACATGTCCTTCTCATGCAGTAACACCTTGTTTCTTGTCGACTGCAGTGGTCTCGGGGTCCTGTATCGTAGTAGCTGCCCGCACTTTCTGAAGAAACCCAGAAATTGTGGAGACCAAAGTGTTATTGGGTAATAAAGGTTCTGGAGTGAGTTCTGTTTCCGTGAGGAGCTGAGAACGTGAAAGGGCATCGGCTGTCTGGCTTTCAAGACCTGATAGATATTTGAACAACAGATCATATTGTGAAAATAAAATAGTCCCACCAAGCTTGGTGGCTGTTTTGGCATTCCTTTTGCTGTAATACCCTTAGATTTCTGTGATCCGTGCTAATGGTGACTCGATGTTTCACTCCAATTAATAAATGCTGCCACTCAGTGCATGCCTTCCTGATGGCTAAAAGTTCCTTTTCAAGGACAGTATAGTTTTGCTCTGATATGGTCAGAGTCTTGGACAGGAAGGGTATGCGATGCTCACAATTGTCTTCAAAAAGCTGCTTCAGTACTGCTCCTATGGCGGAATCGGACGCATCTATCTCCAGAATCAAAGGTCGCTGCTGATCGGCAGGCATAGGATGGGAGCCAGAGTAAAGAGTTCTTTGAGTATTTGAAAAACTTTTCTGACTGAGACGTTCCAAAGAAACCAGGAACCTTTCTTGAGAAGAGCCTTTAATGGTAGAATCCGTACGGAAAAGTTAAGTATACATTTCCGGTAAAACTGTGTGGAACCGAGGAACCTTTGGATGTCTTTGATGGAAGAAGGCTCTTTCCAATGTTGGATAACTTGTACCTTTGCCGGATCTATAGAAGCAGCTCCTTGGGACAATATGTAACTCAAATAACTGATGGACTTGTGATAAAATGAACATTTCTCGAGTTTGGCATAAAGGTTTCTGTAGTACTGAAGGGACGGCTCTTGCGTCTTTCTGCTGACCTTTCTTGAAGACGGAAATCCACTTGTAAAACAAGTGTAATCATTTCTTTCAGGTTAGGGGCTCAGGGAACCCTGGATATCTCATCCTTTAGGTCTTCTGACAAACCTCACTGAAATATCGTCAATAAAGCGTCATCAGGCCAGGCTGTCTCTGCTGCTAAAGCTTTGAGCTCTGTAATATAGGCCAATATAGGCATATTTCCTTGTTTGATCTCCAGGAGCTTCTCCTGAGCTGAAATTGTGAGTTCCTGTCAACTGAACATCGTTTGTAGGCTGTTGAGGAAGGCTGGATAGGAATCCAATGTTTGATTGTTTGTGACAACCAATGGAGTAGCCCACGCCAATGCTCCGCCCGTGAGGTTGGAAACCATGTAACTGACCCTCAAACAGTCTGTTGGAAAAAATGCGAGTTTCAGTGTGAACTGCACAACGCATGCTTCTACAAACTCCTTCAGTTGCTTAGGATTGCCATCGAATTTCCCTGAACGAAAGGCTGATGGGGAAGTTCGAATTGAAAAGGTCCTGCTGTTACCATTTGCCGTAGATTTGCGTTCTCGTTCTTTAACTGTTGAACTACTTGTGTAAGTTCCTGAAGGGCGGTCATAACTTGCTGCATCTGATCCATAGTGATGGAGAGACGTTGCTTACTTTTAAGACCTTGTCTTCTTTCCACAGCAATACAGTTTGAGCAGCAAACTATAGTAAAGATCTTGCCTGTTCTTCTTGGAAAATCTGTTTCCGGAGTTCTGGTGTAAGAGGAACAAGACCCCGGAAGCCTCTCCTGTGCTCCGGTAATAAAAAAAGCGGAGGAGGTGCTCCTGGGGCCAAGCCCAAACTCCAGGGAAAACCCCCAAAGAGGAAAAACCCTGCATAGGTATTCTTTCTTGCAGCTGCTGACTTCTGAAGAGGTTCCAGTAGTATCAAGAGGCACAGTAAACCCAGAGGAGTTTCTTGTGAAATGCAATCCGGAGGCGTCAAGAAGGATAGTTCACAAAAAGGAAAGAGGGCAATTCTAGAAGTGGCAAGATCAAGTAATTAGCAGCAGAAAGGGTGAGAGGGATTCCAATGGCAATATGTAGGAACTTGCAGTGGTAACACACACACAGCGATCGGGCATAGAGCTGGGCTGCAAGATAGAAGAGAAACTCTCCTTCGGCAGGCACAGATGACAGGTAGGTTCAGCCGAACCACGGGTAGAGGCAGCAATATAGGGAATAGTGGGAAAACAGCCGTGTCATGGAAAAAGAATGCGACATGCAGAAAGAAAAGATTGAAAGCAGGCGATCCGCAGAGAGGGACAACCAGATAGCAGGAAGAAAACTGCCCAGCCGCAAGAGGTAGGACGGCGGCAGAAGAGAAAGAGAGGGAACCGAGTGGAGCCTGGTAGAAATTATGCCCCAAAAGAGCCAAGAAAGGCTAGGGCTGAATGCAAAAGGATTAGCATACCCAGCAAATGAGAAAACTAGTGTTACGCTTTGAAAAGAAGCACAAAGCAATGCACCGGTCTCTCTCCCATTCCAGCTTATATGCTTAATGGAAAACCTGGGCTTGAGCAGCCTGCTCACACTGCCCTCTGGTGGAGCAACTAGAGAGATTTTGTTTGATTATAATCTGAGGACCTATTTGTCGCCATCTTGGGAAGTATGAGAGCTATAGGGAGGTCTTCTGCGCCAGCGCTGCCAGAGACCAGGTGGGAGGAGAGATCCTAACAAGAAACCCTTGAGAGGATTAGATTTTGAAGACTGAGAAGATGAGGAGAGTGATGATGGTTGTGGGATGATGTGTTTGGATGAGGAAAGGGAGGAAAGTGGAGACAAGGAAGGGGAGAAGGCCCCACAAGACCCCCCCCACAACCATGAGTCCAGAGTCCAGAGAGGCAGAATGTTTCAAGGGGGAAGAGGTGGAAGGGGAAAAGCCTGAACCTGTGCACACCCCAAGCGTTTAAAGGGGCAATTGCAGAGTTTAGAGGACGTTACACCATATACTCACAGGCTGAGAGCATTACCAGGATGCAAGAAAGTGATTATGACTAGAGCTGGTACAAAGACAAAGAGTGTAACTGAGCCCGAGCATAGTATTCAACCGACACAATTTCCATTGCTTGAAAAGGGGGAGGACAACCACAATGTATACCCTGGCCCGAAATGGACAAAGATAATTTGAGATGTAAATTGCCATCGTTAACTTCAGGGGTGGGAAAATGGATTGACGAGCTAGAGTGAATGGCAGCGGGAATGTCGTTAGCAGTGGGTGACATCAAAAGATTACTTGCTGCTTTTATTGGGGAAAGGGCTGATGACCTTTGGAAACGAGCGAGATACCCTGGGGAGAATGCACAGAATACAGCTCATGATGGATCACTGTTTAATAATTGTAGGGCAGCTGGATGGAGGGCACTTAGAGTACAGTATCTCGACATGTCAGACATGAGTGCGATCATGACATGCAAGATGCGCAAGGACGAAGACCCCATTGCTTACATTCAAGAGATTGAAGAGCACTGTCGCCTTAAGACTCATAAAGAGTCGGACAAGACGGTAGCTCTGTTTTACCACACATTATGTCAGAGCCTACCTGAGCCATTACAGGGACAATTGAAGAAACTAGTTGGAATGGAAGCGAAGGCAATGCCAGATATACAGTTCACTATAGTTCATCATTGTTGGCAGTTACCAGAGAAAAATAGAATGAAACTCGAGGAAAGAAAGCTAGAAGAAGCGAAGAAAGCTCAGAAAAAAACGGTCAACATTTTCAGTGGAAGGTGCTATGTTGACCAGTGGAGTGAGTAGTTACACAAGACGCACATCCAATGGCAGGAGGAAGATTTGCAGGAATCTGCAAGAACAATTACTGGCCTCAAGGGAGAGGCAGTGTACCCAGAGGACGAGGGCTTGGGTTTCAAGCTCTGCATTTGGAGGGTTCAACGGGTGACATCCTATGGTCGCAAGACCACTGCAGCAATGTTGGATATGCAGGAAAATGGGACACATCCCTCAGGTATGCAGAAGTAGGGAAGGGATGCAACAGAACTGGCAAGACACAAGAGGGGGGGCAGCTTATCTGCCACCATACATTATAGACCAACCCGACTATTATGCCTAAGATCACACACAGTGTCAGGTACATGCGCAGCAAATGCAACCAACCCAACAAGTATAACAGCCCCCAATTCAACCACACCAAGCACACACACAGACACCACAAACAGATGCAACCTCGAGCACCAATACAACAGAATACTGTGGCAACCTGGAATGTGCCTTTTTCCGTAGTAGCTTAAAGACTTCCTTTTGCACTACATAGCACAGCTGATCACCTCCTGTTCCGACGGCTACTGAAAACGACTCTATTCAAATAAATTCTAGCCTTTTCTGTCAGAACGTCCTCTCGTGCTATACAGCGCCAAGATGGCTTAGGGTGTATGTGCGCTTTCTAAGTTTAGTTAACATAACGGGGATACAGGAGCACCGGCACCCACACCTAGGATAGGGAACGTGTAGTGAGAGGAACCCCTTTCACTGGAATGCAAATTAATTTATACCCACAATAGGACAGCCCACAGATAGACTTGATGTGTTCAATCCTATCCGTTAAAACTGACCCATAAGAGGAGCCACCAGTCAGCGTGACTATAGGTGGCAAAACATTTTCCTTCCTTGTAGATACAGCCGCGACCAGGTCCTGTGTTGGGGAGGGGAAATACCCAATCTCAGGCATTGCAATGAATGCACAAGGCTTTTCCTGGGATACAAATCTGGTTCTGTTCACTGACGATTTGCCTGTAACTATAGGGGAACATGACCTTACTATGCCACTCATATATTCCTGCCAGATACCAGTCAACATAATGGGAAGGGACATGATGAGCAAACTCAACATGACCATATCCTTCACTGACAAGGGGATAGTGTACTCCACTCCAGGGATTCACTACATGAACATGCAAGATCTTGTACTAGCATTTTGTGGACAGACAGTACAGAGAGTCATGCCCCTAGACCCTGATGTATTCCAATATGGGGTCAATCTTTTACTAACCTGGCTTCCTGGGATACAGGGCAAAACATTGAGGTTACCTACAGAATTTATATTTAGGTCAGAAGTTCCCATGAATGAGGAAGAAGGACATGTATTCCCACTAGAACTGGAAGTACTTATAGTAAGGGAAGAGAGGATAATTCTCCATGGAACTGATGATGAAGAGAAAGTATTGTGAGCCGTGATCACCTTCGATGAGGGTCACAGACTGACTGACTTGACAGAAGGAGAGGTATTCCAAGATGCTGAAGATGTTGAGGCAGTGTTCTTCATAAACCTTGCACATTGGGTAAAAATTGAGAAGAGGGAAGTGCCACTCTGTCATTTCTCTAAGATGATTTGGCACAGGTACCGTGTACACTGTGGACCAGCAGTCCTTATGACATTGGCCTATTGAAGGGAGTAGGTGCAGTCAAGATAAAACTGAAAAAGGAGCAATTTTGCCAAGAGAGAAACAATATCCCATGTCCAATGACACAGATGAAGGTATTTGTGTGGCAATTTCCATGTTATTGCAGCAAGGGATCCTAGTGCCATCAGAGTCCCCATGTAATAGGCTGTGTGCCCAGTGAAAAAAGCGACAGGGGGGTCGTGGAGGTTTTTACAGGATTTGCGCCCCTAAACAATAATGTTGAAGCAGATTTTCCATTGGTTCCAAACCAGCTATGATACTATGCAACATCCCACCCTGTGCCGCACAGTTCACAATAATCGATTTATAGAAAGCATTAATTTCAATTCCCATTCATGAAGAATCACAAGACCTGAACTCATTTTCGTATAGAACCAAAAAGTGAAAACATATGAGGTTACCCCAGGGGTATTGTGAATCCCCCTTGATCTTCAACGGAATCCTTTAGATGGACTTAGGGAATGTGCACCTTGACAGTACAGTAATTCAATATTTGGATGACATTTTGGTGTGCAGGAAAGACTCAATACAGTTGATGACAGTATTGCCAGACAAGGGATACAAGGTAGACAAGGCGAAGTTGCAATACTGTCAGGAGGAGGTTCTATACATTGGACATCTGATATCCCAAGAGGGCAGGAAGATGACCCCTGAAAGAGCAGAAGCAATAATGAAAACACCTCAGCCAAAGACAGTGAGAGAAATGCAGCAGTTTTTAGGCCTTTGCAATTATTTTAGGGTGTGGGTCTTTGATTACTGTACATATGTCAGACCCCTCCTAAAGGGACTCAAAGAGGCTCAGAAGGATGACAGCAAAATAGCCTGGACAGGCGAAATGGCAGGAGCATTTGATGAGTTAAAAAGGGTTATTTGCCCAGCACCAGTCCTAGGGATCCCTGATTAAAGTGACGAGTTGCACCTGTTCTGTGTGTATGGGCCTTTAATCATCTGAACTCAAAGCAGACCCACCACTTAAGAAGTGAGTGTATGTTTGTACGTAAAACAAGTTTATTGTACAATCGGCCAAGAGGGGCTAGATGATTCTATAGAGTCAAACTAACCCGAGTCTCCCTGAACCACACGCATTTTATACATTTATGCAACAGTTAAAACACTCCCATACATTTTATTACAATCCACCCCCCACATGTGATTGGTCAAGACCTATACAAAAGAAATCCAATCTTCCTCTAATTCCCCTGTTCTCATTGGTCATGATAATCTTAACTACCATCTTCAGTTCATGTGTACAACACACCCTCTTTTAGGATTTGTCTGTGGTAGGTCTGACATCATCACATAGTTAAATATTCACATACAAACATAATTTATTACAAGTGCTAGATAGCCTGAGACCTACTAACCCTAAACGTAAATTGCACATGGTTTGCACAAATACTTTAAATAACATGAGGAGAGGAAGAATAAACAGGTTCCGTTTGAACATTACAAATTCAACACTCATGGTATCTGGTCACATCCTGAGAAAACAATCGAAACTTGTGAAGTATCGGTCACTCCGGCCTCGAACGCCACTTCACCCCGAGTTTAGTGTTGGGCAAAAGCAAATGGCCGGATCCCTCTGAACAATAAATAACAAACTCCCATGCAATTAAAAGATTACATCTTCCTTCCGCGACACTGCAAAGCAATAAAAAACCTCAGCCGGCTTGTTGGCTGACCATCTGCTTAATGTTGTGGCTAATCATTACCTCTTATTCGGTATCCTGCAAAACCAGTTTTTCCAGTCACTCAGAATTTGCCTCACAAACTCCTGACTGCGCAGTTTAACAAATTCATAAAAAGAGCACACTGCATATGGTTTTGTAAATTCCCCATGTGTGTATAGCTGTACATGTGTGTTTAGTAACTATTGTGTCTTCTTCACAGTGTTTATTTTTCATGGCAAGTCCCCTTCCTCGCATGCTGATTATGAAACTCCTCGCTGCCCATCTTCTTGGTACCTCGTAGCACACTATATCTAGAATGTGTATATATTTAATTGGGGATTTTGACATTTATATTGATGTGCGCATGCAAATCTAAAATATATCAACCTAAACACAAAGCAGCACATATTCCATTCATATTAACTATGTGTCATGGCCACAGGCCCCAGAACACAAACATCACACCATCTAGTGATAGGGGCAATGGGTTACTTGACTGACATATGTCCCTTCGGGACCCATAAACACAGGAGCCCTGGCTGGACTCAGTCCTGGCACCTGGCCAGGCTCATATAGAGATGTGAGCAGAAACACTTTATTTCAATGTAGGAGTGCTTTTATTTTACAAGAACATTCCAGGGGCTGAAAGCCTTTATTCCAGAGAACATCCTCATGTGCTGACTCATCGGGTGTGGCTCCCTAGGCCTGGTCTTCATATGCTGACTCATTGGGTGTGTCAGGGTGTGGCAGGCAGGCTGATCCTGGTGGGCGTGGCTTCAGAAGCTCAGCTATATAAGCTGCTCCATCCTTAAGGCCGGTGCTTCGCATTACTGTGCACTTGCGTGCAACGTGACGCTCACTGCCGCTTGGACCAGTTTACTTACCTTTGAAACCAGACATACTCCTGCATACTCACCTCCAGGAAACCGGTGCTTCATCGCTTCATCTGCAGACTCATCTCCTGACATCCAGTGTTCTTGATCCTGACGCCGCAGCACCGTGCTCTGCATCCACTAACTCGGACCCTGTGAAAAAGAAGAAAGACAAGGTTAGAACATCCGTCCTAGGGCCTCGCCACATTTGAACCCCGCGCGCCCCTTAGTTAACAATTTATCAGTTACTGTACCACTGCAGCTTCATTCCTCGTTCCCTCCGGCTGCCGCCTCGAGCTCCGCACCTTCTGCCAGCCCGGCAACATCACATGCAAGAGAAGAAAGCAAAAGAGTAAACACCAAAAGTGGAACTGACAGCAATACAATACAACAAACTTTACAATACAACAAAAACAGACAAGGAAAGACAAAGGCAAACAGGAACACTTACCTGAAGTATATTGGCTTAGTCGCAGCAGGACTGGACTACCACGTGCAAGGGACCAGTGAAGGAACTCGGTTCAGATCATACAAGCACCCCTGCCAGAAGCAGCAGGATGGCGTGCTTGCCAAAACTAATCAGCAGGTGAGCTTTCCAGGGACAGCGCATCCAGGGGTACCATGGTTTGGGAGAAGGGGTCTGGAAGGGGATCAGGCACACAAGCTGGCATACTCACGACCCCTATTCACGACCCCTATTCTCCATGCAGGAGCAGTCCTGAGCAGCATCACCTATTACCACCAGTCACCACATAAGCGCAGAGGGCGAAGTCGGACCCGAGCGTCCTCACCCCCGGGAGGGCTGCAACCATGCCCCAATGCCTCCGCAGAGACCAGGTGAGTGTAACACTACGCTGGATACATATAAAATTGCAACATCGTACCAGCTTCGCGCACCCCCAGTTACAAATATGGTGACCGCAACGTGAACCCCTCTTTCTCTTTAGGACATTTCTGACCACCCCAGCATTCCCCCCTCTAGTTAATAATTTAACTAATAAACCAAATTCTTGTTCTTCAAAACCATCTTCTCTGTGAAAAGCCCTACAATCATCTTCTCACATTGGTCTCAATATTTTATTTTATTTATTTATTTAATGTGTTGCAGTATAAAACTTTACAGACATACATAAAATCGGCATAGTTAATACAATAGATCTTATTCAATAAATGTATTTGAAATTAAAATACAATGCACCAAATTATTAAAACTAACCACTCACGTTGCAGCTTCACTCAAACTTCTACCCAAATCCTGTATAAGGCCAATTGGAGAGATTTGCTTAAGGTTTTGCAGCACTATCTACAAAAAGAACTTGATCATATCCAATTGGTATACATATTCTCCTAAATGCTGCACATAAATATTTTCTAGTGAGGGGTGTTCTGTTAGAGCGTGCTTAGGAGTCTCTAAAACAGAGCGGTTACAGCAAATTCGGGAATAACTCTCTGGCTTATGAACCTTGGTCATACTACCTATCGCTGAAAGGACTGTAAATCGGTTTAAGCGTAGTAGTAGAATAAAACGGCAAAGGCTTTTTGAAGGACAAATGTTCAAATACGGTTATTGCTTATTAAAAGTATCTCAGATATGAAACCATAACTCTTCAGAGTAGATAAATATGATAAATGTTCACCCCCAATCCCACATATCTATTTTCTGGCTCAGCTCTTTTTTCAAAAAATGGTAGTTATCATTCTTTCTCCATGACCGACCCAGTGATTCCAACAGGTTTGTAACACTGTGCTCGTATGTTGAGCTCCCGGCACTACCGCACGTATCATAACCGATGTTGTAGAGAAAGTGGTTTTCGGGACATATTTTATATAAAACATACAGTAGTGCCCTTTTTTTCAATACCACCTATTTTAGAGACAACAGGCGAAGCTCCAGTCTGATAATTGCCATTGGTATGCAAGAGGGTAGTCCTAGCATTTTCTTCCAGAACTGCCCGTCAATCCTCGGAAGCCATTCTAGATCGATCATTTTGAGGCTCTCCAGGCCATAAGTAACAGCTGGAACATAACACTGAAGATAGAGTTGTCTAACTCCTGTAAGTGAATATCCACCTGTTCATTTTGTATGACAAGAAATCAGGGCTGACAACTGGCCTGCTTTCTTCAGTTGCACTCTTATACAACCTTTGTAGCATTGCTAGGTTTCCAGTTCCACACCAAGATATATATGGTGACATGCTCAGTGGGGTTTCCCTAAACCACCAGAGAGGGACTGGCTACTTTCTTTGACGAGAGTATTATCAATTTCGTTTTACTACCATTTATTCTCAATAAGTTAACCTTTACATATTCCAAAAGTGCCTTTGTTGCTCTACTTATCCCAGTAAATGTGTGATCTAATAAAACCAAGTTGCCGGCATAAGCCAGAGCAATGCATTGAGCCATGTGTATTTTGGACGAGACGCACCCAATGTTAGCCAAATGATCTGGTAAGTCGGCTATTTACAAGTTAAATAACAAGGGAGCCATAACGCACCCCTGTTTCACCCCATCCTCTATGTGAACGGGTGCCATCATAACTCCCTCACCGTCCAACTTCACCCTCACTGACGTATTGGTATGAAGAAGTTTTACAGAGAATAACAAATTTAAGGCGGGCAACCTAATAGTTCCAATTTCTTTCGCAATATATGCATATCAACCAGGTCAGAAGCGGATTTAAAATCCACAACAAGGGCATAAAGCCCTGGAGGCGACTAGCTGCATGATCTGCTCATAAGGTGATCAATCGACCTTAGGTTATGCACAGTTGAATAACCAGGTCGAAAGCCACTTTGAAACCTATCCAAAATGCGGAAACTATCCACCCATTTCTGTAACTTATTTAACAGGAATGTGGAAAACAATTTCCCAGTGCTATCGAGCATGGATAATAAGTGATAATTAGATGGAGACATAGGGGAGCCCTTCTTTAGCACTGGGACAAAAATGGAAGTGGTCCAGGAAACAGGTATCCCACTATCGGCAAGAACCTTGTGAAACAATAACTTAAAGATAGGTGCCCAGAAATCAGGGTTTTGTTTCAGGACAACCTTGGCTATGCCATCAGGCCCAGGGGCCCTTGAAGAATTGAATGTACTTATTTTTCATTTATTGTCATCCTCAAAATCAATGTGGGCTCTACTAACATCAGTGTAGATCCACTCTACTTCTTTTATAGGGTTCAGAATGTTATGGGCATGATTACCCTTTGCTTGGCCCAAAGGATGACAAATGTTTCTGGAGTTACCAGAGGCCAATGCTTTAACCATATTTGGCCACTGGGTACTGTAAGGAACTCATGGTGTCAACAGTAAAGACAAAAACAAGTGATCACAGTCAAGCGTGTTTATTAAACTGTACAGGTAGGTTGGAAAAATGCCTAATGTAAACCAAAATTTAAGATGGGAGCAAGCTACGACCATCAAATAATAATAAGGCAGTCCGAGTGGTGTCTTGTCAAATAAATGGGCCTATACTAAGAAACACCTATTGACAATCCTTACAACTAATACCAAAAAGAGTGTGTGATAGTGGTCACAAATGATAGGTCAGGATGTGGTAGCCGGGGGACTCCCTTCCCCAAGTTTTGAGCACAGGCAAGGCAGGACTCCGGAGCACAGCACACGCTCGAGCTTTCCCAGCACAAGACTACAGTTCCAGTCTCAGGTATCAGGACCTTCGGTGGTTAAGTCTCTTTTCTACAAAAAGTCTCCTGCCTCCGAGGACCTGATATGTTCAAATTAACAAACAAAAAGTTAATTCCGTATGTTCATTGGGTGATGACTTTTCACCCCTGCATCCCCCTCTTCCGGGCACAGACCCTTCTTGAATGTTGGCTTCCTTCTGTCAGGTACACTATGGCCTTTTCTTGTACAATTGTACCTGTTGTATTCACAACTGTTGATGTCTTTTTAAATAATCCACTGTGGACATTCCTCTGTTGGTTTCACTCTTTGTCAACACAATATTCATGGGGGCATTGTGCTTCGCCCCATTTGGCAGGCATCCCTCCATCGGGTTCACGTTTGCCAGCCTTACAGTTCTCTCATTTCTATTTTTTTCTGCTTTCTCGCTATGCAGGATTCACTTCCCTTAGTCTTCTAATGGTTTGCCGGTCAAAGACTTTTGACTGTACAGGGGATTTTGCTAGACCCCGGTGTGACTACTTTGACCGTTTCCTGCCAGCTCTCCTAAGGCCTTCTGGTATCAGTAGTTTTGCAGAAAAGGGGAATAAACCAGAGTGCCTCCAGTAAGCACCCACGTGGTGCCAGACACCTCTGCAGCTGGTCTTCCCGTACAACGTTAACAGTTCTTTGAAATGTTCTTATTTTATCATTTGCCACTTTCCTTCAACACAGTTCGGTTTCTTATTGGTTCTTCCCTTGACTCACTGGCTGTGATGAACAACTTGGCTGTTCTTGCTTCTGGAGTCAAGGACGGTACCACGGTAGAAAGCGCCTCTCCCTGTCCTGCGTATCAGTGTAGGCAGGCTTTGTGTACCGTTGGCATCTTCCGCAACACACGCTGGCTATTGTTCACAGTCTTATGTTTCCTTCCACTGAGGCTTTGCGGTGCTGAGTCAGAAAGGGCAAGGTCGCTTCTCTCCTTATCGCCTCTTAGTTTCTCGCCGTCTTTCTCCTCCTCTTGAACTGCCATGCTTGGATAGCGCTCTCATCATTGGGTCTGCCTTGCTCGTAGTGTGCTCTCGTGCTTCACCTTTTATCCCTGTGGCTAAGGGAAAGGGCCGTCAGGTGTGTGTGATTCTGGCATTAAACCTGCCTTATTGCGCATGGATTGCTTCATATGGCTCAAGCTACTTATGTTAGTCCAGCTGGGAAATTCATCACAACAAACACAGTGAGAATTAAAATCTCCACCCAGAATTATCCCATCTTTGCCATCTCCCTTGGCCCATACCAGAAACAGTTCCTGCAGTGTGGCCTGTATATACTCCCTAAACAGTGCTCCTGGGGGATCATAACTGCTAATAATTAGCACTGGTCTGCTAAAAATAGTAAGGGGGAATTCACCTTCAACTGCTAAAACGTGTATAGTATCTGAGGTTGTAATTATATGTGATTTTAATTTGTTGGTAACACCCAGCAGCAACCCACCAAAAGGCCACCCCTTTGCCTCTTTCTGCGCCTTAATCTGATAAATGGTATACCCATCAGCATAAATATCTGTCATTAACCATGTCTCTTGTAAGAGAAAAACAGTACTTTGTGTTAACATGCTGATGAACCCATTTATTTTAGTAAGGTGTGTGAAACAGTGTGTCTTTCAGGTCAATAAGGATAGTTCTCAGTTCTGCCTTCAGAGTACTGCTGGGAGTGGATCAGCCAACCATTTTAAAGTATTTTGTATGTCAGACAGTTGTACTTTAGGGTTTGCTAGTAGTAGTATTACAATTACATCATAATTCAAATGGGATGCCCTAAACACTGCTAGAGAAATATCTTCCAGCTCCATGTCGCCATCCAGTTCAGTCCCACTATTATACAAGAGTTCTCTGAAGCTGAGAAGCAACACCACAGTTCTGGAGTTCTTACAGTGCACCCTCCATACACTAGGGTTATTACAAGTTAATGGCTGGAAAAAGGTAAAATCTCATATACCAACACTCGTAATTGTGGAATACAATGGAGGGAAGCTAAAAATGCTGTACAGCTTAGCCAAGACGATCTATTATTTTGATTTCTAAATATATCCTCAATTATGCACTTTCTGCTGTCTTGACCTGGGCTGCCATCCCATGTGCATTCATGAAATGCTCAGTACCTATAACCTTTGTTGTCACTGGTTTGGTTGGGTTGTGTAACCAGCGACTCATCAGAGCTAGACGTATCGCTAACAGCCGTGGTTGTAACTTTTGGCTCAATGGGAACTGCACAACTTTCATCCTGTTTAGCATCAGTCAGCCAGCTGGGTAATTTACCAGATTTCTCCATTTGCCCTTTTTTTAAAAAAAAATTATGGGCAATTTTTTTCCCTGGCCCGCTTAGATCTTTTTACATGGTCGGTGGTTGGCATCGTCGAATTCTCTGGACTCCTTTACCTAGCGGAGACGCGCCCACTTTGGAAGCCGTTTTTGGCGACAAGAGAAACATGGATCAGACTCATCAGCTGATACATTCGCCAGATCTACAGCATTGCATTTTTTTGCAAGTTGCACATGTCGGGTATCTCAATTGGCTCGATAGTTGCCGTTTCAGAATTCGAAAGGGGCAGCGAGTCTATTTGTTAACCAGCTTCTTTTTTTCGTTTGTGCACTAGATGGATGAGTGCCCTGTGGACGTACCACGTCAGTCTGCTGTACATCTTCAATAAAATCTCCAGGACAAATTGTACGGATGCAATTGACGCTTGAAGTTGCATGTAAATGGACAGACTTTCTATGGATTCGTCATTGAGTTTACGCAGCGAAGAGTGCATTAACAAATTGGGAGAGTTGTGTTATTATGCATCTCAGGCCGAAGTAGTTGCGCTTCCGCCGCTGTACGGGAACCTTTGGCAATATTAACGTTTTCCTCCGACGCAGCCATACTTTGCTGTAGTGAATAACAAAGATTTAAAGGAGATTGTTGTCTATATCTTCCAAGGATGAAAGATCTTGGCTCCATGGCCCTTGCGACTGATTGTCTATAGGGCCCACACCGTTAATGAACGGAATTTCGGAAGAAATGATAGCCGCTTCTTCCACTTGCAAAAAAGATAGTGATTTCCTCTTTGTTTATTCACATTATCATCTATATTGTCAGTTTGAAATTTAATGGTGCAGGAGGCTTCTCAATTGGTACGGCAATTAACACATTGTTCACATTCGCCTGCCCGCTTTTTAATTCATATCTGGCAGGTTTGATCTTTTGCTTAGTCGGCATTTTCCCCTCTGCAAGTTCAAACTAGTAAAGTAAACTTACTTTTTCCAGTTGATACTTCACCACTTCAGCTTTCACGTGAACAGCGACAGCACTTGCTATGCACTCGGCAAATGCACGGGAGTTCTAAAGATTTGCTGCTTCCTCTTCCATGGTGGGTCGAAGCCGTAGCCAGCCAGTAATATAAATTAAGTCCATTTGTGCACCAGTGAAGTTACTTGCAGGTAAGATGGAGCTGACCGCACTCACTATGCACTCAGCAAATGCACACAAGCTCTAAAGATATGGGCATAGCCTTCCGTTGAACAACCTCAACTCGTTCCCCCACCATTTCCGCAATCTACCCGCTGCTCCACATAATCATCCCAACTTGGCGGAGGACACAAGACAGCTTCAGTTTGAGTACCCATGTGATATGAAATGGTAGTGGTCCGAGCTTTGGACAGGGTCATAGTCATCTTGGCAGCTGCTTTCTGTACCTGGGCAGAACATCGCAGGAGCATTTGACAGGAACAAAAGATAATAAGGAAAAAGGCAAAGATTTGAATTGGAGTTTTTACAGCTAGGTTCATCCAAGAGGGCACCCAAGAAAATAAATATTCCTACCAAGAGTCATTTGTGATTGCTGCCTCGTTCTCCATGATCACTCTGAGCTTGGGCAAGGCAGTAATTGTTTGTGTCAGGGTCCCATTCTCCGAATCATTGGGAGGCACAAATATGCAACAGGTGCTCCCTTTCTTTTGCCCCTTAGCTGCAAGATTTGTGATTCCTTAGAAGTCAGTTTGCAGTGTACAATATACAAAAATGCCTCTCTCATGGTTTACTGGACTATGGTGTTGCATTAACAAAGCCAACAATAATGATTAGTTGATTGTTAAAAGGTTTTCTTAGTTGCAGCGTATCCACAATATAATCAAGTATTGATTTCCAAATGTGTGGGCTGCACTGAAGATTTTGGTTACAAGTGCTGTTGCTGATTGGTGAGATGAGTTTCAGTAAATTAAAAATGATAAAACTGTGATTATTCTTTAATAGCTGAAGAGATGCTATTGGCTCTAGTTATACTTTCAATTTAGAGCAAAATGATTAGAAAGGTACAATACACAGCTGTATTATGTGCTTTTGCAGTAGCAAAATGAAGGAGAGTATGCTTTAGGCAATTATTCTATATATTTGATCATTAAAGTGAATAATGTTATTGCAATATTGTCTTTTTCTGCTGTGTCTATTGCTGGAATAGTAGGCAAGAGGATGTTCCAAACCATCTGAATGTAACTGTTTCAACACTGCAGCAAGAGCAGTTCGGAGGCATCTGCTTCAACAAGGTATGGTTTGGACGGATCAGGCTGACAAACGATGTGTGCTGTAGTAAATGCTTTCTTCAGATCACAAAAAGCTTGCTCAGCCTTGGCATTTCAGAGAAACTTAACAGATGGTTTCAACAAGGTTGCCAAAGGTAGAAGCAGAAGAAAACAGTTGGCAATCAGCTTCCTATAGAAGTTGGCCAAACCAATAAACCTTTGTAATTATTTCAGATAGGTAGGTGTAGGCAAAGCAAGCACAGAATCGACCTTTCTAGAATCCATTGCAACGCCTTCAGAGGATAAATGATAGCCTAGATATAGCACAGGGGAAACATCAAACTGGCACTTATTGGGCTTCACTAGAAGATGATTGCCCTGAAGTCTTTGCAGTACCTCTGTGACATGGCTGGCGTGGAGAGAAGGGTTCTCGGAAAAAATAAGGATGCCATCTAAGTACACGATGGTAGTGTGCCCCAACAAGTTGGCAAATAAGTGATCCATAAAGCTTTGGAACACTGCAGGGACATTAGCAGGGCCAAATGGCATAATCATATATTCCTTAATGCCCCCAATGCACTTTGCAATGCAGAGCCCCCCCTGTTGCCCCTCCCACCACCCACCCATGTTTGCAGCCCCACTACCTGCTTCTGTTGGGCCCAGGACAGTCGGATCACTGCAACGGGCCTGAGAAAGCAGGTCCTCCTGCTCCGTCCCTGGGCCTGCCTGAGGTGAGTGCTACCCCATCCATTTAGGCCTTTGCCCCCTTATCTCTCTGTCACTCTCATTCTCTCTCCCTGTCCTTTACCCTGATTCCTGGCTCGTCCCTGTTTCCCACCCCCACAGCCTGCCCGCCGCCCCTATTGGCTGCCTAGATCCTTATTAGTATAACTACCCAGGGCAGCCCTTCTCCCTGGGCATCCACTTCGGCTAAGGGCCCAGAGGCAAAGGGTAGTTCCCAAAGAAACAGCTCCAGCCCGTGTTTGCATGTTTTTGCCTGTGAAGCCTGCAGCCATCAACCAGCAGGAACTGACAAGGTAAGAGCGTCGTGGGGGGGGGATACAATAATCACTGTATTTCGGAAAGCCCTATCACCCTCTCTGCTTCTTAATGTAGCTTACCAAGGTCTGTAAGATAGTAAGACATAGTCCTACTACTGCTGCACTACGACCGTTAAATACCATTTCATTAACTCTTGGGTCCCCATTTTAGGGGCTCTTCATAAATCTAGGTGTTTCTGCATTTACCGTTTTGCCCCCGTTTTAGCCGTTTCTACCTCTATCCAGGCATCCCAAATCTAGGTGCTACTGAATTTACTGTTTTGAGCCCAATTTAGACTTTTCTCCCTCTACTGAGCTATCTTAAATCTAGGTGCTACTGCATTTACTGCTGTGCCCCCAATTTAGACATTTGTCCCTCGACCAAGCTATCTCAAATCTAGGTGTTTCTGCATTTAATGTTGTGCCCCCGTTTTAGGCATCCCTCCCTCTATCCATATTTCCAAAATCTTAGTGTTTCTGCATTTACTGTTGTGCCCCCATTTGAGACATTTCTCCCTTCACCAAGCTATCTGAAATATAAGTGTTTCAGCATTTACTGTTGTGCCCCCATTTTAGACATTTCTCCATCTACTGAGCTATCTCAAATCTAGGGGTTTCTGCATTTAGTCACTGTTGTACCTCTATTCTAGGCATTTCTCCTTCTATCCTGGTATCCCGAATCTAGGTGTTATATTGTGCCCCCATTTTAGATGTTTCTCTTCTACCGAGCTATCTCACATCTAGGCGTTTCTGCACTTACTGTTGTGCCACCATTTTAAGCGTTTCTCCCTCTATCCAAGTATCCCAAATCTAGTTGATAAATTTGAATCCTCCTGCCCCCTCACCCACAGATGATCATTCGTACATTACTCCCCCACTCCTCTGGGCCCCTCTCCCACTGCTTAGGCTCCCAATCTAAGGAGACCACAACTGTCAAGACCAGCCAATCGCGTAGGATCTAGAAAAACAACATAGAAGATGAACTCCATCCGAGTTTAAAATATGTATACCTTGCACAATGTCTGTGGACACAGGCTGTTGGCACGGCCGCCCATCCATGCGCGACTGAGTACAGCTGTGGCTGTGCAGATCCGGTTTGGCGGCGCGCATGATCTTCCACACTGTGGCCCCGATGTGCCTTAACACCTCTGTCACTGCTGTGCAGCGACAAACTGTGAAGGTTTGGTCTGGCTGGGCACACGTCGAATCTATGCCACTAGCACACTATCTAACCTCTGGGCTGCTTGCTGGAGATTAGCTGGCCCAACTGGGTCCTAACCTGGCCAAATGCACACATGCATCTTATAAATTAACTCTTGGAATCTCCCACACATGGACTGCCGTCACCGGGGGCATTCCGGCCATGGGGTGCATTGGCGCCATACATATGGGGAGGGGGCGCTGTGTAAATGACCAATACAATACAACTAGCCTAGAAGTTAATAGACAGGACTCCAAACAGTGGGCATAGTAGCAATCACACCCTACGCAATAGCTGGGCCTGCTGTGTGTCCACCGTCCTTCACCAGGTATACACTACACTCTCAGGCCAGGAGACCTCTACCTCCAACTATCTGGAATCATTGCCCTAGAGTTTAAACCTGAATCCTAGTAGCACTTATGTACATAGGTCATGATTGAGTTAGATCATTGCCTTTCTCCACCAGGTATACTCTATGCTCTGAGGCCAAGAGATATTCGTCTCAAATATCTGGATTGATTGTGCTAGACTCGTGACCAAAGCACTAATAGCACTTATGTACCAACGCCTGGACAGAGCTTGATCATTGCCTCCTCTAGATATGCACTACGTTATTAGTCCAGGAGTTGTCTATCCTTGCTAATCCTACTTATCTGGGAATTGTATTCAGCAGAACTACATACCGAGGGCCTACTAGCACTTATATCTTTGCTAATCCTACTTATCTGGGAATTGTATTGAGCAGAACTACAAACTGAGGGACTTCTAGTACCTATATTGAAACAATTTGATTTGGGCCAGATCTGGTTGTCATCGTTCAACAGACATGATTGCTCTGGAATCATCTGATGCTTAATCTGATCCGTCTGGGAATTGATCTTGGAACTCCTTTCATGTGGGGTGCAGTAACTCCTGTATTCTCGTGCTTTATTGGGCTTGCTTTTTGTCTCTTGCTGTTATTCACCACGTTCTCCTACCAGATAAGTGCTCGAGCGCTCAGGCACACCCAGCTCTCGCAAGGGACTTTGATGCAATGTAATTTCTCAAATTCGAACCATAAACTAGGACTGAAATACCTGACCACCTACTGTAAACAATTACTCGGGACCCGAAAAATGTGGATCCCATAGCAATTATGTTCTAACTTTAGTTCCCTCCTCAAGGGAATACGCTCTAGAAATCAGGCAACAAAACTGGCAAGGCAAGTACCTGCATGGGTCATCAATGTGTTTTACGTAACTGTGTTAGTCAGACACAGCATAAACAACAAGGCCTGGACAGATGCTGGACCCTTGAGTTCACAGAGTACCAGCCACCATATCTAGGATGTACTCGTATGTCCCTTTATACAAACCTTGATCCAACTGCACACTCAGAAGGTGCCACCAGCAAGCAATTGCGAATGCAGCAAGTCACAGTGTTGACCTTAGCCTAATATCACCGAACCCCAAAGCGAGATACTGTCACCTCGATAAGCACTGGAAAGTCATCAGGAACAGTGTCTCCCTCCAATCCACACTGACACTCAAACGCACCAATATGCTAACTCTCTCCTCTGCACCCACAAACAATAGAATGAAGCTATACCGCTCGCTTAATTCAGCCTAGCTGCACACAAACATATGCACCTCCATGATCACCACAACAGTCTTTAGACATAATCCCATTCACACACTCCACCACCACCAGAATGCAGATACCCAAATCCAATTGGCCCTGCTGCACACATTCTACTGATCTTGTACAACCACTGCACCACGCCTAGCACTAGAATGCAGCTATACACCACTTAATCCACCCTGGCTGCACACATATACCGAATGCATTCAAGCACTATTTACTACACTACTCTCTCCACTGGCTTGGACTATGGCCCCAGAGTGTTTTTGAATCATACCAATGGTAAAAGGCGCTTGTGAGGATGGAGGTATGGGGAGTGGCGCCGAGGGAGCGGGGCCGGGCGTGGAGCAGGGTAACTTGCGAACACTGGTGCAGGCGGCGCCTGCTCCGCCGCGGACTGCACATGTGCGGGACTCTGTGGGAATGCCGCGGGTTCCAGGGACACCTTCTCGGCCTCCCGTACCGGGGCCGCCTGCACTGCCGCAGCACCAGCCCCTCTCGGTTCGGCCCGGAGCACTGACGCTGCGGCAGGGCAGAGCAGGGCCATGGACAAGCAGGATGCAGGCCGGCCCATTTCCCTCCAGCGTTGGCCGGCGGCCGAGCTTGGGAAAAAGAGCACCGGGCTCGGGCCAGCCGTTCAGCGTCGCAGGGGTTCACAATACCCAGGGATGCACAGTTAGGGGAATAATTCAACCCCCCCTTACATTGCCTGGGACAGCCCACGAGGCGGGCTGACCATGGTGCACCATACTTGGGGGGCAGAGCCTGCAGGGAGCTCACACGCCGGGCTGCACACGTGTGCAACGGCAGCAGACAAGGGGATGGAAGCCTGGAGGGAGGTCTGGGTTCAGCCAACCGGAGGAAAGGAAGAGGAGGGGCGAAGGCAGCTCTATATCTAGAGGGAGGGTTCCTTGGGTCTCCACCAATTAGAGGGGGAAAGGGAATGGTCCCTGATTGGCCCTCTTACAAACCTAGGACGAGGTATAAAGGGGACTGGCCTAATGGCATTTGTGTTGCTCTTTGCAGGGAGAAGGAGAAGAGTGTGGAAGCAACTGGTGGGCCTATCCGGGTCCGAGTGAGTAGAAGACACCTCACAAGGAACGTACATCCCGGCTTTATCCCACAGTGAAGGAACTGTGCGACTACCGGGAACCCCAACTTTATTGCTTAACCACTGAACATTTAACCCATGAATAAAAATAAAGTTCTCTCAAGAATCAACCCCGGGCTCCTGTCCTGATTGTCACAAGTGGCGTAGTCGGCAGGATAAAGAGAACGCCATGGAGAAAATCATCCAAATGCTGTCAGAGGGGCAACAACATTTACAACAGGTCCTCTAAATACAGGCCCAGCAGGCAGCTGCTGACCGCCAGGCCTTCCAACAGGCCATACAATTGCAGGGTACCCTCCAGACCACATCACAGGAGAAGCATCAAGAGACCATCCGGCACCTAACTGATGCGGTGACCGGCTCCCGAAACCAGCCTATGGTCCCCTCCGCCGTATGACAGAAATTCAAGGAAGGCGAAGACCCCGCTTTCTTTTTATGACGTTCGAGAGAATAGCCCAAAATGCTCAATGGCCCATGGACCGCTGGGGACAGTACGTCGCCCCCTTGCTATCACGCATAATGCAAGGAGCCTACCAAGCGGTAAACCCAAACGGAACCACCCCCTATGCCGAAATAAAGAAGGCAGTATTAGGTCAACTGGGTCTCGATGAGGAAGCTGTCACGCTCACGTGGTCTCCACGGGGGCATAGCTCGTGGCTGAAGGCTGCTGTCTGCACTGGTGTTGCACTGCTTCTAAGATGGTGCTTGCCCGCGCCTTCCCTTCTATCTCACCTCGAAAGACTTTTGCCTGCAACGTCGAAACAAGATATTAGCCAACTGAATGGAGTCGGATTGGCTTCACCACTTTCCGATTTCCTTCTCTTCTTCTGGCTCAC
Organism: Ambystoma mexicanum; assembly: GCF_040938575.1. Classification (NCBI taxonomy): domain Eukaryota; kingdom Metazoa; phylum Chordata; class Amphibia; order Caudata; family Ambystomatidae; genus Ambystoma; species Ambystoma mexicanum. Next base: position 1,087,235,095 of record NC_090927.1, on the reverse strand, counting down.
CTTGGGTTTTTAAAAAGGTGGGCTCTCCATCCTGCACTCTCTGGCAGGGGCGCGGTATGTACAGTCTTTCCCCAAGATCAAGTTACTTCACTGATCCAATGGGTATTGCTGCTGATTTGGAAGAACCCGAGTAAGCAGGTAAGTCTCTATACCAATGCCTTCTTGGAATAGATGCTTAAAGTCTCTGTCGCCCAAGTTTTTTAATTAGCGTTTGTTCTTTTCTTTTAGGCGTATTGTCGAGCAGTTTCCGGATGACGGATTGACTCTCCCTGCAATGTTAACCAGGTTTCTTGCAGGAGAGTATAGCGCTATGCGAGGCGCGCCCAATGTCTGAATAGCCTTTCTTGCTGTGCGTGACTAACCCGCTGTGTCTTTTCTATTCAGCAGGTGCGGTGCAATTCCAGTCCAGGAAGATGATGGAAGGACCGCTCGATGAAGTTCCTGGAAGATGCCGGCCCAGGTGAGGATGTATGCTCATGCAGTACCTTCTTTTCTGCTTCTTCTTTGCAGATGCGGCGGTCCGGGAATAAGTGGAAGGCAGGGCCGGAATGTTAGATTACAGGTAAGGCCTTCGTCGCTTAATAACTCCTGTTCTTCTCTTTTCCATTCACAGATGCCGATGGATAGAAAACTCTGGACGGGCGTGGCTGAAGAAGAGCAACAACTCTATGTATTCAGCACAGTCTCTGGGGGGATTAACCACTTGAGCCAAAACGTCCTTTAATTCCCCTCTCAAGCCACGGTAAAACAGCGTTGTTCTCTTGTCATCTGGCCAATCAGTTTCCACTATCAGTCTGTTAAAGGTTGCAATGTAAATTAGCAGATCCTGGTTGCCTTGACCAAAGACAAAAGTTTGTTATCCAATGCCTGCCCTTGGAAGTGCAGGACAAACATCTTCTCCATGTCCAGTTGGAACCTCTGGAAGTCTCGCAAGATGGGATCGTCCCGATTGACCAGCGGTACCGACCAGCCTGCAGCACTACCAGTGAGGTACGAAAGTACAAAGGCCACCTTAGATTGGTCGTTTGGAAAGGCTCCCGGCCTGCATAGGAAATGTAAACGGCACTGATTCATAAAAACCGCATACCTTTTTGGGTCTCCTGCGAATCGTTCTGGAGGTGCCAAAGGTACAGCTCCTGGGAGGACCATCTGAACTGGATTGCTTGATGCAGTGGGTACTGTTGATCCCAACCCTGATAGTGGTGTTTGCCCCGCTTGTGACTGGAGCAACTGTCTGGCGAGTTTGTCGGTGCGTTCCTTGGCTACAATCAATTCCCTTCTCAATGCATTAGTTTCTTGTCTAGCTGAATGTACCTCGGCCCTGAGTTCCCCCAAAAGCTGGGCTAGCTGATTGATTTCCGAAGTTTCCATGACGCCCAGGTAGAGAATTTGTGTAAGGCTTCGCGTTCTGTCACACTCACCTGGTCTCCACGGGGGCGTAGCTCATGGCTGAAGGCTGCTGTCTGCACTGGTGTTGCACTGCTTCTAAGATGGTGCTTGCCCGCGCCTTCCCTTCGATCTCACCTCGGAAGGCGTTTGCCTGCAACATCGAAACAAGATATTAGCCAACTGAATGGAGCCAGATTGGCTTCACCACTTTCCGATTTCCTTCTCTTCTTCTGGCTCATCTTGGGTTTTTAAAAGGTGGGCTCTCCGTCCTGCACTCTCTGGCAGGGGCGCGGTATGTACAGTCTTTCCCCAAGATCAAGTTACTTCACTGATCCGATGGGTGTTGCTGCTGATTTGGAAGAACCTGAGTAAGCAAGTAAGTCTCTATACCAATGCCTTCTTGGAATAGATGCTTAAAGTCTCTGTCGCCCAAGTTTTTTAATTAGCGTTTGTTCTTTTCTTTTAGGCGTATTGTCAAGCGGTTTCCGGATGACGGATTGACTCTCCTTGCAGTGTTAAGCAGATGCGGCGGTCTGGGAATAAGTGGAAAGCAGGGCCGGAATGTTCGATTACACGTAAGGCCTTTGTTGCTTAATATCTCCTGTTCTTCTCTTTTCCATTCACAGGTGCCGATGGATAGAAAACTCTGGACGGGCGTGGCTGAAGAAGAGCTGAGCAGACACGGTGAGCGTTACGCTGCAGGAGTGCAGAATCATGCAAAGCGTGTTCTGTTTGCAGGGTGCGGTTTAAATAGCCTTGCAAGTAGTTCCAGGCAAATAGACCCTTAACTGTATCCTGCCACTTCAGGTAAAGTAGTCCCACAGCCACACCCTGTACCGGAAGGCTCAGCCTGACTAAGCTGAGAATATAGTTCCATGAGTGCAACACCTCCTATGAGCCTGGTGCCATCGGCTTCAGGACTGAGTCCAGGAGATTCTAGGGTACTTCTTAGGGGCTTGATAAGCCCTTAAGGATGCCAGTGTCAAGGGTGCCCTCACCAGATTCAAGGGTTTGGGAGCATGCACCACGACAGAAGCCTACAGAATGAGGCTACGAGACACAAGACTTAAACCTGGAGAAAATCCACGTCAGCTATACTACCGAGTTAAGGATCTCGTCGAAAAGTGGCTGCAAGTGCCTGGCCCAGGCACACAGGATATCTTGGATAAGGTCACCCTGGAACAGTTCAATGAGGCCCTACCCCCTCCAATGCAAAGGTGGGTCCGGCAACATCACTGGCCTACTTTAGCAGAAGCCGTGGACATAGCGTCTGCCTGTCAAAAGGCCAGAGGGGGAAGCAAACCCTTTGGAACTGGCCCATCCAACCGCAGCCCGGTACCCATTAATGAAACATTTATATCCAAGGGACCGAGAGGGGCATTGCCAAGATGGAGACCAGTGGAGGAACGCCCACCCCGACAGGACGAGAAAAAACCCAGCCCCGAAGGCCGTTCCACCCTGTTGGCTACAGGATTCCGTCCACCACAATGTTATAACTGTGGTGAATGGGGCCATATAGTCCGGTTTTGCCCCCCCAAGAAGAGGCACAGAGCCGACTGAAATTGGGTTTATGAAAGCAGAACCAGAGCCTCGGAGCCAGGGACCATACGCCATGGACATCCGGGTGGACGGGATCCCAGCCAGAGCTTTACTTGACAGCGGAAGCAGGCAGACTGCCGTACTACCAACCGTAAGTGACTCGCCTTACCTCTCTAATGTACAAATAGCTATATGATGCATACACGGGGACGTAAAGGCTTCCCCCATGAAAACCATAAAACTAGAGTTAGGCCCTAACATTACCGAGATGCGAGCTGCGGTCCTCCCTTCCTTACCCGCCCTGGTTGTCATTGGAACTGATCTACCCCACTTCCACCAGGCTCTTAATGCCCTGGATCAGGATTGGTGGGGCGAAGCGCCATTTTCCCAAGAACCAATACAACCAGGCACCCAGGTCCCTAAGAAAACCTGTACGGAAAGAAGGGAAAGCCAACTTGCTCGGTGTGAATCCATGTATGCCACCCAACGGATAGCATGGAAACCCGAGGATCATGAAGAATCCATCCGGGGAGAGACCTTGACAGACCCCACCTTAAATATGGCTCGCGAGAGAGCTACACTAGATAAGGCTCCAGACCTAACCAAGGGACCAGGTTTTACCTCTAGACAGGGTCTACTCTATCGGGTCTACCAGACTGAGGAAGGAGTACGAAAGGAGCAGTTACTTCTACCCAAATCCCATTGTATGATTATCCTCCAACTGGCACATAATCACCCATGTGGGGGCCACATGGCTTCCTTAAAAACCCAGCAAAATATCTTAAAAAGATTCTACTGGCCAGGTATCTATGGAGAAGTAGCGAAATTCTGCAAGAAATGCAAGACATGCCAGCTGACAAGCGGAGAGAAGCCAGCTAAGGCCCCATTACAAAAAATGCCGCTAATCAACATACCCTTCCAGCGCATCGGTATGGATCTGGTAGGTCCACTGGAACCAGCCAGTAGAGGGTAGCGGTACTTGTTGGTTATCGTGGATTATGCCACCAGGTACCCTGAGGCCTTTCCCCTAAAGGGGACATCCGCTATCCAGATATGCGATCAACTAATCCCTTTCTTCTCGCGGGTGGGCCTGCCTACCGAAATACTTACCGATCAAGGAACGAACTTCATGTCATTTATCATGCGACAGGTCTGTGAAAGGATACACATAAAACAGTTACGTACCTCAGTCTACCATCCCCAGACGGATGGATTGGTGGAGAGGTATAACCAAACCATAAAGAAAATGATGAAGAGAGTGGTAGGACCGGAGGGTAAGGACTGGTACAGAGTCATACCTCTGATCCTAATGGTGCTGAGGGACATGCCACATTCCTCGACTGGGTTCTCACCTTTCGAGTTGTTGTTCGGGAGACAGTCTAGAACAATTCTAGATCTGGTCAAGGAAGACTGGGAAAACAACAAGGAAACCTCTCTAACCGAATACGCCGAAGAACTACGGGAACACCTATCCACCCTGAGAACAATGGCTGAAACCCATCTAGGACTGGCACAAGACCATCAAGAGAGGGCGTATAGCAAAGGGAGCCGTCTAAGGAAGTTGGAACCAGGGGAGAGGGTATTAGTTTTGTTACCAGCACCAACAAGTCATTAGCTCGGTGGAGAGGACCGTATGTGGTATAGGACCACTTCCTTAGACGGCTCCCTTTGCTATACGCCCTCTCTTGATGGTCTTGGGGCCAGTGAACTATCGGATATACCAACCCGATCGAACCTCCTTGTATAAAATCTACCATATCAACCTCCTACGAAAATGGACAGAAACCGCCCGGTTGACATTCTGGCTGCTTATGGGATAAGGGTAAACCCCCTACACAACCAATTAGAAGCAGTGCAATGGGGTGCACTCCTGACAGACCTAATGAAGAAAGAGATCCAGGAAACACTCAAACCCCATATCGAATCCTTCTCCCCACTACCTGGCAGAACCAACGTCATAGAGCATCAAATTGAGACCCAACCCGGACAAAAAGTCTAACTACGACCTTACGGGATCCCAGAGGCCCGAAGACAGGTCATAAAAAGGGAAATAGAGGAAATGATCAGACTGGAAATCATAGAACCATTGACCAGTGCTTGGTCTTCCCTCATCGTACTCGTGCCCAAACCGGACGGGGCTGTCCGTTTTTGCATGGACTATAGACAACTCAATGCAATCTCACAGTACGAAGCCTACCCCATGGCTAGAATGGAAGAACTGCTAGAAAGACTAGGTCTGCCCGTTATCTTAGCACCTTAGACCTCACCAAGGGGTACTGGCACATCCCGCTCCGGAAAACAGATAAGGAGAAGACCGCCTTCACAACACCTGAGGGGCTCTTTCAGTACAAGGTTCTGCCCTTTGGGTTACATGGGGCTCCGGCCACCTTTCAGAAACTAATGGATGTTCTTCTGCAGCCACACGACAAGTACGCCGCTGCATACCTGCATGACATTGTGGTATACAGTGCATCATGGAGAGAACATCTAGTTCATCTCCAGGAAGTGGTGTGCACCCTGACCCGGGCCGGGATCCACATTAATCCAAAGAAAACGGTCCTAGGGGCCCAGGAAACTAAATACCTGGGTCATATCGTGGGTGGAGGTGTGATCAAGCCACAGGTATCCAAGATCGGAGCGATTCAGAACATTCCGTTTCCAACCACCAGAGAGCAGATAAGGGCGTTCTTGGGGTTTGTTGGGTACTATAGACGGTTTATACCCAACCTCTCAAACCTTGCCGCTCCTTTGACCAATGCCTTGAAGAACGGTGGTTCCCCGAACCTATCCGGCAACCCTGAGGCTCTCCTAGCGGTTGAGGGACTGAAATGCAGCATATCCACGCATCCGGTGTTATTGTGCCCTGATTTTCAGAAACATTTCTACCTGCAAACGGACGCCTCGGGCCTGGGGTTGGGTGCTGTCTTGACACAGGAGGTCGATGGCTTCCTACGGCCTGTATGTTTTGTGAGCCGGAAACTTCTTCTGCATGAGATTGTGTACTCAACGATCGAAAAAGAATGCCTAGCAATCAAGTGGGCGGTGGACACCTTGCGTTATTATTTGCTAGGGAGGAGATTCACGCTATATACTGATCACGCTCCATTGCAGTGGCTGGCTTAGCACAAAGACACCAACCAGCGGGTGCTGCTTTGGTTCTTGTCCCTACAGCCCTTTGACTTTGTCACCCTGCATAAGCCTGCCAGCTTTCAGTTGGCGGCAGACTACCTGTCCAGATGCTCGATCCGGCCCGACCGGCCTGGATCTGTGGTGGGGGTATGTGAGGATGGAGGTATGGGGAGTGGCGCCGAGGGAGCGGGGCCGGGCGTGGAGCTGTCAAACTGGATATTAAATTATGCCTCCTATTGTAACGATTGTATGTATATTGGCCTACGCCAAGTTGCTTAAAACTGTAAGCAAATAACACTCTACCGCAAGGTCTTGACCTTAGGAAATTGGTGTAAGACGCCATCTTGAATCAAGCTGCCATTTTAGGTTCTCTTGCTGTGTAAAAGTCACCCTGTACATCAAAATGGTGGACGATGCCATTCCGAACAGAATCTGGTCGTCATGACCTCTGTACAGCTAATGTATAACTTGTCTACAGGCCACTTGTTAGGGTCGTGAACTGAGACCTTGTCCTTCTGTTGCCCTGTGTGTAAATGGATTACCTGTATCAAAGGAACTGATCTATGCACATACTGATGAATATATTAAAGTTGACCTGGCAGAGACCCTAGACCAGTAATACATTCATAGAATGGTTAACCCGCGAAGAGGTTGGACAAAAGGCTGGAGAAATGTATATAAGCCTGATTGTCCCAATGTATAGTCTCTCACTGAATTCATCGAACCCCGTTAAAGTTCGTTGTGTTGTACTGAGGGCCGATAGCTATCCGATCTGTCATTGACTTTGTCACTGCTTGACCTTAAAATAAAGTACTTTGCATGTTCCTTTGTAACCAGTGTTTGGTGTGTTTCCTTTGGGCTTCCCGGCCTCATATTATTTTTCTGTTTTCACAGTTGGCGCCCGAATATGGGACCCTCAAGATTGATGCCGGACCATTGAAGGTTGACGCATGCTATCGGACCGGGATCGGACGGTGTGATACTACGGGCCCTACTGAACGAGACGCGACACCTCTACAGCGCTGCACGATCCGATCCTTGGACGATAGCTGTGTGGTCTGAGACGGCATCTTGACGAGGGTCCACTTTTGAGGCGGGCAGATTTGCCAAAATCACCAAACACAAGGTAAAATTCATTAGGTAAGTTCTTTGATAAACCGTACGGTCCCCCTTAGGTTTGGTCAGGTGAGTCGTGACCCGACACTTAATTTAACCCTGACAATTGGAATTTGGCGCATTGTATCTGCAGACACAATTATTGACCAGGTAACACCAAGTATTTGAGAAATGCCTGGGAAATTGTCTAGCTGCTTTAGGGCATTGTTCCGCAGTGATCGACAATCTTTGGAATTTAGCCGCCCGGCACCACAGGAGGGGTCGCCGGCGTTTACTATGGATTGTAAGCATGGCATTGGAAGTGTAGTATTTAATGATATTTGGCACAGACAAACCAGATATGCCTCTGAACTTCAGTGACCAATCAATGGTAGTTTTGAGATCCCTCGTATTGAATACTTAGAGTTGGTCTTGTTAAAGAAAAAGGCCAGACCCGCAGCATTTGATGTTCTGCAGAATTGGAAAAAAGAAGCGTTGCACCAGTTTAAGAGTAGGGAAAAATATGTGCGCCGTCATAAAACGAACGATGCAAAGGCGTTGTTATATGATCAGGACAAACAGTTTGAGTCAGTTAGGAATATGGATAGGGCTTTCTCACTCAGTATTCAGAAAATCTATCCTTCTAAAGACCTTCATGTTTGTGACGAGTTCCTCGACAAATTGTTAAACGAGCGAAGGCCTGGTGCCTCTACACCACCTCTGTATGATCCTCTTCCTGTTGCTTTGCCTCTTCCTGCTGTTATTCCTGCTCTCCCTGCTCAACCTGTTGTTCCTATTCTTCCGGCTGTTGTTCCTCCGCCTGCTCTACCACCTCTTCCCATTGCACCAGTAATAACACCTCCATTGAATCTCCCTGCACCTCCACTCCCGAGTGGTTCCGAACCGACTATAGTTGATCGGGGTGCGGGGTCGAAGGTTGCTACTCGTAATACTGTTCCTATAGATAAGAAGTGCAATTTGTTTGCATGGGCTAAGCATTGTATGGAGAGAGATGATCGAGCTAATGTTTTTGCCACACTGTTTAATATGGATAATTTTCCTAAGAAAAATGTTTTCATTGAAGGTTTAGGGATTCATTTATGTGTAATATGGGGTAAATTAAATAATGTGGATCTCCCACAAGGGCTGAGGGATCTGAATACTTTAGCACTTTCAAGAGACACTGTGGAAAAAGTACATTAGCATGTCGAGAGGTTATTTGAGTATAGGAGAGATTTGGAAAAGTTACGGAATAAGGATGACGAAGAAGAGAGTATTTATGTACAGAAACGATTTCTTCCGTGTCGTAAATGGGCATCTGAGGAAGCGCAAATTTGTACAAAAGATGCGATTAGATGGATTTTGGATTTATCAATGACTCCAGTTGAGGTATATGACACATACAGTCAATATACACTAGAAATGCAGAGGAAGGTGATTCAGGTAATGGTAGAGTACCTGCAGGATGAAGGTGTGAGGAAGAAGGTTAGTTGTCCCACAGAGTTACTGGGTATTTATAAGAGAGTTTTTTCACTTGACACTTCTTCGACTGCTTTAGCGCTCGGCTTAGCTCTGTTGCTTAGTAAGCGTTCGGAGTTGCCTATATCTCAGTTGTCTATGAGAGAGGTACCTCCGACATTTGTCCCAAAAGTTGAGATCCCCGCTAATGTTGCAGCGGGTACAGCTGCTGTGGACATTCCCGCACATTATGTATCGCAGTTTGTTCACGTCCCATTTTCACGACCGGAAGTGAACACTATTAGGCACTATTAGGATTTAGGCACAGAGTCTAGGAAAAGGTTATTTGTGGACAAATTCGTGCGTGGATTGTTGCCTGACATCCAGTCACAGATTATGTCTTCCGAGAGCACTTGGCAGGCGAAGTCCCAATCAGAAGTACTGCACATGGCTCAGTACTACGAGAACCGTGTCAATAATGAAAAAGATAGAGTCGAGAAGAGAAAAGGAGACTTAAAGACTAAAGTATTGTTACAACAAATTGTTAGAGGCCCCAGAGGGGGTAGTTCGCAGATTAGAGGTCAGTATGTTCCACAAGGGAACGTGCCCTTGGGTCCTGTGAACATTAACCAGTGTGCCTATTGTCGCCAGGAGGGTCATTGGCGTGCACAATGCCCCGGCCTTTCACAGAGGTCGAATAATACCTTTGGGAGTATGGGTAGACGACCCAGAGGTCGCCCTGGGGTGGGGGGCCCTGGTAGAGGTCAGTTTTCGCAGGATCCTCAGCAACCTTTTTCACAGGACAATCAGACTTCGAGTGTGGATACTAGAAACATATTCGATCACCCCTCTGCTGCTTAACTCTCTGAGGAGCTTCCTCTTGACGATATTCTGTTACGTTAGGATTGCCCGAAGCAGGGTTTGGAACCTACACCTATTCCCATTAGTCAGAAAGGTCCCTACGTTGAAATGGTAGTGGGAAATAGGAAACATCAATTCTTGATAGACACTGGAGCACAGAAGTGCTCCATTGATCATTCTCGGGTTCCAAACATTCCACTATCAGGGCAAAGCAATGTCTCCGTAGGGTTTTCTGGCACACCAGTCGTTTGTCCGGTTTCTTTGCCGGTACCTATTTCTTTGGGTCCCTTTACCGACCACTGTCCATTTCTTTTGACTTCGAATTGTGGAGAAAATTTGTTGGGGTTGAATCTGTTGAAGGAATTAAATGCGATAATTCATCGTTCGCCTGATGGAGGGCGTTTGACGCTTTCACCACAGCCGTTTTCTGTTTCACAATTTTTGACTAGACCTTTGCCACCAGAATTCAGTAATGTCCCAGAGTGTTTATAGGCAATTGACGACAATGATGTCGGTGTTCTACAGATTGAGCCTGCTAAAATAATTTTGAAACATGGTATTAAGCTGCCACGCATCCCGCAGTATAAGATCTCGGTAGAAGGTGAGCGAGCTTTGAAGAGCATTGTTTCTGATTTTGTGCATCGTGGGGTGATTGAGGAGATTACAGGAAGTTTGTGCAATAATCCGATTTTACCCGTGTACAAAAAAGGCGATAATACCATTCCGTTTCATTTTATAATTGATTTGCGTGCCATCAATAAAGTTGTCGCTCTGCAATTTCCAATTGTGCCTGATGTGACGACGATATTAACTATGATTCCAGCTACGGCTACTTACTTCAGTGTTGTGGACCTGAAGAATGCTTTCTTCAGTATTCCTATACACAAAGACAGTAGATATTTGTTCACGTTCACCTTAAGGGGACGTTTGTTCACATTTACTCGTGCACCTCAAGGTTACACTGAGAGTCCTAGCATTTATAGTAGGGCTTGAAAGAACAGCTTGATACTCTTGAATTACCTCCTACTTGTACGCTGCTTCAGTATGTTGACGACTTGCTTTTAGCAGCAGATTCTGAGAGCTCTTGTAAAGAGGGCACTGAATTGTTGCTCATCCATCTAGCTAAGCATGGTCACAAAGTTTTGCTTAAAAAGTTTCAATATTGTTGCCAGGAGGTCGCCTATTTAGGCTACCTCCTGGCAAAGGTGGGAAGAAGATTGACACATGAAAGAATAAAACACATTTCTGGCATGTCTGTCCCAAATACATAGAAGGAAGTCAGAGCCATAATAGGTATGGCTTCTTACTGTAGGTTATGGATCCCAAACTTTTCACTAGTGATAAAACCGATGTTGGCCTTGACAAAAAAGGGCATTTCTTCGCCACTGCCATGGAAATCGGAACATCAACAATCATTTGAGCTTCTCAAGACTGCATTATGCTCTGCACCGGTTTTGGGTACACCAAATTACAACAAGGCCTTTGTGTTGTTTGTGCATAAATTTGATGGATGTGCTTTGGCTGTATTAACGCAGGAACATGGAGGGAAGAATAGGCTGTGCGGTCACTACTGTTTCTCCCTTGATCCTGTCGCATGCGCTTTGCCAAGATGTTTGCGAGCTGTCGCTGCTGCTGCCGCGTCTGTAAAGCAGAGTGAGGGAATGGTCCTAGGCCATGATCTAACCCTGATGGTGCCTCACTCTGTAGATGTTCTATTGAACAAAACTCAAACGCAACACCTCACTTCTGCACGATTGACAAGATATGAATTGATCTTGTTTGCTCCCCACATCCAAATTAGGAGGTGTTGTGTTCTTAATCCGGCTGAACTCCTACCGTTCCCGCAAAATACTGTTTGCGGTGATGATGAGTCACATGACTGCCTGTATACTACTGAACAAGAAATAAAGGGAAGAATTGATCTTAAGGACACTCCTTTGGGTAATGCGCAAGGGGAGCTATTTTGTGATGGCTCCTGCTTCAAACTTCCGGATGGTACATCCACAGCTGCTTATGCAGTCACTAAATTAAGTACGGTTGTAGAGACCAAGAGAATTACGCATAACTCTGCGCAGGCTGCAGAGAATATAGCATTAAACCGAGATTGTGAGCTTTCCAAAGAGCTAACGGTGAATATATATACTGACAGTCAGTATGCTTTTGGGGTGGCTCACAACTTTGGGAGACTTTGGTCAGAGAGAGGGTTTCTAACTTCACATGGGACCAAGATTCAGCATGGCCCCCTGATAGTACAATTGCTCTCGGCGCTCGCGCTCCCTAGTCAGTTAGCGATCATGAAATGCGCAGCGCATCGCAAAATCACAGAAGATGTAGGAAAAGGGAATGCTTTCGCTGATCAGATGGCTAGACAAACTGCCACAGATCTTCGCACAGAAATGTATGCTCTAAGAGAAACTAGGGATGTCTATGTAATGAACGAGGATATTGGGTCTGTGCGGGATATCCAAGCTGATGCCACAATGGAAGAATCTAAGAAATGGGCTGAAGGCTTGGGGAAATTAGATGATGATGGGTGTTGGGTGGACACAGTTGAAGGGAAATGGTTACTTCCTAATGCCTACGTAGTCATGATGGTTACTATGGCACACGGTCCCACACATGTGTGTGCTCAACAGATCACGAAAATGTTAGAGAAAGTCTGGGTAAATGATAAGATTTCGAAAATTGCTCAGCATTATGTCCAAAATTGTATGATTTGCCTACAGTACAATGTGGGGAAGGGGACAGTAACTCCAAGGGGTAGCTTTGGGCCTCCTTCTGTCCCGTTTGAAGTGATTCATTTTGATTTTATTGAGATGGAGCAGTGCAAGAGCTTAAAATATGTCCTTGTGGTCATTTGTGCCTTTAGTAAATGGGTTGAGGCTTTCCCTGTCAAAGATGCTACAGCCATGACCAGTGGGAAAATTATGATAAAGGAGTATTTTCCGCGGTTTGGGTTGCCAAGAGTCATTTGGTCAGACAATGGTCCACATTTTGTTGCTGCTGTAATTTTGCAGATATGTACGGCACTACATATTGATAAGCGATTTCATTCGGCTAGACATCCTCAAAGTGCCGGGTTGGTAGAGAGACATAACGGTATCCTAAAGAACAAGCTCGCTAAGACATGTGCCACTACCAAACTAAAATGGCCGGAAGCCTTACCAATCGTGTTACTAGCCATGCGCACTACCCCTCAAACTAAGACTGGGCTCTCCATTTGAGGTGGTGATGGGGAGGCCTGCCAATATTTGGGGTCTTCCGAAACCTAAAGCACTGAGAAGTGTTGAGAATGTATTGCTTTCAGACTACTGTAACCAGTTGACTAAAAATCTGTATTTCATTTATCATTAGGTACGATCAGCTTTACCTGTACGCTACGAGGGCCCAGGTCACAACATCCGGCCTGGAAGCTGGGTCCTGGTGAGAGCATACAAGCGGTCCTCGTGCCTCGTGCCTCGCTGGCGGGGACCATTCCAGGTTTTGTTGGTCACCCAAACGGCAGTGCGGGTGGCTGGAAAGAAGAATTGGATACACGCGACGCATGTCAAGAAACTTCCTCACCCAACGCAATTGATGATCCTGAATCAGCAAATAGCACTGTGAGTGAGTCGGAGAATCTCTCTGAGCCCATGGGGCTTGGGGAACCGTTCTTTTTGTCTCCACACTCTTTGGAAAAGCCATTTCCGGAAACCATTGCTCCGAATTCAGCAGCTTCCGTTGCCTCTGATACGTTGCTTCCCTCATTAAGTGACGTTACCTTATTTCCGGATCAAACAGTAACAGGAACGACCAGATTTAATCTTCGGCGGATCAAATAGACCTACGGCACGGTTCGACTGTGCATTCAAAGAAGGAAAGGATCATCGAGGGCTTGCTTTTGCCCAAATTTGAGAAAGGGGATTCTGTTGGCTAGGGTTGGGGAAGGACTAAGAAGCCGCGCGACCGGGGGGTCGCCAGCAACGAACTTTGGGGTTTCCATCCGAAGACTACGATGCCTGCCACTGCTACTGCTCGTTTTGGACTTGTAAATAAGGGGGTGACCAACTTGGACAATGAACAATGTGCCTGGGCCCGAAACGTATTGCTGTGTTTTGATGATAATAATTGTTTTTTTTTAGTAACTGCTTTAGGATTTTGGTACGTCGAGGAGATTTATCCTCTAGAGCCTCTTTTGCCAACTGAAATTGTACCTACTGTTTTTACTCCTTTTGTACACTTGCATACTCTGTCACCTAGGGACTCTCAGCATAGACAGAAATATCACAACAACACTTTGATGTTGATTATGAATTCGACACATGCCATTTTTAACAAAACCAATTGTTGGGTCTGCTCGCATTTACCGCAACATGGGGATAAGGGGCTAGGTTGGTATATTCATCCTTTACCTTTGACGACTGCTTGTTATGCTTCTCTTAGAGCACTGTTCTTTGGCCGATGGAATGATAGCATCTCGGAGAATTTTGATGGAACTAATTTGAATAGTTTTGAAAAACGTGTTCTGACTTCCCTGGGTTGCTCGCTTTTCGCAAATAGGAGTAAACTGAACGTTGCTTCAATTAGGCCTTCTGATAGACTATCTCGTCCTTTCCAATCTTTTGTTTCCTTTAAAATGGCTCCGATAGACAATAAGGATGCTGTGCCTCCTTCTTACTCTGTTAACCATAGCCCCGATTCAGTTTCTTTCTGCATACAGAGGAATGGCACCCGGTCAATGGGAGATTTTAAAAACTGTGCCAACGTTGCAAATTTGACTGGGGAAAACAGACCTTTGTAGGTGAACCTGTCTATTTCGTTTGCGGTAATGTAGCATTTCCATGGTTGCCCAGGGATTGGCAGGCAACCTGTTATTTAGGGATCCTGTAACCTGGGGTGTTCAAAGCAAGCACTTTGGAAGTTTCAAAGGCTCGTCCACGGCGGGACGAGAATGATGATACTGTCCGGTTTTGTCTCCCTCTCCTCCCCACTCTCCTCACCTGATCGACTGTCAGGTTTCCTTCTCTTATTCAAGTTTCCTTTTCATTATTTATCCTTTTCAGATTAGCTTTGTGTGGGTGGGAAGTTTTCCATTATAGTTGGTTAGGCCTTAACTAGATGATTCAGAATCCTGGTTCTGACCCAAGGCAAGATGGAGCCTCACAGTGACAGCTCTGATTGGCTAGAAGACAATGCTGAACAACAATGAACATTCTAAACTGTCACTCTGTGCCTTTCATCATCAAAACCCCATCTGAGAGGACGTGTTCAGTGGCTGCTCCTGCTTTAGTATTAGGCCTGGTGGATTTTATCCTTCAGATCTCAGCAGTTGAGCGGCTACTTTCTTGGGGGTTCAGGAGAAGTCTTCAGCTGGCAGGAATTCGTTTTGGAAGATAGGAAAAGCAGGAAATCTTTGTGAATTCGCTAAGGAGATAAGTGACTTTATTTCTACTATAAATCTGTTCTTCTTAAATACAGTCTCCTTGAAAATTCGTTAAAAGTAGTGTTTCAACTAAAACAATTGAACTATCGGTGTGCGCTTGTGTTTCCAGTGCGGTGTTCCTTAGCGCGAGATTTTGACTGTAACGTGCGTATTCCAGTGAGCGCTTGCTTTCTAGCGTTTGTATTCCGAGCGCGAGCAGAGGTTGGTCTCGTGCCATTTTTAAAAGCGCGTGTGAATTGTTGCGCGTGTGGATTTTTGCGCGTGTGGATTTTTGCGCGTGTGGATTACTTGGATCGCGCGTCTTCATCCGTTTGCGCGTGTTCTTCAACCAGGAAGATTTCTATGTGAAGTTCAACGATTAATGGAAATAACCTGCGTGTGCAGTTAGCACGTTTTTTCCTCTTTCTTCAAGGATTCAAAGACTCAAGATAATTATAAATAGTTTGAAAAGTTTGATATTACAAGAAAGAACATTTTAAAGACAATCTAATTGAACTACCAGTGCAAGTTGGAAAAAAGACAAACAAAGAACTAAAACTTCCAGTTTTGCCTAATGTAAGAAGTTGCTGGGAATTTCTAGTATCGCAAGTAAGAGAGATTTTCAGCTTCTTATCCGCTTCTCTAAGAAATTTCAAGAGAAGAACCAGGTAGGATTCTCAATTATTAGTTAAGGATTAATTACTTCCCATTCATAAGGTTAAGTAAGTGAATTAAGAAAGTGTATATGTTATTCTTTATCCTCTGCAGGTTCAGCACTGATTAGCCTTGACGCAGTCTGCCTGGTGTTGTTTTGTTGTCCCATTCCCCCTTTCCCTTTGGGGTGTAGTTTACAGAGCTGTATTGAAAACTAGTTCTGGGAAATACATCTCAGGGGGATTGTCGGGGGTTCAGCAGCTTCCGCGGATACAGGACCTCTCAGCCTGACAGAATGAAAGGCCAATAATTTAGTCCGCCCGAGCTGTCATGAACCCCGACGAATCCATGGAGATGTTAGGATCTTTGATTAGGGAGTTACGGGAGGAGTTGAAAATTTCTCGGGATGAGAATGCTTTACTTAGTCAAAAGGTGGATGACTTAAGTGTTAAAGTTACACAAATTCAACAGAGGGGAGAAAGGAGAGAGGATGAGGTTTCAGGGGGCGCAGGTTCTCCACCAGAGTTAGAAAGAGAAGATCAGTTACCACACATACAACGGGCGCCTACAGTGGCAGAAGGGGTAAGGAGTATAATTATGCCAGTGCCTTTGGCGTCCCCAGAACGTTATCATGGGGATTCCAAGAGATTTAGGGTGTTTTTAACACAATGTGAATTACATTTTATGAGTAGACCAGAATTATTTCCATCGGATGCTTCTAAGATAACATTTATGTTGTCATATCTTTCTGGGGAAGCATCTGCTTGGGCTGGGTTGTTGGTGAGTCAAAAGAGTGCGGTTTTAGAAAATTATACCAACTTTTTAGAGATATTCCGAAAAATGTTTGATAGAAGACAGCTATCTCTGGAAGTGGATGGTGAACTTTTAGAATTAAAACAAGGTAATAGAGACTTGATTGCTTATATAACACAATTTAAGTCCCTTGTGTTAGAAAGCAAGTGGCCCGAGGCTAAACAAGCCTCGTTGTTTTATCGGGGCCTTAGAGATGAGTTAAAGGATGCCTTGTCTGGAGTAGTTGAACGCCCTCCTACTTGTGAAGGTCTGATTGATTTGGTTATTCAATTGGATTTCCGTTTGAGTGAAAGGAAGGCAGAGAGACGTCATGGTCAGAGTGATGTAAAGTCTATACTTAGAGTAGATAGACCCAAAATAGAGAGTAGACCCAAAGGGAATAATTCATCTCCAAGAATCAGAGGCCCGTTAACAGTGGAGGAAAAGACTAGGAGGAGAGATAATAATTTGTGTTTATACTGTGGAAGAGGTGGGCATTTTTTAGGAAACTGTCCTTACACTCCCAAGAAGACTTCTTCCTCAGCAGTCAAGGTACAACAGATCGCCAATACGGTGCAGACAGCGGTTCCTCATATAACCATAAATGTATCCTTATTTTTTGATTTGGAGTGTAAGGGAAATGGTCCTGTAATGATTGACTCTGGTGCGACTGGGAATTTCATGGATTGGGGTCTGGCCAAATCGTTGGGAATTCCAATTATTCTGAAGGAGGTTGTAGAGCAGGCTAGGGCTGTTGATGGTACATGTTTATCTTCTGGTCCTATTACTCATAGAACTGGTTCTTTAACTTTGGAGTTATCAGGAGGTCACAGAGAGATAATTTCATTTGAGTTAATTGATGCCCCTTTGTTGAAGATTATCTTAGGCATGCCTTGGCTTACTCTTCATAATCCCCTAATTGATTGGAGTGCTAGGACAATTGACATGCAATCCGATTTTTGTAAAGAGAATTGCTTTTCAGGAAGTCTCTTAGAGGAAGAGGTAAAACAAAGTAATTCTGTATCTAGTTTTCTGGCTGAGACTGGAATTGGAGGTCATGATGTGGGAGCTGTAGTGGGTCAACTTCCCCAGTGTTACAAAGATTTCTGGGACGTATTTGATGAGAAAGTGGCAGGAGAATTACCACCCCATAGATCCTTTGATTGTAAAATTGAACTGGAGCCAGGAACAATTTTGCCTAGTAGTAGGGTATATGCTCTTACTGAGAAAGAGAATGATTATTTAAAAGAATATTTGTCGGAAAATTTGGCCAAAGGATTTATTCGTCATTCTAAGTCACCTGCGGCCTCTCCTTTATTTTTTGTACCAAAACCGGATGGCTCGCTTAGAACTTGCATAGATTATCGAGCAGTTAATAAAGTTACTATTAAGAACCGGTATCCTCTTCCTCTCATCTCAGAAATGCTTAATCAAATACAAGGAGCAAATATTTTCTCTAAATTAGATCTGAGAGGAGCTTACCATCTTGTACGTGTGCAGGAAGGGGACGAATGGAAGACAGCGTTTAAGACCAGATTTGGGCTGTTTGAATATCAAGTTATGCCATTCGGTCTATGTAATGCTCCAGCAGCTTTCCAATTTTTCATTGATGAGGTTTTTAGAGAATTCTTGGATATTTTTGTTGTCGTTTATATCGATGATATTTTGATTTTCTCTTCTGACCTAGATCAACATCAGAAACATGTGCGCTTGGTGTTACAAAAATTGCGAGAAAATCATTTGTTTGCCAAATTGGAAAAAAGTCAATTCCATACCGATTCTGTGGAGTTTTTAGGTTTTATAATTTCACCTAAGGGTTTAGAAATGAATCCTAAAAAGGTGCAAGCCGTTCTTGAATGGCCCCCTCCTACTAAGGTTAAGGAAATACAAAGTTTCTTAGGGTTTGCCAATTTTTATAGGAGATTTATAGAAGGTTTTTCTCGACTGGTTGCTCCTATAACGAGACTTTTGAAAAAAGGAGTGAAATTTGACTGGGACCTTGAAGCAGAAAAGGCTTTTCAAGAGTTAAAACAAAGATTTACTTCTAGTCCAATTCTAATTCATCCAGATCTTTCTAAACCTTTTTTTGTGGAGGCGGATGCTTCAAATTTAGCGTTGGGGGCGGTGCTTTCTCAAAGGAATGAAACTACTGGTCAAATACATCCAGTTGCATTCTTTTCTAGAAAGTTTTCTGCTGCTGAAGTGAACTACACAATTGCTGATCGGGAACTGTTAGCAATAAAGTCCGCTTTTGAAGAATGGAGACATTTTCTTAAAGGAGCAAGACATACAGTAACGGTCCTTACTGATCACAGAAATTTATTGTTTTTAAAATCTGCAAGAACTTTGTCTCCACGACAACTTCGTTGGTCTTTGTTCTTTGCAGATTATGATTTCATTGTGACTTTTAAACCTGGAAGTCAGAACAAAAAAGCTGATGCGTTATCTCGCCAATTTCCTGGAAGTGAAGACAAAGAGATTATAGAACCAGAACCTATAATTGCTCCAGAACTTTTTTTGTTAGCTGGAGCCATTAAAGAAATGGATTTTTTGAATGAAGTTCGTCAAAATATGTCCTTGCAGAAGATGGAGGAGTGGGTGAGACTGGATCCAGCTAGAAAGTTGAAAGACAATCTTCCTTTTTTTGATAATAAGCTTTATGTACCTACTGATGAGTTGAGAGAAAAGGTTTTGAGAAATTGTCATGAATCCATTTTAGCAGGACATCCTGGGTTCAGAAAAACTATGGAAATGGTTCGAAGAAATTTTTGGTGGGAAAAAATTCGCCAAGACACATTGAATTTTGTTAAAACTTGTGTAGTCTGTGCACAAGCGAAAAGTCAAGTTGGGAAGCCGCATGGTTTATTGGAGCCGTTACCTGTTCCTCCTCGTCCTTGGCACACAATTTCTATGGATTTCATAGTAGATCTCCCTCAAGATAAGGGTTGTACTACCATTCTTGTTGTGGTCGATCTTCTTACTAAAGAAGCACATTTTTTACCAATAGAGGGAGAGGTTACCGCGGAAAAACTGGCTCATAGTTTTTTGCAAGGTGTAGTTCGACTACATGGACTCCCAAGTCAAGTTATCTCTGACAGGGGATCTCAATTTATTTCAAAATTCTGGAGGGCCTTCTGTAAGAAACTTGGAGTGGAAGTTAGTTTGACTTCTGGGTATCATCCGGAAAGTAATGGACAAGTGGAGAGAGTAAATCAAGAATTGGAGAAGTTTTTAAGGTGTTATTTACAAGCTAGAGAGGAATGGGTGGATTTGGTGTGGTTGGCAGAATTCTCTTACAATAATTGTGGAAAAGATGCTACTTCTATGTCCCCTTTCTTGTTGGGTCGTGGGTTTCATCCTCGCTTTCTGAGTTTTGAGGTGTTGGAGGAGGATTCAGGGAATCCTAGAGTGGAAGATCGCTTGTTGATAATGAAAAATAACTTGGATAGAGCAAAAAAGGTTCTGGGAGAAAATAAGTTGAAATATAAGAGATATGCTGATTTGAGAAGAAAAACTGGTCCTGAATATAAGGTGGGAGACTTAGTTTGGCTTTCTACCCGATACCTGAAAATTAAGGGGAAGAATAAGTTCAGTCCAAGATTTGTAGGCCCTTTTGAGGTAGAGAAAATCATCAACCCTGTGGCAGTACGATTGAAATTACCCAAGCAGTTGAAGGTACATCCTACCTTTCATGTTAGTCTTTTAAAACCAGTTTGTTCAGGAGCTAGATTCAGAACACCACCTTCCCCTGTGATTTTGGAGGATTCATCTGAGGAATTTGTGGTTAAACAAATTTTGGATTCTAGGAAAGTGAGGGGAAGATTGCAGTATTTGATTGATTGGGAGGGATATGGACCGGAGGAATGATCTTGGGAAGATTCAGTTGATGTACATGCCCCCCGTTTAGTTGCTAAGTTTCACGCTAAATACCCACACAAGATAGGCCCAGAGACTGGGCATTAGGAGGGGGGTACTGTCAGGTTTCCTTCTCTTATTCAAGTTTCCTTTTCATTATTTATCCTTTTCAGATTAGCTTTGTGTGGGTGGGAAGTTTTCCATTATAGTTGGTTAGGCCTTAACTAGATGATTCAGAATCCTGGTTCTGACCCAAGGCAAGATGGAGCCTCACAGTGACAGCTCTGATTGGCTAGAAGACAATGCTGAACAACAATGAACATTCTAAACTGTCACTCTGTGCCTTTCATCATCAAAACCCCATCTGAGAGGACGTGTTCAGTGGCTGCTCCTGCTTTAGTATTAGGCCTGGTGGATTTTATCCTTCAGATCTCAGCAGTTGAGCGGCTACTTTCTTGGGGGTTCAGGAGAAGTCTTCAGCTGGCAGGAATTCGTTTTGGAAGATAGGAAAAGCAGGAAATCTTTGTGAATTCGCTAAGGAGATAAGTGACTTTATTTCTACTGTAAATCTGTTCTTCTTAAATACAGTCTCCTTGAAAATTCGTTAAAAGTAGTGTTTCAACTAAAACAATTGAACTATCGGTGTGCGCTTGTGTTTCCAGTGCGGTGTTCCTTAGCGCGAGATTTTGACTGTAACGTGCGTATTCCAGTGAGCGCGTGCTTTCTAGCGTTTGTATTCCGAGCGCGAGCAGAGGTTGGTCTCGTGCCATTTTTAAAAGCGCGTGTGAATTGTTGCGCGTGTGGATTTTTGCGCGTGTGGATTTTTGCGCGTGTGGATTACTTGGATCGCGCGTCTTCATCCGTTTGCGCGTGTTCTTCAACCAGGAAGATTTCTATGTGAAGTTCAACGATTAATGGAAATAACCTGCGTGTGCAGTTAGCACGTTTTTTCCTCTTTCTTCAAGGATTCAAAGACTCAAGATAATTATAAATAGTTTGAAAAGTTTGATATTACAAGAAAGAACATTTTAAAGACAATCTAATTGAACTACCAGTGCAAGTTGGAAAAAAGACAAACAAAGAACTAAAACTTCCAGTTTTGCCTAATGTAAGAAGTTGCTGGGAATTTCTAGTATCGCAAGTAAGAGAGATTTTCAGCTTCTTATCCGCTTCTCTAAGAAATTTCAAGAGAAGAACCAGGTAGGATTCTCAATTATTAGTTAAGGATTAATTACTTCCCATTCATAAGGTTAAGTAAGTGAATTAAGAAAGTGTATATGTTATTCTTTATCCTCTGCAGGTTCAGCACTGATTAGCCTTGACGCAGTCTGCCTGGTGTTGTTTTGTTGTCCCATTCCCCCTTTCCCTTTGGGGTGTAGTTTACAGAGCTGTATTGAAAACTAGTTCTGGGAAATACATCTCAGGGGGATTGTCGGGGGTTCAGCAGCTTCCGCGGATACAGGACCTCTCAGCCTGACAGAGGTAATCCTCCAACTCTTCCGTATTGAGATGCCGACGTGAGCAGAAATCTCTCTTCGTGGTCGAAGATACTTGTCTACCACGAGAGGAAGCCACAGTGAATGCTTGAAACAAGCAGTCCTGGGACTCCTCTCCCGTAGTAGGCGACAAGGGAAAAAGCCTTGACGGCAGAAAAAACCCTTGAAAGGAACAAAGCCTATCCAGAGTCTTCCAAGGAGATTGATGGTACGTCGTCTCCAGTGGTTGCAGAAGAGTAGGTAGCCGGCTACTGAGGTTTGGAGGAGGTAGACGACAGCTGATGGTGGCAGAAACAAGGCAGTCCTCGCCTCGCAAGAATGAGTAGCGAGAGAGACTCGAGCCGGCGGCGAGAGAGAGCCGCGGGAGCTGAAAGAAAGCCAAAGTGAAGCAAAGGAGAGAAGAGAGAGAGAGAGAGAGAGAGAGAGAGAGAGAGGAAGAAGCCTCGCTCGAAGCTAGGAGAGGCGAAGGGAAAGGCACGGACCAAGCCGCGATAAGGAAAATACTAGCGTTCTCACCCAAAGCAGGAAACAAAACACTACGGGGGTTGCAACGCAGCGATCGCTGGGAGTGAGAGACTGAAATACCTCCCAGCGACCGCCATGTTGCCGGAGAACTAGACCGCGGCTGCACGTAAGCGAAAGCAACGTGCTGGAACTACGGTCTGCGCCGGAGCCTTCAATGCGGAAGTACCCGCCAATCGGCCCGGCTGCGTATGACAGATACCCCCGCACAAGTCCTGGGAGATATAGCAAAATCAGTTGTGCCATTCTGGGGGCAGATAGCAAATTCCGAAGACATCAGGAGACTAGCGAGAGTACTGGAAAGAACCATCAACCGGACCACAGATATACGCTATAACATGACATTAGAGCAGAAAGCGATAAGATTAGTAGCACTTGTCATGCCACTTACCCGGGGTGCAGGGCGCATCTACAGGTCCCGGGGCTTCCCGTCCTGGCGCATCTATCCCCGATACAGGTTGGGGGAACCTTGGTCTTCTGCGGCTCAAGCCGCTTCCGGAATTTCCCGTACACATGGTTTGCGCAGGTGCGGAGGGCCGTGTTTCGCCCTTCGCGCATGCCCCTTCCACAGAGCGCTCGGGAGGTTGCAAGCTTGCTTCCCAAGCCTCGTTTTGGGCGCGTCAGCATCCGGGGACAACACGGATTGCGTTCCAAGCCTCCCGGGTGCTGCCTGCCCTATATAAGGACCAGGTTGCTTGAACAAACCGCGTCTCAACGCGGTTTGTTTCCTGATCGCGTTCTCGCTTGTGTTACTCTTGAGTGGCACCTTGTCAGTATCCCCAGTTCTTTGTCCTTGTCCTTCCCTGCTGTAGATTCCTTTCCTTGTCTGCCTCTGGGAGTTCTTGCCTCATTTTCCTTCTAGCCAGTAGGATCCCTGGGCCTCATTCCTTCCTGCTCCCTTCCTACCTTCCAGCTTTTTCCCTTGTTCCGCCCCAGGGTTCCCAGTCCTCTTGTCTCTTAGCCTGTTGGTTCAGTGCCTTGCCTCCTGCCTCTTGCCTGTTGGTACAGTGCCTTGCCTTCCCTGGAGTTCTGACTCTTCTAATTCTTCCACTGCACCTTCATCGGACACCCGCTACTTCTGGAGCCTAGCAGTGGTATCAGCTGTGGAATTTCCATCCAGTCAAGACCCGCCTTCCCTGTCAGTGCTTGCACTGTCCCGACGTCACACAAATCAGGGAAGTGCGCATCCGTGGCGTTGGGAGCTGGTTCACCACTGACCCTGTTTGAATTCAGGGTCGGTGTTGCGCTGGTTCCTCGCGTCACACTTTCTGCAACCATCAGTCGGACAGCCTGGCTACTTCACCACGATCATCCACTGGAAGTTCAGGTACCCAGCGCCCACGAGACGCTTTCCTTAACAGATTGAGATGCCTACCTTCTGACTCCGAGATGGATGAAGCCCAGGAACTTCGGGATGAGATGCGGGCCCTTCGAGCCGAGATGTCTGCACTTCACCAAGAGAACATTGGTCTAAGACAGTTGGTGGCACAAGGTACCGGGGCTACACCTCAGGGTGAAGGTGCTATGGCTCATACCGCACCTATCAAATTCGATGGAGATTCAAGACGTGTGGTCGAGTTTTGTAATCATTGTAGAATACATTTCCTCTTTAGGTCCTCCTATTTCAACTCAGACAAGGCCAAGATTGGATTTATTCTGGGTAATTTGACTGGGAACGCGCTTGCTTGGGCAGCGCCTTTGGTGGCTGCCAATAGCCCCATTCTCAACGACTTTGCAGCGTTCGAAAAGGCGTTCCTAGAGGTTTTTCAATCACCCAATCTGGCTTCTGCAGCACAGAACCAATTGATGGACCTCAAGCAAGGAGCCATGGACATAATAGCCTATATTGGTCGCTTCCGACAATTGGCCACCGATTCCCAGTGGCCTGAAGTAACCCAGAAGACTCTGTTTCGTCGGGGATTGAGAGAAGAATATAAGGATGAATTGTTACACATTCCAGAGCCCGACACCCTTCAGCAACTTGTGGAACAAGTTTTGCGGATTGATCACAGACTGGCAGAACGAAGAGGAGAGAGACGTCGAGCTGAGAGGCTGTTTCCCAGACTCACAAACACGTCTACCGGAATTCCTGGGTCTTCGGACTCCGGTTCTGAACCCATGCAGTTGGGTGCTGTGAGGGGTCCGTTATCAGAAGCAGAAAAGAAACGCCGAAGAAGTCAAAGGTTATGTTTGTACTGCGGAGCCGCCGGACATTACTTGGGTACCTGTCCTTTACGTCCTCCAAGGAAGTCGGAAAACTAGGTGACCTGTCGTCTATAAGAAAGGCAACGACAGGTCTCCCTTCACTTTCAGTCCTTTCCGGTCCTTGCTCCCTGTTTCAGCCTATGCAACCTGCTGTCTTGTTAGTTTTGGAGATCAAATTGAGATGGTTAGACAAAGAGGTGAAGGCTCTTGGCTTATTGGACTGTGGAGCATCTGGCAATTACATCGACGAAAGTTTCGCAGCAAGGCATGGTATACCTTTGTTTTCCCGGAAGAATGTTCTGTCTGTGGAGGTGATTGATGGGACTCCTTTATCCTCTTGGCCAATACGTCAACACACCATGGGTCTATTCATCCAGATCAAGGAACATGGTGAAAGAATCGCTTTGGACGTCATCAAATCACCTTCGTATTCAATAGTTCTGGGTTTACCGTGGCTGCTATGCCACAATCCCACTATCGATTGGGAAGCACGTACTTTGGTTTTTGCTTCCGCTCATTGCCTTCGGAATTGTTGCTTGCCTGGCAGGCCTCAGAACATCGTCATCTCTACGCCTCTTACAAGAAGCAATAATTCACCTGGTCTTTGCTCATTGTTCCCAATTCCTCAAGTGTACGACGATTTTCGGATGGTCTTCTCCTAGCCAGGGGATATACCTCTACCTCCTCACAGAACATTCGATTGTTCCATTGATTTGATACCAGGTTCGGTGATACCTCACGGGAAGGTGTACGCCTTGTCCTTAACCGAGAAAAAGGTCTTACAGGAATACTTGGATGACTGCACCAAGAAGGGATACATAACAACTTCAAAATCCCCTGCTGGTTTTCCTTTATTCTTTGTGAAGAAGAAGGAAGGTACTTTACGCCCTTGTATAGACTATCGACAATTGAACGACATCACGCAAAAAGACAGATATCCACTGCCCTTGATTCGGAATATCATGGAATCCCTTCGTACAGCCCAAGTCTTCACCAAGTTAGATCTCCGTGGAGCTTATCATCTGATCCGGATAAAGGAAGGCGATGAATGGAAGACGGCCTTCAAAACTCCATTCGGACATTATGAATATCGGGTAATGCCATTCGGTCTGTGTAATGCCCCGGCCGTCTTCCAGCGCTTTATGGACTACATTTTCAGTGACTTAATCGGCATCTCCGTTTGGGTGTATCTGGATGATATCCTCATTTTTTCTGTTACCCAGGAACAACATGTGGAACACGTCCGAGAGGTACTTCGACGGCTATCCCAGAATCAACTGTACGCAAAGGCTGAGAAGTGCTCTTTTCACAAGGAAAGCATGGAGTTTTTGGGCTATGTGATCAGTGGATCAGGCATTTTCATGGATCCCGCAAAGGTACAAGCCATTCAGGACTGGAACAAACCTCTCGATCTGAAGTCCCTACAACGGTTTTTAGGGTTCGCCAATTTCTATCGGCACTTCATACCCCATTTTTCACAACTAACGGCCCCTTTAACTAGACTAACCAGCATCAAGGTACCTTTTCTTTGGGATTCGCAGGCCACCTTGGCCTTTGACACCTTAAAAAAGGCCTTCAGCACAGCACCCATTCTGTGTCACCCCAATGACGAAATACCATACATTGTAGAAGCAGACGCTTCCGACTTCGCTGTTGGTGCTGTTCTCCTGCAAAAGCAATCCGAAACCAACATGGAACATCCTGTGCCGTATTTCTCCCGTAAACTCACTCCTAGTGAAAGGAACTATGCCGTGATTGAGAAGGAGTTGTTGACCATAAAAGCAGCATTTGAAGAATGGAGACATCATCTCCTCGGGGGACGGCATTCAGTGGAAGTTCGTACAGACCATCGCAATTTACAGTATTTACGTTCTCTTCAGTGCCGTACCTCTCGCCAAACTCGATGGGCCTTCTTTTTCTCTCACTACGACTTCCACATTACTTACATTCCCTGTGCTCAGAACTTAAAGGCTGATGCCTTATCTCGTTCTTTGGAAGGAGACGTTAAGGGTGACTGTAGTGACAAGCCACTGATCTCTCCGAAGCATTTTCTACTTACGCTCTCGCCTCATCTCCAGAAGATTGCACAGGATACCGTAACAGATCCAGTTCGGGCAAGCCTCTTGAAATGACCACAGATCACTGAAAGCAATGGATTGCTATTTTACCGGAACAGATTATACTTACCCACAGTCTCTCTTCGGACTCTTGTACTTCGCGGTTTCCATGATTCCCGAATTGGCGGACATGGCGACATAAAGGCCACCCAAGAACTAATATCCAGGCAATTCTGGTGGCCAGGTTGGGCCGAAGAGATCGAGCAGTATGTCAAGAGCTGTCCTGTGTGCGCCCAGACCAAGACCCCAAGGAAAAGACCATTGGGGTTACTTCATCCCACAGAGATACCTCCCTACCCATGGCATACCATTGCCACGGATTTCATCGTTGACCTTCCTCCATCTGACGGACATACCTGCATCATGGTGGTTGTAGACTGTTTCACCAAGACTGCCCATTTTGTTCCATTTCCCGGAATACCCACGGCATCCCAGATGGCTTTGGCGTTCTTTCAGGAAATTTACAGATTACATGGATTACCAGAAAAGATCATATCCGATCGTGGATCCCAGTTTCTGTCCTCTTGTTGGCGTCAATTGTGTAGTCATCTAGGCATCCACAGAGCCCTAAGCTCGGGTTATCATCCACACACTAACGGTCAGACTGAGAGAACCAAACAAACTTTGGAGCACTACCTTCGATGTTTTGCTAACGCCACTCAGACCAATTGGAAGACACATCTGGTTCTTGCTGAAGCCTCTTATAACAATGCAAAACATTCTGCTACCGGACTCAGTCATTTCTACTGCTCTTATGGTCAACATCCTAAATTGGTGCCTTTTCATCCAGTACCACCCAGTACGGTTCCATCTGCTGATTGTCTGGTCGTCACCATCCAAAAGCAACACTCGTTGGCACACAGAACTCTTGTTGAGGCACAGGGGCGCATGAAGCAGCAGGCTGATAAAGGGCGCACTCCCGAACCACTTTTCCATGTGGGAGATTTAGTCTGGTTGTCTTCTAAGAATCTGCCAGTGCGTAATCTACCTACCAAACTATTTTGGCCCATTCAAGGTTACTAAGCGTTTGTCCTCTGTAGCATATCGCCTACAATTGCCACAATCCTGGCGGGTTCATCCTGTCTTCCATGTCTCCCTTTTGAAACCTTATGTGGTTGACTCCTTCCAGCGATCTTTCTCCCGACCTGCCTCTGTTGATGTCCATGGTGTGCCTGAATTTGAAGTACAAGAGATTTGTGATTCGCGCATACGACGGGGAGTGCTTCAGTATTTGGTGGACTGGAAGGGTTACCCGGCCTGTGATCGCACTTGGGAACCTTGCAGTTATGTGCACGCTCCCCGTCTGGTTCGCGACTTCTACCTCCGATTCCCTTGGAAACCTGGGGCCCCTGGCCTTTCTGGGAGGGGACATAGTGTCATGCCACTTACCCGGGGTGCAGGGCGCATCTACAGGTCCCGGCGCTTCCCGTCCTGGCGCATCTATCCCCGATACAGGTTGGGGGAACCTTGGTCTTCTGCGGCTCAAGCCGCTTCCGGAATTTCCCGTACACATGGTTTGCGCAGGTGCGGAGGGCCGTGTTTCACCCTTCGCGCATGCGCCGTCCACAGAGCGCTCGGGAGGTTGAAAGCTTGCTTCCCAAGCCTCGTTTTGGGCGCGTCAGCATCCGGGGACAGCACGGATTGCGTTCCAAGCCTCCCAGGTGCTGCCTGCCCTATATAAGGGCCAGGTTGCTTGAACAAACCGCGTCTCAACGCGGTTTGTTTCCTGATCGCGTTCTCGCTTGTGTTACTCTTGAGTGGCACCTTGTCAGTATCCCCAGTTCTTTGTCCTTGTCCTTCCCTGCTGTAGATTCCTTTCCTTGTCTGCCTCTGGGAGTTCTTGCCTCATTTTCCTTCTAGCCAGTAGGATCCCTGGGCCTCATTCCTTCCTGCTCCCTTCCTACCTTCCAGCTTTTTCCCTTGTTCCGACCCAGGGTTCCCAGTCCTCTTGTCTCTTAGCCTGTTGGTTCAGTGCCTTGCCTCCTGCCTCTTGCCTGTTGGTTCAGTGCCTTGCCTCCTGCCTCTTGCCTGTTGGTACAGTGCCTTGCCTTCCCTGGAGTTCTGACTCTTCTAATTCTTCCACTGCACCTTCATCGGACACCCGCTACTTCTGGAGCCTAGCAGTGGTATCAGCTGTGGAATTTCCATCCAGTCAAGACCCGCCTTCCCTGTCAGTGCTTGCACTGTCCCGACGTCACACAAATCAGGGAAGTGCGCATCCGTGGCGTTGGGAGCTGGTTCACCACTGACCCTGTTTGAATTCAGGGTGGGTGTTGCGCTGGTTCCTCGCGTCACACTTTCTGCAACCATCTGTCGGACAGCCTGGCTACTTCACCACGATCATCCACTGGAAGTTCAGGTACCCAGCGCCCACGAGACGCTTTCCTTAACAGCACTCCAGAACCGGATGGCATTAGATGTCATTCTGGCTGAATGTGGTGGAGTATGTAAATTAGTGGGGTCCGCTTGCTGTGTTTTCGTACCAGACTCCTCCCCAACCATTTTTAAAGCAATTCAGAATTTGCACGTCCTTAGCTCAGAAGTGCATGTTCCCGAGGGGAACTGGAATCTTAGTGCTTGGTTTTGGGATTTCTTGCGATCTTGGGGTTGGAAGGTGCTTTCAGTTTTGCTGATCATTTTGGGAACTCTGCTATTCCTTTGTTGTTGTATCCAATGTCTGCCTAGTATATGTTCGATGCTAGGGGGATGTTGTGCTCAGGCGATAGGTACGATAGGACATAAAGTATATGCCCCGGATAAAACTTCCAAGGAGTATGTGTTAAAAGAGATCTTAGTGAATGACCTGATGGCCATAGATATCTCTGACAGCGATTCAGGGTGTATGGACGATGACGTATGGAGTTACTTGCAAGGAGATCAGAAATAGTCTTACCACTTGGCATAGGCCAAAAGGAGGGTTTGTCAAATTGGATATTAAATTATGCCTCCTATTGTAACGATTGTATGTATATTGGCCTACGCCAAGTTGCTTAAAACTGTACGCGAATAACTCTCTACGGGAAGGTCTTGACCTTAGGAAATTGATGTAAGCCGCCATCTTGAATCAAGCCGCCATGTTAGGTTCTCTTGCTGTGTAAAAGTCACCCTGTACATCAAAATGGTGGACGATACCATTCCGAACAGAATCTGGTCGTCATGACCTCTGTACAGCCAATGTATAACTTGCCTACAGGCCACTTGTTAAGGTCGTGAACTGAGACCTTGTCCTTCTGTTGACCTATGTGTCAATGGATTACCTGTATCAACGGAACTGATCTATGCACATACTGATGAATATATTAAAGTTGACCTGGCAGAGACCTTAGACCAGTAATACATTCATAGAATGGTTAACCCACGAAGGGGTTGGACAAAAGGCTGGAGAAATGTATATAAGCCTGATTGTCCCAATGTATAGTCTCTCACTGAATACATCAAACCCCGTTGAAGTTCGTTGTGTTGTACTGAGGGCCGATAGCTATCCGATCTGTCATTGACTTTGTCACTGCTTGACCTTAAAATAAAGTACTTTGTATGTTCCTTTGTAACCAGTGTTTGGTGTGTTTCCTTTGGGCTTCCCGGCCTCATATTATTTTTCTGTTTTCACAGAGCAGGGTGCCTTGCGAACACCGGTGCAGGCCGCGCCTGCTCCGTCATGGTCTGCACATGTGCGGGACTCTGTGGAATGCCGCGGGTGCCGGGAACACCTTCTCGGCCTCCCGTACCGGGGCCGCCTGAACTGCCGCAGCACCAGCCCCTCTCGGTTTGGCCCGGAGCGCTGACACTGCGGCAGGGCAGTGCAGGCTCACGGACAAGCAGGATGTGGGCCGGCCTATTTCCCTCCGGCGTTGGGCAGCGGCCGAGCTTGGGAAAACGAGCATCGGGCTTGGGCCAGCCGTTCAGCATCGGAGGGGTTCACAATACCCAGGGATGCACAGTTAGGGGAATAATTCAAACCCCCCCCTTACCTTGCCTGTGATGACTGCAAGCCCGCGACAGCCCACGAGGCAGGCTGACCATGGTGCACCATACTTGGGGGGGGGTGGAACCTGCAGGGAGCTTGCACGCCGGGCTGCACACATGTGCAACGGCAGCAGACAAGGGGATGGAAGCCTAGAGGGAGGTCTGGGTTCAGCCAACCAGAGGAAAGGAAGAGAAGGGGGAAGGCAGCTCTATATCTAGGGGCAGGGGTCCTTGGGTCTCCACCAATTAGAGGGAGGGGGAAGGGAATGGTCCCATATTGGCCCTCTTACAAGCCTAGGACGGGGTGTAAAGGGGACTGGCCTATTGGCATTTGTGCTGCTCTTTGCAGGGAGAAGGAGAGGAATGTGGAAGCAACTGGTGGGCCTATCCGGGTCTAAGTGAGTAGAAGACACCTCACAAGGAACGTATATCCCGGCTTTATCCCACAGTGAAGGAACTGTGCGACTACCGGGAACCCCAACCTTATTGGTTAACCACTGAACATTTAACCTGTGTCAGAATTCCTCTTCACTGGTTGACCCTGTAGTGTAGAAGAAGAATTCTTCCCACCAATGTACCCCTCTGAATGGTAACAATACACATACAGAGGGATCAATTAATTGAAAGATGTTTGGATATCCCCCCAAGCCCACCGTAGCTGTAGAAGGAATGAAGCACAATTAGTATCCAAGTATACTGTGTGGCTTCACCAAATACTAACACTCCTCCCACACTAACCTGCTCAATGATAGAATTGATCCTAAGAAGATTAACCACGATCTGAGCAGGAATCGGGAAATACTAGGAATATTCTGCAAAAACAAGTGACCTCTCTGGTTACAATCCCTATTAATACTAGACTATCAATAACAAGAAAAAACACAGAGATTCTTACCAGAGGGATTTCAGGGTTAATTGCACATGGTAAAGGTTTGTGATGAAAGAGAAAGATAATTTCCGTCTGAGTTAGAAGGAATACGAAAAGTCAAAGTGTTTTACCAAATGGTGAAACAACTCCTGCGATGCAGCGGACGCTGTCCCACGTTGCAGCGTAGGCTGTTTCGCTGGCCGGCGGATGCCTTCCCACGTCGCTCCCGCGGCGCAGCTGATGCTGTCCCACATTGCAGCGGAGGCTGTCCCGCGGCGCAGCTGAGGCTGTACCACGAAGTAACAGATACTGTGTTTAACAGTACAAGAAGTAACAAGAAAATAGCAAGAGGGACTGAAGTCAACAACTTCATGAGAAATCCTTTAAACAATCCGGGTCAAATCCATACGAGCAAACTTAGACTGAGGATTAGGCAATAACAATATCCACGGGCAGAAGGCAAGGGTCGAAAACCAGTAAATCACTGAAGCACCAAAACAGACTAGGAATATCCAAAAGCAAGGTCGGTTAGAGAAGCAAGGGTTCAAGATACCAGGTAAACAAGATGCAAGGTAAGTAAACAAGTAGCGCCAGAAATGCTTGATCAGAAGCACTGAGCAAGCAGGGGGGCGGGGTTAAATACCCAATGTCACATGATCACCGCCGTGAACCAGCACGCACGTTGTCTCTCCTTAGCAACGCATTGCTAAGCTTCCATGGCAACCTCCAGCCGCCTCGGAAGACAGAGGTTCGAGATATTCCTCCCCGTGAACCACTACACAAAGTTCGGCTGACTCCCGTGTTTTTTCTGGTTGCATGAAAAGTACGTACCCCATTCCGAGAACCTGCGCGCATAACAGTACCCTCCCCCAAAGATGGGCCCCGTCTTCTCGAGGCCCAAAACTCAGACAACAAACGAGGAGCATGAATATGATCGACAGGTTCCCATGTCCTCTCTTCTGGACCGTAACCCTTCCAATCCACATAATACATTCTGACACCCCTGGAAACCTTGGTATCCAGGATCTTGTGGACTTCATACTCCTCCTCACCCTGCACAGACAGGGGAGGCGGGCGGGAAGGGAGAGAGGTAGCAGGATGAAAGGCCTTGACGAGGGACACATGGAAAACAGGGTGTACTTTCCATTTGGCAGGGAGAGACAGCCGTAAAACGACAGGATTTATAACCGCAGTGATAACAAACGGACCGACGTATCGTGGGAGAAGCGCTCGTCTACCAGGGATACGCAAATTCTTCGTGGAGAGCCAAACTTTACCCCCCACAGCATACTTAGGAGACGGAGAGCGATGGGCGTCAGCGAATCGTCTGGCAGTAGACTGAGCACTGTCCAGGTGTAGTTTAACCTGCGTCTGTATCGAAACAAGTCGCTGAATGCAAGAGGAAGCTGCAGGGTGGTGAGCGGGCAAGGTCGGAGAAAGAGGCATCGACCTAGGATGTCTACCATATAAAGCAAAAAATGGCAAAGAACGTGTGGAGGTATGGAGAGAATTATTATAAGCAAACTCTGCCATAGGAAGCATGGACAACCAGGTGTCCTGATAATGGTGAGTAAGACATCTAAGATACTGTTCCATAGTTGAATTGAGACGTTCGGTATGTCCGTCCGTTTGAGGATGGTACGAGCTGGAATAGCGCTCATCAATACCAAAAGAAGCGGTAAGAGATTTCCAGAAACGAGAAGTGAATTGTGATCCCCTATCAGTAATGATAATGCAAGGGAGGCCAAAAAACGGAAAACATGTTTAAGAAACAGATCCGCCAATGTAGGAGCGGCAGGGAGTCCTTGGCAAGGTACGAACAACACCAATTTAGTAAAGTAATCAATGACCACCCAAATGGTATTGAAGCCAGTAACCGGGGGCAAATCCACCACAAAGTCCATGGAAATCATATACCATGGATAATCAGGGACAGGCATAGACTGAAGCAAGCCGACAGGTTTGGAACAAGGACTTTTACATTGGGCACATACGTAACAACAAGCAATGTGTTCAGTAACATCTTTAGCCGTAGAAGGCCACCAGCACCACCGTTGTAGCAGATCGATGGTCTTCTTGGTACCCGGGTGTGCTGCTAGCATTGAATCATGACACCACTTGATGGCCTTCTTACGTGTATCTTCATCTGGAAGAAATAGCAGACCCTTGATATGAGGCAACCCTTGTATGACTTCAATGTTAAGTCTGGCGGTTTCCACAGGATTGTCTCTCACCCATTCCCGTAATCCATCACGCAAGGTGGGTTGTAGAGTAAACGCACAGATCACTTGGTGTGGTAATAGAGGACGACCATATGTACTTGGAGAAAATGACTCGCCATGAATGCGTGAGAGTGCATCGGCCTTCGTGTTTAAAGAACCGGGCCGGTAAGTAATGGTGAAATTGAACATTGAAAAGAATTCATGCCACCTGGCATGCCAATCAGTGGAACAGTTAACGGACTGTAAGGCTACTAAATTCTTGTGGTCAGTAAAAACCTGAACAGGGAATGCTGTACCCAATAAATGATGACGCCAGGTCAAAAAGGAGTCCCATACTGCTAATAACTCTCTTTCAGTTATAGTATAGTTCCGCTCATAGGAAGTCAGTTTCCTTGAATGAAATGCCACCGGATGCAACCCCTTGGTTTCTGGGCACTCCTGAGACAATATGGCACCAAGAGCAATGTCCGAAGCGTCAGTCTCTACGACAAATGGTAGATTCGGATTAGGGTGTTGAAGCACCATAGCGCTGGTGAAAGCTGCCTTGAGACTCTGGAAGGCTTGATCACAAACATCGTTGTTACACTCACGAAGCGCTGGTCCCTTTGGTCTAGAAGCCGGCTCTGTGGCTCCATTCGGAATGGTACCTTCAAGATGGTGGATCGCAGTATGAACGGTTCTGCTATCACCGTTCCAGTCCTCTCACGTTCGCCAGAGGTACGGCGTACCGCTCACGTGACTCCTCATAGGACACGGAGACTTCCAGCTCTTCGCGTCGCTACTGTTCTAGCGGATGCTCCGTGAGTTCGCAACTAGGCAATCTCAATCCTCAGCAGAAACCTCTTACCTCTGACCATTACTAACCCCTCTTCTCTTAACTTTCCAGATTCTCTACTCAGCATTCTTTGCGGACACAAATCCCCCGGATTCATCTTGCGTCTCATTCTGAAACGCTGCCTTTGAGTTCTCGAGTTACTGTATTCTGGGTAATAATAAAAACTCCCGTCCAAGTCCCTTTCTGAATCTTTCTTCGAGTATTGTAGGATTTGATTCTACGGGCTTACTCACCTTTACTTCCTTCTGACAGACTTGTTTTCCAGTCGCCCTCTCTGTGTCTCGTATTCTCGGCTTCTCTCCTGGTATTTCCAATCCGGCTGGTTAAGAGGTCACGGGAATTAGTCTCTTTCCTGTTTTCCCCATTTCCCTTTCTGTACTTCTGCTATTCATCACTTCGCTTCTCATTTCTTCGCTCTCCAGAAGTAGTCTTCCGATACTCAACGCCACGATCGAATTGGCGACATCAGCCTGCGAACCACACTCCAATCTTCGGATCCTGCGCTCAACCAGGGTTTTCTTCCCCAGAGGGTTTCCCTGACTGGCACGTACCTCTCGCTCTGGGTTTCCCTACCGGTTAAGAGGCTGACGCGTTGATCGGGGAGATTCTTGAGTTCAGCATTTGCTTCCCGTTGAACATATCAGTCTGATCTGGTAAGACCTCCAAACCTATTTAATCGGGGGTTTCTTAAAGATCCATTGAACCTAGTCTAAGGATCTAGTATTCAGTAACAATCGTCCCAAATAAAAACCGCTTTACTGCTCGTCAAAGAGGTCAATGGGGCGACCAAAGTGGAGAAATCCTTAATAAACCGCCTGTAGAAGTTTGCAAAACCCAAAAAGGATTGCAGGGCTTTCAAAGAGGTGGGCGGAGGCCATTCTAAAACCACTTTAACCTTAGACTGGCTCATTTGGATTCCTTTACTGGTTATCTCATACCCCAGAAATTCCACTTCCGAAGCATGGAAAATACATTTTTCTAATTTAGCAAACAGATCATTCTCACGCAATCTGTGTAACACACGGGAAACGTGTGTAACATATAAGTCATAGGATGTGGAGTATATCAATATGTCGTCTAGGTAGACTATAAGAAACTGGTCCATCATGTCATGAAAAACATCATTAATGAAATATTGAAATGTAGCGGGGGCATTACAGAGCCCAAACGGCATGACTCTATATTCAAACAAGCCATACCTGGTTTTAAAGGCTGTTTTCCACTCGTCTCCACTACGGATTCTTACCAAATTATAGGCACCGCGTAACGGAGGAACCCAGCTGATCCAGAAGTACTGAGATGAGAGGAATGGGATATTGATTCTGAACAGTAATGGAATTGAGAGCCCTATAATCAATACATGGACGGAGGTCCCCCTCTTTTTTAGGCACAAAAATAAGGGAGAGGCCGCAGGTGAACGAGAGGGGCGTATGAAACCAGTTTTCAATGACTGATCAATGTATTCCTTTAGAATGAGTTCTTCCTTGTGGGTTACGGAATAAATCCTACCTGAGGGTAGTTTACCCCCCGGGATCAGATCAATAGGACAGTCATAGGGTCTGTGTGGAGGCAAAACCAAAACACCTCCTTCATCAAACACATCTTTGAATTCCGAATATTCAGTAGGCAAAGCACATGTGATAACTGCTCCAGCAGTAGAAGCAATATCCAATAGAGGACGACACAGACTACTTGCTGGGAATTTGTTCTTCCAACACCGGTTCTCGCAAAATTCAGACATAAGTTCAATACTGCCTTAGTGCCAATCAACGATAGGATTATGCAACCGTAACCACGGAAGACCTAATATGAGCCTGAACTGAGGTGCAGATATAAGATCAAAGAAGATAATTTCGGAATTCCCCATCAAGGTTTCCATTTCCAAATCCTCTGTCTGCTGGATGACCATTCCTGAAACCAAGGAGGATCCATCCACAGCGTTTACAACAACGGGATTTGCTTTATCAATAGTAGGAAGACCCAGATCCTTGGCATACAGGGAATCAATGTAGTTTCCTGTGGCTCCAGAATCTATGATTGCTGTGGCTTGAACTATCTTGTCTTGTGATAGCTTGAAGTGTACCACTATTTCAACCGGTTGGACAGATATGGAGTCCTTGGATACGTAATTGCTCGGCAACTGGACTCCTTTCATTGCCGAGCTTTCGCGTTTCCCTGTTTCTTGGAGGGTTTCTTGGTACAAACTTTCAATAAGTGTTCCGAAGATCCACAATAGAAACATAGGTTGTTTTTCTTCCGATGCTCTCTTTCTTCTTGTGAAAGAGGACCTCGTGTACCTTCCCCAATCTGCATTGGTTCTGATGTACTAGGGGAATATAAAGGGTTGACTTGGACGTCAGGAATCAGACCACGTTTCTCCCCTTTTCTGGCAGCTTTACGAGCGTCTATCTGAAGAACTAATTCCAGTAGTTCTGGAAAGGAGACTGGAACTACAGGTACTATAGCAAGGGTATCCTTTAAAGATTCAGACAGACCTTTATAGAACAATGAGGCCTTCTTATCATCAGGCCAAGCCGTCTCAGCAGCTAATTGATTGAATTTTGCTAAATAGGCCAACAGCATCATATCCCCTTGCTGCAGGCTTAACAACTCCAACTCCATGACTTGGGCTTTGTATCGAGTATCAAACACCTTCCCCATGGCTTCAATCAATGCGTCACAATCGAACAATAAAGGACTACCCTCCTCCAAAAGAGGATTAGCCCAGGCAGCTGCTGTACCCCCAAGATGGGACAACAAGAAGGCTGCCTTCGTAGCAGAATCAGGAAAGGCGCCTGGCCGACATAAAAAGTGCAAACGACATTGATTTAGAAACATCCTGAAATGTTTTGGGTCCCCATGGAATCTTTCTGGTGGAGCCAAGGGAAACTGGGAAGTAACATACACCGGTCCGGCCCCCGCCTGTG